>NC_051317.1:17261604-17912604 GCF_015220235.1 Choloepus didactylus | reverse complement strand
AAGGATAACTTCCACTGTCCTTAGGGAGTAGTACTTAAGTGAGCAGAGCAGGGAGGGAGAAAAGCAAGGTGCCCCTAAGGGCTACTATATGGAAATAGGAAATGAATTCATTATCACAGGAAGGTAATTAAGGCAAGAGAGAGAGTGAACTTAGGTTCAAGACTGAACGCAGCTTATAATATGGAGATGGAGAGAAGACAAGGATCTGGTGACAATGCTGGGAGATGAGATTAAAATAAATGTAAAAAGTGTTGGCATATTGACTGTATTGACCTTATACTGTTCCTAAAATTTAATTTTGTCCGAAGACTCATATTAAATATGGGAAGACTGTTGCCACTTTAGAGTCATTTAATACTGTGCACAATGTCCTTGCAACAATCAAATCATTTTAGCTCCATGGCCATACTAAAAACAACATTGTTTCCCTAATTTTTTTTCCCTCTTGCTTTGGAAATATTGTGATAACCACCTTTAGTCTTTTGAAAAAGTCAGATCCTTTCAGTAAGGAAAAAATTACTTTTCATGATGGGCTGTTGAGGTAAATTATATTTTGTTATACCAATTATATAGTTACCTTATTGCAGGAAAACCTATCCTCACTCAGAGGGTTGTGTATTAGAGGTTGTTAACTGTGCCTATTTCCTTTTCCCTAAGTTCTCAAATGAAAAGTAAATAGGGCTCTGAGCAGACTGTCAGCATTTATGTTGAGTTATTGGGGATGGTCCATTAGTCAGAGAGGCCACATACTTACCCAGGGCAGCGGGAATGTTTTTCTTTTAAATTATTGGTTATTGGATGATTTATATAAAGATTATAAGATGTTGCATCTAAAATCTCAGTTGCATTGGCATCTGAAGGAAATTGCTGGTGGGGAGCATTTCAAATAATGGAACCAGCCCAGGAAAATACGGCAGGCTTCCTGAAGGAGGTGAACTTTTAAAGTAGCAATAGCAAACTCAGATGTTCACAGGTGCCAACCAGGTAACCCAAATGTGTGAACCATGACTTACTCTGTTTCTTTCTTTCCCCACTCTTTTGGAACTCACGGTACAAAACTTTTGATTTCCTTTTAACTGTAGTGTTATAGAAAACAACACTCTGATACTTAGAAATCAATACTTGGCCTCAGCATCTGGAAAATAGCATCTAGGGACTGTGACAAACTGATTGTTGCCTGGCAATGATATCAACCCAGGATTGCCAGATCTTCCCATTTCCTTAAGGAGAAGCTGGAAATCTGGATTTTTTATGTGCAATATCCGTTTCTTAATATTGTAATTAATGCAAGCATTTTATAAACTCTGCTTTGGCCACTTCGGTATGGGCCAAATCAAACACACTTGGGAGACAGTACAGTCCTCTGGTCTCCAGTTAGGCCGTCTGTTCAAGGAGAATTACTGTGTTCCTCCCCAGCTTACAATGCTCTACCTGCAATGAGGCATTCTTAGCTTAGTGGAAATCTGGAAGAAAATCAAACAAATGATATGTTTATGAGCTCAAAGATGAGTTCTTGCTGGATATTAAAATTTCCAAGAAAGGTCAAATTTGAAGTCTTATAAAATGTTTCTCTAGTACTCATTCTTGAAGAAGCTTGGTTATATTCACAGCCACGGCTGCAACTTAGTTTTGAAAAATACCTCTAGCTCTGAGAAGAGATATTTTATACGACACAGTAGCAAAACTCAGATATTTTCTGTTTAGATTTATGGCTGTTTCTTGATCTTGGAAGAGCTGCTGCCGGCTCCGTCAGTGAAACGCTGAATTGTCTCCGACAGCAATGAATTCATTCAATGTCACTTTAAACCTTCCCAATTACTGGCTTTTTCCTAAACCTCAGAGTACCTTAATCATGTAACAGAGAAAAGACTTATTATGACTTTCTTTTGTATCAATCTTAGATATATCCTATACGTGAAAAAGCTGTCTGCAGATGTGTCCAGTATTTTCCATGAGAATTAAGGCAATCCAAACAAGAAATGGATATGGGAATTTGAGAATGTGGAGAAAGGAAATTAGAACCTTTAAAGATAGAGCAAGGTGTCACCCTGTTCCCATTTAACTAAGTTGGATTTAGGAGTTGTGGAAAAGAGAGAGAGAGGAAGAGGGAGAAGGAGAGGAAAAGTGTTGCCTGTCATTTTAATCTCTATGAGGAGGGGGTGATGGGAGGCAGGAATCTGCTTTTGCTCAACTGGTTTCTGTGCCCAAATGCATCTCCCACTGTGAACATCTCATGAAAAATACAGAATTTTAAAATGCATTTTTAAAAAAAACGACATGATCCCTAATTAGAAACCACCTATATCATTTGATGCTCATTTGAGAAAATCTAGCTATACTTGCTTTATTAAGAGACAATATTTTGGTACCCAGCATGGTCCATTCCTGAGATGTTTTCCAAGAGTAGCTTTGACCCTTTACATTTTTCACTTCATTTGCTGACTTTACAAGTACCCTCTGATGGAGATATGATTCTGCAGTATATATTGTATCACTCTCAACCATCATCATCATCAAGATAATGTCCATCATCACTGCACCCACAGAAGATGATTCAATTCTGATCTCTCTTTCTGAACCCTGCTCCCTGTCACTCATACTGGAGAAATGACTGTGGAAACTCCTTCCTGGGGTTGATCTATTGGAGCATTAAAAAAAGGTAATTACACGAGGAATGATTTTTTTATTCTACCTTCTCATATACCATTTTTATCCTCCATTGAACATGAACACCATGCTAAGTGCTGACCATTTATAGGACACATTTCTTACCTGGTGAACATGCTGAGTGCTTCACACCATCTTAGCTCATGATCTATCTAATAAGTGTCTAACAGAGAATTGACCACCCGTAGGTGCTAGAATAGAATGCAAAGGGCCTTCTTCAGGAAGATAGGCCAGGGATAACACTGTTGGACATTTTTTCCCCCATTTTAAAGAAAAAGAAAAAGAGAGGCTATGGAATCTTTAAGGGAAAATTGAGGAATGAATTAAACTGTACCTACTTATTAAAAGAATTAGGCAACTATCGAGAGTTAATTGAACACCTACTATATGCTCACTTTTGTGTTAAGTGTGGTAGAGACTGTGAAGAGGTAGAAATGCCTGGGCTCTACCCTTAAGGGTAGGAGCTGCCAACCTTGTGGGGAGATCTGACAATATAGGAGAATGGAACATTATTGGAAAATGCATTGTAGAGCAATTATCTAGTCTCTCAGGTCTTCAAAACACTTTAAAATACATTGTCTTACTGAACTCACCCAAGAACTTTAAGACAGAGATTACTATTCTAATTTTATAGACAAGGAAACTGAGGCTCAGATGAGTACTTTATCCAAGGATGTTAGCTGGGCAGCCTAGTTTTGAACTTAGGTGTTTTTACTCCACATTTACATCCCTTTCCATGCAATCTTAGAAGAGGATTGAGTGATTGATGTGGAGATACAATTCTCCACAGGTCTCACGGTTTTTCCATGTCATGTGAACAGGGACACTGGCTGCCTTTGTTCCAGACTCTCTCTTCAAGAATGTCTGTATAGTGAACAGCCATGGAGGGAAGAGATTGTGTCTCTCTGGTGAACAGCGACAGATTTGTTTACTGTTTGGTATAATAAAGATAAGGTCTCTCTCCAGGGCAAGAGTCAGGCAAGCTGCTTCCAATTACAAAAGATTCATATCTTCTAAGAATCATACTTTATGGATTGAAGGCATTTTAGAAGTCCTAAATCCAACCCATTCTTCTTCTTTTCTTTATTCAACTTTATTGAAATGTCATTTAAATTCAGTAAAATTTATCAATTTTAAGTGTGTAATTTGATAAATTTTGAAAAATGCATAAAGCTGTATAATGACCAAAACAGTCAAGATAAAGAATATTTCCATCACCTCCGAAAGTTTCTTTGTGCCCTTTTGCAGTTCATTTCCTTGCCAAGTCTTTTGCTCCTAGCAGCCACAGATTTCTGTCACATTAGTTTTCTATCACTATAGTTTGCCTCTTATGGGATTTCATATAAATGGAATCATACGGTGCATTGTTTTTTTATGTTTGACTTCTTTCAGTTAGCATAATGCTTTGCATTGTATCCATGTTGTTGTGTGGATTAGTAGTTCATTCCTTTTTACTGCTGAATGGTATTACATGGATATACAACAAATTGTTTATCTGTTCACCACATGATGGGCATTCAGGTTGTTTCCAATTTAAGGTCACTGTGAATAAAGCTGCTATGAATATAAACAAACATATTTTTGTATAACGTATTTTTTCATTTCTCTTCGGTAAATACTTAGGAGGACTATGACTGGGTCATATGTTATTCCATTATCTCAGTAATACTTTGTATGATGAGTCTTTTTAATTGTAGACACTCCAGAAGATATGTAGTGGTATCTTGTGTTTTTTTTTTTTTTTCTTCATTGGAGAAGTTGTGGATTTAAAGAGCAATCGCACATGAAATACAGGGTTCCCATATACCACCCTATTATTAGCACCTTGCATTGGTGTGGAACATTTGTTACAATTGATGAAAGCACATTTTTATAATTGTGCTGTTTACTATAGTCCATGTTTTAACTTCGGGTTCACTTTGTAGTGCAGTTCCATGGATTTTTTTTAAATTATTTATTCTGTTACCTTATGTATTAGTCAGGGTTCTCTAGAGAACCAGAACCAACAGGAGATATCTGTAGATATGAAATGTATAAAAGTGTCTCTTGCAACTGTGCAGATGCACGAGTCCAAATTCCATAGGACAGGCAGCAAGCTGGCAACTCCGATAAAGATCTTAGATGAACTCCCCAGGAGAGGCTGGCTGGCTGAAGAAGAAGCAGAAGTTCTCTCTCTTCTTCCTTAAAAGTCTTCAACCGATTGGATTAAATTCAGCTGATTAATTGATGTAATCAGCCACAGATGTAGTCGGTTGGCTGATAATTTAATAAACCTTCTTTCTGGTTTATTAAGCAGCCACAAATGTCCCTGCAGAAATGGTTAGGCCAGTGCTTGCTTGACCAGACACCTGGGCACCATCACCCAGCCAAGTCGACACATAAACCTAAACATCATGCCATATATTCAACCTAATGTTTCCCCTTTTAACCACATTGAGATATGCATTTCAGTGCTGTTACTTAGGTTCACAATATTGTGCTACTATCACCACCATCCATTATCAAAACATTTCCATCATTCCAGATAGGAACTCTGTACATGTTAGCCTTAATTTCCCATATGTTATCCTTGTCCCATCTCCTGGTAACCTATATTCTAGTTTCTGACTCTCTGAGTTTGCTTATCCTAATTATTTAGTATCAGGGAGATCAAACAATATTTGTCATTTTGTATCTGGCTTATTTCACTCAATCTGATATCTTCATGTTTCATCCATGTTGTCTCGTGAACCAGAACATCATTCCTTATTACAGCTTAATAATATTGCATTGCATATATATATATACACCACATTTTGTTTATCCATTCATTGGTTGATGGACTCTTGGGTGGCTTTCGTATTTGGCCATTGTGCATTACGCCACTATGAACACCAGTGTGCAAATATTTGTTTGATTCCCTCCTTTCAGTTCTTTTGGGTGTATACCTGGTAGCGGAATTCCTGGGTCATCTGGTAATTCTATACATATCTTTCTGAGGAACTGGCAAACTCTCTTCCCCAGAGGCTGCAACTATTTCATCCTCTCCAACATGGTAATTTTCCATTTTTTAAAAAATAGTAGCCATCTAATGGATATGAAATGGTATTTCATGGTGGTTTTTAAAATGTTTTATTTATGTATACAATTTTTTGTCTTTATTTTATTACTCATCTGCCCATACACTGGATCCAGGGAGTGTCAGTCACATGGTTTTCACAGTCACACAGTCACACGATAAAAGCTACCTAGTTATACAATCATCATCAATAATCAAGGCTACTGCATTACAGTTCAATAGTTTCAAGTATTTCCTTCTAGCTATTCTAATACACTGGAAACTAAAAAGGAATATCTATATAATGCATAAGAATAATCTCCAGAATGACTTCTCAATTCTATTTAAAACCTCTTAGCCACTGAAACTTTATTTTGTTATATATTTTTTTCCCCTTTTGGTCAAGAAAGCATTCTCAATCCCATGATGCCAGGGCAGGCTCATCCCTGGGAGTCATGTCCCACATGGTGGGGAGGTTAGTGAGTTTATTTGCAGAATTGGCTTAGAGAGTGAGGCCATGTCTGAGCAACAAAAGAGGTTTTCTGGGGTTGACTCTTAGGCATACTCATAGGAAGGCTTAGCTTCTCCTTTGCAGGAATAAGTTTCATAAGGGCAAGCCCCAAGATCGAGGGCTTGAGTTATTAAATTGGGAGTCCCCAGTGCTTGCAAGAATATCAGGAATTCCCCAGGTGAGGAAGTTTAATATTTCCACATTTTCCCCCAGTCCTTCAAGAGGACTTTGAAAATACTATTTTTTATTTTCTGCCCAAAATACTATGGGATGTATTAGGGTAATCCATTAACCTGTACAGAATAAAAAGATCTCATTCCCTATTCTAGATCCCATTTAATTATGTTGTTTAAATAAACTGACCATATGGGTTAAATTAGATAGTGTGCTACAGAAAATATAAATTTTGTATCAAATAAACATCTTTTAAATAACAGTTAGTACTCAAGAATAGATGTGACTGTGGTAAAAAGTTTCAGTCTATGGACCTTTACAACAAGACTTACTGAACATTCTGTACTCCTGCATCATTGATTGCCCAATCTCTGCCACCATTCTATACTCTGATAACCTATGTTCTCAGATTCTCAGCATTTGCTCATTATAGTAAATTTATATTCGTGTCCTTATGTTTCTGGCTTATTTCACTCAGCATAGTGTCCTGAAGGTTCATTCACCTAGTTGCATGCCCCACAACTTCATTCCTTCTTGAATCTGTTCAGTATTCTGTTGTATGTATATACCACAGTTCATCCTTCTGTTCACCCTTTGATTTACCCTTAGGCCACCTCCATTCATGGCAAATTGTGAATACTGCTGCCGTAAACACCAGTGTACAAATGCCTATTTGTGTCTCTGCTTTCAGTTCTTCCAAGTATATAACAAATAATGGGATTGCAGGATCATATGGCAACCCTATACTTAGCCTCCTGTGGAACCACCACACTGCCCTTCAGAGGGGCTGCACCATTCTACCTCCCTACCAACAGTGAGAATATCTCTCTCTCCACATCTTCTCTAGCCCTTGTACCTTCTCTTTATTTTTAAATAGTTTTATTCACACACCATGAAATACATACAGATAACTCCCAGTATAATAATATAGTTATGCTTTTACCACCACAATCTATATGAGAATATTTCATTTCCATTTATTCTGCAAAAAAATGAAGAGAAAAAAAAAGTAAAAGAATAAAGAATTAAAATAAATTAAAAAAGGAGAAACAACAACAACAAGAATCCCATACCCCTCCCTTATATCCCCCTCTGTTGACTTTTAGCTTAGGTATATTACCTTTGTTACAATTAATGGAAGAATATTACAATGTTACTATTAATTGTAGACCCTAATTTGCATTGATTGTATAGTTTCCATATACCATCCCATTCTCAACACCCTGCAATGTTGACATTCCTTTGTTCTCCTTCATGTAAAAACTTTCTTATATTTCTACATTTAATCACCATCATTGTCCACTCTAGTTTTTGCTAAGTTATACCGTTACAGTTTTTATCCTCTGTCTTTTCTTCTGGTGTCATATGTATCCCTAGCCTTCCTCTTTCACCCATACTCAAATTCAGCTTTGTTCATTATACCAACAATGTTATGCTACCATCAGGTCTTTAAAATCAATCCTGTTGAACATTCTGTACTCTTCAGCATCAAATGCCCAAACTCTACCCACTTTCTACCTCCTGATAAACTGTGTTCTTAACTTGAATTTGCTCATTATAGTTCATATTAGTGAGATCATACAGTATTTGTTCTTTTGTTTCTGTCTAATTTTGCTCAACATGTCCTCAAGATTCATCCATGTTGCTGCATGTGTCATGACTTTTATCTGAATTACAGCTGCATAGTATTCCATCATATGTATATACCACAGTTTGTTTATCCACAGATGGACATTTGGGCTGTTCTGTCTCTTGGCAATCATGAATAATGCTGCTATAAACATTGGTGTACAAATATCCATTCATGTCCTAGCCTTCAATTCCTCTGAGTATAAACTAGTAATGGCATTGTTGGATCATATAGCAATTCTATACTTAGCTTCCCAAGGAACTGCCACAGTGGCTTCCAGAGTCACTGCACCATTCTACATTCCCACCAACAGTGAGTAAGTATGCCTCTTTCTCCACATGTGCTCCAACACTTGTAGTTTTCTGTTTTTTTTTTTTTTTTTTTTTAATGCCATTCTAGTAGGTGTGAGATGATACCTCATTGTGGTTTCAATTTGCATTTCCCTGATGGCTAATGATGTTGAGCATCTTTTCATGTGCTTTCTGGCTGTTTGTATATCTACTCTGAAGAGCTGTCTATTCATGTCTGTTGTCTATTTTTAAATTGAGTTGTTTGTCTTTTTGTTAAGTTGAAGGGTTTCTTTATATATTCTGGGTATTAAACCTTTATCAGATATGTGGCTTCCAAATATTCTCTCCCATTTTGTAGTTTGTCATTTTGCTTTCATGATAAAGTCCTTTGAGGCACAAAATTTTAATTTTGATGTGGTCTCAGTTCTCTATTTTCCTTTTGTTGCTTGTGCTTTGGATGTAAAGTCTAAGAAACCATTACCTAACACAAGGTCCTGAAGATGCTTCCGTAAGTTTTCTTCTAGGAGTCTGATAGTTCTAGCTCTTATATTTAGGTCTTTGATCCATTTTGAGTTGACTTTTGTGTAAGGTGTGAGTAGGGCTCCGCATTTCTTTGTTTTGCAAATGGAGATTCAGTTTTCCTAGCAGTATTTGTTGAAGAGACTATTTTTTCTTAATGTGTGGCCTCTGTCCCTTGATGTAAATCAGTTGGCCATAAAGTGAGGGTTTATTTCTGAGCTCTCACTTAAATTCCATTCATCTGTATGTCTGTCCTTGTGCAAGTACCAGGCTGTTTTGATTATTATGGCTTTGTAATAAGTTTTAAGATTGAGAAATGTGGGTCCTCTAATTTCATTCTTTTTCAAGATGCTTTGGCTTTTTGGAGCCCTCTCACCATTCTACATAAATTTGATGATTGGCTTTTCCATTTCTGCAAAGCAGGTTGTTGTAATTTTGACTGGGATTGCATTGAATCTATAAATAACTTTGGGTAAGATTGACACCTTAATAATATTTAGTCTTCCAATCCAAGAATACAGATGTCCTTCCACTTATTTAGGTCTTCTTTAATTCCTTTTGGGAATGTTTTGTGGTTTCCTTTGTAAAAGTTCTTTACATCCTCAATAAGATTTATTCCTAGATATTTGATTCTTTTAGTTGCTATTGTAAATGGAATTATCTTTTATTTATTCTTCTGATTGTTCATTGCTTATGTATAGAAACATTACTGGTTTTTGGGTGTTGATCTTGTACCCTGCCACTTTGCTAAATTCAGTGTTAGCTCCAGGAGCTGTGTTGTGGATTTTTCATGATTTTCTGCATATAGGATCACGTTATCTGCAAATAGGGAAGGTTTTGCCTCTTGGTTTCCAATTTGCAGGTCTTCTACTTCTTTTCCTTGCCTAATAGCTTTGGTAAGAACATCTAGTACAATGCTGAATAACTGTGGTGTCAGTGGGCAACCTTGTGTTTTTCCTGATCTTATTGGGAAAGCTTTCCATTTTTCACCAGTGAGTAGGATTTAGCTGTAAGTTTTTCATATATGTCCTTTGTTATGTTGAGAAAGTTTCCATCTATTCCTAATGTTCTGATTGTTTTTATCAATAGGTGCTGGATTTTGTCAAATGCCTTCTCTGTATCAATTGTGATGATCATGTGGTATTTTTCCTTCATTCTGTTAATGTGGTGTTTTACATTGATTGATTTTCTTATGTTGAACCACCCTTACATACCAGGGATAAATCCCACTTGATCATAGTGTATAATTCTTTTAATGTGCTGTTGGATGCTGTTTGATAGTATTTTGTTGAGGATTTTTGCATCTATATTCCTAATAGACATTGGTCTGTAGTTTTCTTGTGGTATATATGTCTGGCTTTGTTATGAGGGTGATGTTGGCTTGGTATAATGAATTATGGATTGTTCCCTCCTCTTAAAATTTTTGGAAGTGTTTGAGCATAATTGGAGTTAAGTATTCTTGGAATGTTTGGTGAAATTCCCCTGTGAATCCATCTGGCACTGGGCTTTTCTTAGCTGGAAGGTGTCTGATTACTGATTAAATCTCTTGACTAGTAATTGGCTTGTTGAGACCTATTTCTTCTTCAGTCATGTAGGTAGTTTTTTGTGTATCTGAGATTTTGTTCATTTCATCTAGGTTATCTAATTTATTGGCATACAGTTGTTCATAGTATCTTCCTGTAGTCCTTTTTATTTCAGCAGTGTTGGTAGTAACATCCCCCTTTTCATTTCTGATTTTTGTTATTTGTATCTTCTCTCTTTTTAATTGTCAGTCTAGGTAAAGTTTTGTCACTTTTATTGATCTTTTCAAAGCACCAATTGTTGGGTTTGTTCAATCTCTCAGTTGTTTTTGCTGTTGTTGTTTTTCTCTAGATCATATATCTTCACTCTAAACTTTGTTATTTCCTTCTTTCTGTTCATTTTAGGTTTAGTTTGCTCTTCTTACTCCACTTCTTCCAGTTCTGTGATTTGAAATCTTTCTTCTTTTTTAAAGTAAGCATTTAGAACTATATATTTGCCTCTCATCATTGCCTTTGCTATATCCCATAAATTTTGATATGTTGTATTTTCATTTTTGCCTGCCTCCAGTCATTTCCTAATTTCACTTCTGATTTCCCCTTTAACCCATTGTTTAAGAGTATATTGTTTAATTTCCACATATTTATTTATGAGTTTTCTTCTCCTCCCCCTGTTATTGATTTCTAGCTTCATTCTGTTGTTCTCAGAGAAGATTCATTGTATGATTTCAATATTTTTGGATTTGCTGAGACTAGTTTTGTGATCTAACATATGGTCTCTCCTGGAGAATGATTCATGTGCACTTGAAGAAAATGTGTATTCGGTTGTTGAGTTATGTATTCTCTTTATGTCTGTTAGGGCTAGTTGGTTTAGAACATCATTGAAGTCTTGTATTTCATTATTGATCTTCTGACTAAATATTCTATCCATTATTGAAAGTGTTGTATTTCTCCTACTACTAATATAGATCCATCAATTTCTCCCTTCAAGTCTATCAGTATTTGCTTAATCTACTTTGGAGTTCTGCTCTTAGGTGCATATTTATTTATCATTACTACTTCTTGTTCAATTGACCCCTTTGTTGGTATATATTGTCTATTTTTGTCCTTTGTTACTGCTTTTGACTTAAAGTTTATTTTACCTGATATTACAATAGCTACCCTAGCTCTCTTTTTGTTACTACTTGCATGGTATATTTTTTACATCCCTTCACTTTCACAAATTACTGGTGTCTTTGAATTTAGGGTGAGTCTTTTGCAGATAGCTTATTGTTGGTTCATGACTTTTTGTCCATTCTGCTAATCTCTGCCTTTTGACTGAAGCTTTTAATCCATTTACATTTAAAGACCCTACTGATAATGGAGGACTTTCTTCTGCCATTTTGCTATTTAGCCTTTGTAAGTTTTATAGCTTTTTTGTCTCTCAATTCTTCTGTTAATGCCTGCTTTTATACTTATTTGAAATACGATATGATTGCCTTCTCACTTTTATCTGGATATATTTTTCATATATTTTCCTGTTGGTTATTATAGGGTTAAAATTTAACATCTTAAATATATAACAATCATACCTAGTTTGATACTTGACTTCAATAGCATACACGTATATGTATCCTATCCCTTTTATCCCCCCAACTTTTTTCTGTACTTGTTAGCAATTACATCTTTTTTTTTAAATAATTCAGTTTTATTGAAATATAGTCAGATACCATACAGTCATCCATGGTATACAATCAACTGTTCCCAGCATCATCATATAGTTTTATATTCATCACCCCTATCCATCTTTGAATATTTTCCTTACACCAGAAAGAATCAGAATCAGAATAAAAAATAAAAGTAAAAAAGAACACCCAAATCACCCCGCCATCTCACCCCATTCTTCATTTAGTTTTTTGTCCCCAGTTTTCTACTCATCCATCCATACACTGGACAAAGGGAGTGTGATCCACGAGGCTTTCACAATCACACTGTCACCCCTTGTAAGCTACACTGTTATACAATCATCTTCAAGAGTCAAGGCTACTGGGTTGGAGTTTGATAGCTTCAGGTATTTACCTCTAGTTATTCCAATACACTAAAACGTAAAAAGTGTCATCTATATGGTGCATAAGAATGTCCACCAGAGTGACCTCTCAACTCCATTTGAAATCCCTCAGCCACTGAAACTTTATTTTGTTTCATTTTGCATTCCCCTTTTGGTTAAGAAGATGTTCTCAATCCCATGCTGCCAGGTCCAGATTCATCCCCAGAAGTCATATCCCATGTTGCCAGGAAGATTTACACCCCTGGGAGTCAGGTCCCATGTAGCGGGGAGGGCAGTGAGTTCATCTGCCGAGGTAGCTTAACTAGAGAGGGAGGGCCACATCTGAGCAACAGAGAGGTACCCGGGGGAGACTCTTAGGCACAATTATATGTAGGTTTAGCCTCTCCCTTGCAGCAATGAGCTTCATAAGGGCAAGTCCCATGATAGAGGGCTCAGCACATCAAACCACCAGTCCTAAATGTTGGTGAGAATATAAGCAACAATCCAGGTGAGGAAGTCCAATACTTCTACATTTTCCCCCAGCAACTCAGGGGTGCCCTGCATATATGTTTTTATTCTCTGCCCAAATTACTTTGGGATGTGTCATTATTTCACTCTAATCTATACAAACCTATCTTATCTCACTTGCTACTCAAAGTTCCATGTAATTGTAGTGTTTGAACAAACTGACTGTAAAAAGTTATACTATTTAGAAAATATAGATCCTGCACCAAATGAACATCTCTTCCCTTGGTCTCACATGGAAGTTGAAGTTTTAACACACAGTCAGTTTTAACCTCTATGCTTTGGTCCGATCTGCCCTAGTCTTAACCAGATCTGCTTCATTCATATCTCTAATTGAAGTCTGGGCTCTTTTTCAGCTTTTTTTTTTTTAAACAGTGACTGCATGTGCTAATACTGACATTCATATCTGCTGAGCTCTAGCTTTGAGTTTCAGGTGTCACACAGATACTCGATGTTCCAGAGACCAGATTATACACAAAGTCGGCATCTCAGAGTTTGGAGATAGCCATTACAATTCAGGAATAGATTTGACTGCTGTAAGAGCTCACAATCTAGGGACCATTACAATAATCATTCTCCTGTTAGGCTGTACTCTAAGATTGAATTCTGAGTTTACACATTGTAGTTAGTCCATAATGGTGAGGCATTATACTGTTTGACTTTGCTTCTGGCATACTTCACACAAAATGCTGTCTGCAGGATCCATTTACCTCCTTGCATGTCTCACAGTTTCACTCCTTCTGGTAGTTGCTCAGTATTCCATTGTATGCATACACCACAGTTCACCATTCTGTTCCTCAGTCAATGTACCCTTAGGCTACCTCTACCCATTGCAAATCATGAACACTGCCTCCATGAACACCAGTGTGCAAATGTCCATTCATGTCTCTGCTCTCAGATTTTCCAAGTATGTACCTCATAATGAGGTTGCAGGACCTTATGTCCCCCACATACTTAGCTTTTTATGGAACCACCACACTGACCAACAGAAAGGCTACATCATTCTGCCTCCTCAACAACAGTAGATAGGTACATCCCTCTCTCCATGTTTTCTCCAGCATGTTTACCCCTATTTATATTTTTTCCTATTATTTATAGAGATATATTCACATACCATACATTTATCCACAGTGTAGAGTCAGTTCATGGTATCAACATAAAGTTGTACATTTATCACCACAATCAGCATTTGAACCTATTGATTACTACAAAAAAAGTTGTTTTTTTAAGCGAATAATAAAAAAGATAAGTAAAATGTCATCAGTACAATATAATAGTGACAGAAAACAACACTACTTCCAAGAATCCCATATCCCTCCCTTATATCCCCCTCTCATACACATTTAGCTTTGGTATATTGCCTTTGTTACATTTAATGGAAGCATATTACAGTGTTACTATTGACCATAGACTCCAGTTTGCTTTGATTATGTTTTTTCCCAAATACCATCACTTTTTCAACACTCTGCATGGTTGACATTCATTTGTTCTCCCACATGTGAAAATGTTTTTATATTTGTACATTTAGCAACAGTCATTAGCCACTCCACTTTTTGCCAAATTATACAGTTCCAGTCTTTTATCATCTATCTTTACCTCTGGTGTCACACATTCCCCTATCCCACCTCTTTCAGCTTTACTCACAGACATCTTTGTTCAGTGTACTTGCAAGATTATGCTACCATCACACAGTATTATGATATCTATTTCTGGATGTATACATTCAATCCTGCTGAACATTTGGTAGTCCTTCAGCATCAAATACATGATCTCTACCCTCTTTCTATTTCCTGGTAGCCTGTGTTATCAACTTTTGATTCTCAAAGTTTGCTCATTAATGTTAGTTCATATTAGTGAGACCATACAGTATTTGTCCTTTTGTTTCTGGCTAACTTCACTCAACATAATGTCCTCAAGGTTCATCCACATTGTTATATGATCCATATCTTTGTTCTGTCTTACAGCTGCATAATATTCCATCATGTGTATATAACAGTTTGTTTATTCACTCTTCTTTTGATGGACATTTGGGCTGTTTCTGTCTCTTGGCAATCGTGAATAATGCCACATTAACATCAGTTTACAAATGTCCATTTGTGTCTTTTTCAGTTCCTCTGACTATACCTAGTAAAGGAATAGCTGGGTCATGTAGCAAATCTATATTTAGCTTCCTGAGGAACCTCCACACTGTCTTCCAGAGTGGTTGCACCATTCTACATTCCCACCAGTAATGAATAAGTGTGCCTCTTTCTCCACATCATCTCCAGGACTTGTAGTTTTCTGTTTTTTTTTTTTTTTGGATAATGGCCATTCTGGTAGGTGTGAGATGATATCTCATTGTGGTTTTGATTTGCATTTCCCTGATAGCCAGTGAAGTTGAGCACTTTTTCATAAGTTTTTTAGCCATTTGTAATTCCTCTTCAGAAAAGTGTCTGTCCATGTCTTTTGCCCATTTTTAAATTGGATTGTTTGTCTTTCTGTTGTTGAGTTGTAGGATTACTTTATATATTTGGGATATTAAACCCTTGTCTGATATGTGGTTTCCAGATGTCATCTCCCATTGCCTAGGCTGCCTTTTTACTTTTCTGACAAAATCCTTTGATGTACAAAACTGTTTAATTTTCAGGAGATGCCCATTTGTCTATTTCTTCTTTGGTTGCTTGCACCTTGGGTGTGAGCTCTAGGAAACCACCTCCTATCACAGGATCTTTAAGATAGTGCCCTACATTTTCTTCTAAGAGTCTTATGGTCTTAGCGCTAACGTTTAGGTCTTTGATCCATTTCCAGTTAATTTTTGTATAAGGTGTGAGACAGGAGTCCTCTTTCATTCTTTGGAAATAGATATCCAGGTCTTCAAACACCATTAATTGAAGAGGCTGCGCTGTGTCAGTTGCTTTAGCTTGACTGCCTTATCAAAGATCAGTTCTACATAGATCTGAGGGTCTGTTTCTGAACACTCAATTTGATTCCATTGGTTGGTGTATCTATCCTTAGGCCAGCATTGTGCTGTTTTGACCACTGTAGCTTTGTAATATGTTTCAAAGTCAGGTAGTGTGAGACCTCCCACTTTGTTCCTCCCTTGCAAGATATTTTTGGCTATTTGGGGCACCTTGCTCTTCCAAATAAATTTTGATATTGGTTTTTCTATTTCTGTGAAGTAAGTTATTGGGATTTGAATTGGTATTTCATTGAGTCTATAGATCAGTTTAGGTAAAATTGCCATCTTAACTATATTTAGTCTTCTAATCCATGAACATGGTATGCTCTTCCATTTTTTTAGATCCTGTTTGAATTCTTTTAGTAGTTTCTTGTAGTTTTCTGTGTAAAGGTCTTTTGTGTCCTTGGTTAAGTTTATTCCTAAATACTTGATCCTTTTGGTTGCTGTTATAAATGGAATTTGTTTCTTGATTTCCTCCTCTTGTTGCACATTACTTGTGTATAGGAACATTACAGATTTTTGTGTGTTGATCTTGTAGCCTGCCACTTTGTGTATTCATTAACTAGTTCTAGTAGCTTTGCTGTAGAGTTTTCTGAATTTTCTACATATAGAATCATATCATCTGCAAAGAGTGAAAGTGTTACTTCTTCCTCTCCAATTTGGTTGCCTTTTATTTCTTTTTCTTGCCTAATTGCTCTAGCTAGCACTTCCAACACAATGTTGAATAACAATGTTGACAGTGGACATCCCTGTCTTGTTACTGATCTTAGAGGAAAAGCTTTCAGTCTTTCCTCATTGATTATGATGTTAGCTGTGGGTTTTTCAAATATTGCCTTTATCTTATTGAGAAAGTTCCATTCTAGTCCTATCCTTTGAAGTGATTCATCAGGAAAGGATGTTGAATTTTGTCAAATGCCTTTTCTGTATTGATAAAGATAATCATGTGGTTCTTCTGCTTTGATTTATTAATGTGGTGTATTACATTAATTGATTTTCTTGTGTTGAACCAGCCTTGCAAACCTGGAATAAATCCCACCTGATCATGGTGTATAATTATTTTAATATGCTGCTGGATTTGATTTTTGAGTATTTTGTTGAGAATTTTTGCATCTATATTCATTAAAGAGATTGGTCTATAATCTGCTTTTTTTGTAGTGTCTTTGTCTGACTTTCGTATGAGGGTGATGTTGGCTTCATAAAATGAGTTAGGTAGCTTTCCCTCTTCTTCAATTTTTTTGAAGAGTTTGAGGAGGATTGGTACTAATTCTTTCTTGAATGCTTGGTGGAATTCACATGTGAAGCCATCTGGTCCTGGGCTTTTCCTTTTTGGGAGCTTTTTGATGACTGACTCAGTCTCTTTACTTGTGGTTGGTTTGTTGAGATCATCTATTTCTTCTTGCGTCAATGTTGGTTGTTCGTGTTTTTATAGGTAATTGGCCATTTCATCTAAGTTGTCTGTTTTACTAGCATACAGTTGCTCATAGTATCTTCTCATTATCTCTGTTTCTGCAGGGCAGTAGTTATGTCTCCTTTCCCATTTCTGATTGTATTTATTTGCATCCTCTCTCTCTCTCTCTCTCTCTCTCTCTCTCTCTCTCTCTCTTTTGTTAGCATAGCTAGCAGCCCATCAGTTTTATTGATTGTCTCAAAGAACCAACTTCTGGTTTTGTTGATTCTCTCTATTGCTTTCCTGTTCTCAATTTCATTTATTTCTGCTCTAATCTTTGTTATTTCTTCCCTTCTGTTTGCTTTGGAATTAGTTTGCTGTTCTTTCTCTAATTACTCTGTGTGAACAGTTAATTCCCCAATTTCTGCTCTCTCTTCTCTTTTAATATAGGCATTTAAGGCAATAAATTTCCTTCTCAGCACCACCTTTGTAGCCAAAAGTTTTGATATGTTGTGTTTTCATTCTCATTTGCCTTGAGGTATTTACTAATTTCTCTTGTAATTTCTTCCTTTACCCACTGGTTTTCTAAGAGGGTGTTATTTAGCCCCCATATATTTGTGAATTTTCTGACCTTCTGTCTGTTATTTATTTCCAACTTCATTCCATTATGGTCTGAGAAAGTGTTTTGTATAATATCAGTACTTTTAATTTTGTTGAGATTTGTTTTGTGACCCAACATGTGGTCTGTCCTAGAGAATGTTCCATGAGCACTTGAGAAAAAAGTGTATTATTCTGTTGTTGGATGTAGTCTTCTACAAATGTCTGTCAAGTCTAGTTCATTTATTGCACAGCTCAACATCTCCATTTCTTAATTCATCCTCTCTCTAGATGTTCTATCCATTGATGAGAACAGTTTATTGAAGTCTCCAACTATTATTTTCTACTTCTCCTTTCAGTGTTCACAGTGTTTGCGTAATGAATTTTGGGGCATTCTGGCTTGGTGCATAAATATTTATGATTGTTATGTTTTCTTGATGAATTGACCCTTTTATTAATACATAGTGTCCTTCGTCTCTTTTAATTGTTTTACTTTTGAATTCTAATTTGTCTGATGTTAATATAGCTACTCCTGCTTTTTTCTGGTTGTTGTTTGTGTGAAATATCTTTTTCCAGCCTTTCATTTTCAGTCTATTTTTGTCCTTGTGTCTAAAGTGAGTTTCTCATAGATAGCATATGGATGGGTCCTGTTTTTTAATCGATTCTGCCAGTCTGTGTCTTTTTATTGGGGAGTTTAATCCATTAACATTTAATGTTATTACTATAGGGGCAGTACTTCTACCTTTTTGTCTTTTGGATTTTGTTTGTTATGTCTTATTTTTCCTTATCTCTCCTTTTACCTTTCCTGATAATCTTCATTTCTGCACTCTTCTTCAACTCTCTCTCTTTGGTCTTTTCCTGTCAGCCTGTAGCACTCCCTTTAGTATTTCTTCTAGTGCTTGTCTCTTATTCACAAACTCTCTTAGTGTCTTTTTGTCTGCAAATATTTTGATCTCTCCCTCATTTCTGAAGGACAGTTTTGCTGGATACAGAATTCTTGGTTGGCAGTTTTTCTCTTTCAGTATCTTAAATATATCAAACCACTGTCTTCTCACCTGCATGGTTTCTGTGGAGAAATCAGTACATAGTCTTATGGAGCTTCCCTTGTATGTGATGGATTGGTTTTCTCTTGCTGCTTTCAGAATTCTCTCTTTGTCTTTGACTTGGACAATCTGATCAGTAAGTGTCTTGGAGTAGGTCTATTGGGATCTTTTCTGTTTGGGGTACGCTGTACTTCTTCAATCTGTAATTTTCTGTCTCTCATAAGAGTTGGGAAATTTTCAGTGAATATTTTTTCCATTATTCTTTCTGCCCCTTTTCCCCTTTTTTCTCCTTCTGGGATACCCATAACACATATATTCGTGTGTATCATGCTTTCTGTCACTCAGCTCCCTAAGACCCTGCTTGAATTTTTCCATTTTTTTCTCCATCTGTTCTTTTGTGTGTATGAATTCAAATGTCTTGTCTTCCAGTTCACTGATCCTTTCTTCTGCCTGTTCAGATCTACTGTTGTGTCCCTCCATTGTGTTTTTCATGTCCTCCATGACATGGTCTTTATTCCCATAAGTTCTGCCATTTGTTTTTTCAAGTTTATGAATTCTTCTTTATGGTCATCCAGTGTCTTCTTTATATCCTTCGTCTCTTTTCCATATCTTCCCTTAGTTCATTGAATTGATTTAGCATTAATTGCCTCAACTCCTCTATCTCGGTTGAACTATTAATTTGTACCTTTGGCTGATCCATATTTTTGTGTCTCCTAGTATGGCTCATTATTTTAAGTTGTCTATGCATCTGATTTTCTTAGTTAGTTTATTCTGTAGCTTACTTTTACTCTTCTACCTAGGAGTTTCTTGTTGGTTGGCTTTCTTCTCTAACCTTTGTTGTTCAGTTCAACTTATTCTAGACCCCTAACTTAGGTTCTGTTTAGTTGATCAGAATTTTTCACCTCTTTTTTTTCTCTTTCTTGCCCTGCCTCTATGTAGCCTGTTTGTGAGAGGGTCTCCTCAGATATGGTCGACCCTAGTCAGGTTTTCCCAGTCTAGAGAAGTCCAGGTCTCATGAGGAGGATATGGAGTTTCCCTGAGAATGAGACCCTCCTGTGAGATCTCTAGACTTGGTGCTTTTCCTATCCTGTCCAGTAGATGGTGCTTGCCAGCCCACAATTCCCCCACCAGGGTAAAGATGTGGAGTGCCTTTAATTCTCTGCAGACTCTGAGCCTGTTGGGGGCATGGTTGACTAAAGCTGGAATCTGAATTCCAGCCCCTGGGGTCTGATTTCCCAGAAGAAGGGCTGCCGGTTGAGCTGGACCTCCCTCCACTCTCCCAATCCTAGGAACTCCAGCTGTCTCCTAGGGGCACTATTCTCTTCTCCTCTCTTCTCTTTGGGGCAACTCCAGCTTAATTCCTTGGTCAGCCTGATTTGCCAGTTAAAGACTGGGATGGATACCTTCTTCAGAAGTGAATCTGAAATTCAAAGTAGTTCTGGGTACTCTGTCTCCCCCGTCTCCCCCCAAGACCAGCCTAGACCTTCAACCTGGGCTGTCTGATAGAAAATAACCACATATGTTACTTTTAAATTAAAAAAAAAAAAAGAAAAAAGAAAAAAAAATCCCTTTTAAAAGGCTTTCCCCAGCTGGAAGTGTTGTCAGTGTCAGAATAGAGCATTTAAAGATGCACTTTGGGCTCTTGTCTGATAATTGCTCTCCAACAGCTTCAATTCCACCCCTGCTGGGGGCTGTTGAAGTGTAAAGAGGTAAGGAGTCAGTGAGAAAGGATAAGGGACAAAATATAGGGGAAAAAGAAAAAGCTTTCTTGGAGCCAGGGAATGGGGGCCCACTTTTATGTGCCCTCTACCCTTCTTGGAACCCAGCCCTTCTTCTGCACCCCCAGCTCCAAAAATTAGTTAATTAATTTGTTAATTAATTCTGCAGTTGAGGCTGGGTTGAGCCCCCTTCTTGCCCTCAGCAGATTGTTGTTTTCTTTTTTTTTCCTTTCAGGGAGCCAGCTGCAAGGCAATCCACAGAGTCTGGGTGGGCAGGGACACCAGACCCCTGGTAGGAGGAACTTACAATGTTTGTTGCGATCTCAGCTTTCTCTGGTTCCAAACTTGTGTATGATGTGTGACTGGTCACTGGAGACCCAGAAAACACTGTTTCATACAGTTCCTGGGTAATTACCAGCTGCCCTAGAGGAGAGACTAAATTCCACACCTCATCACTCCACCATCTTGCTGCACCCCTCCAATTATATCTTTATACACTGTTTATCAACAAATTATAGATTTATAATTACTTTTTATTTACAATTACTTTTATGCATTTACCTTTTAGCACATGTAGAAAGTAAGAAGCAAATTTACATACAAAATATACAGTACAAGAATACTGTCATTTATAATTACTCAAATGGTTACCTTTACTGGAGGTCTTTATTTCTTTATGTCTAGTATCCTTTTCTTTCATTCTGAAAATGTTTTGGGGCAGGTCTAGTAGTGATAAACTCCCTCAGTTTTTGTTTATCTGGGAATGTCTTAATCTCTCCCTCATTATTGTAAGAAAGTCTCATCAGATATAAAATTCTTGATTAATAGTTATTTTCTTTCAGCACTTTAAATATTTCAACCCATCGCCTTCTTGCCTCGTTGGTTTCTGATGAGAAATCACCACTTAGTTTAATTGGGTCTGCCTTGTACATAGCATATTGATTTTCTCTTACAGCTTTCATCCTTTGAATTTGTCAGTTTGACCTATATACTTTGGGGTGTGTTTTTCTCCACATTTATCCTGTTTGGTGTTCTCTGGGCTTCTTAGACATGCATATTCACATCCTTTGCTAAGTTTGGGTAGTTCTCTGTCATTATTTCTATGTATTCTTTTTGCCTTTTCTCTATTTATTCTCCTTCTGCTCCCCCCCCCACCATAATGCATATATTGGTATGTTGATAATGTCCCTGATGCCTGTTAGGCTGTTTTTACTTTTTATAATCTTAATTCTTTCTGTTCCTCAGCCTGACTCATTTCAATTGTCTTGTCTTTGAGTTCACTGATTCTTTCTACTGCCAGCTCTAATCTGCTGTTGAAATCCTCCTGGGAATTTTTCATTTCTTTTAATGTGTTCTTCTACTCTTTTTGGTTCCTTTTTAAAATTTCTATCTCTTTATTGAGATTCTCATAATGCTCATTCATTGTTTTCCTGATATCCTTTACTTCTTTCTCTGTATTTTCCTTCATCTCCTTGGGCAATTTTAAGATCTTTTTTTTTTTAATGTCTTTGTTTAGTATGTCCACATTCTGGTCTTCTTTATTGGTGTTTTATGGATTTTTATCCTCTTCCTTTGGAAACCCATCATTTACTGTTTCTTTGTTTGTCTTGTACTATTGTTGCACACTGTGCATTTTAATATTTTCAAATGTTATCTCTAGGATTTATTCTCTGAGATGTCTGTTTCCTAATTTTGTAACCAGCTGGTGACATGAAAAAAATTTTTTTGAGTGTCATACATCCTATCAGGGAAGTCTACCCTAGGTGAATGCAAAGTTATCTTGTCCTGGGCTTGTACTTGTTATTGTCTTTGAGAGCCCCCTGTTTATGGGAGTTTGAAGGTACCCTCTGTTTTTCATGAGACAGAACTTCTCCCTGTTCCTGGTATTTAAAGCAAGTAATCCTTTGCCCAAGGCCGTCTACCTCAGTAGTCTCTTACACTGCTTTTGTTGTAGTCTCAAGTTGCTTTCGCCTGGAGGGCAAATTCCAGGAGGGGGAGGCATGCTGGAAAAGAAGTTCCCAAGTCAGTCTTTCACATCCAGAACAAGACCAGGGACCCACAAAGAGGGTACAAATTGGCTCCATCCTCTCCTGGGTGGAGTTCAGGAAGGGCAACCAGGAGCTTCTTTCACAGATCCTCAGAGGTGCACTTTCTTCACTTACTTCGCAAATGCTGCCCTTGGAGTATCCACTGCAGCCCTGAGGAAACATAGCCTCATACAATGTTCTGCTGGACACTGGAGTTTTGAAATGGTTGTTTCAGACAGTTTCTGCCTGTTTATTAGTTGTTCTGTTGGAGATACTTAATCCTGGAGCTTCCTATCATGCCATCTTCTCACAATTCTCTCTCGTTGTGGTTGTAATTTGCATTTCTCTTAAGACTGATGGTGTTATGTTTTCAAGGTCTTATTTGCCGATTGCATATATTCTTCAGTAAAGTGTCTCTTCAAATCTCTTGCCTGTTTTTTTTTTTAATTAATTGTTTTGTATTATAATTGAACTCTCAAGAGTTTTTTCTGTGTATTCTGGAAATGAATCCTTTATCAGATGTATGTTCTGCCAGTCCTTTTTTCCTATCTGTGATTTGCCTTTTCATTTTCTTTTGAGTGTCCTCTAGAGTACAACTTTACATTATTATGATGTCCAATTTTTAAATTTTTTATGGTGTTTTTTTTGTTTTCTGTTAAAAAAAAGATCTTTGTCTAACCCCAGGCCACTTATACATCTTCCAATGTTTTCTTGTAGGGGTTTTATAGCTTCAGCTTTTACATTTAGGTCTATGATCCACTTAAAGTTATTTTTTGTGTTTGGTGTGAGCTACAGGTTAAAGCCCATTCTTCTATATATTCAATAGTTCTAACACCATTTGCTGAATAAATTATCCCTTCCTGATTGAATTCCCATGGTAACTTTGTCAAAAATCAATCGATAATATAAGTGTGGGTCTATTTCTGTATTGTCTATTCTATTCCATTGATTTATATATCTATCTTTATGCCAATAACATGTTGTCTTGATTATTATAGCTTTATGGTAAGGTAGTATAATTTATCCAACAAAAGAAGGCACTTATCATAGGACACACAGCAGTGTAGGATCTCATCAAGAGCTAGAATTGACAAAATGTAGTGACATGCTTGTATCATAAAAATTCGAGATGTTTTCATTCTCCTCAGTCACATACTGTTTGAATTAATAGAATCATAATATGTTTTATTTTCTTCTTGCCTTTTGTCAACCCCTGAATAGCCAAGTAAACTTGATAGTCTAGGAAAATGTGTCACACATATCCTCTGAATCCCTCTGAAACGTGCCTCAGTTGAATAGAATGGACTGGTGCAAATCAGAAATGATGATTGCTTCCTGAGGACCATGAGTCAGCAGAGCCATATGTGGGCTGGCCAGTGGACTCTCAGGAATCTCACCTGGGGAGTTTTCCCTTGTCTCCCCTCCTTCATCAGAACTTCTCTGTGTGGTAGCAGAAGAATATATGTAGAAAACAGCTAATTGAGCCTGCTTCTGTTTCATTAAAATTCCTTCCTATGGCCAGCAAACATGAAACTCAGGACATCTGACAAATCGACAGTCATGGGATTCCTAAATATATATTCTCTCTCATGCATTCTTTCCTCTCTGGATTTACTGCTCCAGCCATGAGGATTCCCAGAGCCCTTGGGGCCTTCCTTTGCAGCATCTGGAATGCTGGGCTTGTGGATGGCAGGAATCCAACTACAGAAAGCAGATTTCTGACAGCCATTGTTAAAATGTAAGCTCCAGCTGAGAAATGAGTGCCGCTTGAAATAGGGTATCCTAGCCATATTTTAATCAGATTCAACTTTCATTGCAGTTTTGTTCTGCTTTAAATTTAAACTTCTAGTGTAGTCTCCCTACCTTACTTCAAAACAACAACAACAACAAAAAAAAAACAAAAACAAACAAACAAAAAAAACCACCAAACTATTTGACGGGGAATTTTGGGCTCTGGTTGAGTGCATGCGTGGGTGCATGTGTGTGTGTGTTTGGTCTGGTAGATGGGTATGAGTATCAACTTTTTAAATAGCATTTTATTGAAAATATTTGAAAAATTACGATTGCAAGCCCAGGAGAAAACAAGGGAAGGGTCATGTATAACTTAGAAGCCTATTATGAATGTTATATGCTAAGGAATTTGATTAATTCAATCTTCTATACTGAGATAACCCTTTATGATCTCCCCAAATAAAGAAAGAAAAGATCAACTTTAGTATAAAAGCTTTGTGAACTCTCATGCATTGAGAATTCTATTGTATTTACCTGCAAAATATAGTAAATCTCAGTTAACTAAAAGACTGAGAATAGGGTTCTAGTTATTTTAATTCCTTGGTTAACTGAGAGTTTAAATAGAGCTTCCCTCTTTTCCAGCTTTTGTTTAAAAAAAACTTGCAAAATGTACGAATTATGCTTTTCTGTCTTCATAAATCAAGGCTATTTTTGATAATTAAGAGCTGAGGAGTTAGGGATCATTTGGAAAACAGATTTCATTACTTAAGGCTATAACAGTTGTTGTGGAATTGTGCAAGTTCTGTTGAATGAGTGATGACCCCAGCCCTCAGTTTTCTTACTGTAAAATGAGGGAGTGGGAATGCATTTATGGTTTTCAAATTGTGCTGTGTAGAGCCCCAGCTTTCTGTGTGCCAAAACCAGTCTCAGATGTTTTAAAGATTGTATTTCCAATCATCACACCAATTCTAGGAGGCAATTATTATCATCCTTATTTTGTATATGTGGAAACAGTTTCACAGAGCCTGAGTATCTTGCCCAAGGTCATAGAATGAGTAGGAAACAAAGCAAGCAGCAAATTCACAGCCTGTGCTTTTCCCTATGTATCTTGCCACCAGGCTCAAAATGTTCAAATTTCAGTGATTTTTTTATGACTTTGTTTTGTCTTACCACTGAACTTTCCTGAACCTTCCCACGCCACGTGTATTCTGTAAGAATTCATCTTAGGCTTGCCCTTCTTGGTAATGCATCATACTAAAATTTTTCTCTACCTAACAGGTATTATCTCAGGACACAGTGTCAGCTAACTCTTAATCTGCGTATATTCACATTGTGGAAGCAGAGATATAGAGAAGTATACCTACTCTATTAGGATGAGATGTGAATGGTGGCAGGAAGGTCAAGGGGATTTGGTACCCTTGTACCCAAATCCGACCATACGGGCAACCCCACCTACTCCATATACAGTATTGGATAGGAGTGGAGCAGTCAAGGGCTAAAACTTCTTGCCATACAGAATGTCCCAGAGCTTTCACTTTTGAATGGAAGTGGCAGACACTGGAATTTTGTCTCCTAGGAGGACAAGGGTCACTGTGAGGCATCAGTAGTTCCAAAAAAGGAAGCAGAGTTGATGGCACTCAGCTGTCTCCACCTTCTCATTAGACCAGCACTTCCATAGGTAGGAGTTTATTTAGCATGTTCCTTAGCAGAAATTTAGAAGCATGTAACTGGTATTTTGGTTGACTCATTTGTCTGCCCCATAAAAATAACTCTGCTGAAGGGCACACGCCAGGGAGTGATCAGGACCTCCTGCGGTTCCTTACTTTAGAGGTCATGAAGTTTGCCCATTATGCTGTTTTTCTGACTTTAGCTTGTAGGGAGTTGTCAAATAGATTGCAAGGCAAAGACTAGAATTTTTTTCTCATCCTGTTTTGTTTTTAACTTAAAAAAAAAAGTATTAGATCTTTATTATAGAGAATTTGGAAGGGACAAAAAGGATAAAGAAAATAAAATAATGACTTTAAAATGCAAATCTGATTGTGTCACTCTGCTGCTTAAAGTATTTCAGTGGTTTCTGTTCACACATCGAACAAAATCCAAACTCCTTTTTCTTGCCTATGCAATCCTGCACATTGGTATGTTTTATTAAAATGTTTTCAGTGCATTTTTTTACATTGTTAAGAGCACCGTTTCATGAATGCTTCACCATTCCATTAAAAAAACACTAAAAACATCACTATCATAATTGTATTGCATTATATGGATGTATCAGAACATACTTAAACATTTTCCTTGAGTTGAACAATTAGCTTGATTTCAGTCATTTTCTTTTAATAAAGAGCACTACAAGGAATATCCCTGTGTGTAGATATTTATAAATATGTTTAGATTAGAAGGACTCTGCATAGTTTTTGAAGTTCATTTAAATGAGATAATGGATGAAAACCCTAAATTATTCTTCAATGTACATTATCATAATAAATGTAAAATAGTTTAGCTTCAATTTATTTCAGTACTGACTTCAGGGGTAAACTGCTGAATATTACACAATTTAATCTTTTTATTTTATATTCTTTCTGTTTTGCAAAATCCTTTACTCTGTCAAGTAGAAAAGGGAAGAATGGTCTTGTAATAGGTAGGAGATGTTTGGGTAAGAGAAGTCTCTGAAACATTAGCAAAAAAATGAAGATTATTCAGGGCCAAAGAGAGACCACTGGTTGGCCCACTCCAAAATCTTTCTGCTTTCAAATCCTTCATCAGAGTTCTCAAACTCAAATGCCTTATGGCCCAAGCAGGTAGCATTAAATATAGTCAGTCACATAGAGACAGAGAAGACCACCAGAGCATTTTTCAACATTGTGCAGACCATAAAAAAACATATCTGCAAACTAAATGCAGCACATATGTAGCATAGATGCACACACACATACGCACACATGAATCTGTGTGTGTCATATATTACTCAATTTGTTACGTTTGTAACCCAACTGTCCAAGTTTTTTGGCTTTGACATCAGTTTATTCAAGAAAGCAGCTTATAAAGAATGCTTAGGTTCTTTGTTGGAAACATTTGCATTTGTGTTAGTACCTCAATTTAAGGCTTCTTCAAGAACAATGGGGAGATGTTCAGGAATACCTATTAATGTCTTGCCCATGAGTCATGGAATACATTTGGAAAATGGAAAATGCTGTTCTGTAATATTTAGTACCTGTGTTTATCTGCATAAAAAATGTAATCACAACCATCTTCTGCTTAACGTCAGATCGATAACCTGTTCTTGAAAGATCAGATGTTCTATACGAAAACACGAATCAAGAGTCTGTTTCCAATTATTTTAAGCAGGAAAATTAAAATGCATTACTCATCAATCCAAACTGCCAGCTAATTTACTAAAATGTAATTTAAACACAAAACATCTTTGTGTAGTAACAAACTATCGTTTAACATATAAAATGCTTAAAACATTGCTTCCTGATAACCAAATTACCAATATGATTGTTAGCTTAGCAAACATTTTGTTTTGCAGCCACACGATACTTTGGTGCCTCTTTGTACTACCAACATTGTCTTTGGAGGTAATCAGCACACCAAAAAAAAAAAAATAAATAAATAAAAAATGTGATTCTGGTGTACCATTATTTGTATTTGGAATGTAACTTGAAAGTTTTCTCCACACACTGTTTTGTTAAAAATGTTGTATTGAATATTTAAGAAAAATATAAATTTTTCATATGTAATAAGTAGGTAAAAACATTGTACTGAGAGATATATAGGTTCTTTGAATTTGAATATTAAAAAAAAAGAGAGTCATTATTAGGTGTCAAAGAAGAAATTGTACCAGACAATGTTAAACAGAGGCAAGGGTGACTTTACTCACAGTTAGTGCAATAAAGGAGAGAGAATAGAAGGCTATTGCAATAGGTGAAAGAGATCGGAACCAAGTTTGAACTCAAATTCACTGAAGCAGAGGACAGGAAGATTTTTGAGGACTGGAGTGAGTCATGGAAAAGAACTGAAGGATTAAGGGAAGGTGAAGCAATGGGGTTATCTCCTGTTAAAGCCAGGCATAACATGTTACACCTGGATCCCATAAGGGCCTGAGCGAGAGGTACTAGAATTGGGCCTAGCATAAAGGAGAAGACTGTCTAAGGTTTAGTCAAGCTGGAGGGATCAGTAAGGCCATCTTAGTCATAGAAAAACATTAACTGGAGAGTTGTCTTCAGGGTATGACTGTAAGGATAAAATGAGCTATTGTTCTTAAAAATAATGAGTTAATTAAATATCTAGCACAGTACATGACACTTGGTTGATCCTTTACTAATATTATGCCTCTTATTTTCTCTTGATAAATTCCATGAATAAATGCATTAATTGGGAATATAGTTTATATTTCTTTTATAAACTAGAAAACCTAATTCATTTCAAAGAGCATTTATTTTTGAACATCAGTTGTAATCTGAGTTACGTTCTCACAGAAAATTGAGAGACGTATCTGGCCCCTAATAGAAAAATAAATCCCTGGGTTCATGAGGCCTAGTCAGAGTGATTTCACATTCAAATCAGTGTAGTCTGATAATCAAAAATGCATGAAGTCAAGTATAGTGAAGTAAGTTCCTAACTGAGATCTATTCTGAAGCAGAGAACAACTGTAAACTCTGGATAAAATATCAAAAAAAAAAAAAAAAAAAAAAAACTAACTGAAAGGATCTGGAAAATGAACAAAAGCAAGCAGATTCCAACAAGGCTTAAAGAATCAGAGTACAAGAGTTCAGGGCAACCACAGAAGTTGGGATGTAGGGTGGGGGTAATGTAAAGGAGATAACCAAAGAAAAGCATCAAATTCTGTGTATAAACGTTGCCAAATGTCTGACCGATCCCTGTACATCAATGTGCAGGTCAGACTGCAAATTGTTCAGCCAGGGAAAAAGAACTAAATAGAGATATGAGCCGCTGCCCAATAGGAACAGTTGGAAGTGTGATTCCAGCCAAATTAATTGTCTTCTAAAGCAAACAAACAAAAAAGTCAACAATTTTTGGATGAATGTAACAGAATCCAGTCTTCAGAACTTAACTTTGGACTGCCCAGGATATAATCTAAAATTAGTCAACAAAGAACTAGAAAAAAGTGATCCATTCTCAAGACAAATTACAATCAAGAGAGGCCAAGCCCATTATATCTCAGATGTCAGAATTTGCAGAGAAAGACTCTAAAGAAGCTCTTATTGTTATTATCGATGCGGTAAAGGAAAAAAAAATGTGTATATGAATAAAAAGAGAACATCTCAGCAGATAAGTAGACAATTTAAGAAAGAGCCAAATGGTGGAAATTCTAGCACTAGGAGAATACAATATCTGAAATAAAATACACAATGAAGAATAATTCTTAACTTTTCTAAGCTCCTATAAACACTTTTACAGTCCAATCTTCCTTCCTCTTTTATATCTCTTTCACCATTCTCCACATGGTTAGCAAGTGCTGCTTAAATTCTTCCTATTTTCTCTATCCTACTTTCAATTTCCAGTCTCCAAAAATTTGCCCTAACATCCCACCAGAAAAGCCTTTATTTATTCTTCCTCCCTCCTTTTTTCTTCTTCCTCTCTTCTTTCCTTCTCACCATTCCTCTCTCTCCCTCCTTCCCCAGTCTTTCAGCTATTTATCTTATAGATCAATTTATCATCTCTAGATTCTGTTTTTGGGTTGTTGTGTTTTTTTTTGAGGTGGGGGAGGGTGTCCATTGTCCAGGATCTCCACAAAAATGGAGACTAAGGATTTGACTCAGTAGGTAATAGTGTTTTTCCTTTGGAAAGTGAGAGATAAGAGGAAGGGAAAGAATGGCATAGGACATATGGTGACTACCCATGTATTATTAAAAGTTGTCCCTCTAACACATATGTAACTAACTACAATGCAGTAAAGTTTAATTGGTATATCCATATATCTATGGCTCATTTACCTTAATATATGTTTCATTTACAGGCATACCCTCTACTCTGTCATGTTCCTTTTTTGTTATCCTTCTTTTCTGTTGGCCGATCATGATTATTTATCTGACTGTCCACAGTTTTCAGTGCTTGCCATTGTCTGTATCACTGTTAACTTCCACTGCATCATTGACTCCAAGACCACCACAGACTTGATAAATTACACTTCCCCCAGGCCTCTGACCTTCCTTACTTCAGACCCTCTTCAGCTAAAAGAAAAGTTTTTGCCCTTTTTGTGACCACTTCTTCAGAGGGAGTTCACACAACATAGTTGTTGGAATTGTTAGTGATCTAGAATTTTACTTTATACTATAGTTCTTGCCTTCCAAGAATGAAAAGGTGCATAAAGATAAGAAGTGGGTCAGCAAATGAGTTGTAGTTTGGCGAGAGCCATATTCTCAGATGGAGGAACTGCTTTCAGTCTGAATCATTTTACCTGATGCTTCCTCTGGGTTCTTTTCTCTCAGGGACTGTCATTGCTCCTTTCTTAGGGTGGGCTTTTTCAGGATATTCTCATCTGTTGGGCAGATTTGAATACCCATTAAAGTCTGGTTTCAAGTTCTTATTCATAATCCTTTGTTCCTAGTAAATTGAGAGGCATAGCTGGGTATTTATTTGTAATTAACCCAGAACATTCAGTGACAGTGAAAATACGTAAGACATGTTTCAAGGATTTTCATTTAGAAGTCTGAACTTCTTGGAGCCCACAGAAGAACCAACAATGGGAAGTACAGCCAGCCATAAAATATTCTAGGAACAAAGAAGAGGAAGCAGTGGCCATATTTCCATCATTCTAAGATGCATTATTTTTCCCCCCACATTTATTGTTTCCAAAATTGACATAGTCTATGCAGTTTCTTTTAATTCTATCACAGTGAGGTGATAAACCAACAAGGCATCATTTCATCATGTTTAGAATTGAGGAAATAGGGTACTTTTGGCTAGGGCTTGGGGTTAGTAATGGTGGTTGTTCTTTATAGAGAAAGTGGCATCTACTGGGACTTAAAAATAGTTTAACCTTTATCATATTGAGAGTTACATAGAAGGTCATTCTGAGAAGAGGGAACAGCATGAGCAGAAGATCCAAATACCGAAGGTGAGTTTGGGGACTTGAGGCATTGTGATATGTTTGCATTAAGAAGATGGGTTTTACACGGGAATGGGAATAGATTTGAAGATACAGTTGTCTTACTTTATTTTGGCTGAAAACTGAACACTAAGAAGCATTCATTTTCACCCTGTATGGGACCAACTGAAGGGCTTTAACTTGAGGAATGCTCTGAATGCATTAGAATTTCAGATGAGGTTTGAAGCAATAAGACAATAAAGGTTTGAGGTAGAGGCAGAGAGAAATGGCAAAAGGGGAATGAAATGACCTTCCAAAGATTGATGTGACAAAACATGCCCATGGGAGGTTCTGGGAGAGCAATGGTGAAGATGAATCCAGAGTTTCTGCCTTGGTGACAGAGTAGATGATGGAGCCATTTGTCAAGAGAGTAAATACAGGAGAATAAGCAAGTTCAATGTCTTGTAGCAAAGTATGAAAAATCAGAGGTTGACTATATATGCACTCACTTTGAGGTGTCCACAGTGGCATATAATTAAATAGCAAGATATTATGGAGAATTTCCTGAGAGAGGGTTTTGAGCTAAAGGTATGGAAGTATTCTTTGTTTAAGTCTTTTATGCATAATTTTGGGGAGCCTGCTATGTGCAATGTTCCATTCCACGTGCAGGTAATTCATAGGTGAAAAAGACACAGCTTCTGCCCTCAAAGAATGCATCAGATAGAGGAGATACATTTATCCATCTGAATTCTATGTCTAGATGATAAGTACTATAAGTAAGGTATGATGAAAGTCATGTAGCAGACCTTGTTGGTGCCCCAATATATCTTCTAAGCTATCAATCTTTCTATGCATGCCCACCCCGGAGCTTACAACGTCAAGCACCTGTGCCTCTTCCTGAGCGCTTCCCCTGGCAATGAGAACCCTCTGAATGTGTCAGGAAGTTAACCACCCCTGGCAAATAACCCTCATTCAATGACCATGTAAATTTGGTAGATAAATAGCTCATCAACCTTGCCTCTCACTTGAGATAATTATGAAGCATATTCTACACTGTTATTACATAGACGCCAATGGGATTGAGCCCTGGTTGTCCACAGAACTAACCTGATGGTTAATTCAGTCTGGATTTCTTCCCTTCCTGCCTCACTTCCCCAGTTCCCTACTGCTACTTCCTGGAAGCACCTCTCAAATGAAGTACTTTCACTTGAATCGTTGGCTTAGGGGCTGCCCTGCGGGAACTCAGTGATGGCAGCTTTTAAACATGGACACAAACATCTTGATGTTTTGATACCAAGAGATGGAATTCAGGCTCCTACCTACTGAATCTGGGTGAGATTTGACTGCTTTTATCTATACAGTGTGTTGGAAGTAATGCTGGGTCATAGAAAGCCGTGTACCTTCTGCCTTGCTTACTCACTCTTGGAGCTCTGAGCTACCATGTATGAGTATAGCTACCTTGGGGCTGCCAAGCTGAAGATACCACATCAAGAGACCACATGTAGAGGCCCAGAGACTGTATTAATAGACGGAGATGCCCAATGAGTCCCCAATCATTCAAGCCATCCCCAGCCGTCTGAGTCTTCTCAGCTGAAGACTCGAGACTTCTCAGCTGAATTCCCAGACATCATGCAGCAAAGACAAGCTCTCCCTACGGTGCCCTGACTGAATTCCTGGCCCACAAAATCCATGATTACAACCATATGGTTGTTTTTTTATACCAGTAAGTTTTGAGGTGGTACCCAGAAACTGACCTACGATATTTAAGAAATATTGTAAGCACTTCTGAGATAGTTGAAGCTGGATGAATTACCTCATCCAGGGAGAGAGTGCAGTTCAATTATTTTCTATCATGCAGAGATGATGTATTTTGACTAAAAGGTATGTATTTGCCATGCATCCTTTCTTTCCCAGAACAGGACTAACTTCAGTCAATATTATCTAGGAATAATGGCTCTCAGGAAGTTACATGGTCTGAATTAGGCTAATAAATTACAGATATATCAAAGCACACTGTTAATAAGTTTTCAATATAAAGATATTTTCTTGTGCTTTATCATCAACAATCTATATACATTTGGTTAGAAATATATGACCTGACAAAAAAAAAATTCAGAGCAGAGATTCTGCCTGAGTCACGCTCTAGATTCTATTTGGTTTAAACATGAAGTGAAGGAGAGAAGGATTGTTCTCAGGTGACTGGTAATGATTTTATTGTTGAATGTGATGTCTGTCACATCCAATCACCTGGTGCCTGTTTAGGAGCAGCCATATGACAGCAGGTGGAAGTTTGTCTTTTGATCTCCAAATGGCAACAGATCCTCACATCTGCAACTTCTTCTCTCAAATTTGGCAGAAGGAGAGAGGTCTGGAGCCAGAAGCATCTACCACTGAGTTGGTAGAGCCTAAATAAATGCTTTTTGTTAAAGCTGTTACCTCCCTTTGCTGTCCAGTGATCTTTCTGTGGACATATGATTAGACCCAAGCATGCTTATCAGTATTAGTGTCCTGGGATCATCAGTCCATAGCTCATTGCTTCTGAGATTCAGTTTGAATCAGTCCAATCCAATTCAGTTTGAGAGACATTTATAGAGCTGTGTCAGGTGTGTGTAGGTTTGCTGAGTCCTCTGGAGGAGACCTGAGCAAGGCGTGGATCATACCTTATGACATTTTTTTTCCTTCATGTCTTTAGACATGTGCCCATAACAGGTCAAAAAGGCTTATTTCACACTGGATAGATTACTATTACATTAAAAATAAAAAGGGGAATAGGTTAAATATAGAAGAAAATACATGCGACTATTTGATATTGTGTTAGGCAAGCATTTTCTACACATACAATCAGTAGAAAAATCACATAGGTAATAGATTATAGTTTGTATAAAGGTGAAAAAAACTACTGTAAGTCATAATCGAGATAAAAAGGGCATTCTCAGGAAAATATTTTCAAGAAATCCTTAGTTTACATCCTAAATATATGAAGAAGTCTTAATTAAAAAAAAAAAAACAACTCTAACATGACAATAGAAAAAATGAGTGAAGATCATGAACAAATAATTCATATTAGAAATACAAATGACTGGAAAAGGTATGCATAAATGATTACCTAACTAGCAATTCAAGGAATATAAATGAAACAACAAATAAAAAAAAAAAGAGGTGCCACATTTTGCCTGTCAGATTTGCCAGTATTTCTTAAAAGCAACACATACAATGAGGTGAAAGCATGATGTCTTAGGTTGCCAGGGCTGCTACAACAAAATGCCGCAGACTGGTTAGCTTAAAGAACAAGACATTTTTGGCTCACAGTTTGGTGACTGGAAGACCAAAATCCAGGTATCAGTAGGCCATGCTTTCTCTGAAGTCCGTAGTGTTCTGATGTTCACTTGCTGGAAATCCATAACTCAGTGTCTGCCTCCATCACATGGTGATCCTTCTCCTTCTGTCTCCTTCCTCCTACTTGAGAGTTCAAATTTCCTTTGCTTATAGGGACTTTAATCATATTGGATTATGGCCCACCCTGATCACTTTGGCCTCTTAATAGGATCTTCAAAGGTTCCATTTATGCATGAGTTCACACTCGCATGACTAGGAGTTAGGACTTGAACGTGCCTTTTGGGGGACATGATTCAATCTACAACAGATGTTGAGGTGAGTCCTTTTATTCACTGTTTGTATGGACAGTTGTGATAGTTTGGAGCTGTCATGTACCCCAGAAAAGATCATGTTCTTTTAATCCATTCCTGTGGATGCAGACCTATTGTAGGTGGGAACTTTTGGTTAGGTTATTTCAATTGAGATGTGACCCAGCCCATTCAAGGTGGATCTTGATCTACTGAAGTCCTTTGTGAGAGAATAAAAGTCAGAAAGCCCAGAGAATGCAGAGAAGCCCCAAAGAGAGCTGAGAGAATAATCCCTCAGAGGAGCTGAGAGAGGAAGCCACTGAAGCCAGAAACTGAAAGCAGTGAAACCCAGGAGAGAAGGATCAGCAGACTCCAGCCATGTGCCTTCCCATGGACAAAGGTTCCCCAGATGCTGGTGACCTTTCTTCAGGAACAGTATCATCCTGTTGATGCCTTAATTGGGATCTTTTCATGGGTTTAGAACTGTAAATTTGTAAGCTAACAAATCCCTATTGTAAAAGCCAAACCATTTCTGGTATGTTGCATTCTGGCAGCTTTAGCAAACCAAAACAATGGTATTTCTGCAATACTTCCAAAAGAAAATTGACAATATGTGTCAAAATCTTAAAAGAATTCCAAAACTTGTTTTAATTATTGACACTTCTAGCAATCTGTTCTAGAGAAAAAAAAAAGATGAGCTAAAAATTTATGTAAAGAATAGTAAGGTTAATTATAAAAATTAGAAAGCAACCTAAAAGCCTCCAAAAAAAGGCATGGTTAAATAAATTTTTATATGTGCTTACTATATAAAAATTGCTAATTCTCAAGTTTTTAAAGAATATTGAATGATATGGAAAAATTCTCATCAGAATATTAATAAACAGAACAGAGAATAATAAAGTTTTAAGTTTATTGCTGTTTTTGAGTATGCATTTGTAAATACTAGAAATAAATACATCATAGCTGTCAACATGGTTACCTCTGAGAAGTGAGATTATAGGTGATTTTTATTTTCAACTTGTTTGTATCTTCTAAATCTCTGCAGTGAGCATTGTGTTAGTTTTCTATTTCTGCACAACAGATAACCATAAATTTAGCATCTTAAAACAACAGAATTTATTTTCTCACAGTTTCTGTGGGTCAGAATTCCAGGCTTGGCTAAGCTTAGCTGGAGTCTTTGCTTAGGCTCCTGCAAGGCTGAGATCAAGGGTCAGTGGGCTGAATTCTCATCTGCAGCTCAGGTTTCTCTTCCAAACTCATCTAAGTTGTTGTCAGAATTTAGTTCCTTGTGGTTGTTGGACTGAAGTCTCCATTTTCTTCCTGACTGTCAGCAGGGACTACTCACAGCAGCTAGAGGCTGCCCACCATTCCCTGCCACGCAGAACCCATAGGCCGTTCACATCATGGATGTCTGCTTTCTTCCATGCCAACAAAAATACACAGACATACTCTTTTGCAATCAGCTGGAGAAAACTCTGCTTTTAAAGAGCTTGTATGATTAGGTCAGGCCCACCTAGATGATCTTCCTATTTTAAGAATTTAGTTATGTTGGCAAAATCCCTTCATAGGTGTTCCCAGATTAGTTTTTGATTGCATACTTGGTAAAAGTGGGCGTACACCAGGGTCTGGGCATCTTGGGGACCATCTTCGGATTCTAAAGCTTTGGAGATAGATTCCTTGTTTTTGAAACCTGCCTCTTGATTGCTCATGTGATTTGGGGCAAGTTACTTAAGCTTCAGTTATATGTAAGATGGGACTAATGGTAACAATAGTTATTGCCTCGATGTGTTGTAAATTTTGTTGAAAAATTTAAATGAAATATTTAAAATCTGGTTACAGTAACAGATGGTAGATTTATTATCAGAAAATACAAAGCATAATAAAAAAGTCTACAAAAACATTGTAGGACAGAAAATGATTCAACCAATCATAAGAAAGAGCTTCAGATTTCTGCATTATCTGTCTCTTTTCCAGTCAACAGCTAGGAGCATGTCTATTTCCCACCTCTGTGCAATACTGGCCTGTAGCTGAATGGTTAAGTAGGTGAAAATGCCTATGGTACTCAGACCTCTTTTATTTCTCTGATACTCTGCTTGCCTCTCCAGTAAAGAAAATTTGTTTATGCTTCCCCATAGCTGGGAAGACCCTGTAAAAATGCATATATTGTCAAAAAAGAGAGAAAACACCAAGCAGCTAATCATGGCTTGTATGACTTTGAAAGTTCTGTAATGGGACACTGTGAGGAGGGATACAGATGGGAACGTTATGATATGGGATGTAAAAGAAGTGGAGCTGGTAATCTGATGAATGGCAAGCCCTTTATAGGTATGAGAAGATGAAGAAAGTCATGTGAGTATTAGCTCTTTGAGAAAAACTATCCAAGAGACAAAAGGAGTAATAGAATTTCATTTCTAGAAACATCCTTGAGTCTAGGTAGCCACAGGATGCTATAATCCCTACTAACATATCTCAGGCAAGTAGCTATCATCCAGCATGTGCTGGTCAGCCTGTCACCACCTGACTTTGTTTCAGTTCCAGTTATTAGGAAGTTTTGCTTCTCTGTGGAAACCCCTGCTTCTGTTGTTTGGAGGCACACATGGCAAGTGTAAACCTGCTTCTCCAGGCCCAGCTCTTTGACGCTTGGCAGTTTGGAAAAGGGGATGAAGAGGTCCAGAAGACAGACTTTGCTGCTTTACAGCTCAACCTACTCTCCTTCTCTCCTAGGCTATTTATGCTTACTCTCACCCAATCCCACACTTCTTTACATTTCTACCCACCTCTCCCGTTGCTATATCAACTCCTAATGTGAGCAGAAAATGACTGCAAACAGGTCAGATCTGCTTCTAGATTTCCCAAGGGTGCTACATGCAAGCAAGGGCCAAGCTAGGTTGCTAGACACCAACTGGTGACTTTCATCCTCATTCCTCACTTGGAACTAAAGGAATCAAGGAAGTAAATGGTCAGGTGAATGAGGCCAAGTTTTTTTGGCAGATTTCCATGGATTTTATAGAACCAGTATTCCTTAATCGAGCATAGTGTATTCCATAAATTGCCTTTAAAAAATGAGGGAGATTAAATGTAACAACTCTTAAAGTAAAGGCTCAAATATTATGTATTATACAGTAAAAAAATATTCTCTCATTGTTCTTTGATATTTAGTTAAGCAAATAAAAGAATAATGTCTTATAAAATTATAGTGGTATCAATTTTCCGAGTATTTATTATCTGCTAGGTACTGTGTGAGGTACCTGACAGACATGATCTTATTTAATCCCCATGAGACTGTAAACTATATGATGGCAGGGAAAAAACCTTCACCATGTGTTGCACTGTACTCAGTGTCTAGCTTAATGGCTAGCATACAGCAATAAAAAATGTTTGTGCATTTCTTCAGCATATATTTGTACTTTGTAACAAGACTTGCACTAGGCATCAGGTAATCAGCAATGAACAAAACATACAAAAGCTTGGCCATTAGAGAAACTAGTCTTTCAGAATGGAGACTGGATTCAGGCAATCTTGGCTGTAAATTCTGTCTCTGCTTCTTACTAACCATGTGACTTTGGGCAGTGATTTCATTTTTCTTGATCTTGGTTTCTTCATCTGTAAAATGAGCATGATAATAATAGTATCTACCTCTTAGAGAAGCTTGAGGATAAAAGAATAATCATTGGCCCTCAGAACATGCTCTCAGAACATGGCAACTATTATTTTTATAGTGGGAACTCTTTAAGCATTAGTTGAATGAATAAATGAATGATTTCTCCAAACAACCCAGTTAGATAGAAGGTATTTAGGAATGTGGTGTACAGAGAGGTTAAGTCCCTCACCCAAGCTTACACACCTGGTAAGCAACAGAGTTGGGATTTGTTTTCCTGCACCACATAAATCCACAGCCCTTCTACGTTGTCTTAGTGTGCCACTGCTGCTACAACAAAATACCACAGACTAGTTGGCTTAAACAACAGGAATTTACTGGCACACAATTTGGAGGCTAAAAGTCCAAAAAAAATCAAGGTATCAACAGGATATGATTTCTCCGAAGTCTGTAGTGTTCTGGTGGTGGCTTGCTGGAATCCTATAACTCAATCCCTGCCTCCATCACCTGGTGGTCTGTCTCTGCTCTCCTCCTGGCTTGTACATTCATGTCTAAATTTCCTTTGCTTATAAAGACTCCAGTCTTACCAGATTAAGGCCCAACTTGCTTCAGTTTGGCCCCATCTTAATAGGCTCTTGAATTGTATACTTTAAATGGATGAATTGTATGGAATGTGAATTATACTTCAATACAGCTGTTAAAAATAAAAAAAGAAATGACTGTCAGGAGGGCAAGATTAGAGATATGTAGCTAAGTTAGGAAGCTACTGCTCTAGAGAGTGGTGGCTTGAACCAAGGTAATCTAGCACTTTAAAGGACCTCATCTCTTTTGCTGTGTGTCTACCTCCATCACTATATTAATCAAATTGCAGAGATGAAATGCACTACCCATTTCCCCTATTATACTGTGAAATTCTGACAAAGGATTTTGCTCTTCACTTATATTTCAGTTCCCTATACCTAGAATAATGTCCACACAGAGTAAGCAATGAAAAAAAAAATGCAATGAATTGATCTGAGTCAGAAATTGGTGACTTTAAAGATGTCTCAGAATTCTCTATAAGTTACAACGCTGAGTGTAATTAAAATTGTGCCAACTCCCTTTCTCTCCCACCCATATTTTAATCTATAATGGATTTCTGGGAGCTTGCCTAAAGGAGAAAGAAGCCACAAAAAGAAAGTCTTAGAGGTATGAGTGAAATGGTGAGTGTACCATCTCTTTGAAGCAATTCGTAGTGAAAAGAGTATAGGATTTGAGGTCCATTAGACCTTGGTTTTAATCCAGTATTTGTTACTTACTCATCTTTTTGTGACTTTGGATGAAGTATTTAACTTTGTGTTTCTCAGTTTCCTCCTCTGTAAAGTGGGGATAATAAAGGCTATTGCAAAGAATGGGTGATGAAGATTAGAAATAGTATGTGTAGAGCAGTTAGTATAGTGCCTGGCACATAGTAAGTCAATACATGGTATTTTATAATTTCTAATAAAAAAAATAATAATAATTGATAAATATAGTATGAGTAGCAGCTGCATTAGCAATGATAAAGAGCAATGGAAAATTAAGGTCTAAGTGTATGCAGAGGGGCCTTCAGTTGATTTAAGCCAGTGAGTCAACTTAATTTTCACCAGTCACCATGTAGCAGTGTACAGGCTCCAAATCACAGAGCATTATGCATTTTATGGACAGTGCTAATATGTATGTGTGTGTTTCTGTATGTATATAGCCACACATAAAATGCCTCTCATGTACAAAGAATGTATTTTAGCCCTCCTCACATTCCCAGCTTCTTGAATCTCATTCTACTTTAACTCAGAATCTTATTTTCAACCTGATCAAACTTTAGAAATATGTATAGACTACAGTTTTACTTTCATTTAAAATTAAAACACACCTAAATGAAATGTATTACCTAAGTAATCCTAAATAAATTGTATTCCTAGTTAAAAATCTTCCAAAAAAGAAGCTTCCAGGTCCAAATGGTTTCACTAGCAAATTCTATCAAACATTAAACAAACATATTAAATCTATGCACGTAATTTTTTCCAGACATAGAAATGAAGAAACACTTCACAGTTCATTTTATCAACATTATTCTGATACCAAAATCAGTCTAAGATAATACAAGAAAAAGAAAACTACACATAAATATCTCCCTTTAATACAGATGCAATAATTCTCTAAAAATATTAGCAAATTGAATATACATACATATTATAATATACCACAACCAAAAGGATTTCATCCTGGGAAAACAAAGTTGATTCGTTATTCAAAAATTAATCAGTTTACTCAATCAATTAACCAAATAAGCAGTCTAAAGAAGAAAAAACATATGATAATACCACTTCTTGGAGAAAGAGCATTTGACATAGTTTATCATACATTCATGATAAAAATGTCTTGAATTTGTTAATGGGCATATTCTAAAACTTATAGCTAAGATCCTACTGAATAATGAAAAGACTGAATGTTTTCCCCTTAAGATCAAGAACCAGGCAAGGATGTCCATTCTCTCCACTCCTATTTAACATCACATTGGAAGTTTTGCCAGTGTAAAAAAAAACAAGTAAAAGAAATAGAAGTTATAAAGATTGTAAAGAGGAAGTAAAACTGTCTCTATTTACAAACAACATGCTTGTGTATATAGAAAATCCAAAGGAACCTAGAAAAATATCCTAGAATTAATAAGTGAGTTTAACAAAGTCATAGGATGTGAGGCCAATGCACAAAATCAATTGATTTCTATATACTAGCAATGCACCATTGTAAATCACAAATTAAGAAATAATACCATTTTCAATAGTCCCCCAAAATGGAATACATAAGAAAACATATACAGGATCTCAAGGCTGAAAACTACAAAAAAAATGTGGAAGAAAGAAATGAAAGGTCAAAATTAATGGAATAACAGATCATGTTCATGGATTGCAAGACTCAATATTGTAAAAATGACAGTTTTTCTTAAATTGATCATAGATTTAATGCAATTCTAATCAAAATCATAGCAGGACATTTTACAAACAAACAAATTCTAAAATTTACATGGAAAAGTAACAGACTAGAATAGCTAAAACAATTTGCAAAAAGAAAAATGGAATTACCTGATTTTAAGAACTACTATAAAGCTACAGTAATGCAACTTCATGGTATTGGTGTAAGAATATACCCATAGATCAGTGGAATATAACAGAGTCTCAAAGTAGATCCATACTAACATGACCAATTGATTTTCTTTCATTAATACCTTAATTGAGATATAACTTGCACACCATAGAATTCATTCATTTAAAGTATACAATTAAATGTTTTTTAGAGTATTTACAGAGCTATGCAATCATCACCATAATCTGAGTTTAGAACATTTTTGTCACCCCTGAAAGAAACCTCATACCCATGAATCATTCTCTGTTCCCCTCTCCCCTGGCTAGTTTATATTTTTACAAAGTTTCAAAAGCATTTTAATGGAGAAAGGATAGTCTTTTCAACAAATGGTGTTGCATGCAATAAAAATGAACCTTGACCTAAACCTCACACCTTATGCAATAATTAACTCAAGATGGATTATAGATCTAAATGTAAAATGTCAAGTATAAAACTTTTACAGTAAAATGTAGAACAAAATCTTCATGACATGTAGTTAGTCAAAGAGTTTGCAGATTTGACACCAAAAGCATAATCCACAAAATAAAAAATATTGACACTGTTTAGAGAATGAAGGATAAGCTAGAGATTGGAAGAAAATATTTGCAAACCACAACTTCAACCGAAGACTTGAAATCAAAATAAATAAAGAATACTCACAACTGATGAATAGTAAGAAATGAATAACTAAAGTTTAAAAAGTGCAGAAGACTTGAACGTCACCCAAGAGGATATAAGATGATAAATAAGCATATACAGGAGAGACTTCTGGGGAAATGGTGGAGTAGGGAGCTCCAGGACTCAGTCTTTCTGCCAAGACAACTACTAAACAGTCAGGAACTGTCTGAAACAACTATCTCGAGACTCTAGAGGCCAGAATAACACTGTACAGTATCCAGGGAAGAGTGGGAGTAAGAGGCTTATAAATTAAAGAACAGTAAATTGCTCTCTCTGGCTAGTGGCTGCTGGTGCCCATCCCTGTCTCTCACAGCAGCCCTGTGGGTTCCAGCCCTTGACTAGCTCACTGGTGACAGAAAGGGACATAAAAATCCTCTTCCCCAAGAATAGGAGTTTGCATGGCTGATCTACTGATCATGGCTTCTGATAAGCAAATTCAGAGAGGTGAGGTCTAGCTTTGAGGGCAGCCATTGTTTCCACTCTCCCAGGACATGGGCAGAAGTACTGGAAATTTAAAGATGCAGCACTTACTCAGGGCTGTTGGGGACAGTTAGCTAAGAGCTTCATTTGCTTGGCAGGCCAGGAAAGCTCAGCTTTGGGGAACCATTGTAGAAGCTCTTGGTACCCTTCCCAGTCCCCTACCCAAGGCACTCTGGAGATGGTGTGTATGCCATTTGTGGGTCCCTGGACCTGTTTTGGCTGGAAAAGTCCTCTGTGAAATGGACCCCCTCCCAGAATTTGCCCTCCAGGGCAGCTTGAGACAGTGAAAGGAGTTTAAAAACTATAGAGGGGTAGATAGTCTGGGACAAAGGCATACTGGCTTCAAACCCCCAGGAGAGGGAGTTCTGTCTACTGGGACACAGCGTGGGCAACCAAACTCCTGTAAACAGGGGCACCCCAAAACAACTAGCAAGCAAGAGCCCAGGAAAAGACAAAGGCCCAGAAAGACAGGGAAAACCCTGTACACTGTATTCACCTTGGGCAGACCTTCCTGATAGGAGGGTGAAGCTCAAGAAAATCTCTGCCATATCACCAGTTGGTTACAAAACCAAGAAAGAGACATCCCAGAGAATAAATCCCAGAGTTGACATTTTAAACTATTAAAATGTACAGTGTGCAGCAAGAGTTCAAAAAAATTCCCAAAGAAACAGGAAATGATGGCCCAAACAAAGGAAGAGGATAAAAATATAGAATATACCAATAAAGAATATGAGAATGTGGACATAACAAACAAAGCCTTTTGAAAATGCTAAAGGAGATGAAGGGAAATACAGAGAAAGAACTAAAGAATACCAGGAAAACAATGAATGAGCAATATGAGAGTCTAATTAAAGACACAGAAAAATTTAAAAGGAACCAAACAGAACTACTGGAGTTGAAGACCACAAAAACTGAAGTGAAAAATATCCAGGAGGGTTTCAAGAGCATAATGGAACTCACAGAGGAAAGAAGCAGTGAACTTGAAGAAAAGATACTTGAAATGAGTCAGGCTGAGAAGCAGAGAGAAAAAAGAAATATTAAAGGTCAAAATGGCCTAAGACACCTCTGGGATACAATCAAGTGCATGAATATACTCATTATGGGAGTCCCAGAAGGAGGACAAAGAGAGAAAGGGGCAGAAGAAATAGTCAAGGAAATAATGACAGAGAATTTCCCAAACTTAGCAAAAGATGTCAATACGCATGTCCAAGAAGCTCAGAGAATATCAAAAATGATAAAAATGAAGAAAAAATACACCCTTCTATAAATTGATCACACTGTTGAATGCAAAGCACAAGGAGAGAGTTCTGAAAGCTGCAAGAGAAAAGTACCATGTTGCACTCAAGTGAGTCCCAATTAGATTGAGTTCCAGTTTCTCATCAGAAACCATGGAGGCAAGAAAGCGCTGGGTTGAAATATTAAACTGCTGAAAGAAAACAAATGCCAGCCAATAATTTTATATCTGGTAAAAATATCTTTCAAAAATGAGAAAGAGATTAAGACATTTTCAGATAAACAAAATGTGAGGAAATTCATCACCACTAGAACTGGTCTACAGGCAATGCTAAAGGGAGTTCTTCAGACCGAAAGGAAAGGACACTGGACAGTGGTTCAAAGTGGCATAAAGACATAAAGAACTTCAGCAAAGGTAACCAATTAGGTAATTGTAAATACCAGTTTTGTTGTATTGCTTGGTATAATTCCACTTCTTATTTCCTATAGGTGCTAAAATGCAAATACATAAAAATTAATATTAAATCTATACTTTAAGATTTGCAATGTACGAAGATACAAGTGGTAAAAGTATAAAAAATGGTGGAGGAGAGATGGGTATAGAAAACATATGTGCATGCTATTGATATTAAGTTGATATTAAGCAAAATGTTTGTTTAATATTTAGTTGTTAAATTTTAGCCCATGTAAACCACAAGGAAAATATATGAAAGATATAATCATATAGAAGTGAGAAGGCACTTAATATGTTACAAAACAAAAAAGCAAATAAATATAAAAGTAGGCATTAATGGAAGTAAGAAACAAAAAAGGTATAAGACAAAGGCTAAATAGCAAAATGGCACAAGAAAGTCCTGTATTACTTTAAATGTAAATGGCTTAATTTCTCCAGTCAAAAGGCAGAGATTAGCAAAATGGATAAAAAAGTCAGATACAGCTATGTGCTATCTGCAAGAGACTTACCTTGAATACAGACACAAGTAGGTTGAGGGTGAAAGAAAGAAAAAAAAAATATTCCAAGCAAGTAGGAAACAAAAGAGAGCAGGGGTGGCTATACCAATATCAAATAAAATATACTTTAAGTCAAAAACTGTTTTGAGGGCCAAGATGGATCATTATGTACTGATAAAGGGGGAAATTCAACAGGAAAATGTAACAATTATAAATATAAAAGCATCCAACAATGGAGCCCAAAATATATGAAGCATATACTGACAGATTTGAAAGGAGAAACTGACAGTTCTACATTAATAGTAGGAGATTTTAACACATCACTCCTAATAATAGGTAAAACATATAGTCAGAAGATCAATAAGGAAGTGCAAGACTTAAAAGATATATTGAACCAACCAGACCTAACAGGCATATAGAATACTGCACCCAACAAAAACATAATACACATTCCTCTCAAGTGTACATGGGTCATTCTCCAGGAAAGACCTTATTTTGGGTCACAAAATGTCTCAATAAATTAAAAAATGTTGAAATATTGCAATATATATCTCCAACCCAATGGAATAAAGCTAGAAATCAATAATGGAGAGAGAAATGGAAAATTCACAAATATGTGGAAATTAAACAACATAAAGTTAAGCAACGAATGAGTTAAAGAGGAAATCACAAGCCAAATTAGGAAATAATTCAAGGTGAATGAAAATGAAAGTACAACATACCAAAACCTATGGGATGCAGTGAAGGCAGTGCTGAGAGGGAAATTTATAGCTCTAAATGCTTACATTAACAAAAAGAAGACTTCAAATCAGAGACCTAATCTCAAAACTGGAAGAACTAGAAAAATTTTAGAAGTGCAAACTGAACTGAAAGTGAGCAGAAGGAAAGAAATAGCAAAGATGAGTGGAAATAAATGAGATAAAAAAAATTGAAAGAATCAACAAAATCAAAAGTTGGTTCTTTGAAAAGATCAATAAAATTGAGAAACTTTTATCTAGACTGACAATGAAAAAAAGAAAGAGGATACAAATAATGAAAATCAGAAATGAAAAGGGGGGCATTACTACCAACATACGGAAATAAAAGGGAGTATAAGAGCATACAATGAACAACTACATGTCATTAAATTAGACAACATAGATAAATGGAAAAATTCTTAGAAACACAAACTACCTGCATTGACTCAAGAAGAAATAGAAGTTCTCAAAAAGTCAGTTACTGGTAAAGAGATTGAATCAGTAATCAAAAACCTCCCAACAAAGGTAAGCCCAGTTACCAAATGGCTTCACATGGGAATTTTCCCAAACATTCTAAGTTTTAACTCCAGTTCTGCTCAAACACTTCCAAAAGCTTGAAGATGGAGGAACACTCCCTAACTCATTCTACAAGGCCAACATCACCTTTGTACCAGAGCCAGATAAAGATATCACAAGGAAAGAGAACTACCTACCATTATCTCTTATGAATATAGATGCAAAATCCTCAACCAAATACCAGCAAACCAAATCCAATAGCACATTAAAAGAATTATACACCATGACCAAGTGGGATTTATACCTGATATACAAGGTTGGTTTAACATAATGAAATAAATTAATGTAATATATATGTAAACAAAATGAAGGGAAAAAAGCACATGGTCATCTCAATTGAGGCAGAAAAGTTTGACAAAATAAACACACTTTCTTGATAAAAATACATAGAACACTAGGAAAAGAAGGAAACTTCCTCAATATGATGAAGGGCATATTTGAAAAGCCCACTGCTAACATCCTACCTAATGGTGAAAGGCTGAAATTTTTCCCTCTAGGATTAGGAACAAGACAAGGATGTCCACTGTCACCACTGTTATTCAACATTGTGCTGGAAGTTCTTGTCAGAACAATTAAGTAAGAAAAAGAAATAAAAGGCTTCCAAATTGAAAAGGATAAACTAAAACTTTCCCTATTTGCAGATGATATGATCCTACATTCAGAAAATCCTGAAAAATCCACAACAAAACTCCTAGACCTAATCAATGAATTCAGCAAGTGGCAGGGTACAAGATCAACACTCCCAAATCAGTAATGTTTCTATACACAAGCAATGAGCAATCAGAAGAAGAAATCAAGGAAATAAATCCATTCACAACAGCAAATAAGAGAAGCAAATATCTAGGAATAAATCTAGCCACGGATTTAAAGGACTTGTACTCAGAAAACTACAAAACTTGCTAAGAGAAATCAAAGAAAACCTAAGTAAATGGAAGATTCATTTCTTGTTCATGAATTGGAAGACTAAATATTCTTAAGATGTCAATCATACCAAAAGCAATTTATAGGTTCCATGCAATTCCAAACAAATTTTTATCCATCTTCTTTGCAGATGGAAAAGCTAATCATCAAATTTACATGGAAGGGTAAAGGACCATGAATAGCCAAAGACATCTTATAAAAGAAGAATGATGTTAGAGGACTCATACTTCCCAATCTTAAAGCTTATTACAGAGACACAATATTCAAAACAGCATAGTACTTGTAAAAGTAAAGACATAGAAACCAAACGAATTTATTTTAGAGCTCAGAAATCAACCCTCACATTTATGGCAACTAATTTTTGACAAGGCATTAAAAATCACTCGATTGGGAAAGAATGGTCTCTTCAAGAAAAGCTGCTGGGAAAACTGGATCTCCATCTGCAAAAGAAAAAAAAAAAGGACCCCCTACCTCACACCATATATAAAAATCAACTCAACACTGATCACAGACCTTAATGTAAGAGCTAGTACTATCAAATTCATAGAAGAAAATGTAGGGAAGCATATTCAGTGCCTGGTGTTAGGCAATGATTTCTTAGACTTTACACCCAAATGACAAGCAACAAAAGAAAAAGTAGATAAATGGGACCTCATCAGAATTAAAAATGTTTATGCCTCAAAGGGCTTTATCAAGAAAGTAGAATGACAACCTACACAATGGGAGAAAATATTTGGAAACTGTATGTCCAATAAAGGTTTATATCCAGAATATACAAAGAAATCCTTCAATTTATCTACAGAAAATCAAACTCAGTTAACAAATGGGTGAAAGACTTGAACAAACATCTGTCCAAAGAAGATACACAGATGGCCAGAAAGGACATGAAAAGATGCTCAATATCATTAACCATCAGGGAAATCCAAATGAAACAATAAGATGCCATTTCACATCCATTAGAATGGCTGCTATTTTAAAAAAAGGAAAATACGTGTTAGAGAGGATGGAGAAACAGGAACACCCATTAATTGCTGATGGCAATGTAAAATGGTGCAACCATTGCGGAAGAGGTTTGGTGGTTCTTCAGAAAGCTAACTGTACAATATCATATGACTTGGCATCCCTCTACTAGGTATATATAACCAAAAGAATTGAAAAAGGGGACTCAAACAGATATTTGCAAACCATTGTTCATAGCACCAGTATTCACAATTGTAAACAAGATGGAAGCAACCCAAATGTCCAACTGATGAATGGATAAATGAAATGTGGTATAGACTTGGAATATTATTCAGCCATAAAAAGTAATGAAGTCCTGATACATGTGACAAAATAATCCTTGAGGACATCATGTTGAGTGAAATAAGCCAGATTTTAAAGGACAGCTATTGTATGAGCTCACTGATTTGAAACAATTAGAATAAGAAAACTCATAGAGTCAGAATCTAGAATATGGTTTGCCAGGGAACAAGATGGTGATAGGGAATGGGAAATTAAGGCTTAAAATATACAGGGTTCCTATTTGGAATGATGGAAATGTTTTGGTAATAGATGGTAGTGATATCAGCACAACACCGTGAAGGCAATTAACACCACTGAAATACATATCTGAATATGATTAACAGGGGAAATGTTAGGCTTTAAATTTAGTAAAAGAATAAAAATTTTTAGAAATCCATGGAACTACACTACACAAACAGTGAACCCTAAGTTAAACCATGGACTTTAATTAATAGTACAATTATAAAAATGTGCTGTCATCAATTGTAACAAATATTCTATACCAATACAAAGTGGTGGTGATGGGGTAGTGTGTTTGAATCCTGCATTTTATGTATGACTGTTCTGTAAACCACAACTTCTCTAATAAAGGAAAAAAAGTTAAAAAGTAAGCATACGAAGAGATGTTCAGTATCATTAGTCATTAGGGAAAAGCAAGTTATAACTCCAAAGTGATAGCACTGAATACATATTAGAATGGTTTAAATAAAAATATTGCCCATACCATGTGTTCTCAAGGATTCAGAGCAACCAGAACTCTCCTATCTTGTTGGTGAGACTGACTAATGATCAGTCACTTTTCAAAACATTTTGGCAGTTTCTGATAATGTTAACATATGACCCATCAATCCCACTCCTAGGTTTTTACCCTGGAAAAATGAAAACTCATGCACACTAAAACCTGCCCATAAATGTTTGTGGAAGCTTTATTCATAACTGCCCCAAACTAGAAATAACACAAATCCTTCAGTGAGTGAACAAACTCTAGTGCATCCATATATTGGAATAATACTTAACAATAAAAGAAACAAACTATTCATAAGAACAACAACTTGGATGACTATCAGAGGTATTAAGGGAATGAAAGACGCTAGTCTCGAAAGGTGACACACTGTATGATTTCATTTATATGACATTCTTGATGAGACAACACTATGGGGAAAAACTGATCAGTGGTTGCCAGGGTTGAGGAGTGGGGACAGGGTATGACCACAAAGGGTAGCATGAAGGAGTTTTAGGGATGGTGGAAGTGTTCTCTATTTTTATTTTTGTGGCAATTACATGACTCTATACATGTGATAAAATTCCTAGAATTGGAGCAAGGATCTAAGATGGTGGCATAGAGAGGAGTGGAAGCCAAGTAGTCCCCCCGGAACAACTAAAAAAACCAGAAACTACTAGTAAATAAGCTGGCATAACTGCAGGGGGACAAACGTGACTGTCCACTCATCATACACCAATCTGAATTGGGAGGAATGGCCAAGATCACAGCATCAAATTTGTAAGTAAAAACTGTGGATCCGGACCCCCAGAAGATGGCGGTTAGGAGAGACAGGGCAAAAAAAAAAGAACACGTCCGTGAAAAATACTAGATAAAGGCCAGAGGGTCACTGAGAACACTGGTTCCAGCGATACACTAGCTGGACAGGGTCTGCTGGATCCGCAGGGCCCATGCACTTGGTGAGTCTGGGAGTCTGCATTCCGGGGCGAGTGAGCGGGCCTGCTGAATGCCCAGGAGCCATGCTGCAGTGTGTGGAAACCGTGGGTTGGCATTTGGAGTAGGACTAATTCTTTTTAAAAACCCAAAAGCAGCTGCAGATATGGCGGTGGGGACCGCATAGGGAAGCATGGCAGGAATGGCGTCTCCACAACCTGTGGGTACGCCTCAGTATCTGATGTGGATGATAGCCTTTCGCACACCCGCTGCTAATTGTCTCAGAGCGAGGCAGGCAGAGGTTAGCCAAAAGGGGAGAGAAACCACACCCCTTGCAGCCATCTTCCCAGCAAGCTGGGAACACTCCTGCCTGGCGCTGGCGCCACAACCCAGAGCTGCACCAGGAAACCCAGTGCAACGGGAAGTTTTTCCAGCAATGCACGCACATGCTACAGTGTCTGGCATGGACAGTGGCCTTCCGTGCACCTGCAGCTATTGTCCCGGAGCTGGGGGGGTTGGAGTGGTGTGAAATGGGGGAGATTGGCACACCCCATTCAGCCTTCCTTTCAGCAGGCTGGGAATGCACCTACATGGCCCGGTGGCCCAGAACTTCCCTTGAGGGACGGTGCACACTTGTGACATAGCACAGCCTTCCCTCAGCAGAGGCCCTAGAAGGGCACGGCTTAGAAGACGGACCCACTCAGAAATCCCAGGGACCATAGTCCAATACCAAGGACTTGTGGGTCAGCGGCAGAGACAATCTGTGGCGAGACCAAACTGAAGGTTTAGACTCTTGGAACAGCCTTAAATCTCCAGGAACACTGGGGGGTTTGATTGTTAAAGCCACTCTTGTTCCCTAACCGCTCAGACACACACCCCACATTCAGGGCAGACAGCACCAACTACACTCGCAAAACTGGTGCACCAATTGGACCCCACAAGAATCAGACTCCCAGACACCACAAAGACAAAGTTGGGGAGAACTGGCTTGAGGGGAATAGGTGACTCATGGAAGCCACTTGCTGGTTAGTAGAGAAGAAAGTGTATGCCACCAAGCTGTAGATCTGACAAATTAAGAGAAGTCTCTGAATTAGCATACATATCCTAAAAGAACCTTATCAAGTTAAGCAAATGCCAAGAGGCCAAAAACAACAGAAAATTTTAGAGCATATGAAAAAAACAGACAATATGGATAACACAGATCCAAACACCGGACTCAAAAGATCAGAGGAGATGCAGTATTTGGAGGAATTCATCAAAGAACTAAAGACAAGCAATGAGACCATGGCACAGGTTATAAGGGACATGAAGAAGAGCATGGCACAGGATATAAAAGACATGAAGAAGAGCCTAGAAGAGCATAAAGAAGAAATTGCAAGAGTAAATAAAAAAATAGAAGAACTTATGGAAATAAAAGAAACTGTCGACCAAATTAAAAAGATTCTGGATACTCACGGTACAAGACTAGAGGAAGCTGAACACCAATCAGTGACCTGGAGTATGACAAAATGGAAAATGAAAGAACAAAAGAAAGAATGTGGGAAAAAAAATAAAAAAAAATCGAAATGGACTTCAGGGATATGATAGATAAAATAAAACATCCAAATATAAGACTTGTTGGTGTCCCAGAAGGGGAAGAGAAGGGTAAAGGTCTAGAAAGAGTTTTCAAAGAAATTGTTGGGGAAAATTTCCCAAACCTTCTACACAATATAAATACACAAAACATAAATGCCCAGAGAACTCCAAATAGAATAAATTCAAATAAACCCACTCCAAGACATATTCTGATCAGACTGTCAAATATTGAAGAGAAGGAGCAAGTTCTGAAAGCAGCAAGAGAAAAGCAATTCACCACATACAAAGGAAACAACATAAGACTAAGTAGTGACTACTCAGTGGCCACCATGGAGGCGAGAAGGCGGTGGCATGACATATTTAAAATTCTGAGAGAGAAAAATTTCCAACCAAGAATTCTTTATCCAGCAAAGCTCCCCTTCAGATTTGAGGAAGAGCTTAAATTTTTCACAAACAAATGCTGAGAGATTTTGCTAATAAAAGGCCTGCCCTCCTTGAGATACTAAAGGGAGCCCTACCGACAGAGAAACAAAGGGGGGGTGTGAGATGGAGAAAGGTTCCATAATACTAGAAGAAGATGCATTTTTAGGCCATATAGTGACCACTGAATATAAGTTTGGCTTTATTATCATCATAGTCATCATAAGACACAACCCTATATTAAATTATTTTTAATTCCATATTTCAGAGAGGAATAAACAGACATTGCAGAATGGGACATTATGAAGGAGGAAACATACTTGGTATCACATCCTATTCCATGCTACCATTTCTTTCACTCTATTTCAAATGGGTAACTCAGGTTTATGGTATGGCATTCTTTCTGAAACACTTGAAGTCAGAAGGTGAAGATCCTTGCCTCACTTTTCTGACTTGCTGATCTTAAATGTGGTCATCTCACTTAACTTATAAGATGACTCTTAGTTTCCTAATTGATAAAACAGGAATTAGACTAAGAATAATTAAAAACCATTAAGTTTAAGTCTGAAAATATAGACTTCTTTTGAAAATCCAAAGGAATACTCGTACATTTTTGAGACCATTGAAAAATATGTATTCTTAATTATGTTTTATTGTATGGAGATAGGCATGGGATATATAGAGCAAAGGCATATGGGCTCTATGGGCATATAGAGCAAAGAGAGCAGTGTTGGTGAAAATGTCTATTTATATATGGAGAGACGTCTGTTATTGTTGTCCTTGAACCACTAAATTTAAGTGGCAGTTATTAACTTCTATTGCATACACTGAAACAAAAGAACATTAATTGTGGACCAAAGATTTGCTATTTATTGCATAGTTAATGGAGAATACTGAAACATTTTAGCTTCCGAGTTCAGATAGAGGGTTTGGCAAAAAAAAAAAAAATCTATTTACTCTCTGATCCCTGAGCTTGTGTAGTTTACAGTGAGAATTCCTATAAACAAAACAAAATTATCTCAATGCATTTAGTTCCTTGGTTCAGATAAAAATAATTTGAATAGCAAGGGTTATGTGTAAGCATGTTTGTAAATATACAAAGGCAGAAGAAGGGGAAGTATTGATCTGTATTCAGATTTATTCTGCAACCTATGTATGGTGAGAATAGTGCAACAATATCCTCATCTGTAATAAAACATGGCCACTATTTTGTGATATCCAATAAGATGATTATAAATATCTGAAAATTAAATAGTATTCTGAAACTTTAAAAAAAATAATAGAGGGGCATATAGGGAAAAAATATACCTATTGCAAACTAATTACAGTTAGTAGTATTTTAACATTGTTTCATCAACAGTAACAAATGTACTATACCAATACTATGGGTCAACAATGGAGGAGGAGGAGTTAGGGGTATGGGAGGATTTGAGTTTCCTTTTTTTGTCTGTATTTCTTTTCTGGAGTAATGAAAGTGTTCTAAAAACTGAAAAAAAAATTAATTGTGGTGATGGATGCATAGCTGTATGATGGTACTAGGGGCAATTGCTTGTTTGTACACGTTGGAACTTTGGATAATTGTATGGTATGTGAACAATCTTAATAAGTTAAAAATTTTTTAAAAAATTCCTAGAATTGTACATCAAAAAAAGTCCATTTTAATGTACATCAATTAAAAAATAAAATTAAAAAATTTGAAACAGCTTTCTTGAATCTCAAGAGCTCTGGAAACAGACTCACCTGGCACCCGACCTGGCTCTGGCCTCCATTACCAGTGGGACTTTGGGGTTATTCTTAGCCTCAGTTTCCTCATCTGTAAAGTGGGCATAATAACAGTAAATGTCATGTGGTAGGAAAAATGAAATGAGATAGCACCTGCAAGGCACGTAACACAGCTGCTGGTAAATGGTGATAGCTCAGTAAAAGTCAGCTGTTTTGTCTGCTGCTACTTCTACTGTTACATACAATTATCTCCATTATTAAATAAAACAATGCTAATGAAAGATATTAGTCATGTATTTCAATCACAAAAATATTAACATCAGGACATTTTTAGAAATAGCAACATGGAGGCAGCTTTGTGATATTTTGTCCTGAAATTGCATCCCAGGGCTAGGCAGGAGGAGATTGCTTGTCTGTGCCCTCAACAAACAGGCCACCGTTCTATGATATCCAAATGTAAGTGATGTAGCGCCGTCTAGAATCTCTGATCCTTCTGTTCCCTTGTTGGCTAACCTTAGAAGGCTCAACACAACAGATTAGGGAGAAAGCCTTCTGAGAGGTCCTATGCAGCTTTACTCTACGGATGGTTTCCAAAAGGTATAATGAATTACTACTGGTACTGTGTGTGTGTGTGTGTGTGTTTTGTGTGCAAGTGTGACAGTGTTCTATCCTCCTCTGCCAGTATTTATCAGCCACAAAAGGTTGGGTTTTAAGCATGTGGAATTCTAATTCTTATCTTCCAGCTACTGGCATCAAGAGCCCAGGAAAGCCTGATATGTAAGTGCCTGATGTCACTGATAATCTATAACTGAAAGCACTAGGATTCCTGATTGAGCATGTCCAATCACTTAAGTTAATAGAGGAGCTTTATCATGTGTCTCTAATCTTTGCCATCTGATTTGTAGCCTTGTAGCCCAGTTTCCTCCCATAGTCTCAGCTGGCAAATTCCCCTCCACCTGGAATCTCCTGTGTTAGAGCATCTCTCCAGGAGGTGGCAGAGGGTCAACTCCTGGGCCGTCTTATTTTCTAATCAACTCTAAGAGCTCTGCCCATGTGCCACTTAAGAAATTGTATTAAATAGAGCTTCCTGGTGTGTATGTTAGAATTTGTTTAGAAACACCTCTCAGATGGGCAGCCTGAGAAGATGAAATGGCTAGCCATAGGGAAGGAAAAAGCATTGCCGTGGACAAATCTTTTGTCCCTCTCTGGCCTCAATTTTCACAAATGGAAACTGAAGAGGTTGGATCAAATTATTTCTGAGATCCCTGTCAATTTTACTATTTCAGGGTTTTGGCTCATAAACCAGGCTTTTTGTTTATAAGACTTCTTGTGTTCTAAACACACATTGATTCTGCATTCTTCTTTTTTTTCCCCTAAAATAATGATCACATTTTAAATTGAGTTAGTACTATAATCTTTGTTGCAGACCCCAACCTGCTGTCAGTTACAAAAAAATTAGGTCCTAAGCTATCAATAAATTAACATTGATTAGCAGTTACCATTCAATGCAGGTTTCACACAAAACATGAACTGAAGAACTGCATTTTTCGTATCAGAAGTGACTGAAAAGCCATTAGGTTAGTTAAACTGTAAGTATTGTCTACTGGATGGTGGGGGAAGGAGGACGTGGTGGTGACTTGCGGGTCAGGAGACAAGGATGGGGACTGACTACCCTCATGTGACAGCACAATCACAGTTACACAACACTTCTCCTTGGTGCTTCCACCCAAGCATGCTAGCTAGTCACCTTCCGAATCTACTCCTGAGCCAGAGGGACCTGCAGACACAGACAGCATCTCTAAGTTAAACGGGAGCATCTGAGTGGGCTTGCTGTTTTTTTAGGAGCATATAGAGACTTATGTGCAGAGCTTCTGGCACCTGAGCATCCAGGAGGCAGGCAGGGTGCTTAGGACAAAGCCTAGAGTGGCTGATCTAGTCCAATACATTTTCTTCAGAGCCAGTGACTTCCAATTCCACATGCATGAATGGAGACTCTTCTCAGACAACGTTTGCACAATGGTGAGATCAGTCATTGCCCTCACTTCATTGCTCAGCTGGGAAGGTTGGAGTAATAGCATAGTTTCAGAAGCACTGCATTGAATGTTGGAAGACAGCAGGTTGGGATCTGACTCTCTTATTTACCGATCATATGATGGAAGGGAAGTCATTTTAACCTCTAGCATTTTTTCCTTTATTATGTGGTTGAGCAAATATATATCGATTTCCTGCTATGCTTTCTACTGGGCCAAACACCAGGATTACAAAAAGACACTCTTCTTGCTTTTATTGACCTCAGAACTTTAATTACTTCTTATAGCTGACATTTGTTGGACTTGTTCTATGTGCTGGGCCATATGCATTTTACATGGACTAAGTTACTTAATCCTCACAACAGCTTCTAAAATAGGTATTGTTTTCCCCATTTTGCAGATAGGGAAACTGAGGTTCACATAAATTAGGAAACTTATTCAAGACCATGAAGCCTGTGGTAGAAGTAGGACACTATGTCTAGAGCCTGAAATTTTAACCACAGTACTACATAGTGTCTCCTAATTTGCTAATCTGTAAATACAGATAATACAACTTACTTAAATGTATTTCAGAAGGCTTTTATGAAAGTGAGTATTTGGTAAACTATAAAGCATTGTTAAAATGCATTCAATTATTATAACAGGTCAACTAAATAGTGGAGTAGAAATAGCAATGAGCTGGAGATGGGGACCCCGGCTCTGCCATTAATAAGTGGTGTGGTCCTAGGTGAGTCACTTCCCCTCTTTGAATCTCAATTGCCTCAGCTTAAAACTGGATAAAATGATGCCCACCCTGTCTTTCTTGGAGCTTATTCTAAGGATAAAAAAAGTTGCAAATGTGAAATGCTGTGTGTGTTGCAAGGTGCTGTGAGAATTTGAGATCTATATTAATATAGTCTGAACATTTATACTTTTTTAGGAAGAGGGGCATAATCCCATGTTTATTAATTCCAGAATATCTGAATCTTGTCTGCCTAAGAAGTGACAATTAAACAAAAAGAGCAATGACATGGTTGTGTTACAGATATTATAGTTGGAATGCAATGAACTGCAGTTTCTGGGCCCTTCCATCCAGATACTCTGATTGGTTACCTCTGACCTGGGGCACAGGACTCAACATTTTTAACACCACCTACCCCAACCCCAAGTTCATTCTGATTCAGGTAGTCGTCAGACTCTGCTTGGACAATCTCTCTTCTTATTCAGAATCTTCTCTTTTACAGGTAGGACATGGGATCATCTGTTTTCTAGGGAAACACTATTCATAAAACACTCCTCTGATTACTAATTAATTTATGAGTTTGAGAAGTATTTATTGAGTGTGTACTGTGTACCTGGGGAAATAGCAATGCACAGTCAGACAAAGTTCTTTCCCTGGAGAAGCTGATATTCAAACGGGAAGAGAGTCACGTGATAAACACATCAGTAAATATGTTGGGTAGGGTGTGAAGGGAAAGTAGATAGAATGAAGGAAAGTTAAGCAGGGGAAGGGGACGGCCTTCCTTAGAGAGTGATGCCTGAACAGAGAGAAGAAGGAAGTGAGAGTGGCCCCACAGCCCTCTGAGGGAACACCAGAGGCCAGCAGGGAGGCAGGAGGCTGATGCATGTAAGTAGTGGGTACATGCCATCCATAGTCGCAAAAATCTTCAACTGCATCTAGATCTCAATTCTTAAAATGGCATTCAATGCCCTTTAAGTCTGGCTCCACCCTCACTTCAATCTTTTCTCATCTGTTCTCTTTAGGACACAAGCTCAGGTTAAGCAGATCTCCCCTGCCTTTGCAGCAGCTTCTCTCCTCTGGGCTTTTGCTGTCCTCGGGCTCTCTGATCTCCTCCAATTGGGGGCAGTTTGCTCCCTGGCAATGTCCAGAGACATTTTTTGGTTGTCACAGCTGGGGGTTTCTACCGGCATCCAGTGGGTAGAGGCCCGGGATGCTTCTCTAATGCAGAAGAAACCCCTCTTCCCACCCCACCCCCACAACAAAATTATCTGGCCCCAAATGCCAGTAGTGCTGAGGTGGAGAACTTTGCCCTGAGGTCTCCTCACTCTTCGAAGTCCAGACCTCCTTTGTGCAGCCTCCCTAAGCTCCTTACTCCATCCTGCAGGAGCCTCTCTCTCAATCTTGTGGACCAGTATACAACCTTATATTGTTCTCTCTATTCTGATATGGTTAAGTGTACTAGTTTTGGAATTATGCAGCATAGATTTTATTCCCATTCTATCTATATAATCTTAGGCAAATTATGGAACTTTTTTCTTATCTATAAAACTAAGTAAATAGTAACCCCAACCTCATACATTGTTTGCAGGATTAAACAAGTTAGTGCATGCAAATCCTTTACCACAGTGCCTGATACAGGGCTTAATAAATATTGGCTATTATAATAGTAACAATTATTTATTTACTCTTCTTTACTGGTGTTATGACTCTTGAAGGCAGTGACTATATCTTATGCTTCTTTGTATCTCCAGGGCCAGATCAATTTGAGTTGTTTGCCAGAATTTTCTTGGTAATGGTGGAGTGTGAGTAAGTTTCCGGTATCTTTCCAAACAACAGGCTCCCGGACACTGGGAAGCAGGGTGAGCACATCTCTCTTTGAGAAAATAAACTGCTCATCTAGGTCAGTAAATAAACTCTTTCAGCTTACCAAATACTGATTCTTGATCCAGGACAAATCCATCACTGGTTCTGCATGTGAGTTTCAGGGGATAGGTTTCCTCCTTTCTGTGTTAAGAAAAGGCAAATAGAAAAAGAAATGGCTAGAATAGAACAATAAGCACAGTCTGAGTCTGATAAGAAGTGAAACTATGTGGGCACCGATGGAGGAAGACAGAGAGAGAATTGATAAACGAACTGAAGACAGAATGAAAGACATCCGTTTAGAGGGTGCAATCCTGTATGCCTATTTAAAAAAAATAATCCCCTGTTACGATCTCTGTGCACTCTTAGTTGAATAGAAGTGCCTTTCTCTACCACCTCTCCTTCCAGGCAACTTGCTTACTTTCCAACTTGTAATCTAGGGATCAGAGCAGTAAAACAAGAAAAGCAGCAGATGGCCATTACTTCACTGCCATCTAATTGATTTGCAGCCATGGAACTTGCTTGAATTGAGAGATGCAGAGCTCCAGATGGAAGCAGAGAGTGCTCCCCACTGTCACCCCCAACACAGGGCTTCTCAGTGGCATCAGGAAGGGGTGAACTTTTTCTTAGGGCAGAAACAGGGTCCATCGGGGATGGTGGAGACAGAAAAACAATGCCTCTCTTGGTGGGAAGTGTATGTTGTTCCAATGTTTTGGCACTGTATCACTCTCCTTGCTGGCTCGGGATCTTGTCACTTGCTCTTCCACTGACGTCCTGGTCCCCTCTCTTTTCTGTGCAAAGCCTGCTCATCCTTCGGTCATGCTTAAAATATCTCTTCCTCTGAGAAGTCTTTCATGGCCCTTGGTCAGATTAAGTTTTCCCCTCGTACAATTCCATAGCACCCTCCACTTCTTCCTAACTCATAACAATTGTAATAAGGGTAAATTCTATTTCCCTCGCTAAATTGTAAGCTCCAATAAGAGCAGTAACCGTGACTGTCTTTCTCATCACTCAATTTTCTGTGCTCACAACAGTGCCTGGAACATCTTGGTCTCTCAGTAAATACTTATTGAATGGATCAATGAAGTAGAAATTAAAAGTCTTGAATTTTAGACCCAACTCTGTGATTGACTTGCTGTATGACCTTGAGCAAATGGTTTTTCTTGTAAAACAGTTCAGAACTACAAACGTTTAATGTGCATAATTCTATTTGTCCTTAACAACAAATCAGCAAAGAGATGGGTACTATTTATTATCTACATCTTGTAGATGAGGAAACTAAGACTCAGAGAGGTTAAATGCCTGTCCAAGTTCACACAACCGATTATCAGTAAAGCGAGTTTTCAAGTCACCATGCCATACTGATGGCTCAGTTTCTCTATCTGTAATATGAAGGTATTAGGCTAGATGACTTTTGAGATCCTTTCTAACTCATATTCTAAAATAATTTGCAATTCTAAATTAAACTGGCACCAGTAGGATAGAGTGGCTGGGGTGGGGAAGGCTGGATAGAGAAGGCTCAATTAAGAAATGATTATAATGATCTAGGTCTGGGGACATGAAGGCCAGGGGACAGGGACAGCAGAAAGTGAAGGTCCACCAATAAAAGGTGACCTTCCAATTTATCCAGCATGTTAAATGAAACCAGCAAGGCTTAGCAGCTGACATAGCACTCCTTTTTACAAGAGTTGACAAAGATCAGGCAGGAGTCAATGGTTTGCCAAAAGCTAAATGACACATTCTGAATGTGACATATCATTTACACTGTCTCAGTCTCTCTCACTCCCCTTCCCAACACCCCAACCCATATTTTTTTCTTCCTTTCTTCTGGGATTTATTGTAATTTGACGGCACAGCAAATGAGCTATACCACATGAAGAATGAAAGCACAACCTCTGTACCTTGCCTTGATCACTACCTCTGTTTAATAGCGCATGACTTCCTGAGTAATAGAAGACAAAGGAATGTGAGGAATGTGCCTATCCTCCAACTATTTCAATAGTCTCCATCTGACTTTGAAGAAATTTGGATTTGGGATTACCATTGTAAACAAGGACAGTAATGATGTTGAGAGGCAAGGTGAGAATGAGTCAGCAGGAAAGTGGGCAGGTGGGTTTCTCTTCGATTTCTGTCTGTCACCACAGGCAGTCGGGAACATGGACAGCTGGACAGAGCTGCCAATTCTGTGGATTCCTTCTCAGCTCTGTCGCCATCTCCTGTGTCCTTGGCAAGCTCGCCCGCCTGGGCTCAGTGCTTCCTCATCTAGAAAGAGAAGATAACAGAGCATCAGGGAGGTGTAGAGGCTTAATTATTGTTTGCAGTCATCTTGGATATTCTTGGATGAATGGTGCAATCAAGGTGCTGTGCAAAATATTATCATTTTGCATGTCAGTTAGCAAGATGGCCTACATCTGCGACTGCGTACTGTGTGAGTTTTAATCAGGGAGGAACTGTAGACCCAGGGAGAAAGAAATATAAGACTTGAGAATGGCCATTCTCTGGAGAGTCCAAGTGACCATACTTCAAATTTATTCTTCTTCTTAGTGTGAGCTACAGTGGCAGATTAAAGATGGTTGATAAATTTTTAACTCTCCCCCCTCAAGAGGTAAGGGCTGTTTTCCCTTCCGTTGAATCTGAAATGGCCTGTGATTGCTTTAATCAATGGAGTATGGCGGAAGTGACATTCCAGGCAAGCCTCGGCATTGAAAGGACTGACAGGTTTTGCCTTGGTCTCTGGCAGTCCTGAGCCACCGTGTAGGAAGTCCAACCACCCTGCTGGGGAGATGACCTGGAGACATCCAGAGACCACCTGAGGACTCACCAAGGGGCCAGGCATGTGAGCAAAGCCTTCTTGGGGCCTTGTACCTCAAGACCCGTCCACCTGCCAGCTGAATACCAATTGAGTGGCCCAGTTGATGCCACACAGAGCATAAAAATTGCCTAACTGAGCCCTGCTCAAATCCATGATCCACAAAATCATAACATATACTAATAAGATGGGCTAGCCTGTTATCTAGTAATAGATAACTAGAAGGTTTGCCATTAATTGCTTACCCATTGCGCACTGGCAACTATCTTATTTAATTTTTACTTCAACTCCAAAAGTTAGGTTGAATTATCCTAGTTTTACAGGTGAGGAGATTAATTTCCAGTGTGAGAGGCAGCAGCACAAAAAGAGCTTGCATTTGAATCCATGTCTGTATGAGGCCAGAGCTCATGGTCTTCCAATGACAACCCCATCCCTGCTGCCCCATCTTTCGGAAGAGCCCACCATGATGTGTGAGAAATGAACTTGAAATCTTTGCTCTTTTGGTCTAAGTGTTGTCCAAATTCCATTCATGTGCAGACACAGGAGGACATGTTATCATTCAGTTGTCAATAATATGAATTAACTCAGATCTTCACTTCTGAATAACTCTTTGTTGAGAGCAAACTGTGATTGTCTCTAAAAACAATCACATTTATTGTCTCTGTGCTGGGCCCTCTGTTTTATCTCATTTAATTCTCATCATAATGCTACAAGAGAAATACTATTATCTATCTTCATTTTACACATTAGGTCTAAGATCACCTAGGTGGCTTATACAAAACCTAGATTAGACCCAAGGGTCCTATTTGGACATCTTCATAGGATAGGTGATCCCCAGAGTTCCCTGAATTATTAGCTGTATTTATACACTGCTGGTCTCAACCAGCTCAGAGTTGGGGATGCTGATTTCCATAGGTCCTGACCAGGTGGCTACTCATGATGCCAAGGTCAGTCATTCGCTTTCTCTGTGGCCAAACTAACGATGCAGTAAGAAGCACACTGAAGGATCACAGACTCTGCTCCTGACCCCGTGCATCCAATTCCCAGACTGGTCATGGAGGAGGTAAGATTGGTGGTTGGTTTGTGTCAACCCTTGTCCACTGGGGACAAATGGATCTGAGCCCATGTACTTACTCTTGGTAAGCGAGATACGTTGTTTTCACAGGGTTTCAGAGCTAAAGGGACTTATTCTTAACATTCTCTTAGAGATCTTTTATAGACCTCATCAACCCTTCCTCTTTCTCAAATACCCCAAGCTTGTTTTTTCCTTGTAGATGTTGTACTTGCTATTTTTGTACCCAGAATACTCTTCCCCCAGATCTTCCCAGATTTGACTCCTTTTATTTAGCAGTCACTTCTAGGGCATTTACTATGTGCCAGATACTCTCTCATGCCCTTTATATGTGTGTGTGTATATATATATATATATGTAAACTCCTTTAATATGATACTCATATAAGGAGACTGAGGCACAGAGATGCTAATTTATTTCCCCCAGATCACACAGCTGGTAAATAATAATGCCAGGATTTGACTTGGCTCCAGAGCCCATGTTCCTAACTCGGACACCACACTGCCTCTCTTTCCTGCCATTCAGACCTTAGCTAAGTTATGTTATTGTTTTTCTCCATGGCACTTCTTACTATCTGAATTTACCGTATCTCTTTGCTTGTTGTGGCTGGTTATTGTCATTGCTCCCCACTCCCCATCAGCATTTGAGCTCCATAAGTGCAGGTAACTTGATTTGTCCTGTTCACCACTACATTTCTAGTGCATTCATTGAGTAAAGGCCATCAAATTAAATAACTTTATGGAGAAGCAGGTGATTGGGCAGGTGGTAGCCTGTAATCCAGTCTGACTCCTAGTTTATTTCCCTTTCCTCTTTATCACTTTTCATTTTTGTTCCTCCTGAAGAATTGGCATGCCGGGGTGGGAAAAGCACAAGTCTTAGAAGGAGAAGCTTTGGGTCTGTTTGGTCTCTGCCAGTTGGTGATGGTGAGATCTTGGGCAGGTCATTTCACCATTCAAAGTCTCTTTTCTTTCCTGAAAAATGAGAAACTCCATACTTTTTTTCACAGGGCTGTATTGAGGATTAAATAGTAATAATAGTAGTAGCAGTCATAGCTAATATGAGTCACTCCCTATATGTCACACACTGTTCTAAACCCATGACATGGATTATCTCAGTAGTGCCCCAAACCCTATGAGGTAGGTAGAGTTATCAATCCCGTTTTATAGGTAAAGAAACTGAGGCACAAAGAGGTTTGGTGTCTTGTCTAAGTGAGAACCGTATTTTGCCCCCATGCAGTCTTATTCCAAACACTAAGCTCTTACGTGTAAAGTGCTAGGAAAAATGTCAGCAATTAATCATGTTACAAAGTGCTGCATAATGTGGAATTGGTGGTTGCTTGTTGAGGCTAAATCTATAGCCAAAAACAGTGCTGTGTTTGCCCTGCTCTGGGTTGAAGATAGCATTTTGTAACAGATGTGCTTTACCCTGGCAGGGGGCTGACAGTATGATAGAATATTGTTCTCGAGTTAGCAGGATGGTCAGGGACAAGGCAGAAGAAGAGAAAAAAACAAAAAACAAAAAACAAACAAACAAAAAAACAAAGGGTAAACTATCTGATGGTTTCATAGAGCAGCCGCTTCCCTTGCCCACTGAACATTACGTGGCTTTTAAAGAAAATTATGTAACTGTGACAAATTCCGTATAACGAATTGGCTTATAGCTGGGGCTGTATGTTCACATCTTTTTAAAACCTAGAGCAATATGTTGGTAGAATAAACACAGTTGTGCTTTAGCACGTAAAAATTGAGATCTATTGTAAAACTCTTGTTTCCTGTTGTGTGTACCGATAGGAGACTTTAGAATTGTTTTTACTGATTACAATAATACATGTTGCTATTTTGAAATGAACAGCCTCACTTTAAAAAAACAAAAAAACAAAACACCCTGGGTATTATTAGCTTCTTTGCATGACAGTAATTCCTCATACATTTTTAATGTGTTACTCTGGGAAACACATTGACATTCCATGTTGGAAATACATGGAGCACTAGCTGTAATGTGGCTATTTAGGGACTAGGGTATGTCAGTGTGGTAGAGAAAGAGGACCAGAGGTGGGGGGGTGGGAAAGCCTCTTTTACCAGTCTCTAGCCAAGCTGAGGCGAACATTTCAATCCCAACCCTTTATTTATAAAAACAGTACCTTAGGAACTAATAAAATCTACATTTGCATAATGTGTTATAATTTACATAGGCTTTTCATACCTTCTTTTATTTGACCTGGAGTTTATTATCCCCATTACAGATGTGTAAATTAATATGCAGCAAAGTTATATGACATGCCTAAGTTCAGATCATAGGTCCTGGAAGATTTGGGATTCGAACCTATGGTTTCTAACTATAGAATAATTGCCCTATTCTGCTACAGTTACTATTTTGAACCATTCCATGACAAAGAATAAGACAAAAGGATTTAGCCTATGAATCCAGTGATATTGTTAGAGATTTTAATGTCAACTCAGCTGAGAAAAATAATGTAGTTTATCTTTCCATAATATTATAACACATCCGTGGTATTTATTCATTCATTCATCCTATCATACATTCATTTATTATACCATTTTAAAACATTTCCAGTGTGCTAAGTATCTTTTTAAGGATTGAAATTTACTATGTTATATCCACAATTATTAATATATCTTTGACAATTTTGAAAAATAAAAGGTATATCCGATGCAAATTGGTGGGTACATCTTTGGAGGGCAATATTAGAGTATTTTAAAACCCACAAATTCTTAAACCCAGAAATTTTACTTTCTGAATCTATCACATAAAAACTTTGGCATGTATGCACAAGGGTATTCATTACAGAATTATTTATTATTTATTATATCAAAATGCAACCTAAATGTTCTCACTAAAGGATGGTTAAGTAATTTAAGGTAAGTGCAAGTGGAGGACTACTATGCAGGAAATAAAAGATTGAAATAAATCTACATGTGTTGAGATACTAAGATATCCTAAGCATAATTTTATGACAAAAAGAAAAGGACAATACTTACAGCAGATACAATTGGTGTTTTAAAAAAGCAAGAAAACCATTCCTCCTCTTCCTCTCTTCTTTCTGTCTCTGTCTCTGTCTCTCCTTTTATACACACACACACGCACGTGTACACACAGACAGGCGGAACCTACACACACAAGACAATAAATAGTGAAAGGTTATACTCCACACAGCGGTTACCCCTGTGGGAAAGAGGGTTGGGGGATCATGGGGTCTTCTGCTTGTTTTATGCTTTTAACATTTTTTTGCAATGAGAATATACTTGTAGAACTAAATGTAAAATAAAAACTATTTCATCCCACATCTTCAAATTAGGATGTCTACATAGGTGAGGTCTTGAGATATTTACCCCTCTTCTGTCTTTAGGATTCATTTTAAAGTGAAAAATAATTATTTCTCAGAGGTCAGAGAGGAATCTTAGCCCTGTAATATATCACACTGCTGTTTTGTCATAAAAACAAAGGTTTACTCCAATAGCCAAACAGCCTCCTTTTTTTTTGTGTTTTTACACTGAAATGGCTGGAGGAAAGTAGAAAACAATAATATATCACTTAGTTAACAGATACAAAGAAACCCATTTTCTTATTTTAAATGGTAAACCCTTTCTTGGGGCCCTCACATATAATTTTGGGGAGCGTGTTACAGGGCACATGAGGATTAGCTGGGGTGTGATGATTCTACTGTTTGTGGGGCTACATTGTGCTTCCAATTGAGCAATGTGTGCTTAGCCAACTTCAGTAGTTTTTCTAGAAATATGAGTGACTTTCAGTGAAATAGAGTAGGTTGAACAAAGACACTATCTCTGCTCCTTTCAAAAACTACTCTAAAATGACTGAAGTAAATAAATAAGAACATAATTGAATATGGTGGCAACAGAGGGATGCCACTGAGTCTCCCTTCAAGAGGACTAGGTGAGATGAGTGTAGCTGGCTGATAGGCACCAGCTGTTGAGTGCTCAGACCCACCATCACATTCATACCAAGGCCATGATCCCACCAGGGTGCTCTCAGCCAATGACAGAATATGGCAGGGAAACTAGACCGAGGCCATGCATGCCCAATGCAGGACGTCTCTAATGGGCTGTCTTTGCCTGAGAACTCTCCATGAGCCTGCCCCAAACTTTGTACCCCTGCACTGTGGTCTGATGCTCTTCCTACCCTAAGATCCTTCCTTCCCTCTTTGCTTTCACAGGTGTCAGATTGCATCACAGTCTAAAGCCTTCCCCATCTTTTCCTCCTAGCTCTCCCTTACCCTTCACAGACTTTCCCTCCAATAAATCTCTTGCACAACTAATTCCATTTTGTCATCTGTTCTCAGAACACCTGAACTGATTAAATAAGATTTAAATCCCTAAGAACAAAGAGAATGGGAAAGGAGTTTTCAATAGACTGCAATAATATTTTGGAAGACAGAATGAGCACTGATTGATATAGAGTGGAGAAAACTGTAACCTCATTGCCCTGGTGGTTAGGGTGGGAAGTTGGTTGTTCAAATTGAAGAACCCAAGAAAGTCACCATATATCTCTCAAGTCTGTGATTCAGAATGGGACTAAAAACAGAGAATTGCTGGGAAGCCCAAATAAGGAACAGTTATAATAGATCCCAAGAACCTTCACTCCTCCCAGCTTGAAAGGGAAGTTTAATATGAGTGGAAGTGGAATCAGAGAGGCTCTCAATGCCTGGGACATCAGGTACAGCTAAGGGTGGGCAAAAGATACCATCTTCAAATTAGGATGTCTGCATAGGTGAAGTCTTGAGATATTTACCCCTCTTCTGTCTTTAGGATTCCAGAATGCTGGCATCAGGCTTATATAATCCAGGCAGGGAACAGGAGGCTTTCTCTTGGGAAAATTTGCCTATGAAATAAAAAGCAAAATGGCACTGACATGAGGACGTCTTTCAAGGAAATATGAGGCCCTTGCTATTTCACCTGCTCAGTCACACAGTTTTCTATCAGCTTTTTAATACTTACCTCTTAAATTTGGCTGGACAGGCAAGGTTAACCAGACATGAAAACATGAAGCAAAGAAACAGAAGAAAAGAATGTTACAGGAAACAGAGACACGGCAGGGCACAGAATTGAACTTAAATAAATCCATCAGAACTGATATTCTTAGATAAGAGAAGGAATTGCCTCCATGGAACAAAAATAGATTGTCACAAAAGAGCATTCAAGGAAGAAAAAAGAGTATTTGAAAATTAAAATGTAAAAGTGGAAATGAGTTTTCCATTAAATTGTTTGATGATAAAGTTATAGACTTTCCCTATAAAATTGAACAAAAAGGCAGAGAAGATATGAGAAAAGATTTTTTAAAAATCAGAGGATTGGTATAAGAGCACTAATATCTAATATCTATGAATTCAGAATGGGAAAACAGAGAAATTGAGAAGGAATTAGAAAAGAAATATAGATTTCCTGGAACAGAAACACATATGATGTTCCAGATTAGAAGGGACCCCAAATGCCAAGCACAATGATGGAAAAAACACATACAGGCTTTGGAACACTTGGAATAAAGAGAAAATTCTAAAAGCTTCTGGAGAGAAATTGTGCATGATTTGGGTATAGGACTACTCATTAACATAAGTGGAAGCTAAATGACAGTGGGATAATACTTTCAAAATTCTTAGCAAAAATTATTGACTGCCTAGAATTCTATACCCAAGTAAGAGTATAAATTAACAATATTTCCAATTAAGCAAGGTCTCAAAAATTTTTCCTATTAAGCATCTTTTATTAAGGAGCTATTGGAGAATGTGCTTCCTAAAATGAGAGAGTAAACCAAGAAGGGGATCGTCACATAATACAAAGCAAGATAGGAGTGAGGTACCCAGGTAACGGTGAAGGAAATCCCAGGGCAACACCCATGCAGCAGGCTTGGTGAATAATCAGCAGAGATTAGAGCTGGACGATGGAGACTTTTCTTCAAGAGGATAAAAAAAATGAATTGGATAGCTTTGCTGTTGTGTTTGAACCCACTGAGCATCACAAAGTTTGGAGCAGAATTGGAAATTCACATGTGGAACTCTAAGCAAACAAATCAAAGGGACAATTATTAACACCTGGAAACATAAATTTTGTTATCAGAAAGGAATTATAATTATAGAACACTGTGTGGCACAGCTGTTAACAAATAACCACAGTCATCATGATGTGAACACTATTATTGATCAACCTAGAAAGTATTATATGATACTGTTGGGAAGATGAGGGGAGGAAAATTTGTGTGAAAAGAAGGAGGGTTTAAGAGAGCTAAATCATCATCTTCCGTAGTAGGAAATCGATAAATAATACCAGAAATGAGAAATAAATTTTAAAATGGTGGTATAAGCATGCTATTTAGAAATACAGAGGTATCAGAAGAAACATCTAAGAGATTTGAAAGTGGCTGCCTATCGGAAGCTGGAATTGGGGGAGGGCAAGGGACAGCGCTTTTTCTTTTATAAGCCGTGTAGTATTTTTACTTTCTAAATCATATAGAATGCAGCTTTCATAAAAATTAAAAAAAAAACAAATTTTATAAAAGAAATGGGTTAGAAAAATGAGAGAAATATACCTCTCTGCCATAAAGGATTTTCCCAGGTAAAATTTTCCAACTTCCTTATCTTCTCCATTCATCTTCTGATGTGCCTGGGGGAAGACATTAAACAGATACTTTCAAGATCAGAAGTTCTGCATTTAGTTTCTTTGCTTTGTTTCTAAAACTCATGAAACTTGTGCATGGTTTAATTTTTTTTTAACAAAAATCTTTCATTTTATGGTAAAAATCAATGATCACAACCATAAAAATAAAGGTGCTGATCTTACTGTCTTCTGTATGCAAATAAACCATTATAATGCAATAAAAAGATTCAGTAATTCAGTAAAATATATATGCAGAAGAGAAAGGCTGTTAAGGTCTTTCTATGAGGTAGACACTGAGCAAAACACTTTCCCTCCATCATCTCATTTAACCCTTACAACATCTCTAGGAGTTAGATATAGCCATCATCCTCATTTTACTGAACAGGACAGCCCACAGCTAGTATCTAACTCCACATCCGTTACTCTTCATCAAAATGCCATGTAGCCTCCCAGTTCCTAAGAAAGTAGCTGTCAAAAGAGGCATGATCCCTTATCATCTGTTACTTAATTTGGTCCTCACAGCAACTTTGGAATGAAAGCAAGGCAGATATTATTTTCTCCATTATGCAGATGAGAAAACTGAAGCTCAAAGAAGTTGATTTGTTAAGATTACAAGAGTATTAACTGACATTGCTGGCAAGAGCCTCAGTCTTTCGACTCTGAGCCCAGAGGAAGTTTACCAATTAAGGAGAGAGATTTTTAGCTTTGTTTTTGGGAACTTATGCATTTCTACTCAAACCATGATGAATCTAGAGAAACTGTGTACCTAGGTCACACCCCTCCATCCCTTCTAGAGCTCAGACCAGGGACAACCTGTACTGTACAAATTATCTGGGCCTTGTTCGGGGGAAAAAACAAGAAAAAAAAAATATATATATATATATGTAAAATTTATTTTTCTTTTACACAATGGTGTTCCATTTTCATGTAATTGAAAGTCAGAATTCCATTCAGCTTGGACTGATTTCTGGTAATTTATACCCTACAACATCTAAATGTCACATTTCTAGCAGGAGCCTGAGAACAACAATCACGGTGGAATCAGAATGCTCTCCGGGTCCATTGCATATAACTGGAGAGGAGGGAGCTTTGCAGGGGAGCTCTTAAATTCCAGAGCAAGACTGTAATTAGCTATAATAGGACCCAGAGTAACTTCACTGCTATAATTCTCGGCAGGAAAACAATTATATTGCAGTCGTGTAACTAGACAGACATGCTGTAAATACAAAACATTCTCTGGAAATATGTGCTTTATATTTCTGAATACATGGAAAAATAAGTCAGATAGCTCTTTGCTAATTGGAATTCAATGCAGTTTTTCTCCCTTTCCTTTCCCCAACATTTTTTTTTCCTTTGCTGCCCAGCATTAGATTTTATGTTTTAATGTATGTGGTTAAGAAAGGCATCTCTCACTTAGGAAATATAATAGAGTGAACAATGATGAATTAAAAATGTGGTATGCTCCAGAACGGCTGTCTGGGAGTGAAAGGAGTCTTGGACTGGAATTTGGGAGACTGGATTAGCCTAGACTTGCTTCTCACTGGGTAACCTGGACCAGTCTTTTTATACAGAAGTCAGAAAATGACAGTTTACACAACAAATCTGATGAACAGATGTTTTTGTCATAATCTGCACAGTATTAGTAAAAATAAAAAAAGAAAAGAGCCGACATTTAAAAAATCAAGGAATTTTCATGTAAAAAAAAATCGGTATTTCTGGCTTCTCATTTTAAAAAAAATAAGTTGTGGCTCCACTGGGCCCATAATTCCTTACTGCAACAGTTCAGCAATAGCGGTAGCCGCTGCTCCCTTGGGATGAGGTTTATATATGCACTCCAGTTTGCCACAGAATTCACCTGTCCATTTTGCTCATTTAGGCTATCTGCTTTGTGACTTAGTTTTCTCACGTGCCAAAGGTGAAGAAAGTTGAATTGCGTGCTGCAAAGTAGTCCTCTTAACAATCCATTTGTCATTTAGAATCCAGGATTCTGTAACTGTGCTAACCAAGAAGACTGATTTAAAATGGACTAAATGATATAAGGACAAAGAAAAGCCCACATTCAGTATTTTTCCTCCTTTCAGTTTAGGTTCCTATGTTGCTGTTACTCTGTTTTTACCCCTGGGAGAAAAATAATGATAAATCACAGATATCTGCGAAAATTGCAGTTTCTCTCTACTTGAGAATTTACACCAAGTTGACTAGATAGTTCTTTACCCATAAAGCTGTTTAAGCACTTGGAAATCTCTAGGTTTATGGCGTTAAATCAGAACCTTGACATCATTTTAACACAGTTTTATTTTTCTATGACCTCTACAGCTCCTATATAATCCGAAAATCATAGCTATTCCAAAGGAATCATTTCCCCCTGTATTCTATTCTACAAAGACCATGCAGCAAAGAGCTCTGCAGGCATTAAAAGAGGAAAAGAAGAAATTGCTGAGTTCAAATGCATTGGGTCAAGTTCTTATCCCACCTACAAAGCCTTGTTGCCCTTGGCCCCACCTTGGCCCCACTCATGGCTCCATGCTTGGAAAATGGCCAATGAAAGATAGAATTAGACTTTATTTAATACGTTTTACAGTTTTAGGGTTCTGAGACCACCACTTTGTACACTGGCATGCATTGCCTCCTGGATGGTGAAGGGCATGGAGGCTTTCAAGAACAATCAACACTGTTAGATACCTTTGGCAGAATTATCAAAATGGAATTCTCAAAGACAAGGCCTTCTTTTTCGACCTGCTTGACTGAAAAACAGCCTGGCCTTCCATTACAGGATTGGGATGAAATATATTATTCCTTAATTAAATTAGAAAAAGTATCTTCTGATTCTTTTTTTTTTTTTAGGTAGACAGTAATGTTATCCATAAATACCAATCGTTCTGTTTCTTCCTCTTCAATTTGCATACCTATGTATACCATCTATGATTCTTTTTTTATCACTTCAGTACACAGGCTAGGATCTCCAGTATCACAGTGAATAAAAAGTGGAGACGGCCCAGACCTGATCTTAAAGGGAATCCTTTAACATTTCACCATCATCTATATTATTTGCTGTGAATTTTATGAGGTTTTTTTTTTTGTTACTTGCTTTTTTTGTTTGTTTTTGTTTATTTGTAATTACTTTTCAGGCTAAGGAATTTTCTTTCTATTCCTGTTTGCTAAGTAATTTTAACGAGTGGATGTTGAATTTTAACTGATTTTTTTTTCTGTATCTCTTATGTCACATGATTTTTATCTTTTAATTGGTTAGTGTGATCAACTCCATTAATCAAAGTTCTAATGTTACATTAACCTTGAATTCTTGGGGACATCCCAACTTAATCATGGTTTCCTAATTAAACTGAGTGATTTGTCCATTCATCTTTATCCTTTATTTCTAAAATAATTTATTTAAGTTTAGTTATATATTTCCCCATAAATATTGATCTTACTGTACCCCATAAGTCTTCATATGTAATATTTTAATTAACATTCAGTATTTAATACTTTCTAATTTTATCATGATTTTATATGTGAAATTAAATGTTTAAATGTGTTTTTGAATTTTTGAACATAGAGCAATTTATGTTTTTCTGTTTTTATAGAATTCTGACTTAATTTCAAAGTGATCAGAAATTTGGGGGGAGTATACCAATCCTTTGCAATTTGTTGAGACTTTCTTGTTAATTGTGTTATTTAAATCTTCAAGATCCTAACTGGTTTGGTTTGCTAAAGCTGCTGGAATGCAGTATAACAGAAATGGGTTGGTTTTTACAATGGGGATTTATTAATTTAAAATTTGCAGTTCTAAGGCCTGAAAATGTCCCAATTAAGGCATCAACATGATGATAACTGGACTCTGAAGAAAGCTGCTGGCATCTGGGTCACCTCTGTCACATGGGAAGGCACATGACCAGTGTCCGCTGGTCCTTCACTCCCAGCTCTTGTTGCTTTCAGCTTCTGGTTCCAGTGGCCTCCTCTCTGAGCTTCTGTGGGTCCTCTCTTAGCACTTCTGAGTCTTCTCTCCAAGCTCTCTGTGTGTTTCTCTCTTTTATTCTCATAAAGGACTCCAGTAAAGGATTAAGACCCACCTTCAATTGGGTGGTTCCCATCTCAGTTGAAACAACCTAATCAAAAGGTCCACATACAAGAAGTCTGTACCCACAAGAATGGATTAAAAGAACATGGCCTTTGCTGGGGTACATAACAGCTTCACCAGCACACTAACATTTTTTTTTTGTATGTTCAATTTACTAATTACTGAGAATGTCATTCACTGTTAGCCATGAATTTATCAATTTCTTTTGTACTTCTCTCCATTCTTGTTTTGCACAATTTGAAGTTATCAATTAATTTCCTACCAGTTTGGAATTGCTATCTTTCTAGTGAGTTGAATCTATCATTAGGGAGTGACCCTCTTTATTTTTATTAATGTTTTTGCCTAAAACCTAATTTGTTTACTATTAATATGAGTATCCCAATTTTCTTTTTATTATTTCCATAATGTATATATTTTTCATACTCTTACTTTTTACATTTAACTTCTTCATTATAAATAATGACATAAAAAAGTACATGAAACCTAAATTTACAGTATAACAAGTCATTATGAAGAACCCATGTAACCACCACTCACATTAAAAATAGAATATTTTCAGCACACTAGAGTTCCATCTTTGTTCTCTCAAGATCACAACCCCTTTCATACTCATTAGAAGTAAATACTGACTGTTATGTAATTACTCCCTTAGTTTGCTTTGCAGTTTTACCATCTAAGTACGCACTCTTGAAAAGCAATGTGGTGTTTTTTCCTTTTGGAAATTAAGTAAGTTGAACCATTCTTTATTTTTTACTTTGTGTTTTGCTTTTTTCGGTGAACATTACATTTCTAATAATCCAAGTTTTTGCACTTAGCTATAGTTTGTTCATTTTCATTGCTACATAGTATTCTATTGTATAAATATCCTACAATTTATTATCAGATCTGGGATTTGATTTTAAAAGCCCTTAATAGCCCTACTTAAAAGCTATTAAGTCGGCCTCTTACTGTTTCATGAACATAGAAGGCACAAGACTCCTGGATCAGAAACAGATTTTATTACTTACACACAGTGTGCCAGTTTGGATGTATTATGTCCCCCAAAACTCCATGTTCTTTGATGCAGTCTTGTTTGGGCAGATGTGTTAGTGTTGATTAAGTTGGAAACTATTGGTTTAGTTTTTCCATGGAGATGTGACTCAATCAACTGTGGGTCAGACCTTTCATTAGATTATTTCTATGGAGGTGTTGTCCCACCCATTTAGGGTGGGTCTTTATTGGATCACTGGAGTACTTTAAAAAGAGCCACACAGGCCCAGATGCAGAGCAGCTGTGAGTGACATTTTGGAAAGTGAGACATTTTGCAAGAGCTGCAGCTAAGAGACATTTTGAAGATGGATGTTGAAAGCTTGATGCTGACAGTTTGGACACTTTGAAATGCAACCTGGGAGCAAGCAGATACCAGCCACATGCCTTCCCAGTTGTGCCCGTCTGAATGTATTATGTCCCCCAAAATGCCAATATCTTTGATGTAATCTTGTGAGGGCAGACGTATCAGTGTTGATTAGATTGTAATTCTTTGAGTGTTTCCATGGAGATGCGCCCCACCAAACTGTGGGTGATGACTTTGGTTGGATAATTTCCATGGAGCTGTTGCCCCACCCATTCACGATGGGTCTGAATTAAATTACTGGAGCACTATATAAGCTCAGACAGAAGGAGCGAGCTTGCTACAGCCAAGAGGGACACTTTGAAGAACTCACTGGAACTGAGAGAGGAGCTTCAGCTTACAGAGATATTTTGGAGATGGCCTTTGAAAGCAGACTTTTGCTCCGGAGAAGCTAAGAGAGGACAAACGCCACAAGAGCAACTGAGAATGACATTTTGGAGAGAAGTTAAAGCCTAGAGAGGAACGTCCTGGGAGAAAGCCATTTTGAAACCAGAACTTTGGAGCAGATGCCGGCCATGTGCCTTTCCAGCTAACAGAGGTTTACTGGACACCATTGGCCATCCTCCAGTGAAGGTACCTGATTGCTGATGTGTTACCTTGGACGCTTTATGGCCTTAAGACTGTAACTGTGTAGCCAAATAAACCCCCTTTTATAAAAGCCAATACATCTCTGGTGTTTTGCATTCTGGCAGCATTAGCAAACTAGAACACCAGGTAACAGAGGTTTTCCAGATGCCAGTGGCCTTTCTCCAGTTAAGTTATCCTATTATTGATGTATTACCTTGGACATTTAATGCCTTAAGACTGTAACTTTGTAACCAAATAAACCCCCTTTATAAAAGCCAATCCATTTCTGGTATTTTGCAGCATTAGCAAACCGGAACACACAGTAAGGAGCAAGAGAATCACCACATTTCCCCTAGTCATCCTTAACCCTCTGTCCCACAGAGGTGGTATAAAGGGGGGCAGAAAGATGCCTCCACCTGCAGAGGATTACTTTACAGGAAACATTGAACTTTTTTACCTTTTTTATATGAAGCAATAAACAAGCATGCTCTTTGTCCTGGAGGGAGACCATGTCTCACCCCGCTAAGATGTTGCAAAAATAGCTATGAGAAATGACCTAGGAAAAGAACAGTCAGGACCCTGAATTTTAGGCACATGCAGTAAGAGTATAGAAGTGCTAGAGATCCATGGAGGACTTTCTCAACATTCACTTATTTTCAGTGTTTGGCTATTTTACGTAATGCCTCTATGCACAAACTATGTTCTCGTATGCGTCTGCCCCACTGCCTTTATGTTTTTCTCATCACCACTTAACATCTTTATATATTGTGTGTCCGAAACTGTATACTGCTCATTACTTTTTAGGCAGACACATTTTAGATCTCATAAGAAGTAAAAAGTGAAGATATAAATACAGAAATAGAACAGTACTGGCATTTATATTTACCCATGTAATTAGTTACTATTGTTGGAGATCCTTGTTTCTTCAGGTAGTTCAATCTATCGTCTAGTGTACTTTCCTTTAAACCTGAAGAACTTCCTTAATCATTTCTTGTGGAAATGTTCTAACGGTGACAAACTCCCACAAATTTTGTTTACCTGGGAATAGTTTAATCTCTCACTCATTTTTTAAAAGGCGATTTTGTTGGATATGGAATTATTGGTTTGCAATTCTTTTCCTTTCAGTGCTGTATGTCATCCCACTGCCTTCTTGCTTCCATATTCTGATGAGGAAAAGGCACTTAATCTTATGAGGCTCCCTTTCACATGCTTCTCTCTTGCGGTTTTCAGGATTCTCTCTTTTTTCTTTGCCATTCAACAATTTGATTATGATGTGTCTCAATGTGGGTTTCTTTAAGTTTATCCTGCTTGGAGTTCAGTGAGCTTCTTGGATGTGTATATTCATGTCTTTCATTAAATTTGGGTAGGTTTTAGCCATTATTTCTTCAAATATTTTTTCTTTCCCTTCCTCTCTTTCATCTGTTTCAGGGTATTCTATAATGTGTATATTGGTATACATGAAGGTGTTCCACAGGTCCCAGGTTCTGTTCACTTTCTTCATTCTTTCTTTATTCAGACTGCATAAAAAATCAGGAAAATGTTAGATGAGCTAAAAGAAGCTATTGATAAAGAGATATAAATCATAAAAAGGATGCAAATGGAGCTGAAGTCCCTGGTTATTCGGAATAAAAAATGCCAGTAGATTGGGGCTGGCAGAAGTAAGAATTAGTGAACTTGAAGGTAAAGCAATTGAAATAATTCAGTATAAGTCGTTCTATGAGACCAGCATCACCCTTATACCAAAGCCATATAAAGATATTGCAAGAAAAAAAATTTCAGGCCAATATCTCTGATGAACATAGATACAAATATTCTCAATAAAATAATAGCAAACTGAATTCAATAATGCAGTAAAAGGATGATGCAAATGACAGAGTGGGATTTATCCTTGTGGGTAGTTGAACATAAGAAAATCAATGCAAGACAACACATTAATAGAATGAAGGGGGAAAAAGTGTGATCTTAATGCATAAAAGTCATTTGGTATGGATGTGTTAGTGTTCGAAGATCATGTGGTATGCAGTCTACTCTCAAATGTTTGAAAAAGATAGATAGATAGATAGACAGACAGAATGGTATAACACATGTGGCAAAATGCTAATAGTTGGTAAATCTGGGTATCTGAGTGGGGGTACATTGTAGTTCTATGTATTATTTCTATGTTATTTTGCAACTTTCCTGTAAGTTTGAAATTACTTCAGAATTAAATTTGTTTTTAGAAAGTAAATAAAAGAAATAAAGGGAAAAACATGGAAATAGTGTCCATGTGTAACAGACTGAGGAATTGTAGAGAACGCTGCTTCATCAATCTGCTCACTTCGCCTACGTAGTGAAGCAAATGTTTTCAGTTCATTCAAACATGGAACGATACTAAAATTTGCTCCATAGCACATTCTCTGAGTAGGAACTATTTTGAAAAATAAATTGATAAGTAGGTATTTTCTGAAACTGTATTGTCAAAGTATCACTCTTTATGATATAATTTTAAGTATGTTTGGGGGTGAAAAAGTCATCATAACAAAAATAAGAATACACTGGCGAGAAAAGTGGAACAAATTTTCCAACAGTGAACAGTTGTTATAGGAAGTACAAGTAGTTTGTACTTGCTGTTTGTCCCTTACATTCTATATATCTTTTTTCTACTTTCATTATTTATTTTGTACTGTTATTTATTATCATTCCATTTCTTCTATTATTGCAGTTTGGAAATTATATATGCATTCTATTTTATTCTTCTAGTGGGTATGCTAGAAATGCTAGTGTATGGAGTTATTTTATTTTATTTACTTTGTAAAGATTTATCAATGTATTTGCCACTTCTCACTACTTACATCTCAAGCCTTCCATCTGGGATCACTTTTCTTCTTGAAATAGATACTTTAGGACAAATATTTCTTTAGTGTTGATGTATGTTTTTAGTTGTCAAAAATGTTTTATTTCACCCTTATTCTTGACAGATCTTTTTACTGCATATGCAGTTCTTGGTTGACAATAAGTTTCACCCAGCCCATTGAAGACATTATTCTACTGTCATCTAACTTACACTGTTGTTGAGAACTCAGCTGTCAGACAAAACTTTTTTAGTGGTGATGTCTTTATTTATGGGATGTATTTTAATTTTTAATTGGAAAAGTTATAGGCTTACAGAAAAATCATCCATGAATTACTTAGCTCCCATATACCCCATCTCACATGCAGTTTTCTCCATTATTGACACTTTGTATTAGTACATTCTTTGCATTAGATTCACTGTGTTGCACAGTTCTATGCTTTTTTTAAATTTTTATTCAGATACCATAAATACAACCTAAAATTTCCTCTTTTCACCACATTTGAACATATATATATATATTTCAATCATATAAATTACATTCACAATGTTGTGCTACCATCACCACCATCCATGACTCAAGCTTTTCCATCACCCCAAACAAAAACTCCATATAATTAAGATGGTTTTAAGACCGTCTTTGCTTTTAGAGATTAGCAATTTCACTTGTATTTTTCTAACAGTGGATTTGCTATTATTTATCATGCTTAATATTTATTATCTTTCCTGAAAAAGTTTAGTATCTTTCATTAATTCTCAAAATTATCAGTCATTATCTACTCAAAAAACATCTATCTCAACCATTCTCCTTCACTCTCTTATTCTGGAAATACCATTATTTTTAGAGTAAACTTTCTCACTTTGTCCTCCAGGTTTCTTAATCTCTCCTTAATATGTTGCGTCTCTTGCATTCTAGACTTTCTTCAACCTATTTTTCATTATATTATTTTATTCAATTCTTTATATCTATTTAATATTTTCATTTACTTAATATTAAACATTATATTAATACTAATTGATCATTTTTCTCCTAAATCCATACCTTAAGTTTTTTTATTCATTAATTTTTCCATGGTAATCCTTTTTGCTTTTACTGAGATATAATTTAAATATGTAAAATGATATATTTTAAGCATTCATATTGATAAGTTTTGATTATTGTATACACCCATGTAGCCAGGACCCAAAACAAATTAGGTAACATAATTAATCATCTCAGAATGTTCCCCTGTGCTCATTTACAGCCAATCATGCTTACCCTTGAACAGAGGCAGCCACCACTCTTGATTTCTATCACTATAATTAGTTTTGCTTTTTCTTCAGTTCTTAAATATGGTATGAAATTATTTTATCTGACTTCTTTCATTCAATGTAATTTTTTGAAATTCATAATGATGCATGTATTGTTTACACATTATTTTTATTACTACAAATTATTCCATTGTATGAATATGCCACAGTTTATTCATGTACACACATTCTCTTGTTAATGGACATTTGTATTATTTCCAGTGTGGAGCTATTATAAATTTCTCTTGGATAAATAACTAGAAGTAGAACTTCAAGAACATAGGTTAGTTGTATGATTATCTCTAAGAGCAAATTCCAGATGTTTTTCTACATTTGTGGCACATTTTATATTACCTGCAACAACATATGTAGTTTCCAGTTGCTCCATATTCTCTCCAATATTTGTTATTTTCAGTCGTTTTTATTTTACCCATGATATTGGATGTGAAACAGTATTTCAGTGTTTTTGGAAAGCCCATAGGGCTGCTGTCTTTTTAAGCATATTTATTGAGATCATTCACATTACCATAAAATTTACCCATTTAATGTGTACAATTGCATGGTGTTTACTATACTCATAGAGTTTTACACCATCACCACTATCAATTTTAGAACATTTTCACCATCCCCGAAAGATACCCCATGCCTGTTAGCAGTCACTCTTCATCCCTCTTCTCTAACCTTCTTCAGTCCTAAGAAACTACTAACACATTTTCTGTCTCTATAGATTGATATGGTCTCATATCAGTGGGATCATACTGTATGTGGTCTTTTGTGACTGACCTCTTTCACTTAGCATATTTTCAAGATTAACCCGTGTTGGAATATGGATTGGTACTTCATTCCTTTATATTGCAGAATAACATATTAATATATGGATATACCACATTTTATTTATGTATTCATCAGAAAATGGACATATGGAATATTTCTGCTTTTGTCTATTATGGATAATGCTGCTATGAACAAGACTTTGTGTGGACATAGGTTTTTATTTCTCTTGGGTACATTCCTAGAAGTGGAATTCCTGGGTCATATAGTAACTATATGTTTAACATTTTGAAGGACTGCCAAACTATTTTCCAAAGTAGCTGCAACATTCTACATTCCAACAATGTATGAGGGGTCTAATTACCCCACATCCTTGCCAACACTTTTTATTATCTATTTTTTAAATTATATCCATCCTAGTGGGTGTGAAGTGTTTTTGATTTTCATTTCCTAATGACTAATAATGTTGCGCATCTTTCTATATGCTTTTTTTGCTATTTGTATGTCTTCTTTGGAGAAATGTCTATTCAGACTTATAGTTCATTTTAATATTGAGTTGTTTTTCTTTTTATTATTGTAAGACTTATTTATATATTGTAGATACTATTCTCTTATCAGATACAAGAATTGAAAATTTTTCTTCCATTCCATGGGTTCTCTTTTCACTTTCTTGATAGTATCTTTTAATGCACAAAAGTTTTTAATTTATATGAGATTAAATTTATCATTTTTTGTTGCCTGTCATATTTAGTATACCATTGCCTAACCCAAGATCATGAAGATTTAATCGTATGTCTTCTGCTAAGAGTTTTATAGTTTTAGCTCTCCCTCTGACAGGATGAGGCAGAGAAATATGTTGATTTTCCATGCAGTTATAAAGATATACTGTTGGGATGACTCTTCAGAGATGTTCCAAAGTGGAGCAAGGGAACCTGAATCTACCCAGATGTCCCTGGGAGGGCCATACACTTGAACAAGGCAGCTGCCTTTGGCAGAGGAATATTCCTGAGAAAAGACACAAGTCTGAGCAGTCAGCAGAAAACATGCCAAGATGCTGGTGGAATGAGTGGATCAGTATTGAAGAGGGAATCTGGGTGGCACACCACAGTGTCCACCACATTTAATAGCATGCTCAGTCAGACCTACTTGCTCTATATAACCAGTTCATCAACTTTTGAACCAGTTCTTCCATGATTCTTTCATCTCTTTCCTGGAGAAACTTACAGAAGCAAGTTGTAAGGGATAGACTACAGTCCCTGCTGTTGTGATTAGTCACAACACCATAACTGCTATGCCTTGCTTCCCTCCCTCCCTTCACTCTCAGGCAGCACCTCTTTTCTCTAGGTGGCTTACCTTATGAGGTAACTCAGACCCTTATCTCTGATTCTTCTCAGCCTCTGGTCACCATTGTCATGTTGTAGCAATGTACTTGTATATTTGCCTTTAAAATAGGAGAATCACCTGGGGGCCAAATGCATTCTGCCCTGAGGCCCTACCTCCTGCTGATTGCTACCTCCAGAATGGTGACAGCTTCCCTTGCCTGCTGGTTTCTTGGTATAAGAGGCCTAAAGTGACAAGGTGGCAGACATAACTTACAGTTTAATAGAATTCTTGCTGTACCTCTCTTGGAACAAGGACTTATAGATCTTCAGAGACTAGACTTTTGAAAACGGTAAGCCTGAAATCCCCAAGTTGGTTACTGGGAGTGATAGTAATCAGGGCCACTTGTATTCCAATTCTTGGTTCCTGGAGCCATGTAGCCCACCTATTTTGGACATAAAACTATATATTGATCATTGATTTAGGGTGTATTCTTCATCCTCACAATATATCATCTTCAAAGTGTCCTCTCAAGCATACCTTCAAAGGCTATTTCATCGCTCTAGCAAGCCATCAGTTTAGACAGTACAATATATGATAGGGCCATGGTCATTTGCCCGCTTCCTCACTCCTGTTGCTATAAACTAGGTCTGAGGCAGTGTTACATGGGATCCCCTGTTGGTGGATCAAACACTCTGAAAGTATTCATATAGTGGTGCTAGTTGAGGTCCTATTGGCAGAGAAAGCCAATCCATACCAAGAGTATTTTTCAACTTGCGTCAAGCTGAATTCCTGCCACTTTCAAGGTGGAAGTATTCAGTGCAATCATATTGTCACCAAATAGGTGGCTGATGTCTTTGAATGGTGCCTGGATTCAGAGGACTCAGTGTGGTCTCTTTTGCTGGGAGGTTGTACATTTGGCATTGACAATAGCTAGGTTAGCCTTCATGAGTGACAGCTCTTGTTATTGGGCTTATGTATAGCCTCCACCCCAGCCACTGTGACTGCTCCCTTTGTGCTCCCATTATGTCAGCACTAAAGTAACCAATGCCAGATGTTGAATGATGTCAACTTTCCAAGTTGTCCTGTCCATTTGGTTGATAGTCCCCCTTCTATTGTAGGTGTTCTCTGGTGGCCATCAACATGTGGGCATTAACAAATATCTTTACTATTTGTTCCTATTGCTGTAGGTCCATCCATATACACTGTGCCAGTTTGAATGTATTATGTCCCCCAAATGCCATTATCTTTGATGCAATCTTGTGGGGCAGACATTTTAGTGCTGATTAGATTGGAATTCTTTGAGTGTTTCTATGGAATGTGCCCCACCCAACTGTAGGTGGTAACTCTGATTAGATATTTCCATGGAGGCATGGCCCCACCCATTCAGGGTGGGTCTCAGTTGAGTCTCTGGAGCCATATAAATGAGCTGACGGACAGAGGGAACTCAGTGCAGCTGTGAGTGATGTTTTGAAGAGGAGCTACAGCCAAGAGGGACACTTTGAAGAAAGTACAGGAGCTGCAGATGAGAGACAGTTTGAAGACGGCCGTTAAAAGCAGACTCTTGTTCTGGAGAAGCTGAGAGAGGACAAATACCCCAAGTGCAACTAAGAGTGACATTTTTGAGGCATTGCAGCCTAGAGAGGAACATCCTGGGAGAAAGCCATTTTGAAACCAGTTTAGAGCAGATGCCAGCCACGAGCCTTCCCAGCTAACAGAGGTTTTCTGGACATCATTGGCCATCCTCCAGTGAAGGTACCCGATTGCTGATGTGTTACCTTGGACATTTTATGGCCTTAAGACTGTAACTTTGTAACCAAATAAACCCCCTTTTATAAAAGCCAATCCATCTCTGGTGTTTTGCATTTTGGCGGTATCAGCAAACTAGAAAATACACCTTCCCCAGTTCCTTGTTTCTGACTTTATTCTTTCTTTTTCCAGGTCACTCTCTTCTCATACAAAGTGGATGACTCTAAGACTCTGCCCACTGGGGAGACTTCCTCTTACCACTGTCTTTCAGGGATATTACTGAATGGGGCTATAGTGTAGCTGTAGTACATTTTCCACTGTTATCCACATATCAAGTTGTCCAGCCCACTGACCAAGCTTGTCCATAAAAGTAACCTCCCTCCAATGTGGCCATACATGTGAGTGTGGGGATAACACTTCTGGATGTCTTAAGAATCTGGATTACAAATTGGGCATCTTGTTCACTCTGACCCCATGTGTGCTTACTTGTTTATGTTTGGTATAATATGTACCACTTCCATCTTATGATGGATTGCTTCAGGACCTTCATGAACTTAGGATTTGGTGGGTATGAAATAACTCATAAAGGATGGGCAGTTATATCCACACAGATACTGATGCCTCATGATTAGGTTATTTGTCTTTACCAGGGCCTGGTAGCATGCCAGGAGAATTTTTTCTAATGGTGTATAGTTCTCTGCTCCAAATGACATGGCCTTACTCCAGAACCCTAGGTTCTGTGATGTGATACCTTTGGGGGGTTTACCATAACTCCACTTGGTGTCTGTTCCCTGCTAAATATCTCTGAAACCCTAACACAGCTACATTAAATGGCCAAAGGAACAGGGAGACTTGCACCATATCCTGGACCCTCCGTGGAATCCTTTTGTGCTTTGAGGCCCCACTGTTTCTCGATAAATGGTTAAAAGCAATATTCATAGGTATGACAGTTTTCATGTTATTGCCTCTTGGCTTTAAATCTACCCTTTATTACCTTGTTTGTGATACTGGAGCTGTATTTGTAAATGTTTCTCTTTTTTTCCAGCCGGCATATAATTAAGTTTTTCCAGTAGAGGGAACTGGAAGGGGTTCAATATTTTCAATATTCTTCCCTTTCTTCTTGTCCTGTGGTTCTCAGCTGGCATGTGAGGCAGGCAGTATACCCTGTGATTTCAATTGAGTTGATGGTATTATGGAATGGACAAGGCCAAGTGGCAGCACTTAACTTCTAAAGATAAGGTGGGCACAACTTGCTACTATAAAGAGCAGTGGGGATTTGCTATGCCTTGGCCTGCAGAGATCTTTGGCAGTGGTTAATTGATTGTGTTGTATCTCATAACAAAATAGAGGGGCAACCTGCTAGAATATTGCTTGATCTACATAACCAAAAAGTTCCTCTAGCTCTGGTAGCAGAAAACCTGACTTGAGTCACCACAGTGGTGAGTTATAGCCTCATTTCCAGACCTATGTCAATTCACAGATCCATACCCCTTTGATTGAAGGGAAATCTGAGTCCCCTTGAGGAAGGACCCTGCAACATTGCCTCAAATATATACCAAAAATCTTTCCGTAAGCTTTCCCTCTGGATCCTGTGGCCATTTACTACAGTGAATGTGCACTGAGGAAAAGGAAAATACACAGATATACAGACCATGCAGGGATTACCAGACGCTGGCTTTGAATTAATTGATGCTAATTTCACAGAAAATGCCCCTGTTGCCCACCAGTCAATGTAAGGGCTTACAGCAGTCAGATGTAATCTTAGTTCAAGTCCGATTCACAATAGGTCCAGTTCATTCCTAGATTCACCCCATGGTTATTTCCCCTAGTTCCTGAATGTATAATTTGAATAGACATATTGGACAATGGGTAGAATATCTATATGATTCTATGTTACTTTGACCTAGCACAAATCATAGTAGTCCACTACATTGATGACATTATGCTATTCAGATCTGATAAGAACACCAGTTCCAGCAGTGCACTAGCTGGACAAGGTCTGGTAAATCCACAGGGACTGTGCACTTGGTGAAACCGGGATTCTGCATTCTGAAACAAGAATGCCTACCATTATGGTAGGCTGGACCAACTGGAAGCCCCTGGAACTTCTCCTCACTACCAAGAGAGTTAACCTGAACAAATACCACATCCCCAAGGAAACTGCAGAATTGGTGACACCATGAGACTTGAAAGATGCAATACCTATCACCTCTCCATTTAACCTGCCTCTTTGGCCTGTGCAGAAGTTGAGTGGCTCTTGGAGAAAAACTATAGGCTGGTCTAATTGGGTGCTGACCCAATTTGCAACTGCCATCCCAGATACAATATCTTTACCATAACAAATCAACATGGACTTTGGTATGCCCCCACTGACCTGGCTAATGACTTTTTCTCCATACCAATTTTCAAGGACCACCAGAGGCAGTATGATTCTATATGACATAGACAACAATACACCTTTTCATCTTGTGCCAGGTCTCCATCAATTTTTCTTCTTTGCCATAATATAGTCTGCAGTAATCTTGATCACCTTGACCTAGCGCAGATCACAGCAGTCTACTACGTTGATGACATTATACTATTCAGATCTAATAAACCAGAATGTAGTCTTGGTAAAACATATGTGAACAAAAAGTGGGAAATAAAGCACATAAAATTTCATGGGCCAGAGAGGATCTAAGATGGCGGCATAGAGAGGAGTGGAAGCCAAGTAGTCCCCCTGGAACAACTAAAAAAAGCCAGAAATAAATAATAATAAATAATCCGGAATAACTGCAGGGGGACAAACGTGACTGTCCACTCATCATACACCAACCTGAATTGGGAGGAATGCCCGAAATCACAGCATAAAATCTGTAAGTAAAAACTGTGGATCCAGACTTCTGGAATACGGTGGTTAGGAGAGACAGGGCAAAAAAACACCTCTGTGAAAAATATTAGATAAAAGCCATAAGGGTACCCAGAACACCAGTTCCAGCAATGCACCGGCTGGACAAGGTCTGCTAAATCCACAGGGACTGTGCACTTGGTGAAACTGAGAGTCAGCATTCTGAAACGAGTGAGTAAACCTGCTGAATATCCAGCAGCCACACTGAGGTGTGGGGAAACCATGGGTTGGCGTTTGTAGTCAGACTAGTTCTTTTTAAAAACCCAAAAGTGGCTGCAGATATGGCAGCAAGAACCGCACAGGGAAGTGCGACAGGAACGGCGTCTCCACAATCTGTGAGTATGCCTCAGTATCTGGCATGGATGATATCCTTTCGTGCACCCGCTGCTAATTCTCTTGGAGCTAGGAAGGCAGAGGTTAGCAAAAAGGGGAAAAAAACCACGCTCCATACAGCCATCTTCCCGGTGGGCTGGGAATGCTCCTGCCCAGTGCCGGTGCCACAGCCCAGAGCTGCACCAAAAAACCCAGTGCAATGAGAAGTGTTTCCAGTGACGTGCGCACATGCCACAATATCTGATGTGAATAATAGCCTTTCACGCAACCGCAGCTAATTGTCCCAGAGTGAGGAAGGCAGAGTGGTGCGAAAAGGAGGAAATTAACACACCCCATTCATCCATCCTTTCAGCAGGCTGGGAATGGCCCTACACGGCCCTGCGGCCCAGAACTTCCCTTGAGGGTTGGCACACACTTGTGATGTAGTACAGCCTTCCCTCAGCAGAGGCCCTAGAAGGGCACGGCTTGGAAGAGGGACCCACACAGAAATCCCAGGGACCACACACCAATACCAAGGACTTCTGGGTCAGTGGCAGATACAGTCTGTGGTGAGACCGAACTGAAGGTTTAGACTCTTGGAACAGCCTTAAATCTCCAGGAACACCTGGGAGGTTTGATTGTTAAAGCCACCCTCGCTCCTCATTACAAACTGGATGTTGTCTGCTTCACCTAGCTGTCAATTTATCATGAAGTGGAGATGCTATGTGAGAGATCGAACTCAGGCAGGTCCATAAGGTACAAGTAAGTTCCATGACCAGATGTTTCTGACTCCTTTAACACTGTGTTACCACTTAGATTGCCTCCTCTCCCACAATCCATGACAATGGCCTCTGGGGAGTTCTTTACATCCAGTTACCTGAGGAAGAAAAACTTGAGTTTGGCTTATAGGTGGGTTTTCATGATATGCTGATACTACCTTTGGGTGGAACTTCAAGTGGTACACTTGTTTGTCTACCTTATCTGTAGTAAGAGGTGGATGAGAAAGATGGATGTACACTGATTTATAGGCAGTTGTGAGCAGTTTGGGTGTATAGTCAAGTCTCAGAACGAAAATGATTAGAAGATTGGTAACAAGGTGGTCTGGGGAAGAGGTATTTGAATAAAGGTCTCAGAATAAGCATAGATTTTGGAGATATTTGAGTCCCAATGGATGTCCCTCAAGGGGCATCCACTGCAAAGAAGGCTCTTAGTAACCAGGTGAACAAAATGACATGCTCTGGGGATGTCAGCACCTAGCCACATCAGTGTTTGCTCAATGGACCCATGAACAAAATGGTAGGAATGTAAGCTATACATGGGTTCCACATGATGGCTTTCCCCTAACGGAGATGTCCCTTACCAGTACTACATATCAATACTGCTGAGTGCCTAATTTGGTAACAGTAGATATCAGTGCTGAGTCCCTGATATGGTACCATTCTCTAGAGTGATCATCCAGGCCCTAGGTGGAAGTTTGATTTTTGGGCCTCTTCCATCAAGGAGGAGGTAAAGATTTGTCATCACTGAAGTAGACACATACTTCAGATATGGATTTTCCTTCCCTGCTCATAATGTTTCACCATAAGCACCATCCATTGGCACACAGAGTGACTTATCCACTGCCATGTCTTTCCACACAGCATTTCTTCTGATTAGGAACTTCTTTCAACAAAGAAAGTGAATAAATGAGCTCATATGTATGGAATTAACAAGTCTCACCACATACTCTATCACCTGGAAGTGACTGGCTTACATGAAAGGTGGAATGGGTCACTAAAGAATCAGTTAGAGCACCATTTAGAGAGAAAACATCCTGAAATAGAGCTCTGTCTTACAGGATATAGTATATGCTCTGAATCAGAATATATTATATGCTGTTCTCTTCATGGTAGACAGAATATATAGATCTGTGAATCAAAGATCAAAGTGGGAGTGGCTGCTCTTACTATGAAGACCATGAAGGCTCTCACTATGATACACAATAACCCACCTGCAGCATTTTTTGCTTCCCATCTGTACTGGCTTGTATATATTATATCCCTCAGAAAAAGCCATATTCTTTAATGCAATCTTGTGGGGGCAGATGTATTAGTGTTGGTTAGATTGGAATCCTTTGATTGAGTGTTTCCATGGATATGTGACTCAATCAACTGTGAGTGAAACATTTGATTGGATAATTTCCATGTGGAAGTGTTACCCCGCCCATTCAGGGTGGGTGTTAATTGGATCACTGGAGTCGTATAAAGGAGTTCACAGACAGAAGAGCTCAGAGCAACTGAGAGTGACGTTTTGAAGAGGAGCCACGGCTAAGAGAGGTCAGAATGCCCCAAGAGCAACATTTTGGAGAACGCCATTTTGAAATGCAACCTGGGAGCAAGCAGACGCCAGTCACATACCTTCCAAGCTAACAGAGGTTTTCCAGACACCAATGGCCATCCTTCAGTGAAGGTACGCGATTGTTGATGCCTTACCTTGGACACTTTATGGCCTTCAGACTGTAACTTTGTAACCAAATAAACCCCTTTATAAAAGCCAATCCATTTCTGGTATTTTGTTTAATGGCAGCATTAGCAAAACAGAATACCATCTTAGCATCTTTGTGTTCTGCTGATTTGGAAGTCTTAGTTCCCAAGGGTAGAATGCTCTACCATGGTACCAAACAATAGTTCCACTGAATTGGAAGATGAGACTACTGCCTGGCCTTTGGGATGCCTTATACTATTGAACCAGTGTGCAGAAAAATGGGTTACTCTACTGACTGGAGAGCTAGAGCCTTATTTCCAAGGAGAAACTGTTGGTGTATAAGGGAGGCAAAGAAGCCTATGTCTGTGATTCTCTGGAATGTCTCTTAGGACTTCCATGCTCAGTATTAAAGGTTAATGAAAAATACAGCAAACAAGAAAAGGCAGGACCACTAAGGACTCAGGACCTTAAGAAATAAAGATTTGTTCATCCCTCCAGGTAAAAAATCCTGACCAGCTAATGTTCTGGCTGTGGGCCAGGGAAAATGGAATGGATAGTGGAAGAAAGCAGTTACAGATATCAACTCCAGCTTTGTGACCACTTACAGAAACAAGGACTATTTGCATATGTTCTCTGTGCTTGTTATAGATACATTTATTTATATGTGCTATTTTCTTTTCCCTCCTTCTTCCCATTACTATTGTATAAACCAATTTTTGCCATTAACTTTAAAATTTAGTCTTTAGGTAACAGCCAATTTCGGCTGGACTTTGAGGCATAATTAACTGTTCTAGTTTGCTAATGCTGCAGAATGCGAAACACCAGAGATGGATTGGCTTTTATAAAAAGGGGGTTTATTTGGCTACACAGTTACAGTCTTAAGGCCATAAAGTGTCCAAGGTAACACATCAGTAATCAGGTATCTTCACTGGAGGATGGCCAATGGTGTCCATAAAACTTCCGTTAGCTGGGAAGGCACGTGGCTGGCGTCTGCTCCAAAGTTCTGGTTTCAAAATGGCTTTCTCTCAGGATGTTCCTCTCTAGCAAGCTTGCTCCTCTTCAAAACGTCACTCACAGCTGCACTGAGTTCCTTCTGCTATGTCAGCTAATTTATATGGCTCCACTGATCAACTTAAACCCACCCTGGATGGGTGGAGCAACACCTCCATGGAAATTATCCAATCAGAGTCATCACCCACAGCTGGGTGGGGTGCATTCCATAGAAGCACTCAAAGAATTACAATCTGATCAACCCTGATAACGTCTGCCCATACAAGATTACATCAAAGATAATGGCGTTTGGGGGACATAATACATTCAAACTGGCACATTAACATAGTGGCAAGTTGATAAAAAGACTGGGATTTTGTGTCTCCTCATTTGGGAGAGAGAGTGAAAACTTCTTCACTTGTATAAAGGATCTTGTGAGATGGAAACATTTGTTTCATTGTACAGAAGTTCAAATGTGTAGAAGGATCAATATAGAAGCTGAATATTCAAAGGGGTGGACTGTGCCAGATATCAATTTATCTCACCTCTAAATATACACATTGTTATTGCCCAATGTTTGATACTGGAATTGGCGCTTGTAAACATATCTCCTTTGCCAGCTAGCATAATCTTAAACTTTGCCAGTAGAGGGCACTGTGGGGACACCACAGGAGAAAGGGGACCTGGTCCCGGTGTGTTTTCTGTGCTGCTTCCTCCTGGGACCCTGAACTGTGTGCAGAACACATCATGGAGCTCTCTCCCAGCAAGTTTCAGCAGCACCTCACAGGCAGCTTCCAGATGAATTCCACAGGAGCCAGCTGCCTTCCCAGTGAATTCAATAGCTCTCTCTGCTGGCAGCTTCCCAGCAAGTTTTCTTGACATCCCAAGAGACAGTTTCCTGCTAACTGGTCTCAGCTTTCGGCATCTCGAAGATGAACTTTTCTGCTCTCCAGTGAGGTCTGAATCACAACCCTGGCAGGCCCACCTGCCTGTTTGCCCAAAAGGTAGTTGTCTCAGCTCTAGCTGAGTACTGGCTGATATTTTTTATCTGTGATTGCTGTATTCTTCCACGTTCTCTTTACACCTTAGTAGTGAATTTTCTGCTACTCCAATCCCTTGTTATTAGTTACTAGTTTTTTAAATCAAACTCTCCTGACTGAACCTATACTAAACAAAGATCTAATATCTCAAGCACCTGAAGAGGCATTCCAGGCATTAAGTTTCCTCCTCAGTAGTGGAAGGTACAAAATGAAATAATTTGTCCTTTACTTTGGAGGGGATATCCTGGAATCCCCACATCTTCTGGACCCCTAGAAAATTCACTGATGTGGTTGGACCCTGTATGTTTGTAGGGTTTAATCTTCCACACTCTGCCTGGCCTTTGTCTTAACTAATCCAGCAATATACTTACCACTTCTTGCTTATCTGGTTCAATTAACATGTTGAAATCCAGATAGTGGACCAGTGTAATATTGTGCAAAATGTCCAAATGGTTCAGGTCCAGAAACCTCTTATAACAGTGGGTAGAAATAATAGCACCACCTCTGCATCCTTTAGGTCTTAAAGCTGATGCTAATCCTTGGTATCCGTACCTTTCCATGGGATATTGTTTTTTAATTTCATATCTTGGCCAGTTTCAGAAGCTTTCACTTAAATTTTTCCATTGTGACTGCTCTTACCACACAGACCAAGGAATAAATGTGGGGGTTCTCCTAAACACCAAGCATGCCCATACCAATTATACAGTCAGGGGCTAGGAAAATTCTTCTGGTTGGGTTCATTAACCTAGCGGATCCTTTGGGAGCCAGACTTCGGCCAATATTACATTTATTACCTGGCTCTCCCTACACCCCTCACTCTAAAAAGAGGGGCATAATGACACTTCAGGTTCCCAGGAATCAATACCAACTTAGATCCCACGTCTAACAGTTCTTGGAATGTCTGAGTATTCCCTTTTACTTAATTTTCTGGAGTAAGTGGTGGTAGGTCCCTTTAGGAAAAGACATCATACACTTGCTGTAGTGTTACTTCCTCCTGGTGACATGGTTCTTTCCAGCAGTGTGTTCTTGTCTGAAAATTGGCTTGGTTCTGGAAAATAGGCAAGAGAGAGTGAAGTTTTTGTTAGAATAATTGACCTAATTCTCCTGATAATCAATTCTTTAATTTTTTTAAAAAATTCATTGTTATATATATAACATTAAATAAACCCTTTTAACCATTTTTAAGTGTACAATTAGTAGCATTCTTTAAATTTACAATGAAATGCCACCATCACTACCATTCATTACTAAAACTTTTCATCACCTCAAACAGAAATTCTGTGTCTATTAGACAATTCTCCCCTCCCCCAAAGCTCCCGGTAACCTTACTTTACTGTCTTTATGAATTTGTCTATTCTAGGTATTTCATAGAAGTGGAATCATAAAATATATGTTCTTTGTATCTTGTTTCTTTCACTTAGCATAATGTTTTAAGGTTCATCCATCTTTATGACTGAATAATATTCCATTGCATGACATACTACATTTTGTTTATCCATTCATCTGTTAATGGTTGGGTTGTTTCTACCTTTTGGTTATTGTGAATAATGCTACAAACATTGGTACCCAAGTGTTACCAGAGCTCTGCTGATACCAGAGCCAAGCTCCACTTCAGGCTTAGGGTCTCTCTGCAAGAAAGAATCTAAGGGGGACAAAGGCCAGTAGCAGCAAGTGGTGAAGCTTATTGAGGAGATAGTACATGGTGGAGAAGTCACCATGGGCATGCTCAAGGGAGACATGCACCAATTGAGCTATGTTTGGATTTTTATATACTGGCTTGTCACTATGTTTTAAGCTGAAGCTAGATTTGGAAATTTCCCAATTCCCCCTTCTGCTTACCTCTCCTTTCTTCCTTTTTGCATTTACCTTAGCCATTCCTGAGAAATGGAGGAACTTGCCTCCTACACCAGGTGTGTTCTGCTTTGCGGTGAAGCTGTTTCCTATGCTAGCTTGTTTTTGCTGAAGTTTTGATGTTGTCTTGTGCTCTCTGTTCTGTGCCTGGCCAAGGGACATTGTACTGCACTGGGTGACATACTCTAGGCTGTCTCAACTTCCCCCTGAGAGTTTACTCCCTTAATCTTAAGAGAAGCTGAGGGGCAAAGGTCCATCTTCCATACCTGCTTCCAGGTTACCAGGGGTGGTAGTCTCTACCTGCGAGGGTGCAGAAGTCTCTTTCTATTCTGTTAAGGGCAGTAAGGGGCCGATCTTGGTCTGGGAGAGCCATATACTCGTGATTCAGCATAAGTTTAGCTTGGAAGGCTTGTAATCTGTTGGATACAAATTTGACAAGTAGGTTAAACAGGCAGTGTCCGAATAGTAGGAGGGTAAGTATAGGGACTAGCGGTCCCAGGAAGGGGAGGATACATGACAGTAGATTAGGGAAACTTGGGAGATTTGGGAAGGGCCAGGCTCTATTAGCATTTTCCTTTAGTACTGCTGGTTGTTTAGCTAGCCCAAAGAGAGGGTGGGTTATTGCTGACAGGGCGACGCAGGAATGAGACAGACACAAAGCTAAGAATTAAGGGAGCAGGGGGCCCACTTGCATCTCATGCTAAGTGGACAACAATGCAGCCTTGCTCCAGCTAGTTATTTCAGAAGATCAGGTGTATATGCTAAAGGTGCTCAGGTGGGGGAGAGCCCACCAGATACTTATGTTTACATCAGGTGTATTTACATCAGGTGCATACAATCTAGGTTTAAGACAATGGTAGTCACAAGACACACATCTTTACAGGGCGGGCCTGCATGGCATTCTATGCAGGCCTGCGGCTCAGCATTCTAAGCCACCACCCCAGATATGCCTCAGGCAACATGGAAGACTCAGTTTCCCACAGTGGGTTATTGCTTTGACTGGTGTGTTTTGGTTAGAGATGAGGATAGGGACCATTGAGACATCTGCCAAAAGCATAGCTAGCTCTGTTTTTAGAACAAGTTTTAATCCTTCTAGTGGTTGGCAGCTGTAGGATCCTTCCCGGCCAGGAAGGTCTGTAAGATCCAGGCTGGGGAATTAGACTCTGGATAGATGAATCCAACTGGAAACTCCACTGACCTTTACCGCTGTAAGAGTGATAGGAATTACAGACTAAGGCCCTTTCCATTTCGGCTCTGAGAGCCGGACCTGCTTTCTTGCCAGGTTTTGATTAAGACAGAATCCCCCGGTTTTAGTTTAGGCAGCAGCTGATCAGAACCTGGGGCTGGGAGAAATTGGACTCCTGAGTCCTGTACAAGCTTTTATGTGATTCCCAGAGAGGTGAAGGACCTGGATAGACTGAATTTCTGGGTCTAGTACCAAGTCCTGGGTTGGAAATGACCTTCCATACATCATTTCATAGAGGCTTAGCTGGAGAGTTTCCTTTGGTGCTAAGCACATTCTGAGGAGTGCCAGGGGGAGATTTGGTACCCAGGGCATATGGGTTTCCTGACAAAGTTTGGCTAATGTTTGTTTTAAGGTCTGCTTGGCTCTTTCTACTTTCCTAGAGGATTGGGGCCTCCAGGCACAATGAAGATGGTACTTTATGCCCCAGCTCGTGGCTACGCCTTGAGTCATGTGGCTGATGAAGGCTGGCCCATTGTCACTTTGCATGGAAACAGGCAGCCCAAATCTGGGAACAATTTCCTTTAGGAGTAACCTGGAGAGTGTGTTGGCAGTTTCTGTTCAGGTGGGAAGTTCTCTGTCCACCTGGTAAAGGTGTCTACAAAGACTAGTAGGTATTTGAACCCTTTACAAGGTGACATACGGGTGAAGTCAGTCTGCCAGTCTTCTCCAGGGTAGGTTCCCCACTGCTGAACTGGGGGTGTGAGAGCTGGTGACCAGGCAAGATGGCTAAAATTGGGGTTATTAATGGCACATACGGCACAACTTTGAGCGACCTTTTTAATGGTTTTGGCTAAATTTTTCCCGTCAAGAAGTCTCCTTGCTTAGGTATGAGAGTGTCTGCCTAGATGGGTGGCTTGGTGGAAGCCTCGGAGGACCTTCCAGGTAGGAAACTTTTTCCTTTTTAAACAAACCATCCATTTGTCTCACACATACACTGTGATTCCTTTGCTAGTTTTTCTTTTTCCAGGGTGTAAACAGGTGTAGTAGGTGGAAGAGAGAGATTAGGGATCATTGCTAGCACAGAACTGTGCTTTGGGCTGCTGATGAGCAGCTCTATCTGCCCTGTCATTTCCTTTTGCCATTAGAGAGTCAGACTTTTGATGCCCTTGGCAGTGAATTACTACAACCTCCTTGGGAAGTAACACAGCTTCTAGTAAGTTGGGATTTATCATTACTAAGCAGTCCCCTTTCCTGCCAAATAGCCAAATGAGCATGTAATATTAAAAAGGCACATTTAGAGTCAGTATAGAGGTTAACTGTCTTTCCAGCTGCCAGATTAGACCATGGGTGAGAGCTATAAGTTCTGCTTTTAGAGCCAAGGTCCCAGGGGGTAAAGGCTTTGCTTCTATAGCTTCTTGAAGGGAAACCATAGCGTTTCCTGCCTTTCTAACTCCTTCTTTTACAAAGCTGCTCCCATCCATAAACCATTTCACTTCTGGATTGTCTGAAGGCTGATCCTGCAGGTCTGGCTGACTGGAATAATTCTGACCTAGGGTTTCTGTACATAAATGCTTGAGGGGTGCACTTTTCTGATTTGAGCTTACAGGCAGGAGAGTAGCTGAGTTTATGGTGGTATAGACCTGGATTTGAACTTCTGGGGTGTCTAACAGTTGGGCTTGATATTTTAGAAGACTATTGTTTGAAAGCCATTGGTGTTCTTCTGCTTCCAGAACATCTCTGATCTGGTGGGGTGTGTACACCACTAAAGCCTGTCCCCATGTCAGTTTCGTGGCTTGCTCTATTAATAGGGCAGTGGCCTCCACCACTTGGAGGCATGGCAGCCATCCCTGGCTGGTGGCATTCACGGTTTTGAAAAGTTTGCTGCTGGCCAAGCTTTTGTATTAAGACTCCCTTTTTTTCTGTTACACACAGATGGAAGGGCTTATCTAAGTTTGGCAGGCCAGGGCAGGCAGGCTGGTTAGAGCCCCCTTGAGGGTAGTGAGAGCAGCAGCCTATTCTGCACCCCACTCCGAGAGGGCACTGTCCATTCCCCCTGCAGCTTTGTACAGAGGCTGTGCTATTTCTCCAAATTGGGTATCCAGATTTTGCAACAACTTGCCATCCCTAGGGAGGCTATTAATTGTCTTTTGGTCTCAAGGTGGGGGCGGGGAGGGGCATCACTTAAAGTACTGTCTGTATTCTTTCAGAGGACAAAAAGAGAAAGAAGGCTAAAGTGAGAGGTTAAGACTGAACATGGAGTTCCCATATTGAATAAAAGCAGTAGTCTTACCCACCATGTCAAGGGTCACCTGGGGCTTATCAAGCTTTATGTTCTTCAGTGAGGTCTAGGGAACCACTGGGCCCAGGCCCCTTCAGTCCAGACTGAGGGCAGTCAGCATGACTCGCCAAGAGGTTCTGCTCTCCCTTTGGGGTTTGGCGCAGTCCCAAGCCCAGTGTCCAGCCTCCCCACACCTTGGACACGGCTCAGAGGGCTTCCTCTATCCTTGGGGACAGTCTCTTCTCCAGTGTCCCACTTCTCCACGCTGATAACAGGTTCCAGGTGGCTTCTGCCCAGGCTGGCCCTGAGAGGGCTGCTTACTATTTACAGTTAAAGCTAAGAGCCTTGTCTCATTCCAGTCTCTCCCTGCCCTCTCCTCCTCTACAGTCCCATCCCAGTTGTTAGAGAACAGAAAAGGCCATTCCATAAAGTCATTCATAGGTGTTTGAGGCCAAGAGTCCATTTTTGCATTTTCACTTTTCAAGTCTGAAGTTGGCTGACCTTTGAAATAGGTCTTTAACATAACCCATATTCTGCCTTTTACATAATAAAGCCTGCAAGTTTATTTCATGGCGCTGGCTTGATAAAGAGCCCAGAAAAGCTGGAGATAGGGTTTCTCAGACCACCTGCCTTTCCTTTTTAAATAGAAATCAAACTGGAGAATGGCATTAAAGCTTAGAGTGCCATGTTGAGGCCAGTGCTCCCCATAATCCAATTTATATTGGGGCCAAGCAACATTACAGTAGAACACAAGTTGTTTCTTTTTCATATTGGTGGTTGGCGAGCCATCCCAATTTTTCAAGAGACATCCTAGTGGGCTGTCTACTGGGATGCTAGAACTACCACCCATTCTCTGGAAGGAGAGATAAAAGGAACATTCACCACCAAGGCACAGGGTCCCATGTATCCAACAGGTGAGCGCATACCCCAACTCATTTCTTGCCCTGGGCATCCCCAGAGAAGGACCTAGACTTGGAAGCCAGGTGACCTGCCCTGATGTCATAACTCTTGAACTGGACCCAGAGGGCAGGTCAGGCAGACCTCTCACCAGGTGGGCTCTGAGCCAAACTTCTCCCTTCCAAATCCAAAATGGTCCTTTGCTGTGGGGATGATTTCCTGCAGGATTTTCACAAGGAACCACCATAAACAAAAGTTTGGAGAGACAGAAGTACCAAACTCCTTAAGCGTCTTGCAGACTTGGGGGAGAGATGTGTCATGGCCATAAGGCAGATGAAAGTTTTTCTACAGGAGCAGCTTCTAGGCCACCTGCAAAGGAGAAGGTAAGAGAGAGTATCTTGGAGAATGTCCTCTGGGGAGGATTGTGAAAAAAGATGGAACAGGGCCACAGATGGATATCATGAGGGGGGATTCAGGAGCCTCGTAGTCATGGGTTCCAGAGAATAAGTTCACATGATGTCCTGTGACTTTGGGCTCTCCGGCACACCCAATAATGATGCAGGATAGGAAAGGAGAGTGCCAAAGTAAAACAAGGAGGAAGTGACAAGAGAAAGAGTCCATTAGAATGGGCAGGCAAGAAGGACAGAAAATGTGGAGAAAGCTTTCAAGACAGACAGTGGGACTAGGTACCATAGTACCTGGATCTGTGCTGAAAACCTGATGGGTAGGAGATAAAGAAGGATGGTGCAGGGGTCTCCTCTGACCTGGTCTCTTCATAGTAGCCCTCCATGGGGTGGAAGGGGAGAGAAAACTGGGGGCTCACAGGCCCAAACAGTTTGGAGTGACCTACACACCGGCCAGTACACAAAAAGCAATGAAAGTAGTAAGGACAAGCACAATTAAGGCAAGCAAGAGAAAAATTAAAAGGAAAAAGGAATGGCCAAGATGACTGACAGGACTCAGATCTCAAGTGCTGGTGTCTTACGTGACAGAAGTCCTCCTGGAAACTCCTTGCGATCTTTCTTCTGGCTGGCTCGCCAAAATCTGTTCCTGGAGCTCTCCCAACACCGGAGCTGAGCTCCACTCCAGGCTTGGGTCTTGCTGTGAGAAAGAATTCGTGGATGAGAAAGGCCAGTAGCAGCAAGTGGTGAAGTTTATTAAAGAGATAGTACATGGTGGAGAAGTCACCATGGCATGCTCAAAGGAGAGAGGTGTGCGATTGAGCTATGTTTGGATTTTTATATACTGGCTTGTCACTGTGCTTTAAGCTGAAGCTAGGTGTGGAAATTCCCCAATTCCCCCTTCTTGCTTACCTCTCGTTTCTTCCTCTCTCTGTTTACCTTAGCCGTTTCTGAGGTGTGTTCTGCTTTGCAGTGAAGCTGTTTCCTATTCCAGCTTGTTTCCGCTGCAGTTTAGATGTTATCTTGTGCTCTCTGTCCTGTGTCTGGACCAAGGGGCACTACTGCCCTGGGTGACCTGCTCTAGCCTGTCTTACAAGTATCTATTTGAGTATATACACTCTTTAGGGTCTATACCTAGAAGTGGAATTGTCAAGTCATATGGTGGTTCTATATTTAACTATTTGAGGAAGTGTCAAACTGTTTTCCACAGTAGCGGCACTATTTTACGTTCCTGCCAGCAATGTATGAGGGCCTCCGTGATATTCTTTTGATCATATAGTGTAAGCAGGTGGTCAGCAAGCTTTTTCTGTAAAAGACCAGATAGTAAATGTTTTGAGCTTTGCGGACCATACAGTTTCTGCTATAAAGTGCTCAATTCTTTCATTGTGGTTTGAAAGCAGCCACTGACAATATGTAAATTAACAAATGTGGTTATGTTCCAATAAATCTTCATTTATGGATACTGAAATTTGAGTCATATAATTTCAATGTGTCATAAAATATTATTCTTCCTTTGATTTTTTCATAAAACCGGTCTTAGTTCATAAGCTGCATAAAAACAAGTGGCAGGCCAGATTTGGCCTCCAGGCTATAGTTTGTTGACCCTGTTTCAAGCAATGCCCTTGTTGGCTGTCCAACTATGTTGTTATTCTTTTAGCTATTCCCATAGCTACCTAAAGGTCAGCCCCCCCTTGCTGCCACTATAATATCAATAGGATAATTATGTCTTGCTTCTAATAGTTAAGTATTGCCACTTGCATTTACTATAAGCAGTCTGTAATCCCCATTGTTATTAGGTAGTTCAGTTCTTTAAGAGCATCTCCTCAAAGGCCTGGTCTACAAAACAAATCACTACTGAGCTTCTCATTGATTTTTGTGCCCCACTCACCAGTGTATTCCCCATTGCATTGAAAAATATGTGTCCTCCATTCCTTTTCTATCTTCAATGAATCATAGTTGGTTGATGGGTTTTCAGCCTTCAGCCTTACGTAATATGCACACGTGCACACACGCACACACACACACACATCCTAGCATGCTTACTCTTTTGAGTCTTTTGATCCCTTTTTTTACCACTTGCCATGAGAGTTCTGGCATTTTTGCTTCACCAGTGTGGGCCATTACTTTCTCCAAGTTTCTAAGAGCCACCCTATCTTTATGTTATCATTGTTTCCTTGTGTCTTTGCCAAAAACTAAATCCTATATCATGGGAGAGGGGTCCAATAATAGTAAACTCTCCTTTATCCTACTTTATGTTCTAACCCCCTTATCAGTATCTCTAGGATCCATTTCCACGTACGTTCTCCCAATTCCTGCTGGTACTTGTTGGTTATGACCCCTTAATGCCTATTCCTCCTGGTTATACAATTTATACCAAACAAATGCAGGTTTCTCTGCCTGATGTGCAAAACAACCAATCTATAACACTGGGGTTTCAAGGAGAGAGTTTGTTGCTGCACATGAAGCAGGAGATCAGATGGCCAACAACCCAAAAATCTGTCTCCCCTAGTCTAAGGAGTTCACGGTTGTTATGGATTCAAACAAGGGGGGGATGGAGTTGTTACCGTTACAGTCATAACTGTTAATAGGGAACCGTAAATAGGGCTGAGACTTATGCTATAATAACCATTACAATAGTAAGTATAAACAAGGGTGAGACTAGTTGAGTGTCAGTAATTTCAGGTATTAACTTTTGCCTATTCTACAAGATAGAAAGAAAAAATAGCAATATTATGATTCAGTAATCGTAATCATTTAATTCTTAATTTTGCCGTTACATATTAAATCACTGGATGTCATAAATCATTATCCCTCATTCTTTCCAGGTCTGTTTCCCATCTATGAAATAAATTATATTTTCTGTGGTATTTGTTGACAAACAACAGAAAACTTTTTAAACTACTTTTGAAAAATTTATTAGAGGATTTGAGGTAGATTATATAATCTCTATGGGGAGTGGGGAGCACAGGCTACACTGTTGAGAAAAATGCCAAAATACACTGTATCTCCATAGAGACCCTTCTGCTGCCACTATTGTTGGACACAAGCATTAAAACTAGCATTTAGATACTGCATGCAATGCTACCCCTGGACTACTTGTTATCTCTGTTACCTCTGGCACTTGCTTGTTTATTCTTCATGTCTGTAAGAAAATGGATCCCACACTATGCCTGTTTCTACACATTATTCCTTTCTGAATAGAAGTCCCAAATGAATGCATCTGATCAAGGAAGTCTGGATGGAATATCTAGTTGCCAGCAAATCTGCAAAAGATTATTCTGGCTTCTATTTCAGGAAGGCAAGATTCATGAGAAAAAGCCCATAAGCATAAGAAGCCTATATAATGACCCTGATGGCCAAAAGTCTACCAGAGGGTGAGAGTTACAAACAGTGGAAACCTAATATTAATGCAATGTAAGTAGTTAATATAGTCTCTAAATACCCTCCTAGCTCAGACAGTCTTTGTTTCTATGATCCTAATAAGAGAATTTCTTTGCATTTAAAGCATACAGTAACTAACATAAAATTGAAACAACAGTTGTAAACCTCTTTGCCATAATTTTGTAAATTTGGCTGCCTTAATTCCTTTTAGTATCAAAGTATATGGGTATATTGACACAAACATTTGTGTAACTAGTTTAGATTATCTGCTTTTTAAGCTGAAGAGTAAATCAGCTTTCTTTTTCCAATAAGAAACTTTGAGTAACCATAGATGAGATTATTTAAATATTTTTATTTATAAAGAGAGGCTATTTCTTATCACAATTATTTTTCTAGGTATATTCCCCAAAGCTCCTAGTCAGTCAAAGTGTTTGGCAATTATTCAAGAAATTTAAGTTTTAGGTTACTTTTCTACACTGCAAGTACACTTGGAGTTCAGGTGAAAATATCTGACAGGTAACTTTGGCTTCCCCCACAAATCACCTAAAGATTATAATTTCCTCCTATAAATGACAGGCATTTACTGAAATCATGCTTCTGCATTGTAGAGGAGGCATGTCCATCAGTTGAGAATGATTATTTTAGTCCATCCTTGATTCTTCATCCTTTAGCAGGATGGCAGAGAAGAAGTGGCTTGGGATAGGCATCTAGAATTGCTTATACAATATCCATTTTTCTTTTCTTCCTGCAATTTGTTTCTGGCCACAAAGTGTTCAGTCTCCTTTGTAGCTAGAGGTAGACAAAACAAGTAGAAGTTGTTGAGTGGAAGTTCTGAGAAGATATCTTAAAGGTGCTTACTCACTTGAGAAGTGTACCTCTTTTGTCCCTTGCTATTTCTCCTTCGTTCTAGTGATGGCTAAAACACTAGCAACTATCCATGACCTTGAGGATGAAAACCAATGCTATGGATAGCTGTACATAAAGACAGAAGGAGTATAGGTCCATGATGACTTCACAGAGCTGTTACACCAGCACTGTTCTCCTTACCTCCAGCATGTTTTCCATGAGAGTGAACTGCTACTTTTATATTTTTTTAGCAACTTTTTGAATTACTGTCAGTCCCAGACACATTTCCTAATCAGTACAGAATCATACCCACCTTGATTCAAATCTCAGTTCTATCCCTCTCTAGGTATGAAGTTCTGTCTCTATCATTTACCTCTCTGAAATTCAGATTCATTATGTATAAAATGGGGATGCCTAGCTGTGGTAGATTGAATTTTATACCCCAGGAAAAAACAAAACATGTTCTTAATCCATTCCTATGGGTATGAACTCATTGTAAGTAGGACCTTTTGAACATGTTAATTTTAGATAAGGCATGGCTCAACTGAAGGAGGTTGGGCCTTAATCTTATTACTGGAGACTTTATGAATAGAAAGCCACATGGAAGAGCAGAAGCTGGAAGTTAGTGGAACCTGGAAGAGAAATGAGAGGACATCACTATATGACAGGAAAGCCAAGGAACACAAGAATTTCCAGCTAGCCAGAATGCTACCAACCCTGGGTTTGGCAAAGAAGACTTATAGCCTCTGAAATCAGGAGACAATAAATTGCTGTTGTTTATGTCAAGCCACTGTGTGGTATTTATCATGGCACCCAGGGAACTTGGACACTATCTCAGGTTTCTCAGAGAGGTCAATGAGATAATATGTAGGAAGTATCTTGTACAGTTTTTTATAGACAGTTGATTCCAATAGATTTACTTCCTTCCCACTTTGCCTTTGTAGATAACTCATAATGATGACCTTGGGGCCATACAGTCCTCTGAAGGGCCTATTGAATCATAAGAGAATGATGAAATTGTGTCCCATAAAGCTTTTGTGAGAAGCTTGTTTTTATTTTACATAAAATATTTGAAAATTAGTTTACTGTATACTGAATATATTTAAACTCTCTATTAATCAGAGTTTTTTAACTTCCCACCGTGCCATTTCCAGTCATGCAAAATAACAGGCTGCAACCATAGTAAATTCTCTATAATTGGAGGGCCTCAAAGGAAGATAGCTATCCACCAGCCTAATTTGAAAGTTTGTAAGGGGATTTAAAGATTCAGATCTGGATTGTACTACATTAATATTTCTTAGCATCTCAAAATTGATGGACCCTAATATTTATCCCTCACTTTATCTTTTGTATATTTTTACCATCCAAGAATACTTTCTTTTTATTGGCTGTGAACTTTACAGAATATATTACAAAAATAATAGGTGTATATGCTCCCATCCATCTCTCCTTTCCCCCTTTCTCCCATGGAAAGTTGTATAGTTTTCCCCACAGTTAGTACAGGATAGTGATTAAGAGCACGGGTTTGATTTTAATGGGTCTGTGTTAATTAGAGATTACTGGAAGCACACGTCTTAAACCACACTAATAAATCTCTAATGGTAAAATTTGGGGCATGGTGTTAGGCCAGTTATGAAAGTATTTTAGATGAGAGGACCCCCTCAGATTACACCTTTATGCAGCAGAGGGCTATGTCCCAGCACCCTTGTGGGAACTGGGGTTAGTGGTTATGAGCAGAGGCTCTGGAGTCCAGTGGGGTCTAACCCAGCAGAAGCCTGGCTTTGCATCCTGAACCTATTACTGTGTTTTGTTCTTGGGCAAGCTATTTAACTCTTACATGTCTCAGTTTCCTAATCTACAAAATGAGGATAAGTATCCATATTAATAGTTTATAATGGAGATAATGTGTGTGTGTGTGTGTGTGTGTGTGTGTGTGTGTGTGTGTATCCCAGTGTATAGAATTTTTTAAACACTCCATAAAAGTGTCCTCCTTGCAGATCACTTAGTTATAAGGGCAAGTCATTTTATTCCTTCTCTACTGCTTCCTCCTACCTCTTGACCTCCATTTAAAGAAAGAACAAATTCAGGCTTAGTAGTAATGATACTAGTAGTAGCAGTAACAGCAGTAGTAGTAGTAGTACTATCAAGGAGGATAATAGCCATAATAATAACAACTTTATTTAGCATTTTCAAAATATTCTCCAAGAGAGAACCTTTATAAGGACTATAGTGAGCTGACCACTTCCAGCTGCCATACTTTGAGATTTGACACATCAGTCATGCCAAAGCAACACTCTCCCCGGGCTACTCCCATCAAATACAAATGAGCACAGCTGGGGCACTAGAGGCAGCCATTCCTTTCCAAGGGGGACTTCTCTAATAGGCCGTCTGTGCTCTGGGCACCCCTATCATCCTGGCAGAGACTTTCTCAGAGCCACACTGCAGGCTTTGAAAGGATGAGGCGTTTCCCACTCAAGTCTTCTTTCTTCCCTCTCTCCTTTCTCGAGTGTTGGACCTGCATTTTGTTCTGATGGCTCTCCTCACTACTCCTGCTTCCTTGACCCTCCTTCCTTCACAGGTGTTTTCCTCAATAAATTTCTGTGGTAGTTTGGAGGCTGTATCTACCCCAGAAAGGATCATGCTCTTTTAATCCATTCCTGTGGGTGTAGAGCTATTGTGGGTGGGAATTTTTGATTAGGTTATTTCAGTTGAGGCATGCCCCAGGTGGGTCTTAATCCTCTTACTGGACCTCTTTATAGAGGATAAAACACGTACAGAAGCTAAGAGATGAAACAGAGAGAAGTTCACAGAAAAAGACCCAGAGAAACTTGAGGAAGCCACTGAAACCAGAAGCCAGAAGCAGCAAAAACTTGGGAGAGAAGGTTGGGCAGACGTTGCCATGTGCCTTGCTATCTGACAGAGGGGCACCAGCTCACCAGTAACTGCTCTTTGGAGAAGGCATCATACTGTTGATGCCTTAATTTGGACATTTTTCAAGGGCTAAGAACTGTAAGCTTGTAAATTAAGAAATCCCCATTGTAAAAGTCAACCCATTTCTGGTATATTGCATTTCATCAGCTTTAGCAAACCAAAATAATCTCTTAACACCTCTCATTCTGTTGTGGCATCTGCTTCTCAGTGGCCCTAAACTGACACACTCACGAAGATTATTTCACCTAGTTCTCTGAATAGCTCTATGGGATGCGCTGGGAAGATACTTATCTTCACTTTACAGGTGAATGGTAAAATGATTTCATTAAGTGACAATTATCAGTACAGAATATAGCCATAATGTAGATTTATTCCAGTTGAATGGAAATTTCCCTGCATTTCCCGGAATAAACAGCATGTTTCATGTATTTGAGCAAGGATGTAAAAATGTTCCTTCTAGACCTTCCTATACTGAATTGGCCTAATGTTGTATGATTTGGTTCTTCATTAACAAACTCACATTTCATTTATTTGTTTTCCTGCAGAATCCAGTGTAGCACTTTGTACAGTAGATGCTCAACGAACATGTATTAAACAATCGTTTATTGTGTGCATATCCATAAGCCTCATGAGTGCAGGGGCAACGTCTGTATCTTTAAGTCTGTATTCCTAATACCTAGCCCAGTGCCTGGTATATGGTAGTTCTCAATATATATGCCTTAAATTAACATCAAGTTAATATTTATGTAGCAATTACTGTGGTCTACGCAATATGCTAAATACTTTTCGGGTATTTTCTTACTTAAAACAGATAACAATCTTTTGATGTTATTATATTGTCCCCATTTTACAGATATGGCCTAGAAAGTTTCTGTAGCTTGCTCATACCACACAGCTAGTAAGAGATGGAGCTAGAATTTAAATCCAGGCTATCTGAATTCTAAGCCCACACATTTAATGACTACTTTACATAACAGAGCTTCTTTAGTGGACCAAACTGTTATACTAACACAAAGACTGCAGAGAGAAAGATAATTATCTTTCAAAACTTTGAAACTACTCCCTGGCCTATATTTTTCAATTATACAAGGTATCCTGACTCATTAATAGCAGGAATCCCATTTTTGTGTTTGGAGGATTAGTTATAGCCATGTAAGGCATTAGAGAGAAATTAAAAATACTTCTTCAAGGCTGTCATTGAAGAAGAACTGTGGAGCAGGATTTAGAGGAAATAAAGTTGACCTTTAATTCTTACTTTGGCTTTTTTTTGGTCACACACCATTTGATTTGACAGCTGATGCAAAATTAAAATTATAGTCAGATTGCAAATTTTTCATTATAAATGGTTATCTTCTAATGGGGATTATGGAAACAGCTTATATAATGATCAGCTAGTGAAAATCAATACAATTCTACCATATTTGAAAGTGAGACAGGGAACATTTTCATTGAAAACGTTCTTTTGAGGATCAAAAGATACAGTTTACAAGTTATCAAGATTACAAAAATGGATCAGTTATAACTCATGCTATCAAGAAGTTTGAGGTCTTGTAGAAAAGACTGACATGTAAATTAAACATAATAAGAAATCTGATACTTTTGGAGTGACTTCTATAATAAGAAAGCTGATACTTTTAGATACGGTGCTAAGCAAGACCAGGAACAGGGAGCAGTCAGACACTCACCTTAGGTGCAAAATTTAAGGGGCACCAAAAAATTCAGTAATCAAGATAGGTAATATTTTAGTGTTAACATTTTAAGGAATTGAAATAAATGCAAACAATCCACTCTGGAAAAATTGCAGACTTTACATACAGACTTGATCAGTATTACAGATATTTCCTTTTGCCTCGGGCTCAGCAAAGCACTGGACTAAGCACTTGACATATGCATCAGATACATGTATTTCTGCCATTCAGACCTTTTGTCCTTGATAGTTTTCCATATAGACAGCTGGAAATTTGGAGAGAATTTTAAACATTTTGTGCTTAAGGGCACAGGTTTCAGGCTCAGGCATACCAAAGTTCAGAGGTCATCTCTTCTGTTTGTAGACTATGATCTTAAATGAGTCACTTAAACTCCTGGCCCATAGTTTCCTTTTTTCTAAAATGAGGCTAATAGTATTTATCTCCTTGAGTTGTTATTATAAATGAACTAATGCATGTGAAACATAGTCAATGTTTTTGATAAATGCCATCTTCTATTATTAGTATCATAAAGGATGTGATTTAGTCTTTATTGATTTAGTCATGACTGTAGTGATACAAATATTACATGTTGGGATTGCAACATAGAGAGTCATTTGAACTGGGGAGGGAGGTTCATTAAAGTTGTAACAGAAGCATTTCTCTTAGGTCTGGAAGAATTGGTATGGGGTTGATAAGTAAGTTAAAATATTTGAAACCAAATGCTATGAAGAAAAAAGCAGGAAAACATGAGGGTAAATGACAAATTGTGAGAAGAGCACAGGATTTGTAGAGGATAGTAGTAGAGAATGGATATAGATTAGGATCAGGAGTTCTGACTATCCTCTATTTAATGGAGAGTGCTAGAATGTTTCTGGGGAGAAAAATGCCATATGATGACCTTGCTTTTAAAAGATAACTAGCCCCAGGATGAAATACTGATGGTGGAGTGGAAGTTTTCAGGAGTAATATAACAATATACATAGAGAGAGAGAATATTTCATTGATTATTTGAAAGAAGAAACTGGTTTGAAGTTACATTTGCAACAAGTGATATTTGTGTTCCACCAAGGAGAATAATGGGTCATATTTTCACATTCTTAATCTGAACCGGAGAATTCAGGAAGACTCAAAATTCACAGAGCTCTGCCATATCTTAGGGAATTATGGTAGCTGAGATGTCATCTATTTATCCTGGATCTACAATCCAGGGCTCCAAAGCAATGTCTGCCTACAGTAATTAGTCCATGGACACAGGATAATTTGTCTTATTACACTTGCATTTTATTCAATTCTAATTTATTCTTAAAAACACATTATAACCAAATTAAAGACAAATATTAAAAATTATCCATAATCTTACCACTTATATGACTCCTTTATTTCTCAGATTTCCTGCTGGTTCCTGTCTATAGACATGTGGATTTCTACCCTGTTGTAATCAAAGCACATGTACAATTTTTAAAAAATTCAGTTTTATTGAGATATATTCACATACCATACAGTCATCCACAGTGTACAATCAACTGTTCACAGTACCATCATATAGTTGTGCATTCATCACCCCAATCGATTTTTGAACATTTTCCTTACTCCAAAAAGAATAGAAATAAGAACAAAAATAAAAGTAAAAAAGAACACCCAAAGCATTCCATCCCCTCCATCCCACCCTATTTTTCATTTAGTTTTCCTCCCCGTTATTTTACTCATCTGTCCATACACCAGGTAAAGGGTGTGTGAATCACAAAGTTTTCACAATCACACAGTCACACCAGGTAAGCTACATAGTTATGCAATCGTTTTCAAGAATCAAGGCTACTGGGTTGCATTTCTGCAGTTTCAGATATTTCCTTCTAGCTATATCAATACATTGAAAACTAAAAAGGGTTATCTATGTAGCACATGAGAATGCCCTCCAGAGTGACCTCTCAACTCCACTTGAAATCTCTCAGCCACTGAAACTTTATTTTACTTCATTTCACTTCTGCCTTTCGATCAAGAAGGTTTTCTCAGACCCACAATGCTGGGTCAGGATCATCCCTGGGAGTCATGTCCCACGTTGCCAGGGAGATTTACACCCTTGGAAGTCATGTCCCATGTAAGGGGAAAGAAAATGAGTTAACCTGTACAGTGGGCTTAAAGAGAGAGAGGCCGCATCTGAGCAATAAAGAGGTTCTCTGGGGGAGACTCTTAGGCACAATTATAAGTAGGCTTAGCCTCCCCTTCGCACTAACAAGCTTCATAGGGGCATGCCCTGGGATAGAGGGCTCAGCCTACTTAATTGTTAGTCCTCAATGTTTGTGAGAATATCAGTAATAACCCAGGTGGGGAATGCCAATATTTCCGCATTTTTCACCAGTTCCTTAGGAGGGCCCTGCAAATATGTTTTTATTCTCTGCCCAAATTACTGTGGGATGTATCGGAATTTCGCACTAACCCGTATAAACCTACTAGATCTCACTTGCTATTCAAAGTTCCACATAACTATGGTGTTTGAATAAACTGACCATACAAGTTAAATTATTTAGTGTGCTGCCAAAAATATAGATCCTGCACCAAATAAACATCTCTTCCCTTGGTCTCACACAGAAGTGGAAGTTTTAAAATACAGTCAATAATGTCCTTACCCTTTGGCCTGGTTTGCCTTAGTCCTAACCAGATCCCTTTCATTCATATCTCTAATTGAAGTCTGAAGTCTTTTTCAGCTTTTTTTAACAGTTGCTATATGAGGTAATACTGACATCATAGCTGCCAAGCTCTGAGTTTCAGGTGCCAAACAGATATGCAAAGTTCCAGAGACCAACTAGGTTATACACAAAGAGCTCAGCATCTCAGAATTTGGAGATAACCACTACAACTCAGGAATAGATTTGACTGCTATAATAGCTTACAATCTAGGGACCATTACAATAAGTGTTCTCCTGATAAGCTGTGCTCTAAGATTCAATTCTCAGGGTTTACATGTTATAGTTAGTCTATATCAGTGAGGCATTATGTTTGTCTTTTCGTTTCTGGCATACTTCACTCAAAACGCTGTCCTCAAGATCCATTCACCTAGTTGCATTTCTCACAGCTTCACTCCTTCTTGCAGCTGCTCAGTATTCTATTGTGTGCATACACTACAGTTTTTCATTCTGTTCATCTGTCAATGTACCCTTGAGTCACCTCTATCCACTGCAAATCATGAATACTGCTGCCATAAATACCAGTATGCAAATGTCCATTTGTGTCCCTGTTCTCAGGTCTTCCAAGTATATACCCCATAATGAAGTTGCAGGACCTTATGACACCCACATGCTTAGCTTCTTGTGGAACCACCACACTGTCCTCCAGATAGGCTGCACCATTCTATTTCCCCACCAACAGTAAACAGGTACATCCCTCTCTACATGTTTTCTCCAGCATGTGTATCCCTCTGTTTGTATTTTTCCCTCCATTTTTTAGAGATATATTCACATACCATACAATCATCTACAGTATACAATCAGTTGTTCATAGTATCATCATATAGTTGTGGATTCATCACCACAATCAGCACTTGAACATATTCATTACTACAAAATAATTTTTTGAAAGAATAATACAAAAGATTAAAAAAAATACAATACAATACAATACAATAATAAGGTCAGACAATAACACCCCTACCAAGAATCCTGTACTCCTCCCTTTTATCTCCCATGCATAGACATTTAGCTTTGGTATATTGCCTTTGTTGCTTTTAATGGAAGCATATTACAATGTTACTGTTAACCATAGACTCCAGTTTGCATTGATTATATTTTTCCCTAATACCATCCCTTTTTTAACATCTTGCATGATTGACATTCATTTGTTCTCCCACATGTAAAAACATTTTTATTTTTGTACTTTTAGTGACCAACATTGACCACTCTAGGTTTCACTAAGTTATTCAGTCTCATCTTTATCATCTATTTTTCCTTCTGGTGTCATACATGTCTCTTTCAGTTTTACTCACAGACATCTTTGTTCAGTGTACTTACAATTGTGTCCTACCATCACACAGTATTATGCTATCCATTTGTGGATCTATACAATCAATCCTGTTGAACATTCTATACTCCCTGAACATCAAATGCCCAATCTCCACCCTCTTTCTATTTCCTGATAAGCTGTATTCTCAGCGTTCACTCTCAAAAGTTTGCTCATTAATGTTATTTCATGTTAGTGAAACCATACAGTATTTGTCCTTTTGTTTCTGGCTAACTTTGCTCAACATAATGTCCTCAGGGTTCATCCAAGTTGTTATATGTCTTACAACTGCATATTATTCCATCATGTGTATATACCACATCGATGGACATTTGGGCTGTTTCCATCTTGGCAATCATGAATAATGCCACTATAAACATCAGTTTACAAATAATGTCCATTCGTATCTTAGCTTTCAGTTCCTCTGAGTATATACCTGATAATGGACTTGCTGGATCATATGGCAATTCTTTACTTAGCTTCCTGAGGAACCACCATACTGCCTTCCAGCATGGCTGCACCATTCTACATTCCCACCAACAGTGAATAAGTGTGCATCTTTCTCCACATCCTCTCCAGCACTTGTAATTTTCTGTTTCTTTTGATAGTCGCCATTCTGATAGGTGTGAGATGATATCTCATTGTGGTTTTGATTTGCTTTTCCCTGATAGCCAGTGAAGTTTACATTTTTTTCGTATGTTTTTAAGCCATTTGTATTTCCTCTTTAGAAAAGTGTCTATCCATTTCTTTTGCTCATTTTTTAATTGGGTTGTTTGTCTTTCTGTTGTTGAGTTGTAGGATCTCTTTATATATTCTGGATATTAAACCATTATCTGATATATGGTTTCCAAATATTGTCTCCCATTGTGTAGGCTGCCCTTTTACTTTTCTGACAAAGTCCTTTGATGTACCAAAGTGTTTAATTTTGAGGAGATCCCATTTATCTATTTCTTCTTTGATTACTTGTACTTTGAGTTTAAGGTATAGCAAACTACCTCATCACAAGATCTTTAAGATATTTCCCTACATTTTCTCCTAAAAATCTTATGGTCTTAGCACTAATGTTTAGCTCTTTGATTCATTTCCAGTTAATTTTTATATAAGGTGTGAGATAGGAGTCCTTTTTCATTCTTTTGCATATGGATATCCAGTTCTCCAAACATCATTTACTGAAGAGGCTGCTCTGTCCCAGTTGCTTTGGCTTGACTGTCTTATCAAAGATCAATTGTCCATAGATGAGAGGGTCTATTTCTGAACATTCAATTGGATTCCATTGGTCAGTATATCTATCTTTATGCCAGTATCATTCTGTTTTGACCACTATAGCTTTGTAGTGTGCATCAAAGTCAGGTAGTGTGAAACCTCCCACTTCGTTCCTCTTTCTCAGGATATTTTTGGCTATTTGGTGCACACTGCCCTTCCAAATTAATTTGGTTTTTGGTTTTCTCTATTCCTACAAAGTAAGTTGTTGGGATTTTAATTGGTATTGCGTTGAGTCTATAAATAGTTTAGGTAGAATTGACATCTCAACTATATTTAGTCTTCCAATCCATGAACACGGTATGTTCTTCCATTTTTTTAGGTCCCGTTTAATTTCTTTTATGAGTTTCTTGTAGTTTTCTTATGTGGGTCTTTTGTGGCCTTTGTTAAGTTTATTCCTAAATACTTGATTCTTTTGGTTGCTATTCTAAATGGGATTTTTTTCTTGACTTCCTCCTCCTGTTGCTCATTACTTGTGTATAGGAACACTACTGATTTTGCATGTTGATCTTGTAGCCTGCCACTTTGCTGTATTCATTGATTAGCTCCAGTAACTTTGATGTAGATTTTTCTGGATTTTCTACATATAGGATCATGTCATCTGCAAACAATGAAAGTTTTACTTCTTTCTCTCCAATTTGGATGCCTTTTATTTCTTCTTTTCTAATTGCTCTACATAAAAGTTCCAGCATACTGTTGAATAACAGTGGTGACAGTGGGCAGCCCTGTCTTGTTCCTGATCTTAGAGGGAAAGCTTTCAGTCTCTCACCATTGAGTGTGATGTTAGCTGTGGGTTTTTCATATATTGCCTTTACCACATTGAGAAAGTTCCCTTCTATTCCTATCCTTTGAAGTGTTTTTACCAAGAAAGGCTGTTGAAGCCTTTTCTGCATCAATCGAGATGATCATGTGGTTCTTCCACTTTGATTTATTGATGTGGTGTATTACATTAATTGATTTTCTTGTGTTGAAGCAGCCTTGCATACCTGGAGTAAACTCCACCTGGTCGTGGTGTATAATTCTTTTAATGTGCTGCTGGATTTGATTTGCAAGTATTTTGTTGAGGATTTTTGCATCTACATTCATTAAAAAGATTGGTCTATAATTTTCTCTTTTTGTAGTATCTTTGTCTGACTTTGGTATTAGGTGATGTTGGTTTCATAGTATGAGTTAGGTAGCTTTCCCTTCTCAATTTTTTTGAAGAGTTTGAGCAAGATTGGTACTAATTCTTTCTTGAATGCTTGTTAGAATTTACATGTGAAGCCATCTGGTCCTTGGCTTTTTTTTTTGGGGGGGGGGGTTGATGACTGACCCAATCTGTCTACTTGTGATTGGTTTCTTGAGGTCATCTATTTCTTGAGTCAATGTTGGTTGTTCATGCTTTTCTAGGAAGTTGTCCATTTCATCTAAGTAGTCTAGTTTATCAGATATTTAGTTTACTAGTTTCTCATAGTATCTTCTCATTATCTCCTTTATTTCTGTGTGGTCAGTAATTATATCCCCTTTCCTATTTCTGTTTGTGTTTATTTGCATCTGTTCTCTATCTTTTTCTTTCTTTCTTTTTTTGTTTTTTGTTAGCCTAGCTAAGGGTCCATCAATTTTATTGATTTTCTCAAAGAATCAACTTCTATTGTTGAGTCTCTTTATTATTTTCCTGTTCTCAATTTCACTTATTTTTGCTCTAATCTTTGTTATTTCTTTAGTTCTGTTTGCTTTGGGGCTAGTTTGCTGTTCTTTCTCTAGTTCCTCTGGGCAAGACCTCTAGTTCCTCTGGGCAAGACCAGAGACTAGAGTCCTCTGGGCTCCCCTCCCTCCCAGAGAGATCCTCCGGTTCTCCAAGGTCAGTTGTCACCAAAAGCCTCTGTCTGCTTGTTGGGGATTCATAGCTTGTATTGAGCAGTCAACATTTGTTAATTGAAACCTCAGTTGGAGCTGGGGTGAGGTATATTCACTTGTTCAGAGAGTGCGGCTCTCTATCACAGTGAGGCTTTGCAGTTCAGATTGCCATGGGGGAGGGGCTCCCGGCGCAGGTCCACAGCTTTTACTTACGGATTTTATGCTGTGATCTCAGGCATTCCTCCAAGTCCAGGTTGGTGTATGATGTGTGGGCAGTCATGTTTGTCCCTCAGCAGTTATTCCAGATTATTTGCTAGTTGTTCCTGGTTGTTTATTAGTTGTTCCAGGGGTACTAACTAGTTTTCACTCCTCTCTATGCCACTATCTTCTTCCTTCGATATATTGTGTTTTCATTGTCATTTGCCTTGATGTATTAACTAATTTCTCTTATAATTTCTTCCTTTACCTACTGGTTGTCTAAGAGTGTGTTGTTTAGCCTTTGTGAATTTTCTCACCTTCTGCCTGTTACTGATTTCCAACTTCATTCCATTATGATCCGAGAAAGTGTTTTGTATAATATCAATATTTTTAACTTTGTTGAGACTTGCTTTGTGACCCAATATGTGGTCTATCCTAGAGAATGTTCCATGAGCACTTGAGAAAAACATGTATCCTGCTGTTGTTGGGTGTAGTGTTCTATAAATGTCCATCAAGTCTAGTTCATTTGTTGTACAATTCTACATCTCTGTTTTCTTACTGAGCCTCTGTCTAGATGTTCTATCAATTAATGAGAGTGGTGTATTGAAATCTCCAACTATTATTGTAGAGGTGTCTACTTCTCCCTTCAATGTTGTCAGTTTGCCTCATGTATTTTGAGGCACTCTGGCTTGGTGCATAAATACTTATGATTGTTATGTTTTCTTGATGAATTGACCCTTTTATTAATATATATTGTCCTTTGTCTCTTTTAATTCTTTTACATTTGAAGTCTAATTTGTCTGATATTAATATAGCTACTCCTGCTTTTTTCCTGGTTGTTTTTTGCATGATATATCTTTTTCCAACCTTTCACTTTCAGCCTATTTTTGTCCTTGTGTCTAAAGTGAATTTCTTGTAGATGGCATATAAATTGGTCCTGTTTTTTGATCCATTCTGCCTATGTCTTTTTTTTACAGGGGAGTTTAATCCATTAACATTTAAGAGGAAAAAAAAATTAGTGTTACTACTGTAAGGGCAATACTTTCTTCTACCATTTTTCTTTTGGATTTTATATGTCATCTTATTTTTTTTTTCTCTCTCTCCTTTTACCTTCCCTGATAGTCTTCATTTCTACATTCACCTCCACACCTCCCTCTCCCATCTTTTCCTATCAGCCTGTAGCACTCCCTTTAGCATTTCTTGTAGCTCAGGTCTCTTATTCACAAACTGGCTCACTGTCTTCCTGAAAGTATTTAAATCTCTCCCTCCTTTTTGAAGGTTAGTTTTGCCAGACATAGGATTCTTAGTTAGCAGTTTTTTTCTTTCAGTATCTTAAATATATCATACTGCTGCCTTCTTACCTCCATGGGTTCTGCAGAGAAATCTGTAAATAGTCTTATCGAGCTTCCCTTGTATGTGATGGTTTGCTTTTCTCTTGCTGCTTTCAGAATTCTCTCTTTGTCTTTGACATTGGACAGTCTGAGAGGAAGGAAGGAAGGAAAGGAGGGAGGCAGGGAGGGAGGAAGGAAGGAAGCAAGAAAGGAGAAATCCCTTTCCAAGGCCTTTCCCCAGCCCCCAAGTTTTGTCAGTCCCAGTATAGACAATTTAAGGATATGCCCTTTAGGCTAACTTTCACCTGAATAGTTACTCCCAGACGACTTTAATTCCACCTTTGCCCAGGGCTGTGCTGAAGCAGGACCTCTGATGGAGGTCTTTGCTGCGATCTCAGCCATTCCATCTGTTCCAGACAGGTGTATGATGTGACCGGTCATAGACATCCCAGAAGCAGCCATTCCATGCAGTTCCTGGCTATTTACAAGCTTCCCTAGAGGAGTAACTAAATTCCACACCTCTCTACTCTGCCATCTTGCCCTGGCCTCTTTAAGTGCAATTTTGCATTCTTTTTTTTTAATCTAACATCATAACAATTTTCATTTTCTCTTTTCTAAAAAGTGCATAATCATCAATCCCTCCACACTAAGGGATGGACAATCTATTATAGAAAATACAGAGAAGAGGTTTAAGCACTTGGAGTTTTGAATCATACACATTGAGTTGAAACTAGGACACTTTTTACTAGATGGATAAATTTGGGGATGTTATTTAAACTTCTGTTTCTTTGTAATATGAGGAAGTAGTTCTTACCTCATTTTTGGGAGGTAGAAATGAGATACAAGCTCTGTGAGGTGCTTAACACATTTCTGAGCACATAGTGAATGCTCAATAAATGGTAGCAATTATTATTATTACCAGTCACTATACCAGAAGTGCAGTTTTATTTACTCATTCATTAATTCAAAAATATTTATTAAAGGCTTACTATGCACCAGGCACTGTACTAATCACTTGGTGAGAAACTCAGGGTTCCTCCCCACTAGGAGCTCTCATTTTAGGGAGAGCTCGCTCTATAGTTGTGTGCATAATTAATTGCAATAAAGCATGTTAAATATCTTGCTGGTATCTCTCTCTCTCTTGCTTCACACTCTTTAATGACCTGCTTTTCACCCTCTACTTACTGGTTAGCTGCTGGGCCTTCCAAAATCCCTTTGCATATTAAGCTACCTCTATGATTACAAGAGCAGGAGTGCCAGTCAGACTCTCAGCTTTCAATTACAGTTCTCTGACTAGCTAGGTGTGACCTTCCTTTCCAAGTCTCAGTTTCCTCAATTCCTTATCTTATTAGGATAATGGTAACACCTGCCTAGAGAGGTAACTGTAAATATTAAAGGAGTCACTCCACATGATGTTTTTAGTGTGGGCCTGGCCCATTTTCAGCAATAAGCAAATGGAAACTGCTTTTATAATCTGTTTTTAACATTGTAACTGTGAATTATCATTGACCTCACCTTTCTGTGTTCCATTTAGCATTTCTTAAAGTGTGGTGCACAAAATGCTAGTGCCTTGAAAGATAAGAAGAGAAGTCCTACCACATCCAAAAAAGAAACCCAAGACCAAATGTGTTTTAACCTGTGCTGCCCTTGTCTTCTTTCATGATTTCCTGTTTGCACCTGCATCCACTCTCAAGTTTATGCTTCTTCATTAATCAGCCAATCCCTGGACCCCAGTGGGGTTTCGTACCCATGGGTCTGCTCAGCACCCTATCAACAGACACCCTGGTTGGATCTGTCGGGACTTTGCTGACCACAGTGGATGCTCTGGGTGCCCTTCTTGGCTGCCACCCATGACCTGACTGTTTGAACCCGCTATGCCTCTTCCTTCTGATGGACCATCTCGCTCTCCATCTGCTCCTCTGCCTGAGGGGGAGATGGTTTTTGTTTGTTTTGTTTTGCTTAAAATTTCTACTTTTGATGTTTTCAGTAGAAAAGAACAGCTTCGGGGCAGAGTATCAACAGAGAGTTGATTCTCCTGGGGGGAGAGAGGCAGCCCTTTTCTTGATGCTTTTTTATCTGAGCAGGGTCTGTACTTCCTGTTTGCTAACATTTCCCCTCCTTTCCAAGAATCATCACATGTCCTTACAATTACACAAGGCTAGCAGTGCAGTCTGCATGTGTTTTCCAACACCTGTCCACATATCTTTTTTTTTTTTTTTTTTGAATTGAGGTAAAATTCACATAACAGAAAATTCATTGTCTGCTTCTTGTTTTTATGGATGGCCAATTCTGGATATTCATATAGACAGAATCATGTAATATTTGGTCCTTGGTGTCTGAACTTCTTTCACTTCTTTTCACTTCTTTTTACTTAGCATTAAAATGTTTTAATCATTTTGAAGTGTACAATTAGGTGGCTTTTGGTACATTCACAATATTATGCAACCATCATCACTGTCTAGTTCCTAGAATATTTTCACTACCCTGAAAGGAAACTCTGCACCAATTAAGCAGTCACTCCCTGTTATACCTTTACCCCAGCCACAAATTTGCTTCTTTTCTTTATGGATTTGCCTTTACTGGACATTTCCTATAAATGGAATTATATAATATGTGGTCTTTTGTGTCTGGCTTCTTTCATTTAGCATGTTGTCGAGGATCATCCATGTTGGAGCATGTATCAGGACTTCGTTCCTTTTTATGGCTGAATAATATTCCATTGTATGGATATACTTCATTTGTTTATCCATTCATCAGTGATGGATATTTGGGTTGTTTCTACTTTTAGTTGTTGTAAATAATGCTGCTCTGAACATTTGTGTACAAGTCTTTGTTAGAACATTTGTCTTTAAGTGTTTTGGATATATACCTAGAAGTAGAATTTGTAAATGATTCCTCATGAAATCTTATTTCAATATTTTCTAACCACTAATTTGACTTGCTAAAGTCACAAAATTCAAATCCTATGCTGGTAATTTAATTTCATGAGGCTACAGAATGCTAAAGAAATGGTTCCATTGCCACACTGGACCCAATTTTTTGTTCTGGAAACATTCTTTCAGAGAACAAATATTTAGGATTGAAGTAATATTTGTGTTACTCAAAATGGCAACAATGACTAAAAAACCCAAAATTCACATAAAACATGATTTCCCAAGAAAATGATGTTCCTAGAAAGTATTGGTAGAAAATTATTCATCTTTTGAAGTCTAAAACAATAGTTGAATTCTGCCTGGTTCTCCATAGTGTATATGAATAATAGAACGTGATTCCTTTCCTTTAGTAATTCTGAACTGGCTGGCAATCTTCATTTTGCCGTTTTCTTTTCCAGTAAGTGAATGAATAGATAAAGAAAATGGATGGAAATTGAGATTTGAATCACCTCCTAATTGTCTTACTCAGTTCAAATGGTCACATTCACCATACACACATTTTTCTCCACTAAGTAGTCACCAGATGATAGAAAATAGTAATTTTTAAAAAAATGATTCCCTTTATTGTTCTTTCCAGGAATAAATTGATATGCAGTCTTCTATATCCACACTTGCATTTTTAATTTTGCTGATTTCTAAACCCAAATCAAACTCTTTTCATGAAGTTTGACTTCATCTGTTTAGTTGAGATGGAATCTTACAGTTGCTGAATGCATGATGTTGACAAAATAGCATTCCTTTGTGTTGAGGCCAATACCTATTCAATGAAGGGACATTTTAATAGTGGCAAGCTGGATAATCAATTCCACTTTAAGGCACAGATCAATATTATCTTTGAGAGGTCTAAAGAGAACAGAACAGGTCTAGCAAGCAGAAAAATGAGGTGGAGGATTGTTCTCAACCACGAATGGAGCTTCTAACGTTTTGAATGGGGACATTGACCGGTCTGGAAAATTAAGTGTTATTTTTTTTTCTCTCAGTGATGAATATAAGTTAGTTTAGTTTAGTTTTTGTTGGTTTTATTTTGCATTGACATTTTTGTTATTCAAGAAAAGAATACTGTGTATTTTCTGTAGCATATCTCCCCTGGGGCTTTATAGATAATTATTCTTTTAAAAATATTAAAAAAAAACCACTTCTTATTCCAGAGCAGTTTTAGATGTACAGAAAAATTACCAAGATGGCACAGAAACTTCCCCTTTCTCCACACCCAGTTTCTCCTATTATTAACATCTAAGCTGGTATGGTACATTTGTCACAAGAAATGAACCGCTATTGATACATTATCATTAACTGAAGTCCGTTCATTCAGATTTTCTTAGTTTCTAGCTCATGTCCTTTTTCTGTTCAAAGAGCCCATTCAGGATACCATAGTGTATTTAATGATCATGTCTCCTAGCTTCTCTCGGTTGTGGCAATTTCTCAAAATTTTCTTGTTTTAGATGGCTTTGGCATTTTTGAAGAGTACCATTCAGGTATTTTTGTCAGTTGGGATTTTCCTGATATTTTCCTCATGATTATACTGGGTATATGAGTTTTGGGGAGGAAGACCACAGAAGTAAAATGCTATTTTTATCACATCTTATGAAGGATATATACCATCAGCATGACATATCACTGTTCATGTTGACCTTGATTACCCGACTGAAATAGGGTTTGTCAAGTTTCTCCACTGTAAAGTTACTCTTCTTTTGCCTCCTTTCCATTCTGTATTCTTTGGAAGGAAGCCACTATGAACAGCCCATACTTAAGGAGTGGAGAATTATGCTCTCCTCCTTGAGGGAAAATTATCTGCATAAATTGTTTGGAATTCTTCTGCAAGGGAGATTTGTTTCTTCTCCTCGTTAGTTTATTTACTCAATCATTTATTTGTGTCAGTATGGATGCATGTATATTTATTTTATTTTTTGGTCTATGATCCATTAGTATTTTATTTATTTTGTTGTTCCAATTGTTTCAGCTTTGGCCATTGAGAGCTCTTTCAGTAGGCTCTCACATCCATTTGCCATACCCCCATTATTTTATGTGGGCTTATGTGTGTGTGTTTGAGGACCTCCTCACTTTTTGATACTACAAAATGTTCCAGGTTCTTTTTGTATATTTCGTGCCCCAACCATTTCTCCAGAGAGCCCTGGTTCCTTTTATTGGAGAAGGTAGTAGAACCAAGATCTGAGCACCAGGTATGTTCATTGCTACTGGGGTGTCATTGCTTGTAGGTCCTTTTAGCCTACAGAGCAAGGAAATATATGTGTGTATACTAACCCGCATAATCACAGATCTATAAATATTTCTATATGTTACCATTGTATCTAGGTTAAGCTAAACATGAATTAATACTAATATCTCCAACTCTAATCCGTTACCACATGGATCATTCTAGCCTTCTGCTCTTACTTATCTGTAACCTCCCTCTTCAACAGTGAGAAACCTGGCTCCCACCATCTCCCATTCATTTACATAGTTTTTCCATTCCAGTAGACATGTATAGTGGTTTTGGAATTGCTAACCCACATCCCAATGGGTAACAACTTTATCAACTATAGTGCTTGTGTACAATTCCTTCTGCCTTTAGTCTTACAGCTTCCACTCATCTCCAGTTTACTCAGGCCAGTAGCTTTTTTCTCTACTTTGTTCAGTAAAGTTGTTTCATAGATTTGTAATACAGTTAGATTGTTTTGTCACAGTCTGCATTCCATATTGGAATCTCTCAGGTCTTCTAAATGATTTTTTAAACATTTGCATACATTAAGGTTCACTCTTTGTGCTGTGAAGTTCTATGGGTTTTGTCAAATGCATAGTGTCATGTATCCACCATTACAGTATCATATAGAATAGTTACACCATCTTACAAAAGTCCCGAGTGTCACCTGTTCATTCTTTTTTCTGTCCCCTAAAGCCCCTTGCAACTGCTGATCTGTTTATATCTCTACAGTTCTGCCTTTTCTAGAATGTCATGTAAGTGGAATCATACCATGTATAGAGCTGTCAAACTGGCTTCTTTCACTTACTATGCATTTAAGATTCATCCATGTGTTAGAATGACTGATTGCTCATGCCTTTTATCACTGAATATTATTGTATTTTATGTATTGTGTGGATATACTATAGTTTATCAGTTTTCCTATTGAAGGACATCTTAGTTCCTTCCAGTTTTTTTTTTTTTTTTTTTATGATTATGAGTAAAGCTGCTACCATTTGCCTGTAAGTTTTGTGTGGATACAAGTTTTCAATTCAGTTGGGTAAATTCCTGAAAGTATAATTGCTGGGTCATCTGATGAGACTGCTTAGCTTTGTTAGAAACCGCAAAACTGTCTTCCAGGTGGCTGTACCATTTGTACCATTTTACATTCCCACCAGAAATGAATTAGAGTTCCTGTTGTTAGCAATTGTTACGGTCAGTTTTGTTTTTTTTTAAGCCGTTTTAGTAGGCGTGTGTTCTAGTTTGCTAGTGCTGCCGGAATGCAAAACACCAGAAATGGATTGGCTTTTATAAAAGGGGGTTTATTTGGTTGCACAGTTACAGTCTTAAGGCCATAAAGTGTCCAAGGTAACACATCAGCGATTGGGTACCTTCACTGGAGGATGGCCAATGGTCCGGAAAACCTCTGTTAGCTGGGAAGGCACGTGGCTGGCGTCTGCTCCAAAGTTCTGGTTTCAAAATGGCTTTCTCCCAGGACGTTCCTCTCTAGGCTGCAGTTCCTCAAAAATGTCACTCTTAGTTGCACTTGGGGTATTTGTCCTCTCTTAGCTTCTCCGGACCAAGAGTCTGCTTTCAATGGCTGTCTTCAAACTGTTTCTCATCTGCAGCTCCTGTGCTTTCTTCAAAGTGTCCCTCTTGGCTGTAGCAAGCTCACTCCTTCTGTCTGATCTTATATGGTGCTCCAGTGAACTAATCAAGGCCCATGCTGAATGGGCGGGGCCACACCTCCATGGAAACTATCCAGTCAGAGTCATCACGCACAGTTGGGTGGGGTGCATTTCCATGGGATCACTCAAAGAATTGCAATCTAGTTAACGCTGACAGGTCTGCCCACACAAGATTACATCAAAGATAATGGCGTTTGGGGGGACATAATACATTCAAACTAGCACAGTGTGTGTTAGTTAAATGAGTTAAGTTTTGCTTAGTTATCTATATTCAAAGTAGAAATATCACAGATCAAAAATTTATGTGAATACACGTCTGAATAGTGTTGATTACTAGATACTTGCCTTTACATAATAATTTTATCATCACTAAAACTTAGCATTGACCACATATTTCTTTTTTTTTTTTTATTAAATTCAGTTTTATTGAAATACATTCACACACCATACAATCATCCATGATATATAATCCACTGTCCACAGTATGATAACATAGTTATGTGTTCATCACCACATATTTTTTTTAAGGATCATTTCTTCTAACTATGGTATATTGATTACTCACTTTAATTTTCAATTTGAGTAAACTTGGTTTTATTCTGGATTCTACATTTATCATCTTTGAAATCGTGAGTAAATTATTAATTTCCCCTGCTTCAGTTTCCTCATCCTTAAAACAGGGACAATAATAGAACCCAGGTGTGAAAGTAGTAAGAATTAAATGAGCTATTGCACAGAAATCATTTAGTATGATGCCTGAAACATAGCAATTATATGATTATTATTATTACTCTATTATTACTATTCTTATTAAAATTACTATTACAAAAGTGTTTAGTTCTTCCTCAACAACTGTACACTTTTCAATCTTTACTTTTGAACTGCACTGATCTTTTTCACCCAACCATGCCTCATAAAAATAGAATAAACACACTTCACATTCATTACATTTTTCACAGCATGATTTTTTTCGACTCTAAAGAGCATGGTGGAATAGATATTTGCAACGGTAACCTAAGTGTTACAACTCATTGGCTTCCTGTTATTTTTTGTATTCTAATAATCCCTTGCATTTTTCTCAGTGCTTTAGATTTTACATAATGCTAGTTTCAAAGATGTTATCTCGTTTGATTCTCTGAACAGCATTCTGAAGTGGGCAGGGCATGTTTATTAAGCCCCCGATTTTGGTGAAGTGAAATGTCTTCCCCAAAATAACAGGTAAAAGCAGAACCAAGGTTTTCATCCAGGTTTTCTGAATTCCAATTCAGTGTTCTTTTTAGGAAACAAGGCACAGGATGACTCTTCAGATAATATGGCAGATATGGGGTGTCTGAGACATTCATTAGTTCCCATTAATTCTGATCCATTTGTACAGGTTCATAGGCAACAAGGATCTTTAGAAGGGGCTCCATCTGTACTTTAGGGCTTCAAATGAGCTGTGACACCAGCAAGGCTCATGGCCTCCCTGGGGAACTCCTACATACACTCTAGTATGTGTATATTGAGATCCCTATTTCCATCTCTAAAGAATTAGTTTGCCAGCGTTAAGGAGTGTAGTATCCACATTTTTGCATTATTTCTGGGACTTTTTTCCAACCCACCTTCCCAATTTATATTTAATTCACAAGACTAAGCTCCTAGCAGCTTTGTTGTTAGTATGCCACTCCATCCTCCTGGTTCTGTCTGTCCAGGCATGGACATCTGGCCCAAGATACCCTTTTGTGGTAAATAGGACTTGGGATCCAGAGACAGTAAGTTAACACATGCATGTGGCTGTAACTAAGAATAGATATTTTCTGCTACAGGAGCAGAGAAGCAGAGTTCTTTTGCAACAAGAGAAAAAAAGGTGTAAACATATCAAGACAATGAGGTGGGTAAGAGAGAAAGAGAGCAGAGGGAGAGTGAGAGAAAAAATAAGGAATCAGAGGAGATTCCATGCCCACATTCTAGTCCCTTCCAGGGGCCTTGCTTCATCATTTTCCACGTGTTTCTTAAGTCTTTTGATTCTTTAAAATAAGTGTCTTGCCTTCTCCCTTAAACTAGCTTAAGATGATGTCTGTTACACTGGCAAACAAAAGAATCTTAATTTACACAGGGAGTGAAATTGTCCTCATGCAAAACTTACTTTTTGAGTTGCAGCCAATGCAGCTTTCAACAGCAGCATTAACACTGACATGTGACGGGCCACCACTCAGTTTGTGGATGCTGCCCACCAGAGGGTATCCAAAGTATTTAATAATATTTCCACCTTAATGCAAATAGCCCTTCACAGCATCTCAGCAAGAAGGATGACTTTTCAGGACAGCTATTTTCATCCTTCTGTTCTTTCATCTTTCTTATGGATATTTGGCCTGTTTTTGCTTGAATTCTTCTAACGCTGGGACATAAAGCATAAGAGAATTACAAGTTACTTAGGAGTAACACAGGCTTTCGTTCAAAACCTGCTTCTGGGACTTTCTAACTTTTAAAATCTTGGAAAAATTATTTAACCTCTCTGAGCCTCCATTTCCTCATTTGCAAACTGGAGATAAAAACTTAATTCATGGATTTTTAAACATATGGTGCTTTTATGAAATGAAGTTTGCAAAGCAGCTGGTACAGTGCCTAGACCATAGTAGATACTCAGTAAATATTATTCACTCCCAGTCTTTTGAGGCAATACTTCAGTCATTCTCCTTTACACTGAAACAGGGACTCCTCACTGTGCCCTCTGTAGCATCCCTGTGTAGGACAGGGCAGGCAGTCATGTTGACCGAGTCTGAAAGTCTGGGATCAAATCCTGGAGCTGTAGTTTCTTGCAAATCTGGGATGATTTGAGGTCTCTTTACAATCTGAAATTCTGTGACTCTAATATTCACCCTTAAGGCTACAATTTTATTTATACTGAATAAAATCATAATACTGTCAACTCTAAAGATCTATTGGTTGGTGAAGAACAAGTACGTATTTCCCCTTTGTCATTTATTTCCTGTGGCAGGGAAATTATTGCCTCAAAAAAAAAAAAAAAAAGCCATTTTGAATTTCAGAAAGCTCTAATTGTCAAGAATCTCTGTATAGTCAGACAAAGTCTGTCTCAATCCAATTAATCTGTTCTAGTGCTTACTTCCTCTTGGTCAGTGGGTCTGATCCTGGGATGACAAGATTATAAGAAACTAACCTCTTCTCACATCAGAAGTGCACTAAATTGTCTTTTTAATCTCCATATTTCTTTTCCTCCTTTAATAATCTGTTTTTGACTATTCAACTGCTTTCTTTCATACTCAAGTACCCAAAGTTTGGTGGTTTGTAAAGCAATAAAGCTAAACTCTATTGGAAAATAAGATTCTAGCTGATAGCAGAACATTCAAAATGCATGATTGTTTTATAAATGAATTTTTCTGCTTATAATCCATTGACTTTGCCTCAGAGAATTAGAGTTTAGGGTAAATACTTTGCTGATTTAGTCCTCTGCTAAGCTCAAGCTTTTCTCCCCCTACCCAAACCAGTTGCCCACCAACTGCTCACAGTCTCTGTCTTTCATGCATTCATGCATTCACTGATTAATTCATTCCTTGAAAATTTATTGAGTTGTTACTACATTCAAAACCCTCTATTAACTTCTGACCTCTATTTCAAAATGAAAAATATCTGAACCTCACCCTCAAGGAGTCACAGTCTAGTAGAAGAGAGAAGACATACTCATATGCAACCAAAACACAAGACAGAAAGACTTAATAGCTCAGCTCAATATTTTTCAAGGCACAGATTGTAACACATAGCAGGTCATAGAATCAATTATTAGGCCATGGTCAGCATTTTTTAAAAAAAGAATAGAATAGAATAGAACATATTGGAATGAATCACACATTAAGGATATGTGCTGTTTCGTGAAACTTTAAGTTATAAATGTGGACAGGGGCGTGGTTTAATATGAGCTTTTTACTCTGCATCACAGGCAAAATTTTGACAAACAGTAGCTTAGGAGAGGAACAGACAAGAAAATTCTTTTCAAACTTCAAAGTGCCTAAGAGTCACCCAGCATTGGTGCATGGTGGGGACTGAGAGTCTCTGCTTCTGACAAGCCCCAGGTGATGCCTTTTCTGCTGGTACACACAAGGAGACAGAGTCTTAAATGGAGAAAGATATATCAAGTGAAGGAACCTGAAAAAGCCTCCAGGGAGTGAAAAGAAAACAAGATTTTTTCCTTCCCCACTGGTTTTCACTTTTGGTTGGTTGACAAATCTTCACCTACCCTTATTCCTCTCCAACTGTTGTTGCTGTCCAGCTCCCAGGTGCTGATTATTGAAAGCATGGGACCAGATAAGCTTCAGGCAAGTCATTATGAAAAGCTTCACTATTTTTTCTGAGGGTTGGCCCCCACATTCCCATTAGGTCACAAGCACAGGTGCCTCTCCATATAATGTCATCTGCAATTAACAGCAGGGTACTTCCTGTTTTTAAGAACAGAAGCCGGATGAGTCTTATTTATTTCAGCTTCTGTCACCACGTTTCACATCCAGATAGCTGCCTTGACCTCTTAGTGGTTTTCTCTCCCTGCAATTCCTTTCTGTTCAAGCTTCCTCCACCCTCATGTCTTCTCTTTCTAATCCATCCTGTGCAGGGACATATTGATCATCCTAAAACAAAGCTTTTCATTATTTTCTTTTACTGCTTAAAACCCTTCAGTGGCTCCCCATTGCCTGGGCAAGCTCAACACTTCTGCCAAACTGGTTTGCTGCTTGTTCACATGTGTCCTTCTTCCCCTTGAATACTCTCACTTTTCCAACTGTCGGAATCCTACCTACTTTTTAGAATTTAACTTAAGATCCACTCCTTTCATGAAGCCTTTTTTTGGAAACCTCAGAGGGAATGAATCCCTCTCTTCCCTTTTGCTGATGTATCATCTCAATAATGCTGAGCATAATTCGTGTATTGGCTTCTGGCAGAAAAAGCACAGGATTTGCAGCAGGAGACCAGACTGGGGACTGACCAAACTGGATGCGTGCAACCTTGAGGAATCCATCTGCCTTCTCTGAGTCTCAATTTCCCTATTAGGGTAATGAGAAGATTGGAGATAATAGTCTCTAAGTGACTGCACATGGGTGTTCGGTAATAACATGTGTTTTGCTAGTTTTGTAAGTTTGCTTCGAGATCTCACTTTCTATTATCCTGTGAAATTTTCTTAATTTATTCATGTTTCTTGCTAGTATTGAACTATAACCTATCTTTTGAGTTATCTTCTGATTTTTAAAGTTCTCATGTTACCTGTTTTGTCTTCTGTACTCATATCAGGAAGGAACTTCATTTTATGGTTGGGTAATGAGGCCCAGAGAAGGCCGGGCTAAGGGCGTGCAGAGAAGAGAATACAACACAACTCCCAGCCAGGGAGGGCCCTTATGTTTCAGGACACTGTCCAGAGTCGTTCAAAGTGGGTGCTCACTAATTATTTGTCAGTTGATTGGAGGTAGTCAAGCCCATCTTGCAAGACAGTTCCTTTCTCCCAGGAAGGAGGAGCCCGTTGCGGTCTGTTGGTTAACGGGAAAAGTGCTTACTCTGGAAAGAAGGCGGGGCAAGCCTGAACAGGCTCTCGCTGGGAACCCGCATACCCCACTACCTGGTGTTTCTGAACCCAATTCGTCGCGGGGGAGCGGGGAGGGAGTTCAAGGGTACTTGGAACCTGTTCCTTTGGCGGAGACACATAGTCGCCTCGTACCGCTCCCGGCCAATCCTGCGGAGTGGGCCCCCCACCCCCAAGCGTTTGGCTCAGGCTCCCTCCGCTCTGCAAAGGGAGGGGAGAGCTGAGGGATTCTTGCAGTCACACCAGTCTTCCCGGAGCTGCAGACGAGGAGACCGGTGCTCTCGGAAGCCTCTCGGAGGCTTCGCCCTCGGCTGCGCTGTGTGCAGGCTCTCCCAGCCGCCCCCACCCGCGGCTCGCCCTCGCTCCCTTCCTCTAGCTCAGCGGGCCGGAGCGCGCACACCGGGGCTCCGGCACGTGGGCGCGCGGGAGGCGGCGGCCGCTGCTGCCGCTGCCGGAGCCCAAGCCGAGCCCGAGCCCGAGCCCCAGCCGGAGCCAGAGAGATCGCCCTCCATGCTGCGGGCGCTGCGGCCGCCTTCCGCTCAGCCTCTGGCCCCAGCCCAGCCCCGCAAGCCGGAGAAGCAGCGGAGGGAAGGAGGACGAGGACAAGAGGGGCGCGGCGGGCTGGGGCAAGCTGGGCTCTGAGCAAGAAGCGCCCGCAGCCGGGAGGAGGCAGCCCGGTTCTGTAGCTCGCTCTCTGCTCTTGTCGCTGCTGGGGGCTCCAGGCAGCACGATGCCGCTCTGCTTCTTCTAGGCGGCGGCCGGCGGAGGCTTCCCTTAGCCGCTCGGCCCGCGCTGGGCTCCATTCTACCGGCTAGTCCCTTGTCTACCCTGGAGGAACGCGCCCCGCCGTCGGAGCCAGAGAGAGCGCTAAGTCCGAAGTCCGCCCCCAAAGCCGCCAACTTCCCCGGGAGCCCCTCTCCCCGCTGCAGCCTGCGCCAGTCTTGGGAATGATGCGCCCCCAGCCGGGCGGTGCTCCCTCTGCCAACTCGCCACCCATGGGATCGACTGCCCTCGGCTGCCCGGCTTGGAGCGCGTAGCCTTCGCAGCGTGGCTAGGTAGAGCAGCGAGATACTAAGGCATTTCGGGGACCCCGCGCGCGGATTTCTGCTGGGGTCTTCTCCGGGGGCAGCGTCCAGACCCAGGGGTGAGTAGCCTGCTGGCGGTGTCGCCTTTTAGCCCCAGCTGGGGATTGCCGAGATGACGGGGGGGAAGCGAGAAAGTTGGGTCTCCTCACACCTATCCTGGGATTGGCAGCGGAACGCAACATTGTATCCCTCGACCTGATTACCTTCAGGGCTTTCCCAGACTGCCTTCATCTCTGTGCTAGGGAGGGAACCCCCTTCTGCTTCCCAAGGAAACCAGGAGCTTGCGAGAGCAAGCCACTGTCTATTCCCTACCAATGAGCCATTTGGGGCTTTTCAGCCGCTCGCGCGTTAAGCAGTCACACAGCGTAAGCGCTTGGAGATCTGCCGCCACCTGGGTGCGCTCGGAGATCACGGCCAGCCCGGGCCTCTAAAGGAGAATAAGTGCGTTTCATTAAAGAGAAGCGACTGGTAGAATATTGAGGAAGTGTATCTGTGAGAGATGGGGGCCTGGGAAAGTAGCCCGAGGAAGAGGCGGGAGTGAAATGTATCTGCCGCGGACGGATCCGGCAACCGAGGTGCCCCACTCGGCTGTGTTGGTTTGGGGGCGCAAGATCCAGGGAGACGGTACAGAGTCCAACAGGTGGTCTGCACGGACTTCCTTCGATTGGGCGTGGGGGAGGGGAGCGGTTCCCAGCTTGGGGCCCAGGCTGCTGCTGCCGCTGCCGCTTTTACGGACTCATCTATACATGGGTAAGGAAATGCGCTTTCTGCTCATAGGCCCGCCTTGAGGCGAGCGTGTGAGGCATCCAAATGCCTCCAGTCGGAAAACAGCGGCCTCATTGTGTGCCTGACTGAGGTTTCAACTTGCAGGCAACTGAGGAGCCATTCAGTTGGAGCGCTGTGGATTTGGCTGTTCCTGGGACCCAAGCCTGGCTTTCCCCGAGGTCCCTAAGTTTGCTTTGTATCCTTCGCAGAGGGAAGGGAAAGTTGCGGGAGTCCCAGGCTTTGTGGCCGGAGTTTATTCTTTATCTTCCTCCTTCACTTTTATCCTGAGACTCTGACACACGTGGGTGTACACGTGGTGTGTGCAGGTGAATATGGGACAGGTCGAGTTGGAGAGTTGAACAGAAAGAGACTGGAGAAAAAGTTCTGTACCTGCCCAGGGAAACTGGGATTGGGAGAGTGTGTGGCTGAGCGGGGGAAAAAAAAAGTTACTCCTGAACCCATCATCCCTCTGTGACTTAGGGTATTGGAAGCATATGTTCTGGGCCCTGAAAGCAGTGGCCCTCCAGAGTAGTGTTTTCCAGATTCTCAGTTTTCTCAGCTGTATATTGGGAACAATTATCTTGCTCATGTAGAAGATCTGGTATGGCTATAAAGGAAAATTTGGAGGTGGTGTGGCTTCTAAGATGGAGGGGCAGCTGGAATGGGGGAGGCTTGTCTGGAGGCTGAATGCATAGCCAGCAGTTTTTTTCTTACTGCTTTTGTTTTGAGGAGGTTGGTTGGCTTTGAGAAAACTAATGGAGATCTGGGGAATCTAAAGCTTTCCCAACACCCTCTTGCACCTTTATATCACTGCCTGCCCACAGGGCAGCTAGCTATGTGTACTAAGGAAAGCAGGTGATTGATGCTAGAAAATGCAAAAGAACTGTCTGCTGCTAGTGTTTGGTTTCCCTCGGGAGGAGGCGCTGAGTAGTGGAGCTGTTTGCCTTGCTTCCTCCACTCTGAAATTGCTGCTGCATCCTTCAGGCCCCAATTTAGTTTCCTTCCCCAGGAGTGTCACTGTTCACTCTGGGCCTCTGACAGAGGATCTCCAAGAAGTAGAGTGAGACCTTGACCTGTTGAACTTGTCGGCTGATTTAGCACGGGGCAAATACATCACCAAAAATGTGCCTCCTGGAGGCTCTTTGGGAGGAGGAGGGGTGCCAGGATCTAGTGGGAGCCGTAGTGCCCAGAGGGCAGGCATATGGGCAAAGAGGAATTGTGTGTGTGTGTGTGTGTGTGTGTGTGTGAGTGAGAGAGAGAGAGAAGAGAAACAGAATAGAGAAACAGGAAGACCAAAAGATACACACAGAGAGAGACAGAGACAGAGTAATCCATACACAGAGATCAAAAATAGAGGAAAAGAGGCAAATGAGAGAAAGAAAGCTATGGAATAGAGAGGGCAAGGAGTAAGAGGAGAGAGGAGTGGAGGAGAGAACTGTAAGGGAAGGGAGGGGAAATAAATGTAGGAATTCAAGAAGAGCAAGCAAAAAGGGAATCGGGTGGGAGCAGGGGAGAAGAGGTCAGTAGGGAGAAGAGAAAAGATGGGAAAATAGAGTAGGCAGAGAAACAGGGAGGCCCTCACTTTTTGTGTTTAATTTTTGCAAACCACACTGCCATTCTAAGGAAGTTGACATACATAATCCACATCCCTATGTAGACGGCTCTTGGATAGTGTTTCTTTCTCTGGGGAGTCATGGGTTGCAGAAATTGGACACCCACTTGGAGCCCAGCTGCATCTGAGATGTCAAGAACAGAAGTTAAATTCTTGGTAAATACACAGATGCACATTTTCCTTCTCTGCTTTTTTTTTCCCCCCTCTTGTGTAAACATGAGACTGGAGAATAGAGAAGAGCAAGTTGTGTTACCAACCATATTTCCCAATTATTCTCTAATCCCTGTTTATAGAAGTCTTTCCTGGGTGGCATCTGAGAAACGTAACTTACTGGACCTACTCTCCTGGGATTCTGATCCAATAGGGACAGGAATGTGCTACTTTGCATGCTCTCCTTGTTTCTGAAGTAGGTGGATACTACTTTGGCTCAAGTTGGATATGTTACATTGGATAAATGTGGTGAAGACCATGCAATACTCTTCTGTAATTTGTTCCTGCACATCTTCCTAAGAGATGTAGTTTAACACCTCCTTTGGGTAATTCCTCCTCCTCAGAAAAGTTCATTTCTTGAATTCTTCTTGGTAAAAGGTCAGACCTGAGGAAGGAGCTCAGCCAGGATTACCTTTTCATGAGCCTCATTAATCACAGTAGCTCCAAGAGAACGTGGAAGACCCCTCTGGTTGACCTTGTCAGAAGTGTCCACGACCAATAGGTATCTAGCATTTACTCAGCAGGACATGTTCTGGGAATTCTTTATACGCTCTGCTTATTTAACTCTCATAGCAAACTATGCCTTAGGCAGTGTTATTATCATCTGCATTTTGCAGTTGAGGAAACTAATACCCAGAAAAATTCCCTTACATGTCCCAGATAAATTGCACTAGTTGTTCTTGGTCCTGTGTGTTATAAAGCAGCAATGCTGGAATTTGTAACCAGGGTCTGAACTCCTAACTGCATACCATTCCAGGTCCCAGACCTAATATGCCATTCTAGAGTGAGGAACTAAGAGATCTTTTAGACATCTTTCCCAAACACTCTCCCTCCCCACTTTACCAAATGAGGAAAATGAGAGGTGACTGAAGAAACTGAGAAGTGATGTGCCAGAGATCCTACAACCTTAATGTCAGGATGAGGGTCAGCACCTTGGCATCCTGAGTCCCAGTCTAGCACTGTTCCCACCCCGCAACGGACATCCTATCAGGATGATCACCAAGGTCACCTGAGCATCTTGATAAAAAACACACGTTCCTGGACCCCACCTGAGGTTTACTGAATCAAAATCTTGGGCAGAGCATGCAGAAGTCTGCATTTTTAGTACACACCTAACTCTCTATCATGACACTACCATTTGCCTGAGTTACTTCACAGCTCCTAGAGACTTTCCCTGTGGATCCCTTACAGACAGCTCTAAGAGGAGAACCCCAACTCCCTCCCACTCCCAGAAAAATAAACACACAAAAAATAGTCCATGATTATGTACCATGGCTAAGGAAACAAGCCGCATGATCTGAAAGCAACTTTGAAAGCTCTTTGAGATGTGTAGCAATGGCATTGCTGTAGGTTATACTCGTTATTTCCTGTGCCAACTCAGAAAGCATTTAAGGAAACATCAGGCACTTGCCTTCAATGCTTCAGTGACAGTTTCGGTACTGATACTTGACAAAAGTGATACCATGAGCTGGGCCAATGTGCTATTGTGTCAAAAGCATCAGACCCAGGCTCCCAATTCAGTGGATCCATGCTTTTGACTCCTTCTGAATATATTAGTGCCTAATTCTGTAGGTAAAGAGAGGCCATCAAACACTCTCTGTCCCTTTCTGGTGCATTTAAATTGTTTTCTTGGTGACCTCAACATCATTTTTCTTCTATCTCATTGAAAAGTGGCTAAAGGTGCCAGACATCTTGTACGGCAAACTGTTTTGTCATCTTTCCCTTTGCAGATCCAAATTTATTTTCTGAATCTAGTGCTTTTAACCCTGACCTCTTATTCAGGGATGTTAAATGAGCCTTAGGCAACCTTGATAAACCACTGTCTGATACATGTATTTTAAATAATCAGTCATTTGTGACTAGAACGCAAACCAAGGAATAGCATACCTTTATAGTGTCTGCATCTTTAATATGCTAGCATATTTTTTTTTTGCCATTTCAGAAGTGTAAACATACCGTTCAAGTGTGTCAGTAGAGAATTGGAAGGTGAAAAGAAATACAGTTAGTGGTTAAGAATTGTCTCTGAATGCAGACTGACAGGTGTCAAATGCTACCTCCAGCTTGCTAGCTTATGTAACCTTGGTCTGGTTATTTCACCAGATCTCGGTTTCTTCATCTGTAAGTTGAAGATAAAAACAGGATGTCCTTTCTGTGCTTTTGGATATAACTAGATGAGTGATTGAAGTGCTTAGTCCAGTGCCTGGCATGTGGTAAGAACTCACCTGTTGGCTGTATGGTTACCGCTGTTAAACATTTGCCATATTCCAGATTCCACTTATCCTGGGATGGAACTGGCATCCAAGGAAATAAAGCAATTTGCTCAGGGTCGCAGATATCCTGAATAACAGAGACTGGGAGCCTGGATCTCTTTTTTAAACGCCTCTCTTCCCTCAAACTTGCTGTTAAATTAATCTAAATCATGGTTTCTTCCCTATGGTTTAAGACAGAGAAATGCATGTGAAACATGCTCTGCATTACATTTTAATAAATCCAGCATAGATGTTGACTTGAGCTGTTCTAGGTGGGGATCTTTTGAACTTTGTGGGATAATTTTTTAGGTGGTTAAATCACTTCCAGATATTTGCTTTTACTTTTCTCTCAGTTGGGAAGAATTTTCACTGATCCATACCTTGCTGCTTTTGCTGGCTAACTTCCGGCTGTGTTTAAGGTCTCTGCACAGATATCACCTTTTGGTGGGGGGGGGGGGGGGTGGGATCTTCCTCGAGACCCCTGGGACTAGGTTAGATGTCCTTATAATGTGCTCCTCCACTTGAACTGTGGTGTACTTGTCTGTTTTCATTTCCGTATCTGCCACGTAATCTATTAGCTTCTTGAGATTAGAGGTGTGGTCTTAGGAGAAGTTATATCTATAGCGTCCAGGACAGTGCCCCTGGATAAAAAGCCACAAAAATATTTTTGAATGATTAATTGAAACTTCAAATTAATTCTCTATGGCCCATAAAAAGTCGCCTTGACCTTAAACTCTAAAAGTGAAAATATTCAGACACTGTAAGTGAAAACTGTGAAGTTTGTTGTGCTCAGAAGTGTCAGCTGTTCAGATGGAAGAGTTGTATAATGATGTCTGTAGTTGTTGATTAACTACAGTGGTAGCTTTGGGCAAGTTCCATTGTGCTGTTGCTTAAGATATAATTAGAAGGGACATTCTGATTTATAAGTTAATGTGATTTTATCTGTACATTTAATTAGTTGCTCAGAAAGACACTTTTGCTTCTTAGCCCTGAAATTTTAAAAATCAATAGGCCTCTGGAGTTAGAACCACAGTTTAGTGATAATCTCACACAAGTTCATACGGCTTGTATGAGACATGAGGAAACAGGTTCAGAAAAGGAAAGAGACTTGCTCGAGGTCACGCAGCAAGTTAGGGCTAGAGCCAGTGGTTCTGGCTTCTAGCCCAGTACTCTCAATGCGCAGCTGACAGTGATTAACACATCCATGGTGAGCTATTCTTCCTTACTTGCTTTGAAGATGTGCTTGAAAGCCTTCTGCATATACACAGCCTGCCCCCTGCAACATTCTAAGATACAGTTCATGCTGAAAAGGAGCAAGGCAGGCCTGCAATGATTTGCTGATGGGAGAAACCTCTAGTGTCAAAGAATTTTATGGGAGAGAATCTTGGCAGGTCCTCTGTGAACAAGGCCATATGGGCTTCTGGGATTCCCAGTCTACTTTTCAAACAAGGAAGCTTGACTTGATGGAGACCTTCCTTTGATGTTCTTGTGTATTATTTCAAGAAGATTTAGAGATATATGGAAGTTCGCTGCCAAGCCCCAGGCACAGGGTCATTGGCAAAGTAGTAGATCAGATCATGTTCCCCTTTCTTCTTATAGCTATTCTTTTTTTTTTTTTTTGAAGATGAGAAGCCTTGGGATGCTTCTCTACCTCGGGGATGCTTTGGGTTATGAATAAATGGATCAATTCGTGTTCAGCCTAAATATATTCTCAGACACAGAAACGTGTGCAGTGTACTCTGACATTATTAACACCCAGATCTTTATGATGTGGTGTCAGTATCGTAGAGACAGCAAAACACAGCTCATTGGTGCAATATGTTGTGGATGATGCTTTGGAAACATTATAATCAGTGTTGACAAAGCAGCAGAAATATTTCAATGTAACAGCTTCACTGTGTCCCAAAAGGTTTGCTGTACCAATCCTAAGTAACATGTCTGATTATTCAAGGATAGAAAGCACAGATCATCGTTCTCTTTGCCTCTTTAACATAATCAATCTTAGATTATTGGTGCTATTTTTGATTTGGTGGCCAAAGATAAGGTGCAAGGGGAAGGCACCTCATGTTGCATCCTCACCACCACTCGTCTGAGTTCCTAAAATTCATGCATTAAAGAGTAGTTCCTTCGGACTTCAAATAATTGGGGGTTTTCTATGATCCTCTATTGGAATGTAAATCTTCCTGGGTATGATATCATTTAGGTACTTTAGCTGTCTATACCTGACATCTTACCCCATACTTCTCACGATATAGAGACATTTTGGCTGGCAGTGAGGATAACTACTTCCAGTTCCAGCTGGTACCACTGCCACTGCTGCTTCTGCTGTCACTGTTACTCTTAGAATAGTCATTTATTGGGTGCCTAATATGTGCCAATGGGTTCTAAGTTCTTTACGTCTATATTCTTATCTTCTATTCCCAGTAACCCAGTGTTGTGGTTAGGGGTAGAGGAGCTAAGAAATTACCACAGAGATGACAAACATGCTGAATAGTGGTGGCAGAATAAACCCTGAATAGTAAAAAAGTGACAGTCCAAGCAAGAAAAGTGATGTGAAAGGGAGGGAGAGTACATGTCTTCTTCTTTTTCTCTGTTTTCAGATATTAAAGTCTCCATGTGGGATTGTAGAGAAAGCAAAGGAAACGGAGGCTTAATAAGGTTAACGTGCACTGAATTATCACTGATTTGAGCGTCAGAGCTGGGCTTTGAACCCAGACTTTTCTGATTTTCAGACTTCATTAGGTAATACTATCTCCAGTTGACTTATAGAATGCCAAGCCTGAAAGAATCTTAGAGAATAGCTTGTTCTGTGACTTCAAGTGACTGTGATGTACATTAAGAAAAATATTTTACATCATTAGCTAATACACACCCACACATACAATTGACACAAAAGTTTCAAAAAATAACACACTTGGGGTTATTTACTGATATTTCCTATTCTCTCCTATTCCCACTATACACATGTATACATACACCCATCACTCATATAATGAAACAAATGTTTTGAAAAATAATATTTACCCTTACAATGGGTGATATGCTCTCTCATATTTTAGATCATTTTAAAAAATATCATGCTGTGCTTTACAAGATTGATTCTATGACTAATGGATTGGAACCCACAATCTGAAAAACACTGACCTGGTCTGACACTATAGACTCTTATGGGTGGAGAAAGTGAGATTTGGAGAGGTGAAGTAATTTTCCCTTATCCCAGATCATCTAGTGAGTGAGCAGCAGAGCCTGCATTAGCACTCAGGCTCCCCATGCCTGCTCACACCTGAGAGCTCACACTCCTGCAAGAAAACATCTTGAATTGTGGGCTCCAGCGTATACTTCAGCTTAAGTATGACCGAACATTGTTGTCACTGTCTGCTTATAATATTTGCCTGTTGACTTGACATTAACATCTGCCCTCCTCACATAGAATTGTTTTGTTAGGTTTGAGTGACAGCATCAATTTGAAATGTATGGGTTTGGTGCTGGGTGTTTGTGGTTGAAGGGGCTGTGGTGAGGGCCATGTGCTTCTCCTGTGGACCTGTGATCAAATTACTAGGGATAAGATTCCGCAGGATAGAAGCAGCATTGGCTGAACTTTATACCCATATCTGGCCCACTTAGGGCCACTAACTCTTCCACATCCTACAGGATATTACTCTTATGTTTAAAAACATTAATACAAGGAACAAATACAGAGCCTTGTTTTGCCATATTGAGGTACAAAGAGCTCTTTACTGAAACTCTGATGATTACAGGATTGGGGGCAGACTTTTAAAAAAAAAACGGTAATTTTAAATTTATTTAACAGTGCATGTGCATGGTAGAAAGCCAAACAGTGAAAAATGATAAATTGTCAGTTTTCTCTCATCTCTGACATCATGTCCAAATCCCCCTTTCCCAGTGCAATCATGTCACTGGGGTCTTCTGAATCCTCCCAACAATATTTGTGGACAAAAAGTGTGTGTGTGTGCTTTTCATCTTTCACACAAAGAATAGCATATTACATACTACTTTTCCATTTAAAAGACATATTTTAGGGATAGTGTCATCAGTTTACTTTGAGCTGCTTCGTTATTTTTCTGGGCTGTGTAGTGTGCCATGATATGAATGTACCGGGGTTTATTTAGCTGTAACAAAGTATAGTGGTTAGGAAACTAGACTCTGGGCTAGCCTGACTCTGTCGGGGTGTGTGTGTGTGGTGGTTAGGTTCATGTGTCCACTTGGCCAGGTCATAGTACCCAGTTGTCTGGTCAGGCAAACACTGGCCTAACACTTGCTGTGAGGACGTTTGTGGCTGGTTAATAAACCAACAGGCTGGTTTATTAAATCATCAGTCAATTAACTGCAGCTGTGACTGATGACTCACCAAAGGGCGTGTCTTCTACAATGAGAGAATGCAATTGGCTGGATTTAATCCAGTTAATCAGTTGAAGACTTATAAGCGAGACAGATAGAGGACCTTCACTTCTTCAGCTGCCCAGTGAAGTGTTTCCTGAGGAGTTCATCCAAGTTGCCGGTTCATTTCCTGAGGAGTTCATCCAACACGTTCGTTGAAGACCCCAGTTCATTTCCTGAGCAGTTCGTCGAAGTTGCTGGTTTGTTTCCTGAGGAGTTCATCGGACATCTTCCTTGGAGTTGACAGTTTGCTGACTGCTCTACAGAATTTGGACTCATGCATACCCACAGTTGTGTGAGTCACTTTTATAAATTTTATAGTCGTAGATACCTCTAATTGATTATGTTTCCCTAGAGAACTCTAACTAATACAGTGTGTATGAGAGAAAATGAAAGAAATAGATGGAGAAGGAGAGAAGTGAGGTGGGATGGGGTGGGGAGGGTGGGTGGGGGGTGGGATATTATAGAAGTTAGTTGGGGCCAGGAAGGCCCCACTAACGAAGACCTGAATTGTACCTTTGTGCTTGCTTTCAAGAATTCAAATCTTACTATTGTATGAATTATTATTGTTATTATTATTATTATTATTTTTTTTACAAAATGAAGCTACCAATTTATTTCTTGAGAATTCTTTTGTCTTTAGAATCCTGGAAAGATAGGAAACAAGTAAAACCAATGATTCATGCCCTTGTGGAATCTGGAGACCATTTCCTTACCCAAAGCAGGCATACAATGATAAACAATTGTATGTAATTAAGACTTAAGTGGGTGCTGTCTAGCAGATATCTGCTAGAAGATCATTCCGTGCAGAAGGCAGAGTGAGGGCAAAGGCCTTGATGTGGGATTGTGCCTTGGCTTGCCAGGCTGCTATGACAGATACCACACTTTGGATTGACTTAACAACAGTAATTTATTGGCTCATGGCTTGGAAATCTAGACATCCAAAATCAATGTATTGGCTGGGCTTGCTTTCTCCCCAAAGTCTACGGCATTCTGCTGCTGGCCTGGGGCTCCCTGCTTTGCACCCCTGCCCCTGTGATAACTGCCGTCTCTCTCTCTCTTTGTGTTTGCTCTCCCAGTTTCCATTGACTTTTGGCTTCTGGCTTCTCTTGGTGACTTTCTCCTACTTCTGGCTTCCAGTTTCTTCTCTTTATAAGGCCTCCAGTAATATGGATTAAGATCCACCTTATTCTGTTGGCTGCACATTAATTAACAATAATACCTTCAGAAAGTCCTATTTACAAATAAATTCGTACCCACAGGAACATGGATTAAGAGTAGGAACATCTTTTATCGGGGTACGTAATTCAACCCACCACAGTGAGTGTCAGATTTGAGAACCAGCAAGGAAGCTGGGAGGGCTCAAAGCAGAAGAGAACAGCAGTTGAGGAGAAACAGTTGCGCCTGTTGACTTCTATGAAAGAGTGGCTTTTTTTTTTTTTTTTTAATCATCATTTTATTGAGATATATTCACATACCATGCAGTCATACAAAACAAATCGCACTTTCGATTGTTTACAGTACCATTACATAGTTGTACATTCATCACCTAAATCAATCCCTGACACCTTCATTAGCACACACACAAAAATAACAAGAATAATAATTAGAGTGAAAAAGAGCAATTGAAGTAAAAAAGAACACTGGGTACCTTTGTCTGTTTGTTTCCTTCCCCTACTTTTCTACACATCCATCCATAAACTAGACAAAGTGGAGTTTGGTCCTTATGGCTTTCCCAATCCCATTGTCACCCCTCATAAGCTACATTTTTATACAACTGTCTTCGAGATTCATGGGTTCTGGGTTGTAGTTTGATAGTTTCAGGTATCCACCACCAGCTACCCCAATTCTTTAGAACCTAAAAAGGGTTGTCTAAAGTGTGCGTAAGAGTGCCCACCAGAGTGATCTCTCGGGTCGTTTTGGAATCTCTCTGCCACTGAAGCTTATTTCATTTCCTTTCACATCCCCCTTTTGGTCAAGAAGATGTTCTCCATCCCACGATGCCGGGTCTACATTCCTCCCCGGGAGTCATATTCCACGTTGCCAGGGAGATTCACTCCCCTGGGTGTCTGATCCCACGTAGGGGGGAGGGCAGTGATTTCACCTTTCAAGTTGGCTTAGCCAGAGAGAGAGGGCCACATCTGAGCAACAAAGAGGCATTCAGGAGGAGACTCTTAGGCACAAATATAGGGAGGCCTAGCCTCTCCTTTGCAGCAACCGTCTTCCCAAGGGTAAAACTTATGGTAGAGGGCTCAACCCATCAAACCACCAGTCCCCTATGTCTGTGGTCATGTTAGCAACCATGGAGGTGGGGTAGGCGAATACCCCTGCATTCTCCACAGGCTCCTCAAGGGGGCACTACATCTTTTTTTTTTTTCCTTGTTTTTCTTTTTCTTTTTTCTTTTTAACTTTCCCTTCTTTTTTAAATCAACTGTATGAAAAAAAAAGTTAAAAAGAAAACAAACATGCAATAAAAGAACATTTCAAAGAGACCATAACAAGGGGGTAAGAAAAAGACAACTAACCTAAGATAACTGCTTAACTTCCAACATGTTCCTACTTTACCCCAAGACAGTTACATAATATAGCAACATTTCTGTGAACTTGTTCCTACTATATGCATCAGAAATTAACAGACCATAGTCATTTCTGGGCATCCCCAGAACATTAAATAGCTTATCTGTTCTTCTTGGATTATTGTTCCCCCTTCCTTAATTGCTCTCTACTGCTAGTTCCCCTACATTCTACATTATAAACCATTTGTTTTACATTTTTCAAAGTTCACATTAGTGGTAGCATATAATATTTCTCTTTTTGTGCCTGGCTTATTTCGCTCAGCATTATGTCTTCAAGGTTCATCCATGTTGTCATATGTTTCACCAGATCGTTCCTTCTTACTGCCGCGTAGTATTCCATCGTGTGTATATACCACATTTTATTTATCCACTCATCTGTTGAAGGACATTTGGGTTGTTTCCATCTCTTGGCAATTGTGAATAATGCTGCTATGAACATTGGCGTGCAGATATCTGTTCGTGTCACTGCTTTCCGATCTTCCGGGTATATACCGAGAAGTGCAATCGCTGGATCGAATGGTAGCTCTATATCTAGTTTTCTAAGGAACTGCCAGACTGACTTCCAGAGTGGCTGAACCATTATACAGTCCCACCAACAATGAATAAGAGTTCCAATTTCTCGACATCCCCTCCAGCATTTGTAGTTTCCTGTTTGTTTAATGGCAGCCATTCTAACCGGTTTTAGATGGTATCTCATTGTGGTCTTAATTTGCATCTCTCTAATAGCTAGTGAAGCTGAACATTTTTTCATGTGTTTCTTGGCCATTTGTATTTCCTCTTCAGAGAACTGTCTTTTCATATCTTTTGCCCATTTTCTAATTGGGCTGTCTGTACTATTGTCATTGAGTTGTAGGATTTCTTTGTATATGCAAGATATCAGTCTTTTGTCAGATACATGGTTTCCAAAAATTTTTTCCCATTGAGTTGGCTGCCTCTTTACCTTTTTGAGAAATTCCTTTGAGGTGCAGAAACTTCTAAGCTTGAGGAGTTCCCATTTATCTATTTTCTCTTTTGTTGCTTGTGCTTTGGGTGTAAAGTCTAGGAAGTGGCCGCCTAATACAAGGTCTTGAAGATGTTTTCCTACATTATCTTCTAGGAGTTTTATGGTACTTTCTTTTATATTGAGATCTTTGGTCCATTTTGAGTTAATTTTTGTGTAGGGGGTGAGGTAGGGGTCCTCTTTCATTCTTTTGGATATGGATATCCAACTCTCCCAGCCCCATTTGTTGAAAAGACAATTATGGCTCAGTTCAGTGACTTTGGGAGCCTTATCAAAGATCAGTCGGCCATAGATCTGAGGGTCTATCTCTGAATTCTCAATTCGATTCCATTGATCTATATGTCTATCTTTGTGCCAGTACCATGCTGTTTTGGCAACTGTGGCTTTATAATAAGCTTCAAAGTCAGGGAGTGTAAGTCCTCCCACTTCGTTTTTCTTTTTTAGAGTGTCTTTAGCAATTCGAGGCATCTTCCCTTTCCAAATAAATGTGATAACTAGCTTTTCCAAGTCTGCAAAGTAGGTTGTTGGAATTTTGATTGGGATTGCATTGAATCTGTAGATGAGTTTGGGTAGAATTGACATCTTAATGACATTTAGCCTTCCTATCCATGAACATGGAATATACTTCCATCTTTTAAGATCCCCTTCTATTTCTTTTAGTAGAGTTACATAGTTTTCTTCGTATAGGTCTTTCACATCTTTGGTTAAGTTTATTCCGAGGTACTTGATTTATTTAGTTGTTATTGAAAATGGTATCTTTTTCTTGAGCGTCTCTTCAGTTTGTTCATTTCTAGCATATAGAAACATTACTGACTTATGTGCATTAATCTTATATCCTGTTACTTTGCTAAATTTGTTTATTAGCTCTAGTAGCTGTATCATTGATTTCTCAGGGTTTTCCAGATATAAGATCATATCATCTGCAAACAATGACAGTTTTACTTCTTCTTTTCCAATTTGGATGCCTTTTATTTCTTTGTCTTGCCAGATTGCCCTGGCTTGCACTTCCAGTACAATGTTGAGTAACAGTGGTGACAGCGGGCATCCTTGTCTTGTTCCTGATCTTAGAGGGAAGGCTTTCAGTCTCTCACCATTGAGTACTATGCTGGCTGTGGGTTTTTCATATATGCTCTTTATCATGTTGAGGAAGTTTCCTTCAATTCCTACCTTTTGAAGTGTTTTTATCAAAAAGGGATGTTGGATTTTGTCAAATGCTTTTTCAGCATCTATTGAGATGATCAATTGATTTTTCCCTTTTGACTTGTTAATGTGTTGTAATACATTGATTGATTTTCTTATGTTGAACCATCCTTGCATGCCTGGAATGAACCCCACTTGGTCATGGTGTATGATTTTTTTAATGTGTCTTTGGATTCAATTTGCAAGTATTTTGTTGAGGATTTTTGCATCTATATTCATTAGGGAGATTGGCCGGTAGTTTTCCTTTTTTGTAGCATCTTTGCCTGGTTTTGGTATTAGATTGATGTTAGCTTCATAAAATGAGTTAGGTAGTGTTCCATTTTCTTCAATGTTTTGAAAGAGTTTGAGTAAGATTGGTGTCAGTTCTTTCTGGAAAGTTTGGTAGAATTCCCCTGTGAAGCCATCTGGCCCTGGGCATTTATTTGTGGGAAGATTTTTGATGACTGATTGGATCTCTTTGCTTGTGATGGGTTGGTTGAGGTCTTCTATTTCTTCTCTGGTCAGTCTAGGTTGTTCATATGTTTCCAGGAAATTGTCCATTTCTTCTACATTATCCAGTTTGTTGCCATACAATTGTTCATAATATCCTCTTACAATTTTTTTAATTTCTTCAGGATCTGCAGTTATGTCACCTTTTTCATTCATTATTTTGTTTATATGGGTCTTCTCTCTTTTTGATTTTGTCAGTCTAGCTAGGGGCTTGTCAATCTTGTTGATCTTCTCAAAGAACCAACTTTTGGTGATATTTATCCTCTCTATTGTTTTTTTGTTCTCTATGTCATTTATTTCTGCTTTAATCCTTGTTATTTCTTTTCTTCTACTTGGTGTAGGATTGGTTTGCTGTTCATTTTCTAGCTTCTTCAGTTGATCCATTAGTTCTTTGATTTTGGCTCTTTCTTCCTTTTTAATATATGCGTTTAGTGCTATAAATTTCCCCCTTAGCACTGCTTTTGCTGCATCCCATAGGTTTTGGTATGTTGTGTTCTCATTTTCATTCGTCTCTATATATTTAGCAATTTTTCTTGCTATTTCTTCTTTAACCCACTGATTGTTTAGGAGTGTGTTGTTTAACCTCCAGGTATTTGTGAATTTTCTAAGTCTCTGATGGTTATTGACTTCTAATTGTATTCCATTGTGGTCAGAGAATGTGCTTTGAATAATTTCAATCTTTTTAAATTTATTGAGGCTTGTTTTATGTCCCAGCATATGATCTATTCTGGAGAAAGTTCCATGAGCACTAGAAAAGTATGTGTATCCTGGTTATTTGGGATGTAATGTCCTGTAGATGTCTGTTAAATCTAATTCATTTATCAGATTGTTTAGGTTTTCAATTTCCTTATTGGTCTTCTGTCTGGTTGATCTATCTATAGGAGAGAGTGATGTGTTGAAGTCTCCCACAATTATTGTGGAAACATCAATTGCTTCCTTTAGTTTTTCCAGTGTTTCTCTCATGTATTTTGTGGCACCTTGATTGGGTGCATAGACATTTACGATTGTTATTTCTTCTTGCTGAATTGCCCCTTTTATTAGTATGTAGTGGCCTTCTTTGTCTCTCAAAACATCCCTGCATTTGAAGTCTATTTTATCTGAGATTAATATTGCTACCCCTGCTTTCTTTTGGCTGTAGCTTGCATGAAATATTTTTTTCCATCCTTTCACTTTCAGTTTCTTTGTGTCCCTGTGTCTAAGATGAGTCTCTTGTATGCAACATATTGATGGTTCATTTTTTTTGATCCATTCTGCTAATCTATATCTTTTAATTGGGGAGTTTAATCCATTTACATTCAACGTTAAAACCGTGAAGGCATTTCTTGAATCGGCCATCTTATCCTTTGGTTTATGTTTGCCATATTTTTCCCTCTCTCTATTAATATCCTTTATTGTACCCATACCGAATCTCTTTAGTACTGAACCTTTCTCCAAGTCTCTCTGTCCTGTCTTTGTTTCTCTGTCTGTAGGGCTCCCTTGAGTATCTCCAGTAGGGCAGGTCTCTTGTTAGCAAATTCTCTCAGCATTTGTTTGTCTGTGAAAAATTCAAGCTCTCCCTCAAATTTGAAGGAGAGCTTTGCAGGATAAAGTATTCTTGGCTGGAAATTTTTCTCACTCAGAGTTTTAAATATATCGTGCCACTGCCTTCTTGCCTCCATGGTGGCTGCTGAGTAGTCACTACTTAGTCTTATGCTGTTTCCTTTGTATGTGGTGAATTGCTTTTCTCTTGCTGCTTTCAGAACTTGCTCCTTCTCTTCTGTGTTTGACAGTATGATCAGTATATGTCTCGGAGTGGGTTTATTTGGATTTATTCTATTTGGAGTTCGCTGAGCATTTATGATTTGTGTATTTATGTTGTTTTGAAGATTTGGGAAGTTTTCCCCAACAATTTCTTTGAATACTCTTCCTAGACCTTTACCCTTTTCTTCCCCTTCTGGGACACCAATGAGTCTTATATTTGGATGTTTCGTATTATCTATCATATCCCTGAGGTCCATTTCGATTTTTTCAATTTTTTTCCCCATTCTTTCTTTTATGCTTTCATTTTCCATTCTGTCATCTTCCAGGTCACTGATTCGTTGTTCATCTTCCTCTAGTCTTGTACTATGAGTGTCCAGAATCTTTTTAATTTGGTCAACAGTTTCTTTAATTTCCATAGATCATCCATTTTTTTATTTAGTCTTGCAATGTCTTCTTTATGCTCTTCTAGAGTCTTCTTGATTTCCTTCATATCCCGTACTATGGTCTCATTGTTCATCTTTAGTTCTTTGAGTAGCTGCTCTAGGTGCTGTGTCTCTTCTGGTCTTTTGATTTGGGTGCTTGGGCTTGGGTTATCCATATCGTCTGGTTTTTTCATATGCTTTATAATTTTCTGTTGTTTTTGGCCTCGTGGCATTTGCTGAACTTGATAGGGTTCTTTTAGGGTTTGTAGACCTATTGAAGTCCTTATCTCTAATTTATCAGATCTACAGCTTCGTGGAGTACACTTTCTCTAACTAACCAGCAGGTGGCGTCCACGAGCCACCTGTTCTCCACAAGCCAGCTCTCCCCTGCTTAGCCTTTTTTTTGGTGAGTGGGGGAGTGAGTCTTGTGGGGCCCAATTGGTGTATCAAGCTTGCGTGTGTAGTTGGTGTTGCCTGCCCTGTATGTGGGGCGTGTTTCTGGGCAGTCGGGGAGGGGGGGTGGCCCTAACAATCAAATCTCCCTGATGATCCTAGAGTTTTAAAGCTGCTGCAATAGTCTAATCCTTCAGTTCAGTCCTGCCACAGTTTGTCTCTGCCACTGACCCACAAGTCTTTGGTATTGGCGTATGGCTCCTGAGACTTGCAAGTGGGCCCCTCTTCCAGGCCATGCACCCCGGGTCCTCTGTTGTGGGATGACTGTGCTATGTCACAGGTGAGTGCCGTCCCCTCAGGGCAGTTCTGGGCTGCTGGGCTCTGTAGGGAGGCTCCCAGTCTGCTCAAATGATGGCTGAATGGGGCTTTGTTAATTCACACTGCTCCACCTTCCCAACTCTGGGACAATCAGCTGAGGTTGCAGGGAAGGCTAATGTCCACGCCCAGTTTTGTGGTGTGTGCCTGTTATTTGAAGCACTTCCGTCACACTGGGTTGTCTGGGGCAGCTCTGGGCTATGGGGCTGGCGATGGGCAGGAGTGTTTCCTGTCCACCAGGATGGTGGCTGTGAGCGGACACCCCCCTTTTCTTGGGAAGTTGTGGTGTTTAGTGAATTTTCTCAGCCACTGGATTATTGCCTTTTGTCTCAGAGCTCTCCTAGTTCTGCTCTTGACTTGACGTGCCCAAATTGCAATTCTTTGAAGCTTTCTGTATTGGGCTTCTTAGAGTAATTGTTTTAGAAAAAGAAAAAAGGATTAAAAAAAAAAAAAAAAAAAAAGGGCCCTCCTCAGAGATCTAATGGGTTATTGAAATGCTAATAGACAAAGCAACCAGGGCCATTAAGGAAAGGTCCACAGGGCAGAGAGATCAGCTTTTCTTCGGGATTTGCAGATGCACCTCAAGGCCTGAGCTCCGCCCTTCCCCTTTCTGTGTTCACCAGAACTCCAAAAATCCTCTGCTTTTATTTTGGAGTTTTTCGTGTTATTTTTTTTTTTTTCTATGCCTGTCTCCTCTCTGCTGGGCTGGCAGCTCTCAGATTCTCTGGTGTCTGGTCTCAGTCTATCTATGGTTGGAGTTTGAATCAGTAGAATGGGTTTCCGAGAAGGGCTACCACTGCAGTTCTCCCTTCTCCTTCCCGGAGCTGGCAGCCCCTCCTCCCACGGGACTGAGCCTGGCAGGGAGGGGCGCGGGTCCCCTGGCCGCAAAAACTTACAGATTTCGCTGATCTCAGCAGTTCGACATTTTCATGAGTGTTGTATGAAGTATGCCCAAAGACAGATTGCTCTGTGGTGTCCAGTCCACGCAGTTCCTGGCTTTTTACCTACTTTCCTGGAGGAGTAACTAAAACTTACAGCTCACCAGTCTGCCATCTTGCCCTGCCTCCTCTATTGCTTTCTTTGACTTCTGCCATAGACTAAATCCGAAAGAGTGGCTTTTAAGACAGTATTTAGACATGTGATAAAAATGTAATATTCTCCCTGGGCTTCCTCAGCCATGGTTCCATAGAAGGTTTTAAGAAGCCTGTACAGCTACTTCTAAATTACAAGAAAATAGATTTTCATTTAAAGAGTTCAGGATTTTTCACCCAAACTGTTTTGCCTCTAATCCTTATACGTTTGAAAGAAGCATAGAAATGTATACAGTAAACAGTTGTTCAATGAAGGAACACCAGCTTGAATTTGTGAATGAATTAGAAAGTGAACTCACTAGTTTGGCTAGTGTAAAAATAATAATAGAGACTGGTAAGGGGCTGAGGCAGCTCCATCCCAATTGGTAGATAGAGATCTCAGAGAAATGTATGAAAAAGATTGTGAAAGAAGCTAATTATAAATTTTCTGCTGGGACTTGACTTGCCAGCCAATGTAGGGAGGAAATTTTACTTTGTGCTCAAAATTATAAGTTTTTATATTTTGAAAATAAGTTGTTTTAATGGAACTGGAAGCATCAAAGTAAACAACGTGGAGGATTAATACCAGCTAATTCTGTGCCTTCCCACCCATCTTAGTGAAGCTTCTGGTGTGATTTCCCCAGTGTTTTCTCCACTAGCACAGAAAGAGAAGTGAAGGGAGACTGTATCAACATTTGTGAAATGCATTAAAATCTTTTTATTGAATGCCGTGTATTTTTAACAAAACTGGTCCCTTAACTCCTAGCAAGAGTTTTATTTTTATAAATCGTAGTGTTATAGAAACATAAAGGTGTTGTAAGACCACTTGATTTTGAGAAAATATTTACATTGGACATTTTCTGTGCATTTATTTCTGCTGAGAAAAACATAACAATGAAAAATATTGTCATCATTCTGGGTGGTTCTTTTTCAGATGCAAAATCACTCAAACTGAAATCCTTTTTGTCCTCAAATTGGACCTGCCAGCTTTAAATGAGGGCAATCATTTGGGATAATATGATAAACTGGCCTATGCGTTCAATCTTTGCTCATCAGGCTGTGCCAGAACTGACATTTTTGTACAGTATGGCTTGACGCTCTGATTACAAGTTGGTCTTGAGTAGCTAGACTCTTTGCAATTTTATTCACTGAGGGATTGTGCTTATATCATTAGGTCTGTTTTAGTTTTGAAACCTGGAGGAGGAAATATTCCTGGTTTCCGTCTCTTGTTTAAGAATGTTAGAGAGAGGGAGATTCATACGGAAACTATGATTCATTATATGCAAAATTAAGAGTCTCATCTTCCTTCAAGGCAGTGATGATAGCATTTTTCCTCCCACTTCCCCTGAAAGTTTTACAGCAGTGGCTTCAACTGTAGTTTTAAGAAGGGTGGTAGGCATTTACAGTTCTTATCAATGATTTTATTTGTGATAAATGATTGAATTATTTTGTAGTGGAGGAGATATATGGTTATACCTTTCTTGTCCTTGTTTTCAAGAATTCAGTTTTTAATTCAATCTTATGAACTTTTTTTTTTACATAATGAATTTACCAACAATTATTTGTTGATCAAGGACCCTTTGTGGTTGGGGTCTTGGGAATTATAGGAGACAAGTAAAGATGATGCTTTCTGTCCTTGAAGTATCTAGGGACAGCATGCACTTACCCAGAACAGGTTGAGAATCATGAATAATTGTATGCAATTAAGACAATCTGGATACTTTAGATGATGTATCTGCTGGTATTCAGAGAAGGAAGTGATCAGCAAGGAAAAGTGCAATTGGGTGAAGTTTCCAACATGTAATAAGAGAACTACGTTATAGTAGGTCAAATGAGCAGTTTTGTATTATCCAGATGACAGCAAATGGACTCTTACAACAATATATTAAAATAATTACTTTAGGCTTCCGTTTAAAGGACTACCTCATGGACCTGTCTGCTACAAAACCCTAAGATTAGGGATCAACCTAGCTTTCAAAGCATTGACTAGGCTTGGACCAAGCAATGGAAATCTCCATGACTCCAAAGTACCCAATCACCACCACCACCCCCTGGAAAAAAAAAAAAAAAAAAAAAAAAAGCAAAAAAAACCACACATTGAACTGAAACCAACAATGGGAAGTGCTGAGCAGAAAACTGAAAAATACCAAAACTGTTCTGAGTATAAATGCCCATATCAGCCATCAGTGCATCTGTGAATCAGCCTTGAGCAAGCCAGTTGTACAACAGAAGGTGAGGAAGCTGACCCAAGACTACTGCATGAAAATAGGCCCTGGAAGTGGGCCAAGTGCTCCTACATTCGCGTCTTCCCTTGGCTTCTAGCTACAGCAATTACAAATCCTCTCTGAATTAAAATATCCCTTATGTGGACCTACAGGAACCCCAGGGATGAAGATAAAACAAAACAAAACAAAAAACACAGCCCGCAACCAGAGATGAAAAAGTAAGCAAGTAAACAAGGCATTATCAGAGACATCAGAAAGAAAAAACAAAACAAAACAAAACAAAGAGAAAATGTACCTAGACCCCTAAAATTTTCAGATATTGAAATTAAAAGACAATATAAAACAACTATGTGTGAATGTTCAAAGGAATAAAAAGCTGTTTTTAAAATAAGAGCATGCAACACAATACTCTAGGAAATAATTAGGAATATTTTTTGAAGAACTAAATGAAACATTTCAAAAGAAAAAAGAGTTGGTGGAGTGAACAAATAATGGATGAATAAAACAGCGTGGTAGACTCAGCCAAGTCAGAGGAAAACAGAGTTGAAGAAATTACCCAGAATTCATCAGAGACAAAGAAATGGAAAATGTAAGAGAAAAGATAAGAGATGTAAGAGATAAAGAGGATAAAAAGGAAAATGTATCATATTTTTAATCAGACTCCCAGGAAGAGAGAGGATGGAGGAGACAACATTTGAAGAGATAATGGATGAGAATATTCTGGAACTGATGAATGAGGTAAGTTCACAGATATAGGACATACACATAAGATAAATAAAACTAAATCCACACCTAGACACGTTGGAGTGAAATTGCAAATATTAAACAAAGAGAAGGTAGTAGAAGCATCTAGAGAGCAAAGACAAATCACCTACAAATGAAACAAGATTAACTCAAACAGCAGGCTGTTAAATGGCATTGATGAAGGACAGACCTGGAATAGTATCTTCAAAGTGCTGGAAGAAAATAGCTGTCAAACTAGAATTGTTTCCCTTTTAACAGTAAGAACAAAATAATTACATTTCCAGTTAAATACACCTTTATAAGGGAGTCTCTAAAGAATGCCCTTACAAAATAAAATTCCAGAAGGAAAGTTTGATGTAGAAGAATGAATGGTGGGTGAAATAAATTGGCAAAAATGTAAACAAATTTAAACATTGTCTGTGTAATATAATGATAATGTTCTGGCTTTTATAGTTTTTAAAGAACAAAAACAAACACTAGACAATAAGAGCATGCTCTTATGCTTTGAGTACTAAATTCTTAAAACATTTAAAACCTGACATTTATTTTCTCCCTTTCTACTTCCTTCTTTTTCTCTCCGTCTTCCTCTTTCTGTCTCCCATCTCAGTAATCATACTAGAAGCATATCAATTTTATTAGACATTTTAAAGGAATAACTGTTGGCTTTACAGAACCTTTCTTTTATTTTTTATCAAAAGATATATAAAGAAAATGAAGAGATAAGCCACAAATTGTGAAATTTTTTTATAACACATATAAGTGATGAATAATTAGTATCTAAAACATATTTTTAAAAAATACTACTACAAAACAACAAGGAAATGATAATGGGAAATGAGCAGAAGGCTAGAGATGAACATCAGGGACAAAATGTTGAATAATACAAGTAAATTATCTATGGTGTGCTATTATTTATGGTATTATAATATTTTGCATTTTGCCCCAAAAAAGTGACCCCAAAATAATTTTGGTTTATACATATTTAATATTTCGTATATAAAACTCAAAATTCAAGATAGTGGAAGATAGTGGTTACTTCTTATGGGAGAGGCAGAGGGATAGGATAGGAAAGAATCATGTTTATAAGCAGGGTTCAAGGATTGCCCACCTTTCAGAAGCAAAGGGTTTAAGGATTTGATGGACCTTTAACTGTGGAAGTGTGGCTGCTGGAGTTGATTGGCCAACTTCCAGAAGGGGGTACTACCACCTAATAGCTGGCTTTTACAAGTTTGTATTCTAGTATACAAGATTGACTTGTGGGGATTTGAATTTTACTTGCAATGGTAGTTACAGAACACTCAGTCTTTTCCTTGGAGGGTAGGAACTTTTTATTCTCCTTTATGAAGCCCTATTATTTTAGTTTTAAAGATGAGGTTCTTAGCCAACCTGCTCAAGGGTTGCCAAAACCAAAGTGGTTAGAGCTGGGATTTGAACTTTGACATTCTAGTTCCATGGTCTACTATCAATATAGGGTAGTTATGGCTGAATTATGGAATTTATTAATTTGCATCTTTAAGGAATTTGTTAACTCTTATAAGAAGTCTTAGGTAAGAGTTTTCTCCTACGTTTCTGATGCTCCTCCCCACTTCTCTCTTGATAAAATGGCACCTGTTTTTCCCAGAATCCTGGGTTACCTTGGCACTTCTCAATATTTCACTCTATCTCTAATCAACCCTAGTCCTCAATTACTAAAAACTTTACAGTCTGACTACTTGTTACCATCTCTACCACCAACATCCTCGTCCAGTAATTCCCTAGCTTCCTATCTGATCCAACACTCTTCCTTCCTCCCTACCCCAATTTTTTTCCTTCACATGGCTGCCAGAAGAATCGTTTAAAATGGGAAATCTGATCCTATCACCTTTGGCCACCTTAAAGTTATCATCTTGTTTCAAATGAGTTTTATTCTGAGAATCAAATCCTTTTCCCACCTGTCTACCTTATTTCACACCAGTCTCTGCCTGTAGCTGGCCTGCTAACTTTGGCTTTTTCTGTTTCTTGTTCTTTCGTTTTACAAGGCCTTTCCACGTGCTTTTTGATTTGAAGTTCAAACCATCCAACTATAATACCAGGTACCCTTTCTTGTCATCCACAAACCCCAGGGGCATGCCTCCTATTCTTGATGATTTCAGTCCTGGTTGACTCTCTATCTCTTCCTGCGAAACTACTGGTCATAATTCTTAATAATTGCAATATTTATGTAGATAATTTCCCCAATACACTGCTTAGTTCCTTGAATTCTCTTCCTTCAATGACCTGTCCTCTATGCTACCTAAGCTTACTGCTCCTCTAGATACACTGTGGGCCTGTGGTTCTCAAATTTTGACATGCATCAGAATTACCTCGAGGACTTTTAAAAATAGAGTGCTGGACCCACCCCCAGGGTTTTGGACTCACTAGTTGCATGGTGAGGCTGGATAATTTGCATTTCTAAGAAGTTCTGAGGGATGCTGCTGCTGCTACAGGTCCATGGGCCACTTGTTGAGAACCACTGCCCTGGATTTTGTCATCTGCAACAACTACACCACCTTCATTATCTTAATTTCAAGCATCCCACTTTCTGACTTCATATGCTAATCCTATAGCTCACTCTTTCACTTGTCCTTGTACCCTTCCTCCAATGCTGATAATTATTCTATAATCAGTTATATATAATGGAGAGTTTATTTATTAATGCCTTTGATAAATGTAGTAATTAGGATGATTCATTCAAGAGTGGTGTTATTTTCTTGTGTCACGTTTGTTACTTGAAATCTTTGGGAAATAACCACAGTGTCCTACCTTTTTCTCCCCATATATACTAAACAAACTTAAAAAAAAAAAAAAAAAAAAGGTGTGGAGCTCTTGTAGGTGAAGTGTTACAAAGTAAATATAAAATATATTGAATAAATAAACGATTCATCTCAGTGATGAAGGTGTTAAACATTACACACTATCTCTATTGGGCTTTTATTTCCTGTTTTGTCAGGTATTTCACATTTTAATCTATGCTCTTTCAAAATACAGATCTTTCAAATATTTATCAAACCTGTTTTATTTTAAGGAAACATTTGAAGCTCTATCATTTTGTCCTTGAAATGAATAAATAAACCATCGTCTGTATTTGGTGATAAATACCTTGACTAGTACCTCAGAATTGCTTGCAGGAATGATCTTACGTCATCATTAACTACAACCCAGAAGATGATTAAAATAAACATATTCCCAGATGAAAATAAAAAAGACCAGAGAGCTCAAGCAGCTTGTCCAAGGGCATGAAGTCAGTAATATTGACTCACATGTGGACCTTCTGCCTATAAGCCCTTTGTGTCAGAGAATCTTAATGGTTGAAGAAACTTCAGAGACCATTTAATCCGGGAGTCCCAAGGAGGTAGGAAAACATGGGATTATAGCCATAGAGTATGATAGGATCCTTTTAAGTGGATAGCTGGTCCTTCTCCATTATGGATGTAAGGGTCTTCAGATTTTTGCCAGATCTTCTGATTTTTCAGGTAAGCTGAAAATACGGAGTTTTAATGATATCATTCAATCTGAAAATATTTGCACCTAACTCAAATTAGAAGGCAAACACTATGCGGGGCCCAGCCTAACATGTCTGATTGGTCTGTGAAGTGTCAATTTAAAACTTATGATCTAAAATTATATTCCAGGTGGGAGGAGTGCCTTCTATAATATTTCTATTATATGATAATTTGGCTTTTGCTTAAACATTTCTAGCAATGCAGAAGTGTTTGCTAGTTAATGTGACCAATTATGTTGATGGATATCTCATTGTTTTTAGGTTACTTATACTGAGCCCGTTCATCCTGCTTACTCCTGTAAACTGAATTCCACAGGATCTTTCCAAACATTTGAAGAGAGCATCCTTTTTCCCCTCACCCTTCCTCCAGTCTCATATATAGACTAACTAAACATTCATCCTCTTTCAGCTATTCATAATAAGACGTGGTTTTCAGAGCCTTTGTAGTCCTAGTTACCTTCTTCTGGATACTCCCTAAATTTTTAAAATTTCTCCTAATTAGAGTAGCTCATAGTACTCCATGATAGCATCTCTTATTCATCAAATAAAATTTAGTTTTGGTTTACAGGTTGCAACATCACTCAAAAATAGGTAGGCAGATTTTCACCGCATTTTGATGCTGTGTAAGGCAGAGTGTGACTCTAAATATAGTCTATGTCACATGTGTTAAATTCACTTTTGGGGTACATTACAAAGCATCACAAACTGATGAATATCCAGAGGCACATGTGATTATCTATTGATGAAGATTTGACGTATTTCTTGAGACTCCTTGGGACTCCTGGGAAACAAAGCATAGTTCCAAAAAAGAGCCCCACTTTGAAAAGATCCATGAATTACAGAATTGGTCTTCACAAGGGCAAAATCTATATAGCATGGTCTGGATTCTAGACCCTGGAATCCAGAGTCTAGAGTTGCAGGGATCTTTTAATTAAATGATTGTGAATGATTTCTCTTAGATCATTAGCTGCTAGATATTATGCTAAGTCAGTACTTTGCATATATTATCACATTTCTGTTATAACACAGTGTTTGGGATATAGTAGGTTTCTGTTAAACTCATTAGTGGGAGGTAGCAACACAGCCTTGTGGCACACTCAGAGAGATGCCTTCCTTCTTTTAACCTTGATTTTACATCATTTAGGAATTGTTTTGCTTTGTGTAAGGTGGGTCAACATGGTTTGAATGTACTATCCTAATCTTAAAATTGATCCTATCCTACATTTGTCTCCATCTTGTTCATAAATTTATCAAGAAATATTTTTGCAGATTCTTTACCAAAACTGAAATCTTCCATGGTTATGGCATTCTACCAATTTGCAAGGCTAGTGAGCTTATGTAAATTGTAGGGGATTTGGCATAAATTGTTTTTGGTAAACCCATACTTAGGCATCACTACTTTCTAGATATCAATTCATTCTTGTTGGTCTAAGAGAAGTAACACTTCTTTTGCTGAAAGTTTCTGAAACACTTTTTACTTTTAAAACTAACTTGAGGGAGGGGAAAGAATCCTATGAACCCAAAAAGCAAGTTTTGAAGCAAATCTTAATTATTACAATTAGAATCTTGGCATTTGAACAGTATTGCTTTAATCAAATGCCTTAAAAACGAATGTACGGATGTACTGCAAATAGAAAAAAATATATGATACATGTAAATAATGGTTTTTGTGTGGCAGGGTTGCTCTGGGAGGGTACAGAAAGTTAATATATTATTCATTCCTTTGCATCTTGTCCCCCACAGGGGAGCGAGTTTATTTAAACAAAAACCAGAGCCAGTATTTTCACATATGATTGTCCTATATCTGATAGATACTATGAGGAAACCACTCTGGAGAGATGCATGAAAGGCTGCATTTAATTTGGGAGGAACAAAATAACCTATGTTTGTTCCTTTTAGTTAGTGTCTGAAGAAGCAGATTATTCTAAAGAATCTCTTTCTAGTCTGTGTTTATAGAACAGCATCTTAAAATGACTGTTTTCTTGAAGAATGAGAACTTTAAATAAACCCCATATTTTGTTATAAAATAGACTTTAAAAAGTATGTTGAACTTGGTAATTTGTTTGAAGTCTGATATGTTTCTCTGTGTAGTAGCAAACACTGGTGGGAAGGGGGCTTGTGGGCTAATTTTGGTTCCTGGCCAAACTTATGTGTAAGTCTGAGTGTCCATGTGAGTGTCGCTGTGTTTTAATTAAACCTGATTGCTGTTTAGGTGGGGCATGTGTCAGCAATTCATAGCAGCCCTCACCCTTCCAGGCCACTGTATGTATTTCCCGTCCCTGCCTGGCCTTTGCAGTTGCTTAGATTTATAACCCATAGATTAAAGGGAGGACAGTCTTGAGCATGGTGTAAGAAGTTTACATAAGGTAGTTATTCCTCCATGGAAGAGCTACAAACACTGTAGGCTCCATAGTAGGATTTACTGTTTTTTGACCAAATAAGATTTTTAAAAAATTTTCTGTTTAGCACCTGTGTGTTTAAATAGAACTCTGAAGCTTTTGATTAAGCATACACAAAATGAAGTAACAGACTTCTTCTCGATGATGATGGTGAGGCCAGCTTAGTGGTGCCGTGATTTGCGTGCAGGTTGTACTGCATCTAAATCCTGTGCCTTTCACCGCTAGCCTTTGTTGCTTCCTGACAACTGAGTGGAAGTGCTCAAGATGTGTTACAGTTAGAAATGGCCTCATCTTGACCAGCTTTATTTGATTTTGATTTTGCTTTTTTACCAAGAAAGTACATGAAACCCTTGATAGCATGTGGTCACCTGTCGAGTGCTAAGAGAGGTCAGGCAGTAGGCTACTATGAGGAAGTCAAAGTCTAGAAGTGAGATAGCGACACAAACATAGAATTCACTTGTGTTGCAAACTAACCATAGTGTGCAGGTGGCTGTGAGAAGCCATGGGAAAGCCTGCCTAACTGATTTGGAGCAGTGAAATGGTGAAGCTTCACAGAGGGACTTTTGGTTGGACAGGAATGACTCATTTCCTCCATATATTGTGAGACCCTCAAGACCAAGGACCAAGTTTCCCCTTGTGAACTCAGTCCTCGATCGTGTAGGAACATGGTTCCCGAGTGTGCCTCTGTGTCGAGGCCCTGTTATTCCTTGGCTATACTTTAAGAAGTATGTATAATGTAGGAATCGCCAACTGCCAGCCAAAGAGCCAAATCACAGCAATCCTTCTCCAAATGTGTGTTTTGTTTGTCCTTGTCATATTTTAAATTGTTTTAAACTGACATGTTTTCAGGCTAAGTTCCCCTAAATGCCCATCACTTTGCCATAGTCCCTGTCATTCCCTATTGTCTTGTACAGACCTGATTCACTCAAGGATGTTTCTTGCCTGACTCATGTGTAGACTTTGGGTTTGCAAACCTTGTGTGGAGTACAAGGAGAAAACTCTCAGATTGGAAAGCCAGCAATGCTTTGTGGAGAAAGAGCTGAAGTAGCATTGGGAAATCTTGACATTCCTCTTGACCAGCCCAGCACCTGTGACTTTGAGTACTTCTCTAGTCCTCTGTTTCCTTATCTATAAACTGAGAATAGTCATCTCTACCCTGTCTCTCCCACAGGGATACGGAAAAATCAAATGAGTTAATGGATTGATAACATTTTTTAAATGGAGAAATGCTGTTCAAATATAAGGGACTATAGTAAAGAGTGAGTTTAGCTTCAGACAGTGAGGAGGCTGAGCCTGTCCTACAATTTCTGATACCCACCTCAGGAAGAAAGGATGAAATAAAAAGGGCAAAAATTACCATCAAAACATAAGGCACAAAGGGAGAAGATCCCCTGTTTCCCAACACCAACATGGAGGAGGAGGAGAATTGAGATAACATTAGTTTGAACAGAGCCACAGAGAACTCTACAACATTATATAAATAATTATATTGCATTGTATTGCATTGGTCTGCAGCATCATGCTGTGGCGTCAATTATAAAGTGGAACATTAAGCACTATTTTAAAAGTGCTTCATGGTATTAAAAAATTTCATTCAGTAGTGAATTCTATTTCTTTTTCTCAACAGACAGGAGGAGGAAATGTAATTTTTCCAGCCTTAATTTATAACTGAAAGTTTATTGATAATGCATTTCATAAGGTTTAATTTCATGCTTAGAAGAAGTTGCAGAGTTGTCTGGTAGACAATTTATGCATTTGTAATTATTTCTAACCTTTACTTCTAATTCCTCCTCAACTCTCAGTATTTTATACCTTTCCAGATACAAATCTCAGCTTAAGTCAGCTCAGTTTTGCAGTTGTGAACACTGGATAGATTCCAAGGTGGGCCAGTACCCCCGCCCCCCACTCCTGCCCCAGCCAACCCCACCGCCCCAGCCTGCCCACCTCTGCACTGCAATGAAAATGCACGTTAACCTGTGTCTGTTTCAGTTCAGTTGAGAGGCTGCCAGAGTGCAGGGGGCCCTATCACTCCATTTCCACCGAACTTGGTGCAGTGTCTTTGTGATTCACCGTGAGATGTTATTATAACTCACCGAGAAATATTATTAACTTTAATTTACTAGAATTGAGTGCTCTATGACACATTGAACCAAACTGCTTTCTCTTAGCTGGTAAACACATTTATTAAAACAAAAAGACTGGTAACTCACCATGCCCTACCTGGGCTGATTCACATAAACCATGCAAATAACAGTCTCATAACCCAGGACTCCATGTTTCATTTTATTTTCATTTATTTGTACTGTTCTGAGAGCTATGCTGTGAGACTAACAGAACTATCAGACCTCTCAAATCTAACATTAAACAATTTATCTTGGAGTCGTTTACTTTGTGGAGGAAAACGATTCTGGCCCTTCGCTGTAAATCAGGATACTATCCAGCACGTTGTCAGAGCTGAGGATTTTCTGTCTAGTGCCTAGTGATGGGTCAGTTAAAAAGGGCTGTTTCCTGGGATTCTTTCTTTTATGGTAAGAATTGAACTATGCTTTTCTTTTCCCAGTGGCTTCCCAGGTGTGCCTATGGGGAAGCTGGTTCCTTCTGTGCTCCTATAGCCCTGACAGTCTCTGAGAGCACAGGTATTCCATTTCCCATTTCCTGTAGCTCCTCTTTCACAGGTCCATCTTCTCCTCTAAACTGTGAATTACTCAGAAGCTGACGCTCAATTTGCTAATGATTATAGCTATGAGGAGAGGGCTGGGCATGTAGTACCTGCCTCATTGACAGTGATTAAATACACCTATGGGTTTTGACTTGTCATTTTTCCCCTCAAAATCATAGGGAAAAATCAATGAAACTAGAATTTTGTGTTTTAAATTTAGAAATAATTTTCGACTTGATTGGTAGAGGTATCTTTCTGTTTCTTAAACTATGAAGTGTGTGTATATACAATAGCTGAAGGATTGGGCTTTGGAGTCAGACCTGGGTTCAGGTGCTCCCTCTGGCGTTTACCAGCTGTGTGACATAGTGAACTTTTATATGCTTAGTTTTCTCATCTATAAAATAGGGGTAGTGATAGCAGGGTAAGGTGATCTCACTTACGTAAAACAACCCCGTTAGTCTGAGGTCAGCGTTCAGAAGTGTGAGTGGGGTGGGAGACTTTCTTGAGAAGAAGGGGCTTAACTACATGCATTCTTTGCGACACACAAGAATGTTACTTAGAAGTCTAGAGGGAAAAACATTAAATCTGTATCTTATGAGACTTATTTTCATTATAAAAACCTGTCTGTCTTGTTGCTGGATGAGCAACAGTTTGATCTTTCCACTTCTTCCCATCTTCCTCCCCTCCCCCCACCTCCACCCAACCCCCCTCCCCCCTGCAAAAATTAATAGGTTGGCTGATAAAAGGAGACTAAGAGATCTGTTCTGAACATCACATAAATTGGGTTACTTTCAACAACTGCCCCTAGAGTTGTGATTAGGGCTGCAAACTACTCAGCACAAAGCCTGGCATTTAGTTAACTATGCAGGTAAGCATTAGTTGTTGTTGTTGCTATTGTTGTTTTATCATCATTGTCCAGCCACAGTTGCAATTGCATGTGATTAGAACTGGTATAAAGACATTTCTGGTTTTTGAGAAACTCAAAGTATTTTGCACCTATGGCTCATTAACATTAACAGTGTCCCTGAGAAGCTGTCCAAGGAATGGCATTCTCCTTCACCTCAGATGGTAAGCCTGAAAGCTTGGGCTGAGGTTGGTGTGAATTGTACCCACTAGTGTGTGAGATGTAGATCACAGAGAAGACAGAGGTTGGGCATCAGGCAAACACTCTCCTCAAAGGATCTCAGACCTCGAGTATGTCTCAGATTTCTGGCTCCAATTCCCAGTCTGGGTTTGCATCTGTGCCAGTCATTCTCCACAGTGAGTGGTGCTTGACATGAGGTCTGTCTGTCAATATTGAGCTACAGGCTGGGATGGCAGGCTGTGTGTTGGGAGAAGCAGGAGGCTGAAACTGAATTTCTAACTGGAGCTTCTGCCTCAGAGTTGTGTATTCTGACACAATTTCCAGAGTGTTAGCAAACATGCTGGTCTGGGGGGCAGGAAACCTGGGTTTAAGTTTAAGTTCTACCACAAGAGACACGAGTTATAGAATCATAGAAGATTTAGAGCTGGTAGGGGCCTCAGGGATTCTCTAGTCTGTAATATCAAGGAGCTACTATTTATTGAGTCTGTGTTATATGGCAGTCACTGTAGTAAGTGATGTACATGTTATATCTCATTTAATTCTTGCAATACCCTATGAATTAAGCAATATTTTACCATCTTCGTATGTGCCAGTACATGCTGAGTGTTTTCCAGGCATCACATCATTTAATCTTTATTACTTTCTGTGGGGCTGGTGATATAATTCTTGAAAACGGGAAGGCTGAACCTTGGCAGGCTTAAGTGACTTGTTCAGCCACAGACAGTTACTAAGTGGCAGAGCTGGGTGTTGAACCCAAGTGTCTCTGACAGCAAAACACAAACACCTCATTATTGTACTGTCCTTTCTCATCTTGTGCTTGCTGTGGGTGAGGATCTGAGGCTAAGAACTGTAAAGGAACATGCCCCAGATTGCAGAGGATGTTAGGTGGGTCTTCTTTGGATGGCCTCTAGAATCTATCTGGCTATACTCCAGTCTTTAATTCTGCTCCTAATTCAGCCCATTGTGTCTCCTAAGTGGACACCTTAAACTAAAGTTCCTCCTGATGTTCAGTTTTATTCTGATTTATGAGCAAAGCCAGGAAATAACAGCCATGACAAAATGATTTCCCTGATTGCTAATCAATTCTGCAGATGTATGCTTACTCTCATCCTTACTATTTCCCTAAACTATTGGGAGGTAGACATACTCTTTATCTAAGTTGTTGATGATTGAATTCATCGAGAATTTCATGTTTCATGGGTGACATTTGCAAGAAGATAATTTGCAAGTGTAGTTTCACATTTCATGTGGCCTAGACTGATTGGCTTTTTTTTTTTTCTTTATGGATGTAATTGATTCTGGAAGGCTAATGGCCTTTTATATTGTGTCATCAGGGAAGTTGGCGGTCAGTTTCCTGTAGTATTTGGCAATGAAGCTGGTATATTATCCTGTTATTGAAAAACTTTCCAAGATTTGATGAAGTACAATTTGACTGAAACTTTTTTGTGCTAAATTCACATTATAATATTAAGATATTAGCCTTGGTTGAGCAAATATTTTCAGTACCGTGGTCAAGGGACTGAAGTAAATATTTTAAGGAATATTACTCTGTCACAAGTAAATCTTTTACCCTTCATCTCTCTCTCTCTCTCTTCTTCTTTTCCTCTCTATTGCTGATTAATTGTACTCCTCTCATTCTTTTCTCTTCTTCCTTACAGAATGTAATATACTCTTCATAGGTTGTAATGATGTAGAGTAACTATTTGTATTTATTAATTATTTAAGACTTTTAGGAAATTCAAAATATCAGTTGCCACAATCCCAGAAACATCTTTAAACACATAGGCTCAGCTGCTCGTGGCTTGTGTACAAGGAGATGCGTGGACAAGAGGGTCACATCTTTGAATTCAGGAGTCAGCAGTGTGCATATTTCCCTGACACATCAGGGTGAGATGTTCACATCAGGAAGTAAATGACTAAATTTATTGATTATGAAGTACTGTATTTTATACACATCCTTTCCTGTCTTTTTTCTCCTGCTCCCAAAGAAGTTATTTGGGCTCAACTCCTAGCGCTGACCTCTCTGCTAACCACTGTGAGAAACAAGAATGACATCTTTGATTTTCCTAAAATTACTCTCCAATAATAATAATAGAACGTAGAGCGCTTTACAGTTTGCAATGCACTTTTGCATCTTTTAATAATAATTATAACAACAATAATAACAGCTAACACCCATTTAACTCTATGTGCCAGCAACTCATTTAACTTCATAATAGCTTGAAAGGTTTATTCTTAACCACATGTTTGTGAGGGGGGGGGAAGTACATGAATTAGTATACCTAATTTACCTTTAAAGTAAATAACTCACTCAAGGTTACCCAGCAACTGGCAGAGCTGGTGTTTGAATCCAGTTCTTTCAATCCAGCACTCCCACCATTTCCTCCCCAGTAGTGTCCTTTATCACTTCATTGAATATCACTGTATACCGTAATACAATTCACTGTAGTATAGCAATTATTCCAGTACTTAGTTCTTCATCGCTTTTATTTCCAACTGGATGACAGCACCGTGTATTTACCTAGGAGTTAGGAGTACCCTCGGTAGGTGAGTCAGATAACATATAGTTAGGAACAAAGCAAAGGGAAAGGGACAGTGCTGATTTGTGGTTTCTCTTTTCCCTACCTTCCTGCCCACAGCCTTGGTAGAAGAGCTGAATTGGCACTCTGGGCTTGGATAACTGTTGCTGCAAAGATGTACTGAGAACAGAAATCCCCTGTGACTGTGTGATGCTTCACATTTGTCTCTGAATAGTCTGTCTGTTTCTTGTTTTTTTTTTTTTTTTTGGTTTAGTTTTCCTTTAATTCTTCAGTTATACTCTGGTTACTGAGCTTCAAATCATTGTAACACTGGATATTCTCATCTCAGAATTGATGCCTTAGAATAATAATTCTCAACCAGGAAGGCTGGCCCCTTACAGGATGTGTTATTAGAACTTTGGAGGTAGAAGGTGAGAGGGTGGAAGGGTGACAGATTGAAGAAAAAGACATTTCTGTATTCTAAAATAATATTATCATTGGAAAATTAAAAATAAATGAAAAATAAGTGAGTATTAACTATCAAGCTATAGAGAGTCAAGCTTTATAAAATCTCCTTTATAAAAAGCCACAGTCAGCGACACCTCGTTCTCAACAGCAGATGGTCCACGTACAACTGGCTGGAGCTGGAGGAGGAGAGAAGAGCCCTACCTTTAAAAGAAGAGTGAAGTGTGTGTTTACCTGCTAGAGTAGACATTCTAATTTCTACATCAGCACTGCTTTACATTAGGGTGATTGTTAGATGGTCCCCAAAAGATGGGTGTTCCTTTCTCAAGGTCAGAGAGTTTCAGAATATCAGTGATATCATGGGCCATGTTTAAGAGAAATATACAAGGATGTTCTATGAAGCATTTTGTTTTGTAATAGCAAAAAACAATCAAACCTGGAAAAAAACACTTAATACCATCAAAGGGAGGGTGGCTGAATAAAGTATTATCGTAGGGTACTGGAGCCATTGCCACGGATGGTCATGTGTGCTGTTGTTGGAAGGACTCCAGCATGCATTTCAAATTACAACAACAACAAAAACAGTGGGGTGAAGGGCAAAATGAATAGTATGATCCCTTTTGTATAAAAAAGCAACCAAATAAGTAATTAAAACAACTACACAAAAACTATGAATCGCTCCCTCTAGCTCACTCAGTTTCTCTTTCGTGCTGTACTTCTTGTGTACTCAAACTTTTTTCCCTCCTGCAAGAATGTACAGATTTTATGCTAGTAGGGTTACCTGTGGGGAGAGAGACTTTAGGTAAAGAAACTTTAACTTTTCACTTTGTGATTTTTTGCTTTTTAAAATTATCTAACCAGTTATAAACTCAGCAAATATTTATTGAATCCCTGTTGTGTACCAAGCAGTGTAATAAGCTGTGTAATAACAGCAAGATCGTGATTCCCAGAAAACTAAAACTAGTGTGGGAATAGCAATAAGAAAAATTAACGATAAAATAATTTCAGAGAGTTCTAAGAGCTGAGATGAATTAAAATGTCATTAGGTCAAGAGTACCAGAAGGGAGAACACTTTGGATAGCATACCAGTCGGTTATTGCCCCTAAAATGCTGCAGAACAGAAAGCGAACCACCCCAAAACACAGTGCCTCACAACAAATGTTATTCTTAAGCCATGTCTGAAGATCAGTTGTGGCTCAGCTGATCTGTGCTGGGCTTGGATGGGCAGCTCTATAAGCTGTGGTTATCTGGGCTTGCAGGATACAGGGAGAGCTCAGGCTTGCTGTACATTGTTCATTTGGGGGCCAAGGTTGAAAGGGCAGAAGCTATTTAGGAAAGCTCTTTGAGAGATCATGACAGATCCCATAGTGCAAATGTGCAAAGCCAACTGTGCAAGCCCATTGAAGGCCTTTGCTTGTATATATCTGCTAACCTTCCATTGGCCAAAGCAAGTTACATGACAAATTCAGCTCAGAAGAGTGGAGAATTATACTCTACTCATGGTGGGGTGGGGCGGGGCATGGAAGTATATGTTTTCTGCAAAATAATTAATAAAAACTGTTTTAGTTTCCTGGCTGCTAAAAAAAAAAACAAACACCATACAGTCATTTGGCTTAAACAATGGAAATTTATTGGCTCGTGGTTTTGAGGCTAAACGTCCAGAATTAAGGCATCATGAGGGCAATATTTTCTCCCAGAAGACTGTGCCATTCTGGGGCTGGCTCCCAGCAATCCTTGGTCCTTGGCTTTTCTGTCACATGGCAGTGCACATGGGAGCCTTTCCTAGCTTTTCTGGTTTTTGTTAACTTTTAGCTTCTTCCGGTGGCTTCTGTCTTAATTTCATTCCTCTTATAAAGGACTCCAGTAATGGGATTAAGTCGTATCCTGATTCAGGTGGGCTACACCTTAACTGCAGTAACCTCATCAGAAAGTCCTGTTTACAAAGAGTTCACAACCACAGGAATGGATTAAGATTAAAATATGTTTTGCTGGGGTACATAGTTCCAATCCACCACACTGTGAGTTAAAATTTCTCTCGTATTTGAACTGGAAACTGAACAGCAGTGAGCCAGCCATGTTAAGATCTGAGGTAGGGCGGGGGGCGGGAGAATCATTCCAGGCAAAGAAAACAAAAAGTGCCTGTGTTTATTTTCTAAACTATCACCTGGAATTGGTTGATGGGGTGTACATCATTTTTTTCCTTTAATTTTTTCTATAAAAATAAACCATAGTGGATGTTCTTCTGAAAGGGAGTGGCAGGAGTTTTTTTTAAAAAAGGCTGAGAGACAATGGCTTTGAATCTGGAGATCTATAGGCTATCTAATGTAATTTTCTACATAGGAGAACAATTACAATAATTAATGAAACAGACCATGAAATTCAGCAGTTCTTCTGAGGCACCAAGATGCAACAGATGCTGTATACCAAAGGAGGTGCTGGACCATATGTAGTATTTCAAAGGGGATAACCAAAATCACTTGGATAACCATTAAATTTCTCACTCACATGGGATATTAATATAAAAACCGATGGAAAGATGGTTTTGAGAAGATTTCCTGGAAAACGCTTCTCCAACTCCCTGCTCGCCTCACTTCTAATGAGAAGGCATTAGTGCTGCTACTTGGGAGAAGTTGAGGGATGTGGTCATGGTTGTTGGGAGCTGGAGTCACACCTGGGAAAACTCAAGCAGCCTGTGGAGGAGGGGGCTGTTCCAGGACCTGCCTGCACGCCCTTCTGGTGGGGTCGAATGTATGCAAGTCCCAGGGCCAGATACAGACCTTACGATGTGCGGCATGCCTGTCAGCCAGAGGTCATTTTAAAGAGATCCTGCCAGGGTGAAGGGACCCCAGCTGGAAATGGCTGAGGATACTGCCACTGGGACAGAAGCTGTGGGAGGCAGGAAACGGCAGCCAAAGGAGTTGCAGTTGGAGGCATGTAGCAGAAAAAGGACCATAAATGTGTTCAGGAGAGAGAGTCTGCCTCAAAAATCTGCCAGTTCAAGGGAGCAGGATGACATCAAAATGCAGTACCATCCATGGAAGAGCTTTGATCCCTCATGTATCTCCAGCCTCTCCCATGTACATTCCAGCAGGTCACACACGGCAGCCACCTGCAGGGGAAGAAGGCAAGCAGGAGAGAAAATGCCGAAGCCAGCCACACCTGTAGATGGGGATGGGGGTGGGGTGGGGGTAGGGGTGGGGAGCTACCTTTTTAAAGAAGAATGAAATGGGTGTTTACCTGCTAGACTAGAAATTCTAATTTCTAAATTGTGAGTGCGATTGAGTTAGAGTGATAAACCTTTCTAAGAGTGATCAGGAATGTCATGGGACTGCCTATAGTTTTACTCAGGGTGGTTCTTGTGCCAAACCACAGAACAGTTTCTAGGGGCAGTGGTAATACAAAATACAGTTGCTTTTTTTTATTACACCCTTTGAAACTTGCTTGCCCAACCCACCAGTTACATTAATATTAATCAAAGATAATGTTTGAAGCATTTTGTTAAAGGTTTTGATAGATACTGTCTTGTTCACAAGAAATTTATAAGATAATTGCTATTATCCCCATATTACTGACGAGCAAATGGAAGCCAAGGGGCTAGAAGTGATTGCCTGTGTCATAGAATGGTGCCGTTAAAGCTGGTAATCAAACCAATCCAGTCCATCTGAGCACAGAGAGTGTTCTCTCAGCAGATCTGATTTCTGTCCCTTGGTGTATCCCTTCCATTGTTTGTGGAAAGTGACCATGCTCTCTCCTGACCCCACACCCCCAGCCCAGCAGCCCCGGCAACTTCAGCCTCCTTGTGCTTGGCATGATTTTAGTGTGACACTCTCCTGACCTTGTTACCATGAGTCATTCACGGCCCCCTGTGCATATGTGAGAGCTAAATTGTTTGATCACACACACGTGTGTGACTTAACAGGTGCTCCCATCCTAACCTAACCGCCAGCCGTTCCCTGGAAGTAGGTCAGGGCTGCTTGCTGCGCTGTCCGCAGGCTCTCATCCCCTACTGAGATTTTCACCGGGATGGCTGAGGAGCACCTCCGCCTGGCAGCCCACGGAAGGTATTAGCAATTGCCTCTACTCCCCCAGGGGGTATAAATAGAGAAATCATTGCATCTGCTTCTCACCTAGCATAGCCCGTATTGGCAGTGGCACCTTGTTAAAATGAAGGGCTATCGTATTACAGATCATGTGAGACAAACTACATTTTCTGCCTCCAGACATTGTGCCTTGCTGAAGATAAGGTCCAGGGAGAGTTCTCGGTAGGTTTACCCTGATTTGAACCCTGTTTTTCAGGAAGAGATGTTTTAGAGATTGTTTCTATTAAGGGAGAGGGTGTGAGGAATTGCTGTTTTGGGCGGGGGTTGGGGAGCAATTGTGATTTTGAAAATTAACTGCTAAATGCAAGGAAAAAATACATGTGTGAAGACTGTTGACAGACTATAAAGCTGTGGATTATAAACTGTATCCATTATCTATCTGCTGTTCTAATTATTAACTTTTGCTGTCTTGATTCATACTTTGAAGCATTCTTGCTAATCCTTGGGGCAATGTTTCTGTAATGTCCGCTATTCAGGACCCATCTTCACAATTGTTTCTGTTTCTCTGTGCCATCTGCACTTTTGTTTATTCAATATTTTTCTCTAATTTTTTACTTATTCTAAGAAATAATATTAGGGAAATTATGGGTGTGAGGCATGAGTCATATACATATATATAGAATTATTTCTGTAGAGAGAATTCTGTAGATGTAAAACATATACCTTGCATATATTTGATATATAATGAAATACGTATTTTTATTTAATAAATATTTTATATATAAATATATAACAAACATATTTTCTTTATATATATATATATATATATATATATATATATATATATATAAAATATAGAATGTGGGCCCATGTACCTCCTAAAATCATCCAGTTTCCACCAGAGGTTCTTTCAGTGGTATTACCAGATGATTTTCATTGAGTTCCATTTTTAGAGGAGAAAAATAGGTGAGTGGGAAAGCTGCAGATGGTTGGAAGGGAATGCAATTTGAATTAGTAATATTCTACACAGATCTCCAGCATGTTTCTTAAATTTTGGTGAGAATTGGATAGTGGCAGAACATAAGAAAAGAAGGAATTTCCCCTCTTCCCCCCTCCATCCAATTTTCTAGTCCTACTGGAAGTAGTTTTGTGGCATGGTCTCATTTTTTCACTCATTTACACATTCGTCCATGCCTTCATTCATGCAGCAAACACTTGTTCATTGTCTACTCTGTATTAGCGACTGAGATACAGTAATGGATAAGAGGAGTCCCTGTCCTTGAGGAGCTCAGAATCCAGCCTGGAAAATAGGTAAGTAAATCAGTTGTCACACTCCAGTGGAAAAGTGCTAAATCAAGGTGTGAACCAAATGCTTTGAGAGCTCCAGGTGTAAGTAACTAATACTGTTCAGGGATGTCAGGCTGTGTTAGTCATGGTGCTATGCCTAAATTAGAAACCCAAAGCAAAACCAAAACAAGCAAAGAAAACCCTGAGAACCCATCTTTTAGAGTTCTGCCTTTATTTCACAGACATTCATTCATCTCTTGAGGAACTGGATTGGTAGGATGAATGCTAAATCTTTTGTCCAGAAGGACCTAGCAGATCTATAAGTGAATCATCTTGGAAATACCTCTTTATTTACACATTGTCCTTTAATAAAGGGAGGTTACAATTGTTGGGCCTGAGGATACATTCATGAGACCCTTTTCAGTTCTGATACATAATCCTATGTTGCTCTCTATGTTGAGCCAACTGATACTTTCACCATGTGCCTAAAGAAATAACCAAAATAGCTGTATTTAATGATATTTTTGGAGTATTTCTTCCAATATTAAAATTGAAAATATCACAAATATCCATCATTATGGGGAATGATTTAATTTAGTATAGGCCCTACCACAATGTAATACCAAACAGTCCTTTAAAAAGATGAGTAGGATCTGTATGTATTGATCAGGGAAAGTGTTCATCGCCTATAGAGTAAAAAAAATAAAAATAGAAAGCAGATTATAGAACAGTATGTATATTATCTTGTTCGTATAAAAAATGTGGGTTCATATATGCATATAAAGTCTGCTGGGAGTTATTCCAGACTGTGAATAGAAGCTATTTTGATGGAGGCAGTATGTGATGTGCCTAGAAGGGGCTATCATTTTCACTTTTAAGCATATCTGTATTTTATGCATTTTTTGATTATTTTTATATAGAGCCCCAAACTAAGGCATATTCACTTATGAAGAAGAATGAAAGGCGAATTTGGAAGGGGGATTTGCATAGCAGAAGGAGAACATGGCTACAAGTAACAAGCTCCTGGAGTCTGGTTCTTCCATTCCGTTTCCAAATGCTAATAGTGGGCAAAGATTGAATGCATCACCTTCCTCTTCCAAACCAAAACCTCTGTTCTTCACACATTTCCCAGTTATAAACCTCAGTGTAGCTTTGGAAGAATCTTTTCTTTATCCTCTTGTTTTCCACACCCAACCAATTGCAAAATGCCTTTCACACTTTCTTACCCTTTTCTTTTTCTCTTTTATTCTTTTGTTTTACGTTGGCTTGGCCTTCTGCCCAGTCCCTGGCCATTCCCTGTCATCTCTGTCCATCCAATATACATTTGTATTGGCAATGGAGTGAGCCTTCTGAAACACAGAGCTAATAAATTTATCCTCTTGATTAGAAACCTTAAATGAGTCCCCACCGCTCATGGAATAAGTAGAGATACTCTTGTGTAACCCTCAAAATCCTGCATGGTGTGGGCTCAGTCATTATGTCCTCCCATACACCAAGTACGAGATTTATTTCATTCCTCAGACAATGCTTTGCACTCTTTCTCTTTCATCCAGTTTTTCTACTGTGCGAACACTTAACCTGTTCTGCCTTACGTTATAGCTATTGTAATTATACTAATCTCACTTTTTTCATTCATTCATTCAATAAATTGGCAGTGGGGTATCTGTTGAAAATACAAGTGAGCTAAATAGACCACCACATCCCTAGCCCCTCCTCAGACCCAGGCACAGCCCAAGTACACAAGCAAACAGTTACAACTTGTGAGATGCACTGGAAAGGAAACAAACATGAGGCTGTGGAAGAGAATAATGGTGATGATGGTGGAGGTGGGGACATGAAGGCTTTTTTAAGAAAAGCCTGGCTGATAAGATGGCATTTAAGGGAAACCTGAAAAATAGGGTATAGCATCTGGGTCTAGCCATACTGACTGTCTGGAGAGTGGGAGAACATTCTAGGCAGATGGAATGTCAAGTAGGAGTATATTCAGAGACCATGAAGCAAGAAAAGGCTTAGTTGTACAAGGATGTGAAAGAGGACTTTGGCTGGAGGAAGGAGAGTGAGGGGGAGAATGGCAGATGATGATATTGGAAGAGTAAGGGCTTTAAGAGTCGGGCCTTAAAAGGCTGTGTAATGAATTTGGATTTTATTCCAAGTGCAATAGCATGCTGCTGGGGAGTTTTGAGCAGGGAGGTGAGATTATAAACCCATATTTATCCCTTTCTGCATTCCACCCATCACCCTGTCACAATGACCTGCATATAATTGTTGCTCAGTAAGTACTTGTTGCTTTATTGAATGCTGTGGCTGTGATTTATTAAAGAATTAGCCTCACTCCAGCAGAGGATGAATTTAGTCATCTTCATCAGTTTTTATCCAGCAAGCTAGATAAGTTAATAAGAAGTTAACTTCCTCGGTAATCTCTCATTTTCAGTTTATTAAAAGCATACTGAATGATGGCTCTGGTTTTGAACTAAGGAACTGAGAAATGATCACTTAAGTATTGTGGATGTTTGAACTTCCATGGAAATGTTTTTTGTATTTTTCTTTACCAAAAAATGTTGGACTTTTGACATTAAAGATCATGTAAGTGTTGCTGCTAGCTGAACCAAAAAAATACATGTTTTTTTTGTGTGGCTTAGAACATAAATGGACCTTGACAACTTGTAGATGAGGAAAATGAGGCACAGAGAGTAAAATTCCTTTTTTCAAAGTCATCCAGTTGGTACACCCTTAGATTTTCTGGGCCCCAACGTGCTCTGCCATGTTGCCACTCTAATTTTGTAGGGATGTTTCTCTTTCTCTAGATGCTTATCCAATGCAGTATAATTTTGATAAGCAAAATGTCTGGAAAATATTTGCATTATGATCTTTTTTTAGTAACTTCTTTTCTATTAGAAAAGTTGCAGATTTACATTAAAATCATGCCGAAAATACAGTTCCCATATTACTGCCGCCCCTCATTCACACAGTTTTCTCTATTAACACTTTACATTGATATGGTACATTTGTTACAATTGATGAAACAATATTATTATAATTATACTATTAACTGTAGTTGATAGTTTACATTAGGGCTCACTGTGTTGTATAGTCTTCTATTTGTTTTTCTTTTTTAGAATTTTTTCTAGTAGTGAACTTAAAACCTACAATTTTGTCTTTTAACCACATATAAATATACAGTTCACTGGTGTTAAATACCTTCACAGTGAAGGAAATGAAATAAGCTTCAGTGGCAGAGAGATTCCAAAAGGAGCCGAGAGGTCACTCTGGTGGGCACTCTTACGCACACTTTAGACAACCCTTTTTAGGTTCTAAAGAATTGGGGTAGCTGGTGGTAGATACCTGAAACTATCAAACTACAACCCAGAACCCATGAATCTTGAAGACAATTGTATAAAAATGTAGCTTATGAGGGTGACAGTGGGATTGGGAAAGCCATAAGGACCACACTCCCCTTTGTCTAGTTTATGCATGGATGAGTAGAAAAATAGGGGAAGGAAACAAACAAACAAACAGACAAAGGTGCCCAGTGTTCTTTTTTATTTTAATTGCTCTTTTTCACTTTAATTATTATTGTTGTTATTTTTGTGTGTGTGCTAATGAAGGTGTCAGGGATTGATTTAGGTGATGAATGTACAACTATGTAATGGTACGGTGAACAATCGAATGTACGATTTGTTTTGTATGACTGTGTGGTATGTGAATATATCTCAGTAAAATGAAGATTTAAAAAAAAAAATACCTTCAGAGTGTTGTGCTACCATTACCACTATCCATTGCCAAAAGTTTTCTAGCACACCAAACAGAAACTCTGCACCAGTTAAGCATTAACTCACCATTCCCTTTGTCACCCAGCTCCTGGTAACCTGTATTCTAGTTTCTGACTCTATGAGTTTGCTTATACTAATTATTTCATATCAGTAAGATCATACAATATTTATACTTTTATGCCTGGCTTATTTCAATCAACGTGATGTTTTAAGGTTCATTAATGTTGTTGCATGTATCAGAACTGCATTCTGTTTTATGATGGTATAATATTCCACTGTATATTCAATCATCTGTTGATGAACACTTCGGTTGCTTCCATCTTTTAGTAATTGTGAATAATGCTGCTAAGAACGTGTAAATAGCTGTATGAGTTCCTACTTTCAATTCCATTGTGTGTATAACTAGAAGTAGAATTCCCAGATCATATAGTAATTCTATACTTACCTTTCTGAGGAACTGCCAAACTATTTTCCATAGTGGCTCACCATTTTACCACCAGCAATGAACAAGTGTTCCTATTTTTCTGCATCCTTTCCAACACTTGTTAATTTCCTTTTTTTATTAGTGGGTGTGAAATGGTATCTCATTTAGGTTTTGATTTGCATTTCCCTAATGGCTAATGATGTTGAGCATCCTTTCATGTACTTCTTGGACATTTGTCTATCTTCTTTAGAGGAATATCTATTCAAGTCTGTTTCCCATTTTTAACTGGGTTGTGTGCCATTTTGGATATATTATGTCCCCCAGAAAAAAACATATTCTTTAATGCAGTCTTGTAGTGGCATATCTTTTTGATTAGGGCGTGACTTGATTGATTGTTTCCATGGAGATTTGGCCCTGCCCACTCAGGGTGGGTCTTGATTGGTTTACTGGAGTACTTTAAAAAGCCATACAAGCCCAGTTGCCTGCTGACACTGACACTTAAGAGATGCTTGGAGATGCAGACAGAAGGATGTTTAGCTAAGAGAAGAAGCCCAGAGTTTGCCCTGGGATATACGAAGACAGGACCCCTAGGCGCTTAGAGAGAGACATCCTGGGAGAAAGAACCAAGAATGTCCAGGAGCTGAGAGAGGAGCTGGAACACAACCCGGGATCAGCAGACGCCGGCCACATGCCTTCCCAGCTAACAGAAATTTTCCTGTTTCCATCGGCCATTCTTCAGTGAAGGTAATCTTATTGATGCCTCAGTTTGAACACTTTTATGGACTCTGAACTGTAAATTTTTAACTTAATAAGTCCTCTTTGTAAAAGCTAATCCATTTCTGGTATTTCACATGACAGCAGCATTAGCAAACTGGAACAGGTTATTTGTCTTTTTGTTGTTGAGTTACAGGATTTCTCTCTATATTTCTGAATAGTAAATCCTTATCATATATGTGCTTTCCAAATATTTTCTCCCATTCTGTAGGTGGTTCTTTTGCTTTAATGATGAACTCCTTTGATTTGCAGGTTTTAATTTTGATGAAGTCCCAATTATCATCTTTTACATTTGTTGCTTGTGCTTTTGTTTTAATGTCTAAGAAACCATTGCCTAACACATGGTTGCTTCCCTATGTTTTCTTCTAGGAGTTTTATAGTCTGGGTTCTTATATTTGGGTCTTTGATCCATTTTAAGTTTATTTTTCTATATGGTGTGGGGGAGGGATCAACTTTCATTTTTCTCACATAGAGACATCAGGTATTCCTAGCACCATTTGTTGAAGAGACTATTCTTTTCCAATTGAGTGGACTTGGCACCCTTATCAAAATTGAATTCATCATAGGTGTGAGGGTTTATTTCTGAACTCTCAGTTTGATTCTAATGTTCTCTATATCTATCCTTGTGCCAGTACTGTGCTCTATTGATAACTGAAGCTTTGTAATAAGTTTTAAATTGGGAAGTATGAATCCTCCAACTTCACTTTTCTTTTTCCAGATGGTTTTGGATAATTGGGTTCCCTTACCTTTTCATATAAATTTGATGATTGGGTTTTCTATTTCTACAAAGAAAGTAGTTGGAATTTTGGTGGGCTCTTGTGGTGAAACTGTAAATTGCTTTGGGTAAAATTGATGTCTTAACAACATTTAGTCTTCTAATTCATAAACATTGAAAGTTCTTCCATTTATTTAGTTCTTTTTGTGTATTTTTTTATAGAAATATTTTGTTGTTTTCTGTGTAAATGGTCTTCACATCCTTGATTAAATTTATTCCAAGATATTTTATTCTTTTAGTTGCTACTGTAAATGGAATTTTTTTTTCTTAATTTCCCCTTTGGATTGTTCATCACTAGTGTATAGAAACACTACTGATTTGTACAGGTTGATCTTGTGCCCTGCCATGGCACCATATTCATTTATTAGCCCTATTAGCTTTGTTGTGAAATTTTCAAGGTTTTCTGTATATAGGATCATTTCATCTGAAAATAGGGAATTTTTTTTCTTCCTTTCCAATTTGAATGTTGTTTATTTCCTTCTCTTGCCTAAATTCTCTGGCTACAACTTTGAGTACAAGGTTGAGTAACCGTGATGACAGTGGGCATTCATGTCTTGCTCCTGATCTTAAAAGGAAAGATTTCAGTCTTTCACCATCGAGTGATTTTTTATGTATGCTCTTTATCATGTTGAGGAAGTTTCTTTCTCTTCCTAGTTTTTAAACTATTTTTATCATGCAATGGTGCTGGATTTTCTCAAATGCCTTTTCTGCATCAATTGAGAAGTTCATGCGTTTTGTTTTTTTTTCCTCTCATTCATTCTGTTAGTGCAGTGTTGCACAGTGTACTTACTATTATTTTAAAATTTTAATACTGGAATTTAGTTCCTGAGCCTTCTTTTCCTTAAATTTGTATCCAGCTACTGAGATGACAGAGATTTTCTTGAGTGACAGGAGCTAACAAAAAGAAACAAACCCAAGCAAATACGTTTTGCACAGTATTTGCACATTGGCTCTGTGGTGGCTGGTGCTCTCCTTCAAAGTTTAGTCTTCTTGTCAAGAAGATCAGTCCGATGCAAAATGAACTGTCCTGCATCTTCTAAGCCTGTTTGTTTCCCTGGGATTGTGTTGGTCATGACCCTAGGAATCCCTCCATTTACAAGAATTCCAAATGCCCCCTCTACTCCCTACAAAACAGACTTCCCCCCTTTCCCCCTGTCCCAGGTGTTCTATTGTATGGCTTAAAGCAAGTAATATTTTACCCTGGGTGCTTTAATTTTTTCTTACACTACTTTAGCTGTCCAAAAGCTGCTTCTACCAGCAGGGCTTGTTCTGGGAGGGTTAGCCAGAGAAGGGCTTCCTGGTTCAATCTTTCATGTTTCCATCAGATAGATTGGTATGTGCATAGGGGTTACTCGACTCTCACCAAAACAGGGCCAGAGATCTGCAGTGGGATCACAGGCTGGCTCTACATCGTGCTGGCAAGGGGTTGGAGGAGCAGCTAGCAAGGAGGCCAGAAGCTTCTCCTATTTTGTAAAGTTGCATTTTTTGATTCAGTACTCATCTGGTTACTGCAATCTGATGATGATGAATCTGCCAGTTTTTTTTTTAAATTCATTTTATTGAGATATATTCATATACCATCCAGTCATACAAAACAAATCGTACATTCAGTTGTTCATAGTACCACTACATAGTTGTGCATTCATCACCAAAATCAATCCCTGACACCTTTATTACCACACACAAAAATAACAAGAAGAATAATTAAAGTGAAAAAGAACAATTAAAGTAAAAAAGAACACTGGGTACCTTTGTCTGTTTGTTTGTTTCCTTCCCCCATTTTTCTACTCATCCATCCATAAACTAGACAAAGGGGAGTGTGGTCCATATGGCTTTCCCAATCCCAGTGTCACCCCCTCATAAGCTACATTTTTATACAATCGTCTTCAAGATTCATGGGTTCTGGGTTGTAGTTTGATAGTTTCAGGTATCTACTGCCAGCTACCCCAATTCATTAGAACCTAAAAAGGGTTGTCTAAATTGTGCATAAGAGTGCCCACCAGAGTGACCTCTCGGCTCCTTTTGGAATCTCTCTGCCACTGAAGCTTATTTCATTTCCTTTCACATCCCCCTTTTGGTCAAGAAGATGTTCTCCATCCCATGATGCCGGGTCCAGATTCCTCCCCGGGAGTCATATTCCACATTGCCAGGGAGATTCACTCCCCTGGGTGTCTGATCCCACGTAGTGGGGAGGGCAGTGATTTCAGCTTTCAAGTTGGCTTAGGTAGAGAGACAGGGCCACATCTGAGCAACAAAGAGGCATTCGGAGGAGGCTCTTAGGCGCAATTATAGGGAGGCCTAGCCTCTCCTTTGCAGCAACTGTCTTCCCAAGGGTATCTGCCAGTTTTTGCTTGTTGCTCAAAGATTCTGTCACCCTGGAGCATCTTCTGCTGCCATCTTGGGACCACATTCTCACTGTGATCTTTATAAAAACCATTCATCATTTGATTTTTTAAGTTAAATAATGTTAGAAATTTGTTCTTGTTTGATTTTTGGTTAATAACATGTAGTTTTTCAGGACTCTGTTGCAAGAGTGACTGAAACAAAATTCAAAATGGGGAATATATTGATTTACATAGTTAAGCTACAGGAGGTAGAGCTGGCCTCCTCTGGCTCTCACCTGTGTGGGAAAAGGCATCAGCTCCTGTTTATTGGGACCAGTGGATAGAGATGGGAGAAGTCATCTACTACTAAAAATGAGGAGAGCATTGTTTCTAGGAGAAGGAATAGGTACTGACAGCCAAACCCTACGTGTTGGCTGCTCCAAACTGTTGAAGGACCAGCTGTTTAGTACAATAATCATAATAGCACTTTGGTATTTTCATAAAATGCTTTCATGAAGGATGTCTTATTTTATATTCATGAAAATCCACTAGATATCTGGAGAGATAGGAGGGACAATTTGCTGGGCAAGCTGGAGACAAATGAATGAGAGAAAAAGTACTACAAAGTCGGAAGGATACAGGGAGAGCCAAATCATGACAGGCAGTCTATCAAGTCCTGGATCCGTCCTTTTAATCACATTATTGTTTTATATGTCCTTGTACTCTTTTTCTTTAAGTGTGTATTAGATACTTAGAAATAACCAAATGTTATTTGGAGTCACATCTTGGAAATATAGTACATAATCAAAATAGATAGCAAGTGATTGAGACCGTTTTTTCTTAAGTGGCTGCATTTATGCATTGATTTTTTAATAAACATTTTAATGCCTGTTATGTTCCAGGAATGCTACTGAGCATTAAAGATTCAAAGATTAATAGGGCATAGTCATTATCCATGAGAGACCCCAAGTATTTAGGGAGACAGATATTTAAACAAATGATTGTAATAATGGGATAATTGCTAATGAAACTCAGCTCCAAGATGTCATGAGATACAAAAAGCAGGGAGCTTTTCTTATGGTAGTTGAAGAAAACTTCCTGAAGGGAATAACATTTGGATGGAGTCTTGAAGAATATTTAAGGTTTAATCAATTAGTCTGTGCCTTTGAATTGGGGCTGGAAGAAGGATGCTGCAAGCAAAGTGAAAAGGCACAGAAAACGTAGGGCAAACCCATGCTCAGAGCATAGGATGTGGGTGAGGACTTGATGGTGGTGCATCCTCTCCCTCGAGTCGGCTTTAAAAATTACAACCCATATTTCAGTGTTTGAATTCTAGTATACTGGGTAAAAATTGGATTCAGTGCTTTATAATTATGCCTCACCTCTCAAGTTCTCAGTTTACATTTGGAATCAGTTTTCCCACAAAGTTATCATGGAAGAATGGAGACAGTGAGGCTCTTTTCTTCAAACTCGAGAATGTTGGTTTTTAACTTTACTGGAAATCCTGTGTTACTTCAAGATACTTTGGGCTTTTGGAAGGTTGGCCTTTAGCCATGTTTCAGGACTGTTACGGTAGAAACACTTATCACAATTTTCAGGCAGTTTCTGTGGATTTGCAAGTCAATTCTGATTGTGGCTCTGAATTGGGAAAGGACTTTGGTGCTTTGGTAACATTCTTCTCCAGTAGAAATCAAAGCAGAAAGCAAAGAATGAAGACTACTTTTCCTTTGTTTCTAACTGACCGACCAGCTGGTGAATCCTTAGATGCAGCAGTTTTTCAGGTAATTTCTTGACCACACAGATGCCATACACATTTCAGTGGTTGAAGATTTTTAAAAAATTTTGCATCTAAATGCTTTTTAATTTTTGATATCAAACAGTATAAACATAAAATTCATTGATTTAAGTTTAATATCATTCTTAAGATTTCTTTGTCTGTGAGGCTAATAATTAGCAACAAAGTACCCCACTGACTTTAGAAGAAAGAAAATGTTTCTTTTTAAAGAGCTAGAGCAATTGATTTCTCTTGAACTTTTGTGATTTCCCATATCACTTTATCAATGACTATTTTAGGGCGCCTTTCTGTCGTTCATTCACATTTTTTGTATACATGATTTATCTCTGCATTAGATTGTAACCTCCTTGAGGACAGAGCCCTTTTCTGATTTATCAGTGTGTCTAACAGAGCACCAAGTAATATCTGAAATACAGTTTGTGCCAGGCAATGTTCTTGATGCTTTGTATGTGTTAACATTTTAATGCTGACAAAAACCTATGAGTCAGATGTTAGATCCCAGAAGAAGAATCTAATATGAAGAAGGAGTTTCTAACCCAAGGGCCCCGCAGCTTATCTCACAGAAAACAGGTGCCCATAAACTAAAGAATGAAGGCTGTTCAAAGCTGTTCAAGGCTGTTCCAGCCACAGTGGTGCCTCAAAGACAGGTAAGGCAAGATAAGATATGCCCATAAGACGAACAACCAAAAAGGTCTGCTCTCCCTAGCTAGATAACACAGCTGCTTTCCTAAAAAGAATATTGTCTCAGAATTCTACCAACCAATCAGCCCAAAACTAGATAGGCACTTACCCAATCGAGGCACACAACACCACAGCAGACACCGTACCCACTGTGGGTTCCTTTTTTCGTTAAAAAATGCTGCTCTCAGGAGTGGGAGCCATTATCTTTTTCTTCTGGCTCCCACTTGCTTTCTTTCTCTAATAAGTCTTAAATTTTATACTTAAACTTGACTCGCTGCGTTGTGTGGATTCTTGAACGGCTCCGAACCTAACATCAGAGACTTAGAGAGGATATATAACTTGCCCTAAATTAGACAGCTAATAAGATACAGTGCTGTTATCCACATTCTGATTCCTGAGTCCATGCTTTTATCAATTCCATTATGGTTCACTTTACTACTGCAGAAAATACATGCTCAGTAAATAATAATTATTGCTTTATAGCTACATGGCACTTTCACAACATCAGTTCATTAGATCCTCATTTAACAAAAAAAGGGAAAGCACCTATCACCTGCTTCTCTATTTTAGAGATGAGCAAACAGGCTCAAAATGGTTATATTTGTTTATTTATTCTCTTTTTAAATCTTTCATTTATTCTACAAATATTCACTGAAACTCTGTTAGGTGCCAGGCCTGAGCTAGGTCTTGGGAAACAGTGGTAAACAAGAGAAATGTTTGCCTTCCCTCATGGAACTTACATTGCTATAGGGAACACGCACTGCCTGCACCATGGTAACTCTAAAGGACAAGCAGAGTGTTTTACAGAAGAGACTTTAGGGGATCCATATAATCTGGGACTAAAAGGGACATAGGTGGGACAAACTGAAGGAAGAATGACTCAAGGGCAGAACAATGGAAGGTAATAGAAGCTAAGGTTTGAACCAAAGAGATCTCCTTGGGCCAAGAAGCGGGCTGACCTATGTATGTGGAGAGGCAGGTTCACCCTTGCTCTTGGAGAGGGCAGGCCATCTGGCTGGTGCTTGAAGAGAGGCCTGCCACCCCATTGTTCGGGGAGTGCTAGCAGCCCAGTGCTCAGAGATGGTGGGGCCCTTGTACCAGTGTTTGTGTAGAGCTCAGCCACCATCCTGATGTTTGGAGAGGATGATGCCAGTATGTTGGTCGTCATGAAGAGCCTGGCTAGCCCAGAGAGGGTGAGAGCCTTCACCCATGTGTTATGGGAAAGCATGGCCAAGAGCAAGTGTTTGGAAGGGATGGGGCTGCTGCTCACCAGGCCTGAAGGATAAGACATCAATCCACACATGACTCTCAGACCTTGAAATCCAGTGGAGTTTGTCCTGCTGAATTTTGGAATTGTTTGGGACCTGTGGCCCCAGTTTTCCTTCCAGTTTCTCCCAGTTGAACTGGGAATGTTTGTACTGTGCCTGCCTCTCCATTGTATGTTAGAAACAGATAACTTTCACAGGTCACGGTCAGAGGGGAATTGTGCTCCAGGACAGACCACATCCACAACCAATTTTGGTGGGACTTTGTACTTAGCATTGTTTCTGAAATGACTTGAGACTTTGGGATGTTGTGATGGAATGAATGTATTTTTTATGTAGAAAGCACATGTCTTTTGGGGTCCAGAGGGTGGACTATGGTGGTTTGGGGGCTATAACCCCCCTCTCCCCCACTGGAAAAATATGTTCTTAAACTTAATCCAATCCTGTGGGTGTAAATCCTTGTAAATAAGATCTTTTGATGAGGTTACTTAGATAAGGTGTGGCACAGGATGGATCTCAGTCTCATCACTGAAGGCCTTTTAAGGGAAGGTCACAGAGAGAAAAAGCCAGAGGGAGCAGCCAGAAACAGAATCACTGGAACCCAGAAGAAAAGGAGCGGCCAGGAGAGGCCACTGTGTGCATTGCCATGTAACAGAGAGGAGCAAAGGACCAAGGAGTGCTGGCAGCCGGACCAAGAGCGCCAGTCTTTGGGAAGAGGCATCGCCTTTATGACACCTTGATTTTGGACTTCTCCTAGCGTCTAAACCATGAGCACATAAATACCCAGTGTTTAAGCCAAACATTGCAGTGTTCTTGCTTTAGCAACAAGGAAAACGACAACAGATGGTCACTGAGTGTTTTTTGTTTTTTGTTTTTTTTTTTTTTTTTTTTTGAATAGTGAAGTTTACATTTGTGAAAGGATAGCAAAACAATCTTGTAGGCTAATGCACATGATGAACCTTGGGTAGCCTGTGTCTTTTGTATATCTTCCTGCCTGGATAGGTGCAGTTTTCTGCTTGTATCTAGTGTCTCTGGTGGATAAAAGTGGACATAGCAAATGCAAAATTTGTATCTTGCTCAAATTATTTCCAAATATATCAGTTGCATTAGAACAAATTTGCCTTTTCAAAACAAGCATTTTAGAAGATCTGTCTATAATTGGAAGAGAACAAAACCAAGCCTTCTCACTTTGCCACTTTTTCACCTATGGAGCAGTCCTAATAGGACTAGCAGTTGCATGAGCATACAAAGCGTTTAAAATGTAATAAAATGTATTGTTAACACAGACATGCCAGGCCCTAAGCATCTAATCTTGCCACCTTGGAAGGCTTTAAAGGCTGTAAGTTATTTCTAGGCCATTGTAGCATTATTTAAAGTGCTTTTGGAGTAGTTTTGGGTTTACCTTTGAGTCCAAACCCATTTCATGTGCATGTTAAAAAATAACTTTCACTATTTTACCATCAGGTGTCTAGCAATTCTCCCTTACTTGAAAATTACTTTTTATTTCTTTACTTTACCTGATTCTGAAACACATTTTCAAAGTAGCTAGAATTTGTGAACATACTCTGTAAACCGTATAGAATTACACTGAGAGAAGTTGTTGCTTTTTATCTTTAGAGAGAGCTACTCCCAAATCAACGATATCCTTGAAATACAGGCTAGTCCACCATTGAGAATTGCCGAAATAACATGCCAGAGACTTTGAAGGCAATTGCAAAAGAAGGGCTCTTAAAATTATGTGAACTCTGCTGGGAAAGGCTGTATTGCCTACTTTGTAGGAATAAGCTTCTGTTGTCACCCTTGAAATGTGTGTTAACTTTCTCCATTCTATAACCTCTACATATATTTCTTAAATTTTATTCCTTCCTGATAAAATAAAATTGGCAAAATTTGAAAAGTGGTTTTATATTTTAATCTTTCTTACATTTATCAATTGTCCAGCCTGGCACCTGGCATAGCGTGAGTCCCTAACTGATGGTTGGCTGCTGGCTGATGCCTTCCTAGTAGTGTCTAATATTTAGAAGTTATTCAATAAATACGTGATGCTATGATTCTTTTTTTTTTTTTTTTGTAAATTTAACTCTTATTGTTAAATAAAACATTTTGGTGTTTTGTAAGCACATAAGATTATATTTCAGTGAAGCAATCCTTAGTGGGATAAGAGGAATTTCTGCTTTTGTTTTTGTTTCTATTTTTTGGATTTCAGTTGCAGAAAGGTGAGCTTATAATATACCTTACTACATAGAAAATTTGCATTCTCGGTCCCAACAAGTCCTGTCTCTTGTTTTAGTTTATTATTTCTTATACCCAATCTCCAGATTCATTATATTCTCCCCAAAGACATATACTTTAAAATGCATGATTTTTATCCTTAAATTTGTATGTATTCTTAATAAAATGTGTAGTGCTCATTTGGGGCAGTATAAGTTTTTAAATTACATAGATATCAATATGCTAATTATCTGGTTTTCATTCTCTTTTTCTGTTATGAAACACTATTTTGGAGATCCATCCATGTTGTAAACCTATTATGTTGCTTCTACATTATACTCCGTAGTAAGTATCCTACATTTTACTCGTCCATTCATATGTTTGATGAACATATAGTTAGTCTCCACTTGCCATTGCCACAAAAAATACTACGTTGAACATCCTTGTGTATGTTCCCTTATGAACTGTGTGAGAAATTCTATAAGGCATAAAATCAGGTGTGGGATTTCTGGGTTTTATGCACATTCATACTTAATTTATAAAAAAATAGCCAGATTGATTTTTAGAATAGCTATTCCAATTTACATTCTCATATCAGTTCCCATCCTTTTGCATCCTTGTCAACTCTTGGCATCGTGAGCATTCCCATATTTGCCTTTATGGTGGGTGTGAAGGGATATCATTATTTTAATTTGAATTTTTCTGGTTATTAGTGAGTTTGAGCACTTTTTTACATATCACACTATGTACTCAAGTTTCCCCTTTCATATTCATATACTTTGGACAATTTTTAAAGAGTTCTTAAAAGCATACATGTGAATACACTGAAAAATAAATGCTGCTCTTATGTTTACAGATTTATATTACAGTAAAATATATCTAGATAGACCTACTTTAGTAGATTTGGGTCATTATGTCCAATTTTTCTATTTGTACTGAGGCAATGTAAATATATTCTAGATTCTCCATTTCTTCATTTGATTACAGCATGGAAGATTAGCTTACTGCATGAAAGTCAATTCTTGCTCCTAAACAACTTGACACCTTAAGTTTTTTTTTTTTTTAAGAAAGAAAAGGAAAATACTCCACATTTTTTTAAAGAATTTGCTAAACAACAGTTATCTTTTAGAAATTAAAATGAATCTAGAACATGTTTGTTTGAAATTTAATAGTTATTTTTGCTCTCCATCAAACAATTTTTTGTTTCACAAATTTATTGTTCATCATAAAGATTTATAGAAATTCTATACTATTTCAAGTACTATGCTAAGCACTTTCACATACATTATATTATTTAATCATCACAAGAACTCTGCCGTATAGATATTCTGTTTTTCCCATTTTGCAGATGAGGAAACTGTGTCTCAGAGATTTTAAGTGTTTGCCCAAAAGAACATATATAGCAAGCAGTGGAGGCATGATTTGAACCAATAATTTACATTTTAAGTCTGATGGCATTTCAACCACATCACATTTGGATATCAGCATTAAGTGAATGTTTGGATACCAAACATTAAGTGAATAAGTGGAAAGTTAACATTGCAATCCAGCTGAGTTATTTGTAATCTAAGGCAACAACATTTCTAAGTTGAATGATTTTAAATATACCTGGCAGTACTCTTCACTGGTTTAGTTTAGATCTTTATTAACAATCTTTTCTGTGAATTTGTTGATAACAATTAAGTTAGTCCCTCTACCAGTTTAGATTTAAAAATTACTAAATAATAGAAAGGAATGTAAGACCTACTGTAAACATCTTTTTCTTTTCTATTTTATGTGACGCTTACTAGTCACTTTTTTTTTTTTAATTTTATTTTGAAATAAATTCAGACTTACAGGAACAGCTGCAAAAACAATACAAACCCCATACACAGAACTCCAGCATACCCCGACGCCCCCCAATACCGCAATCCACCAACTTTAACATCCTGTCACACCATTTCTTTCTTTCCCTCCCTTCCTCCCTCCCTCCCTATCGTCCATCATCTATTGCTCTGTCTTCTAACATATGAGAGCAAGGTGCACACATCCTTGAGCAAACAATATAATTCACATATACATTTCCCATGAACAAGAATATTCTTTTTTGCAGTCCCATTAAGCGCAGCTAAGAAGTTCAAGAAATTCAAGATTGATACAAAGCTTACATTCTGTATTTCTTTTTTTTTTTTCTTATGTTTCAACTGTGTCCCTTTGAGCCTCCTCTCCTCAATCCTCAGATTCCATCCAGGATCATCCTCGGCATTTAATTGTTGTCATCTATTTAGACTCTCTCTCTCTTTTTTTTTTTTCCAATTGTGGAAACATATATACAGCCTAAATCTTCCCATTCCAACCCCTCCCTAGCATTCCATTAGTGGGATTAATCACATTTAGAATGTTGCAATGCCCTCACATTCCCACCATCCATTACTAGAAATTTCCCTTCACCCCAAACAGAAACCCTACACTCATTTCTTAACTCCCCATTGCCCCTTCCCCCACTTCTCGTAACCCATACTCTGCTTTTCATCTCTATGGTCATATTCTCTGATGCTTTCTTTGTGTTTACTGTGGGGTTTAAATTTAACCTCTTAAATCTATAACAGTCTTGTTTTTCTTTGATACCAACTTCAATAGGACACATAAACTATGTTCCTATACTCCTCCATTCCCCCACCTTTATGTAGTTCTTGTAAAAAATTACATATTTTACATTGAGTCCAAAACCACTGATTTTTCATTACACTTTATGTAATTTAGATCCTGTAGGAAATAAATAGTGGAGTTACAAATCAAAAATACAGTAGTATTGGTATTTATATTTACCATGTGATCTTTACTGGAAATCTTTATTTCTTCATGTAGTTTCAGTCAATTGTTTAGTGTCCCTTCCTTTCAGCCTGCACAATTCCCTTTAGCATTTTTTATAGGACTGATATACTGGTGATGAAGTCCCTCAGCTTTTGATTATCCAGGAATGTTTTCATCTCCCCCTCATTTACCCTCCAGGTGTTTGTGAATTTTCTAAGTCTCTGCTGGTTATTGACTTCTATTTGTATTCCATTGTGGTCAGAGAATGTACTTTGAATAAATTCAATTTTTAAAAAAAAATTTATTGAGGCTTGTTTTATGTCTCAGCTTATGGTCTCTTCTGGAGAAAAATCCATGATCACTAGAGAAGAATGTGTGTCCTGGTGATTTGGGATGTAATGTTCTATATCTGTCTGTTAAATTTCTCTCCATCTCTCTCTCCTTTCTTTGTTTCTCTGTCGGTAAGGCTTCCTTTAGTATCTGAAGTAGGGCAGGTCTTTTATTGGCAAAGTCTCTCAGCATTTGCTTGTCTGTGAAAAATTTAAGGTCTCCCTCAAATTTGAAGGAGAGTTTTGCTGGATAAAGTATTCTTGGCTGGAAATTTTTCTCTCTCAGAATTTTAAATATGACATGCCACTGCCTTCTTGCCTCCATAGTGGCCACTGAGTAGTCACTGCTTAGTCTTGTGTTGTTTCCTTTGTATGTGGTGAATTGCTTTTCTCTTGCTGCTTTCAGAACTTGCTCCTTCTCTTCAGTATTTGACAGTGTGATCAGAATATGTCTTGGAGTGGGTTTATTTGGATTTATTCTATTTGGAGTTCGCTGGGTATTTATGCTTTGTGTATTTATATTGTGTAGAAGGTTTGGGAAGTTTTCCCCAACAATTTCTTTGAAAACTCTTTCTAGACCTTTACCCTTCTCTTCCCCTTCTGGGACACCAGTGAGTCTTAAATTTAGACATTTTATTTTATCTATCATATCCCTGAGATCCATTTCAATTTTTTCAATTTTTTTTCTCCATTCTTTCTTTTGTTCTTTCATTTTCCGTTCTGTGGTCCTTGAGGATGCTGAGTCGTTAAGCTTCTTCTAATCTTGTACTATGAGTATCCAGAATCTTTTTGATTTGGCCAACAGTTTCTTTTATTTCCATAAGATCATCATTTTTTATTTACTCTTGCAATTTCTTCTTTATGCTCTTTTAGGGTCTTCTTTATGTCCTTTATATCCTGTGCCATGTTCTTCTTCATGTCCTTTATATCCTGTGTCATGGTCTTGTTGTTTGTCTTTAGTTCTTTGATTAATTGCTCCAAGTACTGTGTCTCTTCTGATCTTTTGATTTTGGTGTTTGGGTTTGGGTTCTCCATATCGTCAGGTTTTATCATGTACACTTTCTCTAACCAGCAGATGGCGTCCACAAGTCACCTATTCCCCTCAAGTCAGTTCTCCCCAACTTTGTCTTTGTGGTGTGTGGGGGTCTGGTTCTTGTAGGGTCCAATTGGTGCACCAAGTTTGGGTGTGTTGTTGGTGCTGTCTGCCCTGAATGTGGGGCATGTGTCTGAGTGGTTAGGGAGGCAGGGGAACTTTAATAATCAAACCTCCTAGGTGTTCCTGGAGATTTAAGCCTGTTGCAAGAGTCTAAGCCTTCATTTCAGTCTTGCCACAGATTGTCTCTGCTGCTGACCCACAAGTCCTTGGTATTGGCGTAGGGTCCCTGGGATTTCCAAGCGGGTCCCCTTCTCAGCTGTGCTCTTCCAGGACCTCTGCTGAGGGAATGCTATGCCATATCACAAGTGCGCGCCGGCCCTCCAGGGAAGCCCTGGGCCACCGGGCTGTGCAGGGGCGTTCCCAGCTTGCTGTAAAGATGGCTGAACGGGGCGTGTTAATTTCCCCCTTTTCACACAGCTCCATCTTCCCAGCTCTGGGACAGTTAGCTGTGGGTTCACTAAAGGCCACTGTCCATGGCCCATATTGTGGCGTGTGTGCAGTGCTGTGGGAAACACTCCCTGTCACACTGGGACTCTTGGTCTGGCTCTGGCCTATGGCTCCGGCTCCAGGAGTGTCCCTAGCCTGCCGGGAAGATGGCTGCAAGGGGCGTGGTTTCTTTCTCCTTTTGGCTCCCCTCTGCCCTCCTGGCTCCGAGACAATTAGCAGCAGGTGTGGGAAGGGCTATCTTCCACACCAGATATTGAGGCGTTGGCACAGCCCGTTCCTGCTGCGCTTTACTGCACGGTTCTTGCCGTCGTATCCGCAGCTGCTCTGGGTTTTTTTTTTTTTTTTTTTTTAAAAAAGAACTAGTCCGTCTCCAAACGCCAACCCACAGTTTCCCCACACTGCAGTGCGGCCGCCGGACTTTCAGTCGGCTCACTCACTCATTTCAGAATGCAGACTTCCAGGATAAAAACTAAAGGACAAATGGGGTGGGATGGGGGGGATGATTTGGGTGTTCTTTTTTCACTTTTATTTTTTATTCTCGTTCTGGTTCTTTCTGATGTAAGGAAAATGTTCAGAGATAGATTGTGGTGATGAACACATAACTATGTTATCATACTGTGGACAGTGGATTGTATACCATGGATGATTGTATGGTGTGTGAATGTATTTCAATAAAACTGAATTTAATTAAAAAAAAAAAAAAGAATGCAGACTCCCAGTTTCACCAAATGCACGGTCCCTGTGGATTTAGCAGACCTTGTCCAGCTGGTGCATCGCTGGAACTGGTGTTCTGGGTCACTTTCTGGCTTTTATCTAGTATTTTTCATGGAGGTGTTTTTTGACCCGTCTCACCTAGCCGCCATCTTAGGTTCTCCGACACCTTAACTTTTGAAAAGATACTTGGGAAGCTAAGATATCTTTGTGGCATTCAGAGTCATGTTGTATTATCTACATAACTGAGTAAATCTTACGCTTTCTGACAGGGTTTTATTTTAAATGATTAGAAAGTACTCTCTTTTTGTAGCCAATTAAAATAGTGACATTGCTGGTGTATTATTTTTCATTCTCTGTAGTGGAACTCCTGTCAGAGTCCCTGCATCTTAATTGGCTCTATTTGAAAGGAAATTTCTTAATTCCCTGCTGTTCTATAAATGTACTTATTTATCCTTTGAATTTTCATGTGGTGCCTTTTGCAATGATTGTTGAGAACTTCTTGTGTTGCTGGGTCTTTGGGAAATGGGTGCAATGGCATTTGAATTGACGCGAGCAGTGATACCTAAGATGAGGTAACATTTGATAATGACAGGAGGTGAAACACAGTTCCATTAGGTGCAAAGATAAAATCATGATTTCTAGAAATGCACAGTTTGTTAGGAATGATTTATTCATTAACACTGTTTATAGCAGTCATTCTCAAACTTTTTTGCATTCACAATATACTTTGGAATGTAGGATTTTTTTCTACTCATTTGAAGGGAATGAAAGGCTCCAAATGTCTCTGAGCATGATAAAACTATATAACATAATCAGTCTGACATTATCAACATGTCTCACAGAGTTTGTAAAAGCACCCATAATTATCACATTACTGACTTGGTTATTCTAGAGCAAATTGCTATAGTTTGAGTCATAAGGTTCTCAAAGTTGACCAGTCCCGTTGTTTGTCCACGTGAAATAAAATTATTGAAATATTCTTACTTTCATTGTTTATTTAGGATCCTTGAGGGGCTAAGTAAAATTTTCTATTCAATTAAATAATGGAATATGATTTCCAGTTGACCAAGATGGTTCTGCAAGATGCTCTAGGGTACAGTTCCCCCACAGAATACTTGAACAACTAGCAAAAATTAGCAGAGCCATCTTCCTCAAAACTCTGTTAAAAGGGTTTCAGTAACTGGGTGAATACTGAATCCAGAAAACACAGGTTAAAAATATGGTAGGAGAAGCTTGTTGCTCCCTTTCTGTACCCTGTCTCACCCCCATACTCCCACCCCTGGCAGAGAGTGGGGCCAGCCTGTGCTCTCCTCGTGGGTCACTGGCCCTATTCTGGAGAGAGAATGGTAACTCTTATGTGCATAATGGAGTGCTGTACATTGGTGACAATCTGTCAAGTGGCAATATGAATGATTGAACCAGGAGACTCATCCCAGGCTCATACTCCCAGAACTTGCCCACAGGTGGAGGCAGATTACAGACCTCTAAAGAAGTATAAGAAACTATTAGGTCAAAATGAACTGGGGCAAAGGATTACCTGCTTTAAGCCATAAATAGAGTACCCAAGACCAGAGAAAATCTATTTGATAGGGAGTATAAGGGAATTTGAATTCCTGTAAAAGACGGGAATCCTAAGACAATGAACCAGCAAAAGCCCAGAAGAATATTCAGGTTCTGAAAAAAAACAGAGGACCTTGCACTTCACTTTTGCCTTGGGCTGAACTTCTTGATAGGAGTGCTAAATACAAAGAAGAGCACCAGCCAATTCAGAGCCAATTTGCAAGACCGTAAAAAGTTTTTTTGTTGCATTGGTTGGTTTGCTTTGTTAGTTTCTGTCATTCAAAGAAATATCTGTTGTCTCACATGCTGGATACAAACTTTAGGTGCACACATAGCTCAAGGACTAAATCCCAGAGTTGACCCTTTAAAATATTAAAATATACAGTGTGCAACAATAGATTACAAGACAAACAAGGAGACAGGAAATGATGGACCATCTCAAGGAACAAGGTAACAATCTAGAAACCATCAATGAAAAAGACCAGACTTTGGACATAGTGGACAAAGACTTTTAAATCTTCCCTAGTATGCTCAAGGAGATAAAGGAAAACAAAGAGAAAAAAAATAAAGGATCTCTGGAACAAAATGAATGTACAACATTAGAATTTCAATAAAGAGGTAGAAACTTTTAAAAGGTACCAAACAGAACCATTGTAGTTGAAAACAACATTAAACAAAATGAAAACTTCCTATTGGGTTTCAACAACAGATTGGAGATGGCGGAAGAAATAATCAGTGTTCTTGAAGACAAGACAATCAAAGTGCTTCATGCTGAGGAGCAGAAAGAAAAAAAGTGAACACAGCCTAAGAGACAAGTGGGATACCATCAATGTACCAATATACACATTATGGGAGTTCCAGTAGGAGAAGAAGAGAGAACGGGGCTGAAGTAAAATTCAAAATTTAATTGTAGCTAACTTCTCAAATTTGATGAAAGACATGAAGATGCAAATTCAAGAGGCCCAGTGAATCCCAAATGGGATAATCTCAAAGAGAACTATACCCAGACACATAGTAATCAAATGAATGCTAAGGAAAAAGAGAGAGTTCTAAAATCCTGCAAAAGAAAAATAACATGTTACATACAACTAAATCCCAATGAAATTAAGGGCCAATTTCTCATCAGAAACCACGGAGGCCACATGGCATCAGGACACAATATTTGATGTGCCTAAAGAAACCAATTGCCAACCAAGAATTTTATACATGCTGAGACTGACTGTCAAAAGTGAGGGAGAGATTAAGACATTCCAAGGTAAACAAAAGCTGAGGGAGTTCGTCACCACTAGATCGGCCCTACAAGCAACGTTAAAGGGAGTTCTTCAGACTGAAAGGAAAGGACACCATGGAAGGGATCAATCAGCACACAGAAATAAGGCTGCAGATAAAGGTAACAATATGGGTAATAATAAATTCCAGTATTGTTGTGTTGTATTTTTTAGTATATAACACCAGTTTTTACTTCTTAAAAGTTTCAAAATGCAAATGCATAAAAAGTAATGATAAATCTATGGCTTTGGACATACTGTGTATAATGATATAGTTTTTAACAAGTACAAAAATGTTGAGAGGAAGCTTGGGTATAGGTACAGTATATATGTATGCTACTGAAGTTAAGTTGGTATCAAATCAAATGTGATTGTTATGTATTTAGAGTGTTAAATATAAGCCCAGTTGTAATGGCAAAGAAAATATGTGAAAAATATATACAGAAAGAAATGAGAAGGTAATCAAATGGTACAAATCAAAAAATTCAATAAATATGAAAGTAAGCATTAACAGAAGAATTGAGGGACAGAAAATGTATGACTTACAAAGACCAAATGGTAAAATGGCAGAAGGAATTCATGCAATATCAGTAGTTACTTTAAGTGTAAATGCCTTAAACTTGACAGTCAAAGGCAGAGATAGGCAGAATGGATAAAATAGCATGACCCAAGAGACCCAACTTAAATGCAAAGACACAAGGAGGTGAAAGTGAAGGAATGGGGGTGGGGGAGAGGACAAACATGCCATGCAAATAGCAACCTGAAGAGAGCTGAAGTAGGTATACCCATTTCAGATAGAAATGACTTTAACTTAAAGAAAAACTGTTATAAGGGGCAAAGAATATTGCTATATACTTATAAAGAGATCAAATCAGGAAGACATAACAATTTTAAATATATATTGACCTAATGGCAGAACTCCAAACTCTATGAAACAAATATTGACAGACAGTTCTACATAATAGGAGACCTCAATACACCACGTTCAATAATGGAAAGAACACCTGATAGAAAAGTAATAAGGAAATAGAAGACGTAAATGATACTGTAAACCAACTTGCCCTAAGAGACACACATAGATCACTTTACCCAACAGCAGCAGTGTCCGCATTCTCCCCCAATGAACATGGATCATTCTCCAGGATAGACTATATATTAGGTCACAAAACAAGCTTCAGTAATTTCAAAATATTGAACTCATACAATATATCTTCTCTGATGTTGTTTGAACGAAGCTAGAAATCAATACCAGAGGGACAAGTAGAAAATTCTCATATGTGTGGAAATTAAATAATGTGCTCTCAACTTATGGGTCAAAGAGGAAATTAGAAAATATCTTGAGGCAAATAAAAATATACATGACATGTCAATACATAGGATGCAGCAAAGGCATTTATAGCTCTAAATGTTTACATTAAAAAAAGAAGAGAGCTTGCAAATTAGAGACCTAACCTCATAACTGGAGTGTCTAGAAGAACAAAAATCTGAACTCTAAATGGGCAGAAGGAAGGAAATAAAAAAGATTGAAGTGGAGATAAATGAAATAGAGGGGGAAAAAACAATGGAATCAACAAAAGCAAAATTGGTTCTTTGAAAACAGCAGTTAAGTTGACAACCTTTAGCTGGAATGCTGAAGATAAAAGAGAGGATGCACATAACTAAAACGAGAAACAAGAAGGGGGAAATTACTACCAACTCTAGAGAAATAAAACACATTATAAGAGAATGCTAGAAACAGCTTTACACCAATGAATTAGATTATGTAGATCAAATGGACTAATTCCCAGAAAGATACAAACTACTTAACCAAGAAGAAACAGAAGATCTCAACAGAACAATAACAAGTAGAGATTAATTTGGTAATCAAAAACCTCCTAATGAAAGAATCCATGACCAAAATGGCTTCACTGGTGAGTTTTACAAAATATTCCTAGACAAATTAACAGCAATCCTTCTCAAACTTCAAAACAATGAAGAGGAAGGGACATTTAAGAACACATTCTATGAAGCCAACAGCCCCCAATACTGAAGTCAGATAAAGATACCACAAGAAAAGAAAATTACACAACAATATCCATTGTGAATAAAGATTCAACAATCCTCAGTGAAATACTAGAAAACTGAATTCAGCAGCATATTAAAAGGATTGTACACCCTGAGCAAGTGAGATTTATCCTAGGTATGCAAAGGACTTACAACGTAAGAAAACTAATTAATGTAATACCCCAGATTAATAAAATGAAGGAAACCACATGATTATCTCAATTGATGCAGAAAAGGCATTTGAGAAATTCCACCTCCCATTCTTTAAAAACCACTGAGACAATTAAGAATAGAAGGAAACTGCCTCAACATGATAAATAGCATGTATGAAAAATACACAGCTAACATCTTACTCAATGGTAAAGACTGAAAGCTTTCTCTCTAAGATCAGGGAGAAGATAAGGACACTCACTGTCACTACTTGAAGGCGGAAAATGAAACAAAATGAACTATAATATAAGTGAATGTGGTAAAAGAAGAAACTTTAGGAAATACATATATATACACACACATATATATTACTAGAGTAACAACTAAAAAATAAAGCATAAGACTATAGAGCGCAGTGAAACCTGTTGTAGATGATGGACTGTAGTTACAAGAGTAAGAATGTTTTCTATAGGTTATAACAAATGTATGATACTAATATAAGTTGGTAATAATAGAGTAGTATATTAAGTACACCTAATGTAAATATTGTTTAATAGAGTTACTTTAATAATATTTCATCAATTGTAACATAGGTAACTACTGTTTAAAAAAATGTAGAATTTTAAGTGTGCAATCTTCCATAGTAACAAAATGTTCCACAGCAATGCAAGGTGTTGGTGGTGGGGTGGTATATGGGAATCCTGCATTTTATGCATGATTGTTTTGTAAACACACAACTTTTCTAATTAAAAAAACAAGTCGCAGAGAGTTTTACATGACTTCGTAAATGATTCCTCCATATTGGGCTATTAAGTGGAACCAGAATCATACCCCTAGATTACTGAGATTCTGGTGACCCTTGTGGTTGCTCTTGAGGCCAGATATTATAGCTGCTGGTGAATGATATGGCCTAGTACAGAATTCCTGTATCCTTAAAATTAAGATATATAATGGAATATTTTACATATTCTGAAAACACAGCCACTGGACGTATTCTGCATTTGTCACAGTGGGGACTAATGAAACATGATGAAGCTAAGCAACCTAGAATAAGAGAGATTAATTACCTCAGATTAATAATAATAACACTGTTCACTCTGGAAATAATTCATGCTGAAAATAATATTGCAGCAACACCAAACATCTCCCCATCCAGACCTCGAATTCCAGAAAAATAGAAGCCAATGAAGAGTTTGCATTGGAAAAGTCAAGAATTCCTAGTTCTTTCACTACTGTAAGATTTTTTAGGTGAATTTATTTTTCATTTGCTAACATAGGAATCTCTTTTCTCTCAATAATATTTATGACATTCCAAATTGCTGATGGGAACGCGAATGAGTCTGTCCATTCAATTTGAGGATCAATTTATTAGTACATAGCGAATCTGAAGATGCATTTTATATCCCAGGGAAATTCTCATATGGTTTGTACAAGCTATGTGTATTGAAATATAATAACTATATATATCAATATGAATATTTTTTTTCATTCATTTTTATTGAGATATATTCACATACCATGCAGTCATGCAAAGCATGCATTCATTTGTTCACAGTACCATTATATAGTTGTGCGTTCATCACCAAAATTAATTTTTGAACATTTTCATTACCAAACACCCAAAAATAATAAGAATAAAAATTAAAGTGAAAAAGAATTAAAGTAAAAAAGAACACTGGGTGCCTTTTTTCCCCCCATTTTTCTACTCATCCATCCATACACTGGACAAAGGAGAGTGTGGTCCATATGGCTTTCCCAATCCCATTATCACCCCTCATAAGCTACTTTTTTATACAATCGTCTACAAGATTCATGGGTTCTGGGTTGTAGTTTGATATTTCAGGTATTTACTGCTAGCTATTCCAATTCATTAGACCCTAAAAACGGTTGTCTACATTGTAAGAGTGCCCACCAGAGTGACTTCTCGGCTCCTTTTGGAATCTCTCTGCCACTGAAGCTTGTTTCATGTCCTTTCACATCCCCCTTTTGGTCAAGAAGATGTTCTCCATTCCACGATGCCAGGTCTATATTACTCCCCATGAGTCATATTCCACGTTACCAGGGAGATTAATTCCCCTGGGTGTCAGATCCAACGTAAGGGGAAGGGCAGTGATTTCATCTGCCAGGTTGACTTTGCTAGAGAGAGGGCCACATCTGAGCAACAAAGAGGCATTTGGGAAGAGACTCTTAGGTACAATTATAGGCAGGCCTAGCCTCTCCTTTGCAGCAACAGTCTTCCCAAGGGCAAGTCCCAAGGTAGAGGGCTCAGCCCATCAAACCACCAGTCCCCTATGTCTGTGAGCACATCAGCAACCTTCGAGGTGGGGCAGCCCAATATCCCTGCATTCTCCACCAGCTCCTCAAGGGGGCTTTGCATATTTTTTCATTTTTTTTTAATTAACTTTTTTTTTAATTAGCTCTTTTTTTCTTTAAATTAACTATATCAAGAAAAAAATTTAAAAAAATACAAGAAAAAAACATGTCAAACAAACCATAACATAACAAGGAAGTAAGAGAAAGACAACTAGCCTGAAATAACTACTTTACTTCCAACGTGTTCCTCCTCTACCCCAGGAAAATAACCTAATACAGCAGCATTTCTGTTAACTTGTTCCTACCATACCCATCAGAAATTAACAAACCATAGTCATTCCTTGGCATTCCCAGAATGTTAAATTTACCCACGATAACTTATCTGTTCTTATTGGGTTATCATTCCCCCTTCATTACATTTTGCTAGTTCCCCTACATTCTACATTATAAACCATTTATTTTACATTTTTAAAAGCTCACATTAGTGGTAGCATATAATATTTCTCTTTTTGTGCCTGGCTTATTTCGCTCAGCATTATGTCTTCAAGGTTCATCCATGTTGTCATATGTTTTACGACATCGTTCCTTCTTACTGCCATGTAGTATTCCATTGTGTGTATATACCACATTTTATTTATCCATTCATCTGCTGAAGGACATTTGGGTTGTTTCCATCTCTTGGCAATTGTGAATAATGCTGCTATGAACACTGGCGTGCAGATATCTGTTCATGTCACTGCTTTCCGATCTTCCGGGTATATACTGAGAAGTGCAATCGCTGGATCGAAGGGTAACTCTATATCTAGTTTTCTAAGGAACTGCCAGACTGATTTCCAGAGTGGCTGAACCATTATACATTTCCACCAACAATGAATAAGAGTTGCAATTTCTCTACATCCTCTCCAGCATTTGTAGTTTCCTGTTTGTTTAATGGCATCCATTCTAATTGGTGTGAGATGGTATCTCATTGTGGTCTTAATTTGCATCTCTCTAATAGCTAGTGAAGCTGAACATTTCTTCATGTGTTTCTTGGCCATTTGTATTTCCTCTTCAGAGAACTGTCTTTTCATATCTTTTGCCCATTTTCTAATTGGGCTGTCTGTACTATTGTCATTGAGTTGTAGGATTTCTTTATATATGCAAGATATCAGTCTTTTGTCAGATACATGGTTTTCCAAAAATTTTTTCCCATTGAGTTGGCTGCCTCTTCACCTTTTTGAGAAATTCCTTTGAGGTACAGAAACTTCTAAGCTTGATGAGTTCCCATTTATCTAGTTTTTTCTTTTGTTGCTTGTGCTTTTGGTGTAAGGTCTAGGAAGTGGCTGCCTAATACAAGGTCTTGAAGATGTTTCCCTACATTATCTTCTAGGAGTTTTATGGTACTGTCTTTTATATTGAGATCTTTGATCCATTTTGAGTTAATTTTTGTGTAGGGTGTGATGTAGGGGTTCTCTTTCATTCTTTTGGATATGGATATCCAACTCTCCCAGCCCCATTTGTTGAAAAGACTGTTATGTCCCAGTTCAGTGACTTTGGGGGCTTTATCAAAGATCAGTCGGCTGTAGATCTGGGGGTCTATCTCTGAATTCTCAATTCAGTTCCTTTGATCAATATGTCTATCTTTGTGCCAGTGCCATGCTGTTTTGACAACTGTGGCTTTATAATAAGCTTCAAAGTCACGGAGTGTTAAGTCCTCCCAGTTAGTTTTTCTTTTTTAGAGTGTTTTTAGCAATTCAAGGCATCTTCCCTTTTCAAATAAATTTGATGGATACATTTTTATAAAATATAAGTTGAGGTAAAAGAGGAAACCACTAAGGAATATACTACAAATATTATGGATATAAATTTTAAAACCCACAAACCAGTATACTTTATTATGTATAGATGCATACATACATGGTAGAAGTACAAACACGTGCGTGAGAATAACTCAGATCAACTTCACCTTCAGCAGTCTCTTAAAAAATATACTGGTAGAACTTTAGTGTATTTATCTATAAAATAGCAAAATAAGTTCAGTCAGAAGATTGATAGAACTATAAATTAAGTCTTTTTCAGTATAAATAACCTATGTGGTTCAGATATTACTACTAGTGCTTGTGCTTTCCATTTGTTTAGTGCTGACAATACATTTTCCTATTTGTATACTGGACTTGCCCTTACTGATTTAGCTAATGTTGCCTTGGGGTATGTGGACTCAGTATTTGTCACTGATGACAACATCTGTTTGGAATACGTGATCATATTTTCTCATCTCTAGAACTGCTCTGCTTAGGAAATATTCAATAAAGAAACAAGTACGAATAGTGTTGCTTTTCTGAATGAAATGCATTGTTCCATTTTCAATAATGTCTCTTTATAGTCAGGACTCATTCTTTTCCACTTGACACACTAGCTTAAGACAGAGCAGGAACGGGGTCCTATTGGTCAACGTAACTTGGGTCCTGATGTGTTGTTAGGCATGGCTTGGCCAAGATGCTTACACTCTGTTGTAAGTTCTGCCTCACTGCTTGGCATCACTCCCAGGCAGAAACTGCCTCAGACTCACATGTTGCCAGCTTAGCCACCTGAGCAGCCAGAGTCCATCTCTCCTACATCAGAGTCTTGAAGAGGTTTCTGATTGTGTTGGCCTCAAGCCCATTCCTGAGTCAATCACTGTAGTCTAAAGATTAGTTAGAGTATTTATGGTTGGTCAGGTGTGGAGCTGGGGAACAGCAATCAGAAGGAAGGAAGGAAGGAGGAGCATTTTTCATTAAAGGTGAAGTGGGGTGGTGGTGTCAGGGACAAGGACAGGTGAAAAAATGTGCTGGGCACGCAAACGCTATCACCCTACGTCTCTTGATGTTATCTTCCTCCTCCACACACCTAAAGAGAGAACATAATAAATAAACTATGCAAGTTTTAAGCATTCCTGTGTTGTGTTGAAGTATAATTGACTCCTTGAAATGAATAGCCTTTTCCCAGGTGAGACTGTTTCCCACACTAATATTCATCATCAGTAGCATTTGGCTGAATGAGAATTAGGGAAGCTCCTCTAAGAGATGTCCCAGAAATTGCCTTGTGCAATGATGGGCTTAAAGACAAAATCGAGCTTTCCCAGTTTGAGCATATTTGCCGTTGGAACTCGTTCATTAGCTGCCGTAATTTGCACAGATGCTTATGGAAGTCAGGAAGACCTAACTTCATCAGAATGCTGCCAGAGTGTTATCCAAGAGAGTGGGCTTTGCTGTTAAAATCCCAGTAATGAATTGTGTCTACTTATGCAGATTGACACTGCTGGGTTACCCTGTGCCTGGCACTTGGCAATGCCCAGATAACATTTAAATCAGGCACTAAGTGTAATTAAGTACTACCCTCAGTACATCTCTTCTTGTAGGACGTTTTTGTTCACTGTGATTTAGGACATGACGATTGGGTGAGATTAAAGCAGCAAATTGTGCCTATAAAACAAACCCCTGAAGATAGCAAGGGACTATAAAATTTTATAAAGGGAATACTGCACTTGCCTCCAATCCGATAAAACTTTTGTGTGCTGGGAGATTAACTGTGAAATAAAAGTAAGCCTATACAGTATGTGCCACTTCCAGACTATAAATCACATAATATTGTTTAGTATAACTTTTATGTTTCCTCCCCAAATGACTCTTAGCATCTTGAGAATACCCCATGTAACATACAATTAATTAGCCTTCAAGGAAAATGGCTCAGGAGACATTGGGCTACTCTGTGAGCTGAAGGAATTTGGGTGACAATATTATAATGTGATAGTATTTGACTTTTTGGGGAGTTTTGTGATTCTTCCAGTTGCTATTTTAGTTTCCTTATTTGCTTGGTTCATGCTTATGTCCTGTCTATTGCAAAGGATGAAACTAATTTCAAAGGTTCTTGAAAGTTATCTACTTTTTGCTTACAGCCGGGTTTTGTAGCTACGTGGCTCTTTAGTGCTCATCTACACCAGTACCGCCTTTTAAAGATGAAAAAATAGACGTTGTAAGAGTTATTTGCTTAGATTCACGTAGTAAGCTAGGGAAACACTGGATTCTCCTTCAGGGATAATCATGCTAAATCCTGCCCTTTTGAATCAAACTTTTGAAGGTTTCTCTTTTCTTCTTGTTAAAATTGAAATAATGTATAGCTGTTTTTCTGATTGTAATTACAAAACATTGTCTTCTATAGTATTTGGAAAGTTCAGAAAATATTCTAAAGAAAAGTTTTAAAAATATACTGTATTTCCTTCCAGTCTCTTACCTACATGTGTATGAAGAAAGAACTACAAATACAACTATTCTGAAAAATAAAGAACGTTCTGTTTCATTATTGCACTTATTGAGAAGATTTCTTCACATGATTAAATATTTATTCAAAAGCATGGTTTAAAATTTTATGCTACTTCAAAATAATATGGTTCTTTAATAATTTGTTTAATCATTTCACTATTGTTTCATGCTGGTCCCTTTTATTCCTAGGGTCCTATAACTAAATATTTTTAAAAGTAAAAGATAACTTGGGGAGACATGAAAAATTTTGGAATGTTGATGGAACATAAATCCTTTTAATGTTTCACGTCCAGAGTAGTTTTATGTGAACAACTGAATCCAATTATATGTGATAATATCCAAGATTTTCACACAAGATAACTTTGGGTAATATTATTTCTATGTAGGGATGGATTTACAAGTTAGGTGGATTTCTTATTTAAATTTGCTCTACTGTTAAGTGTTCCACTTTAAAATTCCATGTCCATCACTAGATCATTTATAGCATCCATTCATTCCTCCATTCATCTATTCTTTCATTCAAATCTGCAATTAAATGTCATGCCTTCTGGGTACATGCTATGTACCACATAGCTATGGACAGCAGAAGGATGAATAAGGCAGTGTCTTTGTCTTCAAGGGGCTTACACTTCGACTGAAGAGGCAGGTAGCTGAACAGTTCACCCCATTGCAGGGCAGAACGTGTGGAAGCACAGGGAAGGTGTGGCTTCGATGAAGCCTTCCAACTTGAAGACCCAGGAGGGTTTTAATGGCCAGAGAAGGGCAGTCTAGGTCAAGAGAACAGAGACACAGAGAGTAAAAATACCTGTGGAGCTCAAGCAAGGCTAGTGTGGTTGGAGAACGGGCAGTGTGGAAGGAGAAAAAGGGACATCAGACTAGAAGGGAGATGTGCTTCTTTTGTTTGCCAATTTTAAATAAAAGGAGATAAATATCTTTTTGCCTGATCCTGCTAGTTTTCTTAATTTCAGCGAGCAAGTCCAGATAATCAAGGCTGGGAATCAGTGAACTGAGAGTGCTGGTATCTTCATATTATGTAATGTTTCTTAATGTAACTTTCTGTTTTTGAATATAGACTCTGTTTTCTCAAGTGTGAAATGGAAATAACACAGTAAAACCTAGGCCACATCATAATATTTACATATTGTTATTGGATGAAATGTTATTAACTGTTTGTTGGGGGTTTTTTGGGGGAAAAATTTAAAGAGGAAAATAAGGTGAAATTAGGTAAACGCAATATTCTTTTTTTATTAGAAAATTGGGTTTATAGAACAAGCATGCATCAAATATAGGATTCCCATATCCACCGTATTATTAACACCTTGCATTAGTGTGGGACAACTGTTACAATTGATGAAAGCACATTTTTATAATTGTACTATTAATTATAATCCATAGTTTAACATAGGTTCACTGTTTCTGTTGTGCATTTCCATGGATTTTCTAAAAATTTATTCTAGTAATGAATATTAAAATCTAAAATTTTCCTTTTTAACCACATTCAAATATGTGTTTCAGTGCTGTTAATTATATTCATAATGTTGTGCTACCATCACCACCATCCATTACCAAAACATTTCCACCATCTCAAACGGAAACTGTATATTTTAAGACTTAACTCCGCATCCCTTCCCTGTAGCCCTTCCCTTGATAAACCGTATTCTAGATTCTGGCTCTATGAGTTTTCTTATTTTAATTGTTTTAAATCAGTGAGATCATACAATATTTATCTTTTTGTGTCTGGTTATTTCACTCAAAAGATGTCTGTTATGTTCATCCACTTTGTCACATGTATCAGAACTTCATTCCTTTTTATGGCCGAAGTATATTACATTGTATGTATATACCACATTTTGTTTATCCATTTATCTGTTGATAAACTCTTGGGTTGCTTCTATCTTTTGGCAATTTTGAATAATGCCATTATGAACATCGGCGTGCAAATATATTTTCAAGTCCCTGTTTTAAATTCAATTGGATATATAACTAGAAATGGGATTTCTGGGTCATGTGATAATTCTATACTTAACTTTCTGAGGAACTGCCAAACCCTTTTTCATAGTGGCTGCACCATTTTGCATTCCTACCAGCAATGTATGAGTGTTCCTATTTCTTCGAATCCTCTTCAATACTTGTAATTTTTAGTTTTTTAATAGCAGCCATTCTTGTGGGTATGAAATATCTCATTATGATTTTGATTTGCATTTTCCTAATGAGTAATGATATTGAACATTTCTTTCCTGTGCCTTTTGGCCATTTGTCTGTCTTCAAAGAAATGTCTGTTCAAGTCTTTTGCCCATTTTTAATTGGGTTGTTTGACTTTTTGTTGTTGAGTTGAAGGATTTCTTTATATAATCTTTATATTAAACCCTGATCAGATTTGTGGTTCCCAAATATTTTCTCCTATTCTATAGTCTTTCTGTTTTTATGATAGAGTCCTTTGATGTGCAAAAATTTTTACTTTTGACGAGATCCCTGTTATCTATTTTTTCTTTTGTTGCTTGTGCTTTGGATGTGAAGTCTAAGTAACCATTGCCTAACACAAGTCCTTGAAGATGTTTTTCTATGTTTTCTTCTAGGAGTTTGATAGTTCTGGCTCTTGTATTTAGGTCTTTGATCCAGTTTGAGTTGATTTTTGTTACGATGTGAGATAGGGGTCCACTTTCATTCTTTTGCAAATGGAGACCCAATATTACCAGCACCATTTGTTGAAGAGACTATTCTTTCCTTACTGTATGGTCTTTACCCCCTTCTCAAAAACCAGATGGCCAAAAGATGTGAGGGTTGATTTCAAAACTCTCAGTTCAATTCTACTGGTCTCTGTGTCTGTCCTTGTGCCTGTATCATGCTATTTTGATTATTGTAGCTTTGTAAAATGCTTGAAGATCAGGAAGTGTGAATCCCCCAAAGTTGTTCTTTTTCAAGATGACTTTTGCTCTTTGGAGCTCCTTGCTCTTCCATATAAATTTTATGACTGGCTTTTCCATTTTTGCAAAGAAAGTTGTTGGAATTTTGCTTGATATTATATTGAATCTGTACATCACTTTGGGTAGAGTGACATCTTAAGAATATTTAGTCTTCCAATGCATGCACATAGAATGCCATTCCATTTATTTATATCTTCTTTGATTTCTTTTAGCAATGTTTTGTAGTTTTCTGCATACAAGTACTTTAAATCCTTGATTTCCCTTGTGGTTTCCTCTTTAACCCACTGGTTGCTTAGATGTGTGTGGTTTGCTTTCCAAATAGTTTTGAATTTTCCATTTCTCCCTCTGTTACTGATTTCTTACTTTGTTACATTGTGGTTGGAGAATATGCATTGTATGATTTCAGTAATTTTGAATTTATTAAAACTTCTTTGTGACCTAGTATATGGTCAGTTCTGGAGAAGAATTCATGTGCAATTGAGATGTATGCGTATTCTGTTTTTGTTGGATGAGATGGTTTACATGTGTCTGCTAGGTCTGGTTGTTGTAGAGTGGTATCATTCAAGTCTTGTATTTCCTTATTGACCTTCTGTTTAAAAATGTTCTATCATTATTGGATTTGGTGTATTAAAGTCTCCTACTATTAATGTATAACTCTCTTCCTCCCTTAAATCTTTAGGTATTTGCTTCATGTATTTTGGACCTCTGCTTTTAGGTGCACGTGTGTTTATAATTGTTACGTCGTCTTGTTGAATTGACCCCTTGTTGAACTGACCGTCTTTGTCCCTCTTAATGATTTTTGACTTAAAGTTTATTTTACCTGCTATTGTTATAGGTACCCAGCTCTCTTTTGGTCACTGTTTGCATGGTATATTTTTTCCTTCCTTTCACTTTCAGCCTAATTAGGTCTTTGAATTTAAGATGAGTTTCTTATAGACAGCATATAGTTGTGTCATGCTTTTTATTTTTTTTTTATTTTTTATTTTTTATTTTTATTTTTTCATTTTTATTGAGATTGTTCAGATACCATACAATTATCCAAAGATCCAAAGTGTACAATCACTTGCCCCTGGGTACCCTCATACAGCTGTGCATCCATCACCACACTTAATTTTTGTTCAATTTTTAGAAACTTTTCATTACTCCAGACAAGAAATAAAGTGAAAGATGAAAAAAGAAAAAAAGAAAAGGAAACTCTAAACCTCCCCTATCCCCAACCAACCCCCTTCAATTGTTGACTCCTAGTATTGATACAGTACGTTTGTTACTGTTTATGAAAAAATGTTGAAATACTACTAACTGTAGTATATAGTTTGTAATAGGTATATAGTTCTTCCCTATTTGCCCCTCTATTATTAACTTCTAATTGTATTGTCATACATTTGTTCTGGTTCATGAAGTGATTTCTAGTATTTGTACAGTTGATCATGGACATTGCCCACCATAGGATTCAGTTTTATACATTTCCATCTTTTGACCTCCAACTTTTCTTCTGGTGACATATATGACTCTGAGCTTCCCCTTTCCACCTCAATCACACACCATTCGGCGCTCTTAGTTATTCTCACATCTTGCTACCAACACCCCTGTTCATTTCCAAACATTTAAGTTCATCCTAATTGAACATTCTGTTCATACTAAGCAAGAGCATCTACATTTCTTCCACAAGGCAGGAGGGAGAGTGAAAGAAGGTAGAGAGGCAAAAGAAAGAGGAAACAAAAAAATGACAGCTAGGAAGCAGCAAAAGGAAAAATAACCTTAAATCAAAGTAGAATAAAGAATCAGACAATACCACCAATGTCAAGTGTCTAATATGCCTCCCCTATTCCCCCCTCTTATCTACATTCACTTTGGTATATCATTTTTGTTACATTAAAGGAAGCATAATACAATGATTCTATTAGTTACAGTCTCTAGAGTTTATGTTGATTGCATCCCTCCCCCAATGCCTCCCCATTTTTAACACCTTGCAAGGTTGACATTTGCTTGTTCTCCCTCGTAAAAGAACATATTTGTACATTTTATCACAATTGTTGAATACTCTAGATTTCACCAAGTTACACAGTCCCAGTTGTTATCTTTCCTCCTTTCTTGTGGTGTCTCACATGCTCCCCATCTTTCTCTGCCAACCGTATTCATAGTTACCTTTGTTCAGTGTACTTACATTGTTGTGCTACCATCTCCCAAAATTGTGTTCCAAACCACGCACTCCTGTCTTCTATCACCCTGTAGTGCTCCCTTTAGTATTTCCTGTAGGGCAGGTGTCTTGTTCACAAAGTCTCTCATTGTCTGTTTGTCAGAAAATATTTTGAGCTCTCCCTCATATTCGAAGGACAGCTTTGCTGGATACAGGATTCTTGGTTGGTGGTTTTTCTCTTTCAGTATCTTAAATACATCACACCACTTCCTTCTTGCCTCCATGGTTTCTGCTGAGAGATCCGCACATAGTCTTATGAAGCTTCCTTTGTATGTGATGGATTGCTTTTCTCTTGCTGCTTTCAGGATTCTCTCTTTGTCTTTGACATTTGATAATCTGATTATTAAGTGTCTTGGCGTAGGCCTATTCATATCTCTTCTGTTTGGAGTACGCTGCACTTCTTGGATCTGTAATTTTATGTCTTTCAGAAGAGATGGGAAATTTTCATTGATTATTTCCTCTATTATTGCTTCTGCCCCCTTTCCCTTCTCTTCTCCTTCTGGGACACCAATGATACGTACATTATTGTACTTTGTTTCATCCTTGAGTTCCCGGAGACGTTGCTCATATTTTTTCATTCTTTTCTCCATCTGCTCCTTTGCATGCAGGCTTTCAGGTGTTTTGTTCTCCAGTTCCTGGGTGTTTTCTTCTGCCTCTTGAGATCTGCTGTTGTATGTTTCCATTGTGTCTTTCATCTCTTGTGTTGTGCCTTTCATTTCCATAGATTCTACTAGTAGGTTTTTTGAACTTTTGATTTCTGCCGTATACATGTCCAGTGCTTCCTTTACAGCCTCTATCTCTTTTGCAATATCTTCTCTAAACTTTTTGAATTGATTTAGCATTAGTTGTTTAAATTCCTGTATCTCAGTTGAAGTGTACGTTTGTTCCTTTGACTGGGCCATAACTTTGTTTTTCTTAGTGTAGGTTGTAATTTTCTGTTGTCTAGGCATGGTTTCCTTGGTTATTCAAATCAGGTTTTCCCAGACCAGAACAGGCTCAGGTCCCAGAGGGAAGAAATATTCAGTATCTTGTTTCCCTGAGGGTGTGTCTTAGAAAATTGCTCCACCCTTTGATGCCTCAGGTCACTGTGCTTTTCTGCCCAGCAGCTGACGCCTGTTAGCCTATAATTCTTGACTGGTGTGAGGCGGTATGGCTGTGTTCCCCCAGGCTCTGGGGTCTGGTTCTGAATGGAAAGGGCCCCACCCCTTTCCTCCTAGATAAGACAGACCCCCCAGGTGGAGGTCATTAGTATTTCAATGGTCTCTCTCTCTGCTTGTGCTGTCTCTGCCCTTCCCCAAGTCACAGCCCTGGAAACTGAAAATGACTGGGGCTTTCTCCACTGAGCCAAAAAAGAAACAGATAGTCCCCTACAGATCCCGTCAAGGCGACCCTCCGGCTCTCCCAGGTCAGTCGTCACCCAAAGCCTCTGTCTGTTTTTTGGGGCTGCGTACCTGTAGTGAGCAGTTCACACTCGCTACTTAAAACCCCAGTTGGAGCTCAGCTGAGCCATATTCGCTTGCTGGGAGAGAGCGTCTCTCTGGCACCATGCAGCTCCGCAGCTTGGGCTATGGGGGAGGGGGTCTCCCGACCTGGTTCCGCAGGTTTTACTTACAGATTTTATGCTGTGTTCTCGGGCATTCCTCCCAATTCAGGTTGGTGTATGATGAGTGGATGGTCTTGTTTGTCCCCCCGCAGTTATTCTGGATTATTTACTAGTTGTTTCTGGTTTTTTGTAGTTGTTCCAGGGGGACTACTTAGCTTCCACTCCTCTCTATGCCGCCATCTTGCCCGAGTCCTCGTGTCATGCTTTTTATACTTTCTGCAAATCTTGGCATTTTGACTGGAGTGTTCAATCCATTTATATTTTAAGACACTTCTGATAATGCAGAACTTTATTCTGTCATTTTCCTGTTTAGTTTTTTTAAGTCTTTTACCTTTTTTGTCCCTCAAATCTTCCATTAATGCCTAATTTCATATTTGTTTTATTTTTTGTATTGTACTATATTGAGTTCCTTCTCGTTTCTATCTGGCTGTATTTTTCGTATAGTTTCTTTTCTGTTACAGTTGGGCTTATAGTTAATATTCTCAGTGTTTAACAACCACATTTAATTTGATACCAAGTTAACCTCGATAGCATACATATATATTGCTCCTATATCCCATCATCCCCCAACTTTTTGTTGTTCTTGTTACAAATGGTCTCTTTATACGTAGTATATCCAGACCATAGATTTGTCACTACTTTTTTATACATTTTCATTTTAGAACTTATAAAAAGTGAAAAGTGGAGTTATATACCAATAAACATGATTCAACAATACTGGAAATTATAATTACCCATATGTTTACCTTTACCTAATGTCTTTATTTCTGTATGCCTCTTTGTCTACTGTCTGGTGTCCTTTCCTTTTAGTCTGAAGACATCCTTTATCATTGGTTCTAGGTCATGTGTAGTAGTGATGAACTCAACTTTTTTTTAAATCTGGGAATATCTTAATCTTTCTCTCCTTTTTGAAAGAGTGTTTCACTGCATACAAACTCCTTGGTTGGCAGTTGTTTCCTTTCAGCACTTTTAGTACTTCAACTCACTGGAAATTCTTGCCTCCATGGTTTCTGATGAGAAATTGATACTTAAACTAATTGGGACTCCCTTGTACATAACACATTGCTTTTCTCTTGCAGTTTCAGAACTCTCTCCCTATCCTTTACATTTGAAAGTTTAATTAGTATGTTATAGGGCATTTTTTTCTTCAAGTTTATCTTGTTTCTTGTTCTCTGGGCTTCTTGGATGTGTATATTCATGTCATTTTCCAAGTTTGGGAAGTGCTCTGTCATTATTTCTTTGAATTTCCTTCTGCCCCTTTCTTTCTTTCTTTTCCTTCTGGGACCCCTATCATGCAACTAGTGGTATGTTTGATGGTGTTTTCCTTGTTGATGTTTTCTAGATTTTTATCCTCTTCCTTTGTATGGGCATCATTTCCTATTTCTTTGTCTTGTAATCTTTTGTTGGTGCACTGTACATTTAAAAATTTTAAGTTGTTAACTCTGGAATTTGTCTACTGAGATGTCTGTTTCTTGAGTTATTGACCAGTTGGTGCTATGATAGAGATATTCTTATGTGCCAGGTCCGCCCAAGATGAATGCAAACTGCAGTGTCCTTCCTGTCTTTCTGGGCCTGTGCCTTGTCCTGGGCTTGTGCTGGCTGGTGGCCCCAGGTTTCCCTGTTAAAGGAGTTGGAATGCTCCCTCTTCTTCCCAGGAAACAGGCCTTCTCCCTCTCTCATGTGTTCCTCTGTTGGACTTAAAGCAGGTAAGCCTTTGCCTGTGCTGTCCTCCTCAACTGCTTCTTCTACTGCTTTTGATGTCCTAGGCTTCTTTTGCCACACGGGCAATTCTGGGAGGTGGGACAGGCCAAGAGAAGACTTTTCCGGTCAGTTTTTCCAAGCCAGATCAGAGCCAGGGACCACAAAGGGAACGCTGGCTGGCTCTAAAATGCCCTTGAGAGGGGATGCAGGAAGGGCCAGGAAGGGCATCTAGAGTGTCTTCCTCAGCTCTCCAAACCTATGCTTTCTTGACCTGCCCAGTAAATACAGCCCTTCAACTCTCCTCTGCAGCACTGAGGGAAGCACACCATCTTTAAATCTTCTCTGTCACCTTTTCTTGAGTGGCTTGGAAAAACGGCCACCCTCAGTGCACGGTCCCCAGTGTCTGAAGTTACCCTCATTGCAGGGTACCAAGTGATAAGAAGTTGCTAGTCAAAAGCCATGGTCAATGATCAAATGACCAACCCGTGCCCATCCTGGATCTTGGGAAAGTGGATTTTTACGTCTCTGTTTCAAGCACCAGCAGCCTGTGCTAGGGACGAGACCCCACTACTGCCTACCACAGAAGTGTGAGATGGGCACTGTTACCTACTGCAGGGAGAGAGCAATTTATTGGTATTGACTCTAATTTACGAGCCTCTTCCTCCTGCTCTTTCCTGTATGCTAAACAATATTCTACTGGACTGCAGAGTTTTGAAATTTTTGATTCAGACAGTTCCTGTCTATTTAGCAGTTGTTCTGGTGAAGAGATTCATTTCTGGAGCTTCCTACTTTGCCATATCCTCATAATCCTCTAGCCTATTTGTTGGAGTTTAAATTAAACCCATTGTGCAATGTTAGGTCTTTCTCACATTCAGGCAGCATAAAATTTAGAGTAATACTTCAGTCAGTTGGATTAATGGGTTCTCTCTGAAATTATTATTGAAAAAGAAACACAGCTTTATTACTTTCATATATCTGATTTGAATTAAGCTAATAAAGAATTGCCTAATAGATGCCCTGATGAACCTGCTTTAATGAATACATGAGAATAATTTGTAATTAGAATAATAATTTTCTGCAAATGAATGCTGAAGAGAGTTTCAAGTGCTTCAAGATAGTTTGTTTTCTGAAATACGGTAAAAATTCCACTTAAACTTATGCAAATACTGATTCTTGCATTGGCATATTGCCTGATTTTTCAAAGCATAATATTTTTTAAAGATTTATTCACACACCGTACAATCATTGAAAGTGTACAATCAGTTGTTCACATCATCATCATATAGTTGTTCATTCCTCACACCAATCTATTTTTTGAACATTTTCCTTGTACCAGAGAAAGTGAAAATAAGAATTAAAAAAATAAGAGTAAAAAAAGAACACCCAAATCATCCCCTCCCCTTGCCCTATCTTTCCTTTAGTTTTTTTGCCCCCATTTTTCTACTCATTCATCCATACACTGGATACAGGGGAGTGTGATCCACAAGGCTTTCACAGTCACATTGTCACCCCTTGTAAGCCACATTGTTATACAATTGTCTTCAAGCCTCAAGGCTACTGGGTTGTAGTTTGACAGTTTCAAGCATTTACTACTAGTTATTCCAATTCATTAAAACCTAAAAATAGTTATCTGTAATGTGCTCAAGTGTGCCCACCAGAGTGACCTCTCGACTCCATTTGGAATCTCTCAGCCACTGAAACTTTATTTCATTTCATTTAACATCCCCCTTTTGGTCAAGAAGATGTTCTCTATCCCACGATGCTGGGTCCAGATTCCTCCCTGGGAGTAATATTCTGCATTGCCAGGAAGATTTATACCCCTGGGTGTCAGATCCCACGTAGCTGGTAGGGCAGTTATTTCACCCGCCAGGTGGGCTTAGCTAGAGAGAGAGGGCCACATCTGAGCAACGAAGAGGTACTCAGGAGGAGACTCTTAGGCACAGTTATAAGCAGGCGTAGCCTCTCCTTTGCAGTAACAGGCTTCTTAAGTGCAAGTCCCATGATAGAGGGTTCGGCACATCAAACCACCAGTCTTCAATGTTTGTGAGAACATCAGCAACCATCTAGGTGAGGAAGCCCAACACCTCTGCATTTTCCCCCAGCTCCTCAGGAGTGCCCTGCATATTTTTTTCATTTTTTTAAAATAACTTTATCCAAAAATTAAAAAGAAAAAGCAGAATTAAAAAAAAAAATTTCAGACATAACCAAAACAAAGGAGTAAGGAAAAACAAATAACCTAAAATAACTACATTACTTCCAAGATGTTCCTACCCTGCCCCTAGAAAATACACAGATTATAACCCAGCAAAGGAATAAGAAAAACAGATAACCTAAGATAACTACATTTCTGTGAACTTGTTCCTACCATCCCCACCAGAAATTAACAAATCACAGTCATTCCTGAGCATTCCCAAAACGTTAAATGTACCAACGATAACTTATCTGTTCTTATTAGGTTATTGTCCCCCCTTCACTATTAGCTATCTATTGCTGGGTCCTCTACATTCTACATTATGAACCATTTATTTTACGTTTTTCAGTGTTCACATTAGTTGATGACATATAATATTTCTCTTTTTGTGCCTAGCTTATTTTCGCTCAGCATTATGTCTTCAAGTTTCATCCATGTTATCATATTTTTCACAACATCCTTCTTACTGTTGCATAGTATTCCATCGTGTGTATATACCACATTTTGTCTATCCACTCATCTGTTAAAGGACATTTAGGTTGTTTCCATCCCTTGGCAATTGTGAATAATGCTGCTATGAGCATTGGTGTGCAGATATCTGTTTGTGTCACTGTTTTCAGATCTGCCATGTATATGCTGAGAAGTGCAATCGCTGGATCGAAGGATAAATGTGTATCTAGATTTCTAAGGAAGTGCCAGACAGACTTCCAGAGTAGCTGAACCATTATACAGTCCCACCAACAATGAATAAGAGTTCCAATTTCTCCACATCTTCTCCAGCATTTATAGTTTCCTGTTTGTTTAATGGCAGCCATTCTAATTGGTGTGAGATGGTATCTCATTGTGGTCTTAATTTGCATCTCCTAATAGTAGTGAGGCTGAACATTTTTTCATGTGTTTTTTTGGCCATTTGTGTTTCCTCTTCAGAGAACTGTCTTTTCATATCTTTTGCCCATTTTGTAATTGGGCTGTCTGTGCTATTGTTGAGTTGTAGGATTTCTTTATATATGCAAGATATCAGTCTTTTGTCAGATACATGGTTTCCAAATATTATTTCCAATTGAGTTGGCTGCCTTTTCACCTTCTTGACAAATTCCTTTGAGGTACAGAAACTTCTAAGTTTGATGAGTTCCCATTTATCTAGTTTTTCTTTTGTTGCTTGTGCTTTGGATGTAAAGTCTAGAAATTGACTGCCTAATAAAAGGTCTTGAAGATGTTTCCCTACACTATCTTCTAGGAGTTTTATGGTACAGTCTTTTATATTGAGATCTTTGATCCACTTTGAGTTAATTTTTGTGTAAAGTGTGAGGTAGGGGACCTCTTTCATTCTTTTGGATATGGATATCCAACTCTCCCAGCCCCATTTGTTGAAAAGACTGTTATGTCCCAGTTCAGTGGGTTTGGGGACCTTATCAAAGATTAGTCGACCGTAGATCTGGGGGTCTATCTCTGAATTCTCAATTCGATTCCAATGATCAATATGTCTGTCTTTGTGCCAGTACCATGCTGTTTTGACAACTGTGACTTTATAATAAGCTTCAAAGTCAGGAAATATAAGTCCTCCCACTTTGTTTTTCTGTTTTAGAATGTTTTAGCAATTCGAAGCATCTTCCCCTTCCAAATAAATTTGATACCTGACTTTTCCAAGTCTGCGAAGTAGGTTGTTGGAATTTTGATAGGGATTGCATTCAATCTATAGACGAGTTTGGGTAGAATTGTCATCTTAATGACATTTAGCTTTCCTATCCAGGAACAAGGAATATTTTTCCATCTTTTTAGTTTTCTTGTATTTCTTTTAGTAAAGTTATATAGTTTTCTTTGTATAGGTCTTTTACATATTTGGTTAAATTTATTCCTAGGTACTTAATTTTTTTAGTTGCTATTGAAAATGGCATCTTTTTCTTGAGTGTCCCTTCAATTTGTTCATTTCTGGCATGTAGAAACATTACTGACTTATGGGCATTAATCTTGTACCCCGTTACTTTGCTAAATTTGTTTATTAGCTCTAGTAGCTGTGTCATTGATTTCTCAGGGTTTTCCAGATACAAGATCATATCATCTGCAAATAATGATAGTATTACTTCTTCCTTTTCAATTTGGATGCCTTTTATTACTTTGTCTTGCCAGATTGCCCTGGCTAGCACTAATAGCACAATGTTGAATAACAGTGGTGACAGTGGACATCCTTGTCTCGTTCCTGATCTTAGAGGGAAGGCTTTCAAAAGTCTCTCGCCACTGAGTACTGTGCTAGCTGTGGGTTTTTCATATATGCTCTTTATCATATTGAGGAAGATTCCTTCATTCCTACCTTTTGAAGTGTTTTTATCAAGAAAGGCTGTTGGATTTTGTTGAATCCTTTTTCAGCATCTATTGAGATGATCATTTGGATTTTTCCCTTTTGATTTGTTAATGTGTTGTAATACAGTGATTTCTTTTCTTATGTTGAACCATCCTTGCATGCCTAGGATGAACCCCACTTGGTCATGGTGTATGATATTTTTAATGTGTCTTTGGATTCGATTTGCAAGTATTTTGTTGAGAATTTTTGCATCTATATTCGTTAGGGAGATTGGCCTGTAGTTTTCCTTTCTCGTAGTATCTTTACCTGGTTTTGGTATTAGAGTGATGTTAGCTGCATAAAATATGTTAGGTAGTGTTCCCCTTTCTTCAGTGCTTTGGAAGAGTTTAAGTAAGATTGGTGTAAGGTCTTTTTGGAAAGTTTGGGAGAATTCCCCTGTGAAGCCATCTGGCCCTGGGCATTTATTTGTGGGAAGCTTTTTGATGACTGATTGGATCTCTTTGCTTGTGATTGGTTGGTTGAGGTCTTCTGTTTCTTCTGTGCTCATTCTGGGCGGTTCATGTGTTTTCAGGAAATAGTCCATTTCTTCTACATTATCCAGTTTGTTGGCATACAGTTGTTTATAGTATCCTCTTATAATTTTTTTTAATTTCTTCAGGATCTGCAGTAATGTTGCCTCTGTCATTTCTTATTTTGTTTATTTGGGTCTTCTCTCTTTTTAATTTTGTGAGTCTAGATAGGGGCTTGTACATCTTGTTGATCTCAAAGAACCAACTTTTGGTGTCATTTATTCTATTGTTTTTTTGTTCTCTGTGTCTTAATACGTGTTACTTTTTTTCTTCTACTTGGTTTAGGATTAGTTTGCTGTTCATTTTCTAGCTTCTTCACTTGCTCCATTAGTTCTTCGATTTAGCACTTTATGTCTTTTCAGTGTATGCATTTAAAACTATTAATTTTCCCTTCAGTACTGCTTTTGCTGCATCCCATAGGTTTTGGTATGTTGTCTTCTCATTTTCATTCATCTCTATATATTTAGCAATTTCTCTTGCTATTCCTTCTTTTTTTAAAATTCATTTTATTGAGATATATTCACACACCGTGCAGTCATACAAAACAAAGCATACATTCTATTGTTCACAGTACTATTACATAGCTGTGCAGTCATCACCAAAATCAATCCCCAACACCTTCATTACCACACACACAAAAATAACAAGAATAATAATTAAAGTGAAAAAGAGCAGTTAAAGTAAAAAGGAACACTGGGTGCCTTTGTTTGTTTGTTTATTTGTTTCCTTCCCCCATTTTTCTACTCATCCATCCATAAACTAGAAAAAGGGGATTGTGGTCCATATGGCTTTCCCAATCACATTGTCACCCTCCATGAGCTACATTTTTATACAATCGTCTTCAAGATTCATGGGTTCTGGATTGCAGTTTGACAGTTACAGGTATTTACTGCTAGCGACTCCAATTCACTAGAACCTAAAAAGGATTGTCTGTATTGTGCGTTAAGAGTGCCCACCAGAGTGACCTCTTGGCTCTTTTTGGAATCTCTCTGCCACTGTAGCTTATTTCATTTCCTTTCACATCCCCCTTTTGGTCAAGAAGATGTTCTCCATTTAACGATGCCAGGTCTAGATTCCTCCCCGGGAGTCATATTCCACGTTGCCAGGGAGATTCACTCCCCTGGGTGTCTGATCCCACGTAGGGGGGAGGGCAGTGATTTCACCCGCCAAGTTGGCTTAGCTAGAGAGAGAGGGCCACATCTGAGCAACAAAGAGGCATTTGGGATGAGGCTCTTAGGCACAACCATAGGGAGGCCTAGCCTCTCCTTTACAGCAACAGTCTTCCCAAGGGCAAATCCTGTGGTAGAGGGCTTAATCCATCAAACCAGCAGTTCCCCATATCTGCGACCACATCAGCAACCATTGAGGTGGGGCAGGCCAATACCCATGCATTCTCCACCAGCTCCTCTAGGGTGCTCTGCATATTTTTTTCATTCTTTTTTTTTTTTTAATTAACTCTTTTTTTTAAATCAACTATATAAGAACTAAAAAAAAAAAATTATTGAAAAAACATGCAATAAAAAAACATTTCAAAGAGACCATAACAAGGGAGTAAGAAAAAGATAGCCAACCTAAGATAACTACTTTAATTCCAACATGTTCCTCCTCTACCCCAAGAAAATAACCTAATATAGCAACATTTCTGTGAACTTGTTCCTACCATACCCATCAGAAATTAACAGACCATAGTCATTCCTAGGCATTCCCAGAACATTAAATTTATCCACAGTAGCTTATCTGTTCTTACTGGATTATCGTTCCCCCCTTCCTTAATTGCTTTCTTTCACTACATCCCCTACATTTTACATTATAAATCATTTGTTTTACATTTTTCAATGTTCACAGTAGTGGTAGCGTATAATATTTCTCTTTTTTGTGCCTGGCTTATTTTGCTCAGCATTATGTCTTCAAGGTTCATCCATGTCATATGTTTCACGACATCATTCCTTCTTACAGCCATGTAGTATTCCATGATACGTATATACCACATTTTATTTATCCACTCATCTGTTGAAGGATATTTGGGTTGTTTCCATCTCTTGGCAATTGTGAATAATGCTGCCATGAACATTGGCGTGCAGATATCTGTTCGTGTCACTGCTTTCAGATCTTCTGGGTATATACCGAGAATTGCATTCGCTGGATCGAAGGTTAACTCTATATCTAGTTTTCTAAGGAAGTGCCACCAACAATGGATAAGAATTCCAATTTCTCCACATCCTCTCCAGCATTTGTAGTTTCCTGTTTGTTTAATGGCAGCCATTCTAATTGTGGTGAGATGGTGTCTCATTGTGGTCTCAATTTGTATCTCTCTAATAGCTAGTGAAGGTGAACATTTTTTTGTGTGTTTCTTAGCCATTTGTATTTCCTCTTCAGAGAACTATCTTTTCATATCTTTTGCCCATTTTATAATGGGGTGTCTGTACTATTGTCATTGAGTTGTAGGATTTCTTTATATACGCAAGATATCAGTCTTTTGTGAGATACATGGTTTCCAAAAATTTTTTCCCATTTAATTGGCTGCCTCTTCACCTTTTTGACAAATTCCTTTGAAGGACAGAAACTTCTAAGCTTAATGAGTTCCCATTTATCTATTTTTTCTTTTGTTGCTTGTGCTTTGGGGATAAAGTCTATGAAGTGGCCGCCTAATACAAGGTCTTGAAGATGTTTTCCTACATTATTTTCTAGGAGTTTTATGGTGCTTTCTTTTATATTGAGATCTTTGATCCATTTTGAGTTAATTTTTGTGTAGGGTGTGAGGTAAGGGTCCTCTTTCATTCTTTTGCATATGGATATCCTACTCTCCCAGCCTCAGTTGTTGAAAAGACCGTTATGTCCCAGTTCACTGACTTTGGGGGCCTTATCAAAGATCAGTTGGCTGTAGATCTGGGAGTCTATCTCCAAATTCTCAATTTGATGCCATTGATTAATATGTCTGTCTTTGTGCTAGTACCATGCTGTTTTGACAACTGTGGCTTTATAATAAACTTCAAAGTCAGGGAATGTAAGTCCTCCCACTTCGTTTTTCTTTTTTAGAGTGTTTTTTAGCAATTCAAGGCATCTTTCCTTTCCAAATAAATTTGATTACTAGCTTTTCCAAATCTGCAAAGTAGGTTGCTGGAATTTTGATAGGAATTGCATTGAATCTGTAGATGAGTTTGGGTAGAATTGACATCTTAATGACGTTTAGCCTTCCTATGCATGAATGTGGAATATTTCTCCATCTTTTAAGGTCCCCTTCTGTTTCTTTTAGTAGAGTCATGTAGTTTTCTTTGTATAGGTCTTTTACATCTTTGGTTAAGTTTATTCCTAGGCACTTGATTTTTTTAGTTGCTATTGAAAATGGTATCTTTTTCTTGAGTGTCTCTTCAATTTGTTCATTTCTTGCATGTAGAAACATTACTGACTTATGGGCATTAATCTTGTATCCCTTTACTTTGCTAAATCTGTTTATTAGCTCTAGTAGCTGTGTCATTGATTTCTCAGGGTTTTCCAGATATAAGATTATATCATCTGCAAATAATGACAGTTTTCCTTCTTTCTTTTCAATTTGGATGCCTTTTATTTCTTTGTCTTGCCAGATTGCCCTGGCTAGCGCTAATAGCACAATGTTGAATAAAGTGGGCATCCTTGTCTTGTTCCTGATCTTAGAGGGAAGGCTTTCAGTCTCTCGCCACTGAGTACTATGCTAGTTGTGGGTTTTTCATATATGCTCTTTATCATATTGAGGAAGTTTCCTTCAATTCCTGCCTTTTGAATTGTTTTTGTCAAAAAGGGATGTTGGATTTTGTCGATTGCTTTTTCAGCATCTATTGAGATGATCATTTGATTTTTGCCTTTTGACTTGTTAATGTGTTGTAATTGATTGATTTTCTTATGTTGAACCATCCTTGCATGACTGGAGTGAACCCCACTTGGTCATGGTGTATGATTTTTTTAATGTGTCTTTGGATTTGATTTGCAAGTATTTTGTTGAGAATTTTTGCATCTGTATTCATTAGGGAGATAGGCCTGTACTTTTCCCTTTTTTAGCATCTTTGCCTGGTTTTGGTATTAGAGTGATGTTAGCTTCATAAAATGAGTTAGGTAGTGTTCCATTTCTTCGATGTTTTGAAAGAGTTTAAGTAAAATTGGTGTGAGGTCTTTTTGAAACGTTTGGTAGAATTCCCCTGTGAAGTCATCTGGCCCTGGGCATTTATTTGTGGGAAGCTTTTTGATGACTGATTGGATCTCTTTGCTTGTGATGGGTTCATTGAGGTCTTCTGTTTCTTCTCTGGTCAGTCTAGGTTGTTCATATGTTTCCAGGAAATTGTCCATTTCCTCTACATTATCCAGTTTGTTGCCATACAGTTGTTCATAGTATCCTCTTATAATTTTTTTAATTTCTTCGGGATCTGCAGTAATGACACCTTTCTCATTCATTTTGTTTATATGGGTCTTCTCTCTTTTTGATTTTGTCAGTCTAGCTAGGGGCTTGTCAATCTTGTTGATCTTCTCAAAGAACCAACTTTTAGTGTTATTTAACCTCTCTGTTGTTTTTTTGTTCTCTATGTCATTTATTTCTGCTTTAATCCTTGTTATTTCTTTTCTTCTACTTGGTTTAGGATTGGTTTGCTGTTCATTTTCTAGCTTCTTCAGTTGATCCATTAGTTCTTTGATTTTTGCTCTTTCTTCCTTTTTAATATATGCATTTAGTGCTATAAATTTCCCCCTCAGTACTGCTTTTGCTGCATCCCATAGATTTTGGTCTGTTGTGTTCTCATTTTCATTCATCTCTGTATATTTAGCAATTTATCTTGCTATTTCTTCTTTAACCCACTGATTGTTTAGCAGTGTGTTGTTTAACCTCTAGATATTTGTGAATTTTCTAAGTCTCTGATGGTTATTGAACTCTAATTGTATTCCAATTCCATTGTGGTCAGAGCGTGTGCTTTGAATAATTTCAATTTTTTTAAATTTATTGAGGCTTGTTTTATGTCCCAGCATATGGTCTATTCTGGAGAATGTTCTGTGAGCACTAGAAAAGTATGTGTATCCTGGTGATTTGGGATGTAATGTTCTATATTACATTACGTCTTTTAAATCCAATTCATTTATCAGATTGTTTAGGTTTTCAGTTTCCTTATTGGTCTTCTGTCTGGTTGATCTATCTATAGGAGAGAGTGATGTGTTGAAGTCTTCCACAATTATTGTGGAAACATCAATTGCTTCCTTTAGTTTTGCCAGTGTTTGTCTCATGTATTTTGTGGCACCTTGATTGGGTGCATAAACATTTATGATTGTTATTTCTTCTTGTTGAATTGCCCCTTTTATTAGTATGTAGTGGCCTTTGTCTCTCATAACCTTCTTGCATTTAAAGTCTATTTTACCTGAGATTAATGTTGCTACTTCTGCTTTCTTTTTGCTGTAGCTTGCATGAAATATTTTTTCCATCCTTTCACTTTCAATTTCTTTCTGTCCCTGTGTCTAAGATGAATCTCTTGTATGCAACATATTGATGGTTCATTTTTTTTGATCCATTCTGCAAATCTATAGTTTTTATTTGGGGAGTTTTATACATATACATTCAATGTTATTACTGTTAAGGCATTTCTTGAATCAACCATCTTATCCTTTGGTTTATGTTTGTGATATACATTTTTTCCCTCTATTAATGTCCTTAAATGTACTGATACTGAATCTCCTTAGTACTGAACCTTTCTCCATATCTCTCTCTCATTTCTTTGTTTCTCTTTCGGTAGGGCTCCCTTCAGTATCTCCAGTAGGGCAGGTCTCTTGTTAGCAAATTCTCTCAGCATTTGTTTGTGAAAAATGTATGCTCTCCCTCAAATTTGAAGGAGAGCTTTGCTGGATAAAGAATTCTTGATTGGAAATTTTTCTGTCTCAGAATTTTAAATATGTCATGCCACTGCCTTCTCGCTTCCATGGTGGCCGCTGAGTAGTCACTACTTAGTCTTGTGCTGTTTCCTTTGTATGTGGTGAATTGCTTTCCTCTTGCTGCTTTCAGAACTTGCTCCTTCTATTCTGTATTTGACAGTGTGATCAGAATATGTCTCAAAGTGGGTTTATTTGGATTTATTCTATTTGGAGTTTGCTGGGCATTTGTGATTTGTGTCTTTATGGTGTTTAGAAGATTTGGGAAGTTTTCCCCAACAATTTCTTTGAATACTCTTCCTAGACCTTTACCCTTCTCTTACCCTTCTGGGATACCAATGAGTCTTATATTTGGACGTTTTATATTATCTATCACATCCCTGAGGTCCATTTCGATTTTTTCAATTTTTTTCCCCATTCTTTCTTTTGTTCTTTCATTTTCCATTCTGTCATCTTCCAGATCACTGATTTGTTATTCAGCTTCCTCTAGTCTTGTACTGTGAGTATGGAGAATGTTTTCAATTGGTCAGCAGTTTCTTTTATTTCCATAAGATCATCTATTTTTTTATTTATTCTTGCAATTTCTTCTTTATGCTCTTCTAGGGTCTTCTTGATGTCCTTCATATCCTGTGCCATGCTCTTCTTCATGTCCCTTAGTCTCATTGTTCATCTTTAGTTCTTTGATTAATTGCTCCAAGTACTGTATCTCTTCTGGTCTTTTGATTTGGGTGCTTGGGCTTGGGTTCTCCATATTGTCTGGTTTTATCATATGCTTTAGAATTTTCTGTTGTTTTTGGCCTCTTGGCATTTGCTGAACTTGATAGGGTTCTTTTAGGATTTGTAGACCAATTGAAGTCCTTATCTCTAATTTGTCAGATCTACAGCTTCATGGAGTACACTTTCTCTAACAACCAATGGGTGCCGTCCACGAGCCACCTATTCCCCTCAAGCCGGTTGTTCCCCACTTTGTGTTTGTTGTGAGTGGGGATGTGAGTCTTGTGAGGTCCAGTTGGTGTGCCAATCTTGCATGTGTAGTTGGTGTTGCCCACCCTGTATATGGGGCATGTGTCTGGGCAGTCCAAGAGGGGAGACGGCTCTGACACTGAAATTTCCCTGGTGATCCTAGAGATTTAAAGCTGCTGCAATAGTCTAATCCTTCACTTCCGTCCTCCCACAGTTTGTCTGTGCTGCTGACCCAGAAGTCCTTGGTATTGGCGTATGGCCCCTGAGACTTGCAAGTGGGTCCCTATTCCAGGCCGTGTACCTCCAGGTCCTCTGTTGAGGGATGACTGTGCTGTGTCACAGGTGAGCGCTGTCCCCCCAGGGTGGGTCTGGGTTGTAGGGCTGTGTAGGGACGTTCCCAGTCTGCTGAAAGGATGGCTGAATGGGGTATGTTAATTCATAGTGCTCTGCCTTCCCAACTCTGGGACAACTAGCTGAGGTGCAGGGAAGGTTAATGTCCATACCCAATTTTGTGGTGCATGCGTGTGTTGTTGGAAGCACTTCCTGTCACACTGGGTTGTCTGGGGGCTGTGGGGCTGGTGACTGGCAGGGGTGTTCCCTGTGCACTGGGAAGATGGCTGTTAGGGGACACCCCCCTTTCCTTGGGAAGTTGTGGTGTTTAGTGAATTTTCTCAGCCCCTAGACTTATGGCCTTGTGTCTCAGAGCTCTCTTAGTTCTGCTAGTGTCTTGACTTGCCCCAAGTGGAAGTCTTTGAGGCTTTCTGTATTGGGCTTCTTAAAGTAATTGTTTTAGAAAAAGAGAAAAAGATTAAAAAAAAAAGGGTAGGGCCCTCCTTGCAGTTCTAATGGGCTATTGAAATACTAAGAGACTAGGAGATTAGGGCAATTAAGGAATGCTCCAGGGAGCAGAGAAACCACTTTTTTAGACAAAGGAACTCACCTTCTGGATTTGCCTATGAGCCTGACTCAGCCTGAGCTCTGCCCTTCCCCGTTCTATGTTCACCAGAACTCCAGAAAGTCTCCGCTTTTATTTTTGGGTTTTCCTTGCTGTTTTTGCTATCCCTATCTCCTCTCTACTGGGCTGTCTGCTCCCAGATTCTCTGGTGTCTGGTCTCAGTCTATCTATGCTGGGAGTTGGATCAGTAGAATGATTTTCCTGTAAGATCATCAACTGCAGTTCTCCCTCCTTTTTCCCAGCGCTGACGGCCCCTCCTCCCATGGGACTGAGCCTGGCAGGGAGGGGCACAGATCCCCGGCCATGAAAACTTACAGATTTTGCTGATCTGAGCTGTTCCACATGTTCATAAGTGTTGTATGAAGTGTGCCAAATGTCATATTGCTCTGCGGTGTCCAGTCCACGCAGTTCCTGGCTTTCTGGATACTGCCCTGGAGGAGTAACTAAAATGTACACCTCACCACTCTGCCATCTTCTGCTATTTCTTCTTTAACCCACTGATTGTTTAGGAGTGTGTTGTTTAACCTCCAGGTATTTGTGAATTTTCTAAGTCTCTGATGGTTAGTGACTTCTAATTGTATTCCATTGTGATCAGAGAATGTACTTTGAATAATTTCAATCTTTTTAAATTTATTGAGTCTTGTTTTATGGGCCAGCATATGATCTATTCTGGAGAAAATGCATGTGCACTAGAAAAGAATGTGTATCCTGGTGATTCGGGATGTAGTGTTCTATATATGTCTGTTAATTCAAATTCATTTTTCAGATTGTTTAGGTTTTCAATTTCCTTATTGGTATTCTGTCTGGTTGATGTATCTATGGAGGAGTGATGTATTGAAGTCTCCCACAGTTATTGTGGAAACATCAATTGCTTCCTTTAGTTTTGCCAGTGTTTGTCTCATGTATTTTGTGGCACCTTGATTGGGTGCATAACCATTTTTGATTGTTATTTCTTTGTTGAATTGTCCATTTTATTTGTATGTAGTGGCCTTCTTTGTCTATCTTAACATTCTTGAATTTAAAGTCTATTTTATCTGAAATTAATGTTGCTACTTCTGCTTTCTTTTGGCTGTAGCTTGCATGAAATATTTTTTTCCCATGCTTTTACATTCAATTTCTTTGTATCCCTGTGTTTAAAATGGGTCTCTTTATATGTAACATATTGATGGGTCATATTTTTTTGATCCATTCTGCCAATCTATAGTTTTTAATTGGGGAGTTTAATCCATTTACATTCAATGTTACTACTGTGAAGGCATTTCTTGAATCAGCCTTCTTATCATTTCGTTTATGCTTGTCAGATATATTTTTCCCGTTTCTCTCTTAATGTCCTTTATTGTACCCTTACTAAATCTCTTTAGTTCTGAACCTTTTTCCCTGCCTCTCTCTCCTTTGTTTGTTTCTTTGTTGGTAGGGCTTCCTTTAGTATCTCAAGTAGGGCAGGTCTCTTGTTAGCAAATTCTCTCAGCATTTGTTTTTGAAACATTTAAGTTCTCCCTCAAATATGAAGGAGAGCTTTGCTGGATAAAGAAATCTTGTTGGCAATTTTTCTCCCTCAGGATTTTAAATATGTCATGCCACTGTCTAGTTGCCTCTATGGTGGCCGCTGAGTAGTCACTGTTTAGTCTTATGCTGTTTCCCTTGTATGTGGGGAATTGCTTTTCTCTTGCTGCTTTTAGACCATGCTCCTTCTCTTCAGCATTTGACAGTCTGATCAGAATATGTCTTAGAGTGGATTTATTTGGATTTATTCTGTTTGGAATTTGTTGGGTATCTGTGATTTGTGTATTTATGTTGTTCAGAAGGTTTGGGAAGTTTTTCCCAACAATTTCTTTGAATATTCTTTCTAGACTGTTACCCTTCTCTTCCGCTTCTGGAACACCAATGAGTCTTATATTTGTGTGTTTTATGTTTCCATGATATCCCTGAGATCCATTTTGATTTTTTTCCCCATTCTTTTCATTTGTTCTTTCACTTACTGTTCTGTCCTCTTCGAGTTCACTGATTCGCTGCTCAGCTTCCTATAAACTAGTACTGTGAGTATCCAGAATCTTTTAAATTTGATCTGCAGTTTCTTTTATTTCCATAAAAGAAATTGTCAATTTTTTATTTACTCTTGCAAATTCTTTTTTATGCTCTTCTAGGGTCTTCTTCATGTCCTTTATATCCTGTGCCATGATCTTGTTGTTTGTCATTAGTTCTTTGTTTAAGTGCTCCTGTGATCTTTTGATTTGGGTGTTTGGGTTTCGGTTATCCATATCTTCTGGTTTCTTCATATGCTTTAAAATTTTCTGTTGTTTTTGGCCTCTTGGCATTTGCTTATCTTGTTAGGTTTCTTTTAGGATATGCAGGCTTATTTGAACAATTATCTCTAATTTGCCAGAGCTACAGCTTGGTGGAGTGCAGTTTCTCTGACTAACCAGCAGGTGGCGTCCACGAGTCACCTATTCCCCTCAAGCTAGTTCTCTCCAACTTTGTCTTTGTGGTGAGTAGGGGTCTGAATCTTGAGGGGGTCCAGTTGGTGCACCAAATTTCCTTATTTATTTGGTGCTGCCCCCTCTGAGTGTGGGGTTTCTGGGGTGTGTGTCTGAGTGGTCAGTAAGGGAAGGAAGCTTTAATAGTAAAATCTCCCAGGTGTTCCTGGAGACCTAAAGCTGTTGTAGGAGTCCAGACAGCTCCCCGCAGTCTGTCTCTGCCACATGTCCCTCATATTGGTGTATGTTCCCTGGAACTTCCGTGCAAGTCCCTCTTCCAAGCCTTGCCCTCCTAGGGCCTACACTTTGGAAAGACTGCACCATGTCACAGGTGAGCACAGTTCCCAAGGGAAGCTCTGGGCTGCTGCATCACTCAGGGGGTGTTCCCAGCTCACTGAAAAGATGGCTGTATGGGGCGTGGTAATTTCCCCCTTTATCGTGGACCTCCGTCTTCCTAGCTCCTAGACATTTAGGTGCGGGTGTGTGAAAGGCTATTGCCCACACTAGATACTGAAGCATGTGTGCACGTTGTGGGAAGCACTCCTGCTGTGCTGGGCTGTGCGGTGTAGCTCTTGGCCATGGCACTCTGCAGGGGCGTTCCCAGCCCACTGAAAAGATGGCTGTATGGGGGTGGTAATTTCCCTCTTTTTGCAGACCTCTGCTGTCCTAGCTCCTAGATATTTAGCTGCAGGTGTGCAAAGGCTGTCTCCCATGCCAGGTACTGAGGTGTGTGTGCAAGTTGTGGGAAACCCTTCCCGCTGTGCTGGATTGCGCATTTCTCGCTGCCAGATCCGCAGCCACTTTTGAGTTTTTAAACTAATCCATCTCCAAACACCATCCCTGGGTTTCTTCTGACTGCAGTGCGGCTGCCGGTTCTCCAGCAGGCTCACTCACTCGTTTCAGAATGCAGACTCTTGGTTTCACCAAGTGTACTGTCCCTGTGAATTTAGCAGACCTTGTCCAGCCGGTGCTTTGCTGGAACTGGTGTTCCAGAGCACTTTCTATCTTTTATCTGTTTTTCACGGAGACTTTTTTTGCCCTGTCTCTCCTAATCTGCCATCTTACAACTCCCCCACCTTCTTCTTTGCTCCTCACAGTGACCCCATAAAGTAGGTTAGGAGTTTTTAGCCCCATTTTACACATAAGAAGTCAGAGGTATACAGAAGTTAAATGATTTGCCACTGGTTACAAAATTAGTAATTGCTGGATCCAGTTCCAGAACATAGGTTCCTTTTTTATAAGTCTATTCTTATATATCCCAGTTTAAAGTATTTATTTTAATATTTATTTTTTCCCTGTAAGAATAGGTGACCTTTATCACAGTGTGTTTTGAACTTTGCATAAATTAAGGGAGCAATGGGAACCAAGGACCCTTTATGATATTCTCTGAAAATAATATGCACAATCTGATGTAAGCTGAAGTTTGCATCAATGAATTGAAACAAACCCATAAAACCCAACTGTGGAAGACCAAGTGGGCTTTACTCTTAGGTTTTCATGGTCAAGTTTATGTATTTCAGTTTTAGAAAGTATGTAAGTTTTCAGTTTTAACCCAGATGGGAATTCCCTAATTAAAGTAAGAAGGACCATATGTTTTGAAAAGTTGGAAAGTCACCCAAAATATTATACGCAACAGAAAGAAAGAAATGATGTTTTATGCTTACTGTTCATAAGTTTCTTTCATGAGTGAATTTGGAAAAGTTACACTTTTGGAGGATTTAAAAATGTTTACCTCTTCGTTTAGATACTAGCGTGGAGACTATGGCAAGATTCAATATTGCAAAGTTAAGTAATTAGATAAAGAAACAGGTATTTAAATTTGACATGTTTTTAAGAATTTCATAAATATAATGGTGTATCTATATCAGAGTGATTTTATTACTTCTTACATGTTTTAGTAAAAATATGAGAATACTCTTAAATATAGAGACCAAAAATATCAATTCCATACCTTAAAAACACATGCAGCCTTGAGCATCACTGTATCTTTATCTCATTATATTTTAGAATGAATGGAAAAGAACTCTTCCTTCAGGTCTATGAATCAAGATTCATTGCTGAAATTAATAGGTATACTTCATTGTTTCTCTGTATCTTTCAATAAAAAGCTAGTGGCTAGTTATTATTATGGTCAGTGCAGCATTATACTTACACCACTATACAAAGATTTTGCCATATTCTAAGAGTATTGTAAATTCCTTTAGACTGCATAAAGTTCTTCTCAGCTACTTAATATAATAGGCTTTCCCATCTGTCATCTTCCCTGACAATTTCTGAAGGAAATAATGGAATTGTATCACCCTTTACAATGATCAAAAATATAACGAAGGTTCTCAATAGCAAGGAGTAACTTGTGGTAGAATAATGCTCCTGTTGAGTATAACTAGAAATTTGGGAAATAATTTAAAAAAATCTATTTAAAGGGAGTTTTTGAAGTACTGAGGACTTCTGTGGCTAAGATTTCAGAGATGGGAAAAGTATGGAAAGATGAGTTGATGATGTATCTCCTCTTTTTCCCCAGGGGCGTTTGCTACTTCTAAACATGTAGGAAGCTGAGAATGGGGGCTCTGTCTGGGCAGAGGGCTGCTGTTAATGGAAAGGGAAACTTGGGTGCTTTGGTGATCTTATAGAGTGGAATGAAAAAATAAAGTGACACGAGAAACTGCAAAACACAGGTTGTTTGCCCCTTAACACATCTGATGACTTCTGAAACTGAATGATGATGGGAGGCTAAACACATAAACTAAAAACTTCTGGAAAGTAGTGTTAAAGAGACAAAAATTGGTGCCCAGGACCTCCAGGGGAATGAGTCTGATTAACACACAGGATATTCATTTGGGAGTCATACAGGATGACAGTCTAGGAGAAATAGACTTTTAGAGGAAGACTAAGGCTTACTAAAACTGCAGTACAGCCTTAAAGCAACTTAGTCCCTGGTTGGATTAAGCAAATCAACCCTGACTCTTTTTGCTTAGCAGTGAAAGGGTAAATTCTCTTTGGGAGAGGATAACATAATCTTGAACCTCTACAATTTTTAACCCAATGTCAGACATTCAAATAAATATTACTGGCAAAAAAGCAAGAGAGAAAAATCTGACAATAGAATATATTCACAGGTGATCCAGAAATTGACATTAAAAGGCAAAGATTGAAAAATGCCTTTGATTAATGTGTTAAATTTAAGATCTGAGAAATAATGGGTAAAAAGGTGGATAATTTACTAGAGAAGTAGAAGCTATAAGAAGAATCAAATGTAAATTGTAGATCCTAAGTATATGATATCTCAAATACTTAATAAATGTGTTCAACAGCAGATTACACACAGCAGATGGCAGGAACAGTAAACTGGAAGACAGCTCAGTAGAACCTATCCAACTGAAACACATGGGGGGTGCGGAAAGAAGGAAAAGAATGTAAAATAGAGAAGCATAAGAGATGTGGAATACAGTATTAATGTCAACCACGCAAGTTATTGGCGTCCCACAAGAAATCCAGAGAGAGTATGTGGTAGAGAATCAGTTTTCCAAAAATAATTGCTATAGATTTTCCAAATGTGATCAAAGACATCAGTCCACAAATTCCAGAAGCTCTGTGAATAAAAAGTAGAATTAATACAAAGAAAGTGAAACTTAGGAACATCATACCAAAACTGCAAACCAACCAGAGAAAAATAAGACATTGTTTTGAAAGTAGCAACAATAATACAAACAGCTGACTTCCCAGCCAGAATAATGGAAACCAGGAGATAATGGAATTAAATCTCAGAGTGATCAAGGAAAATACTTGTCAACCTGGAATATTTTACCCAGTGAAAATGAAGGTAAAATAAAAAGTATTTTCAGATAAATAAAAACTGAAATTATGTATCACTGTAAAATCTGAACCAAAGTATGTAGTAAAAGTAGATATTCAAGGAGAGGAGTTAAAAATTTTTATAGATTTTAAATGAATACTGCAATAGCTACAATCATGCAAACACATTATTGGAGAAGTATCAATTGAATTAAAATGTTATGTGTTCTGGAATTATTGGAGAAGTATTTAACATAGTAAAACTAATGTTTTTGAGTATAATTAGTGAAGGATGCATATTTTAGGGTAACCACAAAGGGACTACTAAATAATTTATTACTAATAACTTATTGGAGAAAAATAAAATAATAGAAATATTTTATTAATCTAAAGGAAAGAAGAAGTATATAATAGGTGACTCCAATAGAATATGAATGATACAATGATTTATATAAACACAGGTAGAGAAATAATTGAATTAAATATAAATCCATTTATTTTATTCCAGTTAAAAGATAATTAAAAGACTATTTTCATACTTAATTAAAAAATACTAACTACATGTTGCCTAAAGGAAGCCCATTTAAATATATAGACACAGAAATATTAAAAGTAAATGATGGAAAAAAATATATACCATGTGAACACTAAGCATAATAAAACTGCTAGGGTTTTTATAATACCAGAAAAGTAGATTCTAAAATAAGAATCATACTGAGACAAAAAGGAATAATTAATAATTATAAAGAAGAAGATAGGACAATGGTAGATTTTGAAAGCACCCAGTATTATTGTTTCAAAAATTTTAAAGCAATAAATGAAAAAAACAAAAATATAGACAGATAAAAACATAATCATAGAGGAAACAAACACAACTCATCTTTAACTAATAGAGAAGCTATTTTCAAATCAATAAGGATATTGAAGATATATATTTCACAAACTAGATCTGATTGACATATATAGGGCAATGTACCCATCTGCTGACAGAAATCAGATTTTTTTTGAGTGCGTACGAATCATTACCGAAACTGACTATTTTTTGATTTATAAAGCAAGCCTCATCCAGTATCAAAGGACTGAAATCATTCGGCTTATATTGTCTGATTACGGAGCATTAAGCTAGAGATCATGAAAACAAAAGATAACTAGAAGATCCCAAACTTCTTGGAAATTAAAAAAATGTATTTCTAAGTGACCTGTGTGTGCTTGGAAATGTCAATAGTAATTAAAAAATCTTTTGCTCTAAATGTTAATGAGCATATGACTTATCAAAACTTGTGAGATTCAGCTGAAGCAGATCCCTGAGGGTAATTTATAGCCTTAAATACCTATATTAGAAAAGAATAATGACTTAAAAATCAAATATCTAAGCTTCTATCTCAAGAAACTAGAAAAGAATAAAAAATTAAACACTAAAATGTAGGAAAAAGGAAATAGTAAAGAGCTATAGTTGGATTAAAGGGAAAGCAAATGCACAATAGAAAAAAAAAAAACAAAAAAGCCAAAGGATGAGTTGATACAAAGATTAATAAAATTAATAGCGTGAAATATCAGGAAGAAAAATGAAAGTATACATTTCCAATATCAGGAATAAAAAAGAAGACAACACAACATATCATAAAGATATTAAAAAGATAATAAAAGGATATAACATCAATTTGAACATCTAGATGAAATGTATACATTCCTTGAAAAACAGAACCTACTAAAACTAACAGAAGAAACAGAAAATTTAAGTCTGTTATTAAAAATCTTCTCACAAAGAAAACTCCATCTAGATTGCTTGCAAAACCTAAATAGAACCAATCAATCTTTGCCAGCTTTCCTAGAAAAAAAAGGAAAAGAGAACACTTCCTACATTTTTGGGGATTCTTCGATGCGAAGTTCGAAAGAATGTTAATTAACTTAGCTAGGCTTTATGCTGTATTATAAAGTAATTACAAAGGAGTTTTAACCCTTACAACACATTATCAATCTTTATTATAATAAAAACTATTTCATTGTACACATTGCAAGCATATAACCATTAGATTCGAGACTGATTTGTAATGCAATCTGTATCATAAAGAAAAAAATCCAATGGTATTGTTATTGAAGTTCAGTAAAATTTTATAGGTGGACAAATGTACAGAGTTCTGTATTTCAGTTGAGTTCCATTATTTAAAGATTCTTCAATCATAAAAGAGTAACAGTGCGAAGTGCATTAGCCCGGGATATAGGGGAACGAAGTTCTAATTTTGGCCAAACTATCTCTGACCTTAGATGAGTAACCTTTGTTCCTCATCTGTGCAATGAGGGACCTGGACTAGAAGGTCTTTAAGACCTCAGATAAATCTGATGAAATCTGTGTTGTCTTTCTACTCTACCCTCCCGAGAGTGTTAAACCATCTTTGCAAGCGGCAAGATGTGGAGAGATTATTCCAGTCATTGAACCGACACAATTCTTAGCAACCCAAGAGAACTAAAAAAAAAAAGCCATGAGTAAGATTGCTGATGATTTCCTCCATGGCAACAGGAGGCACCTAAGGCCACACAATCTCTAGGTCACCTCCTTTTGCTTAAACCTTTTTCCAAATTTTCTAAGTCAATTTTTTTTCTACACATACACCTCCCAAATTCCACACAGTTCTTCCTTTTCTCTTGTCATAAGTATGTCAAAACGGTATAGCCTCTTTGTTTTTATTATGTCTGTGCCTCCAAGTGTCTTGCTGACAGATACATGTTCTCACTGATTGAGCAATGCTCACCAAATTCTACTGATTTAGGATGTTTTATTTTGAATAAAGTGACACAAATTATTTCCAGATACATAAGAACCATGTAATTGACACATTTTCCTTTATAAAACCTCCAACTAAGAAGATTGGATGGATTATTTAACCTATTTTTTCCCAGCTTTAGTACAGTAGATTTATTTTCCATTGAGTATCATCCATACCACTATTTCTACAGTAGAATTTACATGAATTTTAATAGCAGTCATTTGAAACAGTAGTAACTGTATGGGGTATATTGTAACTGTTTTTATTAGGTTAAGCTACAGGCTTTTCCATAATTGGAATACATGTAACTAAATCGCCCTCCTGAGACAAATTTTCTTTCCAATGACACACGTTAGCAGCACTATTTTAATTAATGAACTCAGTGTCTGTGAGAGGTGACAGACCATGGGGATGCCAAAGCTAACTGTGTAGGGATGCTTTCAGAGGAGTACATTTAATTCAGAAGAAGTGAGAAGATTTTGGTATAACAGTCTGGCTGTGTCCTGTGTCTGTGTCCTGCAACACTCGCTTAGAATTTTATTGGGGAAAACAGACTGACTAACCACGGTTTATAAACCGTTGCCATGATGCATATGCCCATGCCAGGTGCATGTTAAGTGATTTGTAGAGAAAACCTAGGGCAGAAATTCATGCAAGTATTTAAGTATGTTTGCTTTATCCTTTTCTTTCTAGGCAATTTGCTGAGTAATTCTTAGATTTTGTTCCTTCACCTGCTTTAAGATATTTCTAGCTTTTTTATATTCATTTGGTAGACAAGTCATTATTGCAGTTTAAACCTCATTATTTTCCAAAGAGCAAAGGCCTCTTTTTCCAAATACCTGTTTGTGCTCCTTTTTATATATTAAATAAGCTGTGCATGATTCAAATATCTGTTGAATATGATTTTTAACCTAAAAGGATTAAACTTGAGATCTGAACAGTACTGTTGTTAATCTAGAGGTTCTACTTTATTTTTTTAAATCCCAATAATAATCACCAATCTTTCTAGTGCTCTTAATCCACACACATGACTACTATTATTTAGTGATAAAATACAACCCCAAACAAAATTCATTGTTTTATTCATTATGATCTTAGATTTGCTACTTTTCTGCTTCCCTGTTACTTCCCACAATGGACGATAACTTTAGGGAGCTACTGTTTCCTCATCTCCTCCTGCCTTCTGTCTCTGAAACATAACGCATTTCAAATGCTTTTCTCTCTTTATTTTCACCTCTTATTTCTAATTTTTTCCCTGGAATTATTTGATAAAAGGAATTTCCTTGACAGGTGCTTGTTGTGTATCATGAGTTCTTACTTAGCACTCATATGACACGTTCTCAGTGGCTCTTTAAATTGCCGTTATTAAATGCTGTACCTTTTTTTATTCATCTACCCCTATTTTAAAAACCCAGTTTGTGCTCATTTGTTGTTGGAGTATTTCTTAAGTTAGTTCTTTCAAATTAGATATGTGCATGATATGCTCTCTCAGTTACTTCCAAGTCCTAGATTACCTTTCTTTCACCTTGATGGATGAATTATATCTTGACTGGTACACAGGCCTTGGGTTTCAGAATATTTATGTATTTAGCCTGAAGATGCTTTGGCTTCCAGTGTTGTAGATTAGAAGTCTTATTCCTGTCTGATTTTTGTTTTCTTGAAGATTAACTTGATTTTTTCCTTGAAAGTGTATACCATTTTAATTTCCTCTCAAGACTTCATAGGATTTTACCAGGATATAGCTGGGCTTCAGTGTTTTATTCAATAATCAAGCCTAGAGCTCATAAGCTCTTCCAAATTGCAGATTCAGATTTTTGCTCAACTCAAGAAAGTTTTTCTTCCCCTAAAATTGTTTGATTATTGCCTTTTTTTTTTCTTTTGTAGCATCCTCAGTCTGTCCTCTTAGTTTCTGTTTTCCTTTGTGATTTCCATATTTTTATCTCTAAGTTTTGTGCTTTTATTTAGTTCTTTCATTTTATCTTCCAGGCTACTAATGTACTAAATTTTGTCATTCAAAGATCATATTTTTAAGTTTCGGAAAGTATTTTGGGAACTGCACTTGAATCTCTCAAAGTGCCTTTATTATTTTGTCATTTAGATGCTCATCTCTTTCTTCTAGGAGGGCAAATTTATCTTCTCTTCCTCTCTGGCTTTCGGGTCTCCCAGGATGTTCACTTGTTTTTCTCTACTGAGTCACAGGGACCCTCTTTTGGTTGTCGGAATATCCTTCATTGTAGAAATCCTGTATTTGGTGAAAAACAAAAGGACTTCTCACCTTGTGGGTACGCCATTTAGGGATAGGCTGTTAAACCTCTTCTGGCACCATAGTAGGAAGTCAGTTTACAATCTGATCTCCCTGCATTCTCTGTGCCTTGAGAGTAGAAAAGATGTATCTCATTTGTTTACAGTGAACCCTGGCCATTTAGGGCTCAGGGAGATCCAAATGAGGTAAAGTTAAATCCTCTTACCCCCTATCTGCTGGATCCATGGATCACCAATTGCTGTGCTTTTCATGTGGTCCTGAAGCTCCCTGGTCCTTGCACAGAACTTGTTTCAAATTCTCTCCAGGGGGCTTTTAGGAGATGTTGAGTCCTCCTTGATATCTGGTAGCAGCTGCTGATGAAGAGGCAGGTGGCTGAGCTGGTGGAGGAGAAGCCTATTATAGGTGGTCAAGTTTGTAGAATCCCTGCTGAGATCCTTTGTGTCGGTGGTGATGATGATGATGATGATGATATTTAATAGACTGTCAGCACACTCTGCTTGCCACAGATTCTCTTACCAAGGAAGTAACTTGGAATTTAGGAGAAGTAAAGAATTTCTTAGACTTGAATCCAAGTGGTGGCTCTGACATTAATCAACTTGGTGACTTTGGACAAGTAATTAACCTCTCCGTGTCTTTTTCTAGTCTGGAAAATCAGACCAATCACCATAATAGTGGTTTGTTGGATTTGACATACTTCAGGGGCAACTACCTAGCCCATTACTCTCTTTCCTTACTCTAACCTCATTTCTCAGAATGGCTTTGCTGACAAGGGTGGTCAGTGTAGCCATATTAATATTCTATGACCTTGTTTCTCTAGGCACAGCTGATGGGATTGGGAGTAGGCACCTGACTCCAGCTGGGTCATATAGAAATGCTTTCCCGAGAATTGGAAACTTAATGACCCTAGTAAGTCCCAGCTTGTCATTTGAAGCGAGGACAGGCTAACACGGGTTCTGAGGCTACTACTGTGGAGTTGCCAGGCATCTCAGCCATATGTGAAGAGAAGCCAGAAATCCCATTGGCATATAGATGAGAGCAGATATATCCCTGATTGAAACTTTTCATGGTCCCTAATGGTTTTCTAGTTCCTGGTTCCAGTCTTCTTCCATAGGCTTGACTGAATTTTCTGTCCTTGGGATTCATGAATTTGCTTCTGTAATAGTTACAAATTCTACCTATTTTCTATTTACTTAAGTTAGTTTGGGTGAGCTTCTGTTGTTTGCAGCCAAAAGGTTCTTAGAATACTTATTTCCATAACTGGCAAAGTAAGTATATACAGAAAATGAGAATGGGTAAATGTCACGAAAACAGAAAGACACAGGCACAACTTACTGTTGCTTTGCTGACCAAATCTTATGCTTATGTAACAATAATTTAAATATGTTATCTATCTGTATTTTAATAGTTATTACCTTTTAAACCAGAGTGTTAGACTAGTATCTAAGTTATTCCCGTCAGAAGTTGGAGATTGTTTTTTTTAGCAACTGAGACACTTTTGCCAGATTTTGGAAAACTGCTTTTTCTTGCTTCTGGATTTTTAGAGCTAGTGAGTAGCTGGGGAGAATAAATAAGCCAACGTGCTGCACCTTTGAAGTCTGGTCTCCATCTTCTATTTCTCTAGATATTTTTTGTCTGAGGAATCAGCCTGGCAAAAGTAAAGGAAGCAATCGATGTTTCCACAATAATTGTGGGAGACTTCAGCACATCACTTTCTCCTGTAGATAGATCAACCAGATGGAAGACCAATAAGGAAATTGAAAACCTAAACAATCTGATAAATGAGTTGGATTTAACAGACACATATAGAACATTACATCCCAAATCACCAGGATATACATTCTTCTCTAGTGCTTATGGAACGTTCTCCAGAATAGATCATATACTGGGACATAAAACAAGGCTCAATAAATTTAAAAAGACTGAAATTATTCAAAGCACATTCTCTGACCACAATGGAATACAATTAGAAGTCAATAGCCATCAGAGACTTAGAAAATTCACAAATACCTGGAGGTTAAACAACGCACTCCTAAACAATCAGTGGGTTAAAGAAGAAATAGCAAGAGAAATTGCTAAATATATAGAGACAAATGAAAATGAGAACACAACATACCAAACCTGTGGGATGCAGCAAAAGTGGTACTGAGGGGAAAATTTATAGCACTAAATGCATATATTAAAAAGGAAGAAAGAGCCAAAATCAAAGAACTAATGGATCAACTGAAGAAGCTAGAAAATGAACAGCAAACGAATCCTAAACCAAGTAGAAGAAAAGAAATAACAAGGATTACAGCAGAAATAAATGACATAGAGAACAAAAAAACAATAGAGAGGATAAATAGCACCAAAAGTTGGTTCTTTGAGAAAATCAACAAGATTGACAAGCCCCTAGCTAGACTGACAAAATCAAAAAAAGAGAAGACCCATATAAACAAAATAATGAAAGAGAAAGGTGACATTACTGCAGAGCCCGAAGAAATTAAAAAAATTATAGGAGGATACGGTGAACACCTGTATGGCAACAAACTAGATAATGTAGGGGAAATGGACAATTTCCTGGAAACATATGAACAACCTAGGCTGACCAGAGAAGAAACAGAAGACCTCAACCAACAAATCACAAGCAAAGAGATCCAATCAGTCATCAAAAAACTTCCCATAAATAAATGCCCAGGGCCAGATGGCTTCACAGGGGAATTCTACCAAACTTTCCAAAAAGACCTCACACGAATCTTACTTAAACTCTTTCAAAACTTCGAGGAAAATGGAACACTACTGAACTCGTTTTATGAAGCTAACATCAATCTAATATCAAAACCAGGCAAAGTTGCTACAAAAAGGAAAACTACTGGCCAATCTCCCTATGAATACAGATGCAAAAATCCTCAACACAATACTTGCAATATGAATCCAAAGACACATTAAAAAAATCATACACCATGACCAAATGGAGTTCATTCCAGGCATGCCAGGATAGTTCAACGTAAGAAAATCAATTAATGTATTACAACTCATTAACAAATCAAAAGGGAAAAATCAAATGATCATCTCAATAGATGCTGAAAAAGCATTCTACAAAATCCATCACTTTTTGATAAAAATACTTCAAAAGGTAGGAATTGAAGGAAATTTCTTCAATATGATAGAAGAGCATGTATGAAAAACCCACAGCCAGCATAGTACTCAATGGTGAGAGACTGAAAACCTTTCCTCTAAGCTCAGGAACAAGACAAGGATGCCCGCTATCACCACTGTTACTCAACATTGTACTGGAAGTGCTAGCCAGGGCAATCTGGCAAGACAAAGAAATAAAAGGCATCCAAATTGGAAAAGAAGAAGTAAAACTGTCATTGTTTGCAGATGATATGATCTTATATCTGGAAAACCCTGAGAAATCAATGATACAGCTACTAGAGCTAATAAACAAATTTAGCAAAGTAGCAGGATATAAGATTAATGCACATAAGTCAGTAATGTTTCTATATGCTAGAAATGAACAAACTGAAGAGACGCTCAAGAAAAAGATACCATTTTCAATAGCAACTAAAAAAATCAAGTACCTAGGAATAAACTTAACCAAAGATGTGAAAGACCTATACAAAGAAAACTATGTAACTCTACTAAAAGAAATAGAAGGGGATCTTAAAAGATGGAAGTATATTCCATGTTCATGGATAGGAAGGCTAAATGTCATTAAGATGTCAATTCTACCCAAACTCATCTACAGATTCAATGCAATCCCAATCAAAATTCCAGCAACCTACTTTGCAGACTTGGAAAAGCTAGTAATCAAATTTATTTGGAAAGGGACGATGACTCGAATTGCTAAACACACTCTAAAAAAGAAAAACCAAGTGGGAGGAGTTACACTCCCTGACTTTGAAGCTTATTATAAAGCCACAGTAGTCAAAACAGCATGGTACTGGCACAAAGATAGACATATTGATCAATGGAATCGAATTGAGAATTCGGAGATAGACCCCCAGATCTATGGCTGACTGATCTTTGATAAGGCCCCCAAAGTCACTGAACTGGGTCATAATGGTCTTTTGAACAAATGGGGCTGGGAGAGTTGGATATCCATATCCAAAAGAATGAAAGAGGACCCCTACCTCACACCCTACACAAAAATTAACTCAAAATGGATCCAAGATCTCAATATGAAAGAAAGTACCATAAAACTCCTAGAAGATAATGTAGGAAAACATCTTCAAGACCTTGTATTAGGCGGCCACTTCCTAGACTTTACACCCAAAGCACAAGCAACAAAAGAAAAAATAGATAAATGGGAACTCGTCAAGGTTGGAAGTTTCTGTACCTCAAAGGAATTTGTCAAATAGGTAAAGAGGCAGCCAACTCAATGGGAAAAAAATTTTGGAAACCATGTATCTGACAAAAGACTGATACCTTGCATATATAAAGAAATCCTACAACTCAATGACGATAGTACAGAGAACCCATTATGAAATGGGCAAAAGATATGAAAAGACAGTTCTCTGAAGAGGCAATACAAATGGCCAAGAAACACATGAAGAAATGTTCAGCTTCACTAGCTATTAGAGAGATTCAAATTAAGACCACAATGAGATACCATCTCACACCAATTAGAATGGCTGCCATTAAACAAACTGGAAACTACAAATGCTGGAGAGGATGTGGAGAAATTGGAACTCTTATTCATTGTTGGTGGAAACGTATAATGGTTCAGCCACTCTGGAAGTCAGTCTGGTAGTTCCTTAGAAAACTAGATACAGAGTTACCGTTCGATCCAGCGACTGCACTTCTTGGTATATACCCGGAAGATCGGAAAGCAGTGACACGAACAGATATCTGCATGCCAATGTTCATAGCAGCATTATTGACAATTGCCAAGAGATGGAAACAACCCAAATGTCCTTCAATGGATGAGTGGATAAATGAAATGTGGTATATACACATGATGGAATACTACGCAGCAGTAAGAAGGAACAATGTTGTGAAACATATGACAACATGGATGAACCTTGAAGACATAATGCTGAGTGAAATAAGCCAGGCACAAAAAGAGAAATATTATATGCCACCACTAATGTGAACTTTGAAAAATGTAAAATAAATGCTTTATAATGTAGAAAGTAAGGGAACTAGCGGTAGAGACCAATTAAAGAAGGGGGAACGATAATACAATAAGAACAGATAAGCTATCATGTGGGTAGGTTTAATGTTCTGGGAATGCCCAGGAATGACAATGGTCTGTTAATTTATGATGGGTATTGTAGGAACAAGTTCACAGAAATGTTGCTGTATTAGGTTACTTTCTTGAGGTAGAGTAGGAACATGTCGGAAGTAAAGTAGTTATCCTAGGTTAGTTGTCTTTTTCTTACTCCCATGTTATGGTCTCTTTGAAATGTTCTTTTATTGTATGTTTTTTTTATTTTTTTTTAATTTTTTTATTTTTTATACAGTTGATTTAAAAAAAATTTTTTTTTAAATTAAAGAAAATGAAAAAATATGCAGAACCCCCTTGAAGAGCTGGTGGAGAATGCAGGGGTGTTGGGCTGCCCCACCTCGATGGTTGCTAACATGCCCACAGACATAGGGGACTGGTGGTTTGATGGGTTGAGCCCTCTACCACAGGATTTGCCCTTGGGAAGACTGTTGCTGCAAAGGAGAGGCTAGGCCTCCCTATGGTTGTGCCTAAGAGTCTCCTCCCGAATGCCTCTTTGTTGCTCAGATGTGGCCCTCTCTCTCTGGCTAAGCCAACTTGAAAGGTGAAATCACTGCCCTCCCCCCTACGTGGGATCAGACACCCAGGGGAGTGAATCTCCCTGGCAACGTGGAATATGACTCCTGGGGAGGAATGTAGACCTGGCATCTTGGGACGGAGAACATCTTCTTGACCAAAAGGGGGATATGAAAGGAAATGAAATAAGCTTCAGTGGCAGAGAGATTCCAAAAGGAGCCGAGAGGTCACTCTGGTGGGCACTCTTACGCACAATATAGACAACCCTTTTTAGGTTCTAAAGAATTGGGGTAGCTGGTGGTGGATACCTGAAACTATCAAACTACAACCCAGAACCCATGAATCTTGAAGACAATTGTATAAAAATGTAGCTTATGAGGGGTGACAATGGGATTGGGAAAGCCATAAGGACCACACTCCCCTTTGTCTAGTTTATGGATTCATGAGTAGAAAAATGGGGGAAGGAAACAAACAAGGAAAGGCACCAAGTGTTCTTTTTTACTTTAATTGTTCTTTTTCACTTTAATTATTATTCTTGTTATCTTTGGGTGTGTGCTAATGAAGGTGTCAGGGATTGATTTAGGTGATGAATGTACAACTATGTAATGGTACTGTGAACAATCGAATGTACTATTTGTTTTGTATGACTGCGTGGTATGTCAAGATATCTCAATGAAATGAGTATAAAGAAATATATTTCGACCTGAAGAGGCCACAGGAGAGGGGGTTGTTATCAAAGCCAAACTCATGAAGCAGGAATGAGAACCATGGGCTGGGCTTCCCTGGCAGGAGTTGGAACACTGGAGGAAGTTGCTTTTGAGCAGAGGATCAATCCATGAGGGAGATGCTGCCTCTGCCAAAAAAGAGACGTTATGTAAGGCAGAGAAGAGACATACAGATGCCCTGGCTTCTCCCACTCTCCGGTGCCTTTCATTGGATGAACGTACCCAGAAGGTAATTGGCCATGGACCCCAGGAGAGGAAAAATCTACATGGTGTTCATGCACTTCTAGAAATGTCATTTATTTCTGAGTGTTCTTATACTTTCTCAAGCTTAGAAATCCAGGATGCAGATTTTAGCTTGACAGTAGATTTTAACAGGTGGTGGTACTAATCTTCCAGGGAACATTGGAAATATGCAAGGACATTTGTTTTGTTATCCCAGTGAAGGGGAGTTGCTACTGGGATTGAGGGCTGGGATCCAGAGATGCTTCACATCCCAAAATGTATGGAGCAGCCCTGTGCAACAAAGAACTGCAACATCCAAAATGCCAATAGTTTTCCATTGAGAAAGCCAGCAATTTGATGTGACAGTATCATTTGAAGTGGAAAGGATTGATTCAAAAACCAGCAAGTTTACAATCATTGAAGGATTCCAAGTGGAGTCTGGAAACTCTTGGCAGGAGTATTGCAGAAGGGGTTCAGAATTCAGAGAGTGAGGATGGATGGAACGATTGGAGTTCAACTTGACCTCTAAGGTCCTTTCCATCCTCAAGAAGTTGTAGTATTCTTGATAATTATAAAAATAGATAATTTTCATTCAGTACTTAACCTCTGTAATGTTAATTTTCTGACATATGACCCTCCCTGTGTTTCTCTGTTTTCCCTGGAGTTTATTCATTACTCATCCTGAACATAACTTAACATTCATGACCAAGTGTCTTCTGTACTTAACAATAGTAAAGCAGAGATTTTTACGAAGACCCTGTCTTGTTTGTGCATTTATTTCCAAGATTTCTCCATACAAATAGTGTAAATAGAAGTTAGCACACCCCGGATTCCTGTACTTTCATTCATTTACACAGCACCTGTGATGTACCAGGCATGTGTATGAACACATACATGGCCCCCAACTCCCATGATTTTATGGTCTAGATGGTGTGCTGCCCAGTGGAACTTGCTACATGTCAAAAGCAATAACCACTCTGGAGCTCTTGCAATATGGCCAGCACAACTGAAAAAGTGAATTTAAAATTTTACTTAATTAACTTAAATTTAAATGCCATACATGGCTGGTGGCTATTGTATTAGACAGTGCAGGTCTAGAAGAGAAAGTAGAATATTATGATAATGGATGGCATTTAACACTTTTGGAGTTTGTTCAAGGGCTAATCAAAGGATAAAAAGAGTAATACTTGACATATTGGAGTTCACAACCTAGGGATGATACAAGCAGTTAAGTAGTATTCGTGGTATGTGTAGATTGAAGCAAGTATTGAAGGGAGACAGTGAGGAAGAGGCTGATTGTCTAGAAGAATCAGTGACTGTTCAGAAGAGGAGACCTTTGAGCTGGAGCTTGAGAAGTGGGGAAGCTGGCCAAGTAAAGACAAAATTCCTGGTAGAGCAGGGTTTCTCAGACAGGGCACTATTGATCTTTTGGGTTGGATAATTCTCTGTTGTGGAAGGCTGTCCTCTGCATTGTAGGATGTTTGATGTTTAGCAGTATCCCTGGTGTCTACCCACTGAAAGGTGCCCCCGATCGCCAGAGAGGAGAGACAGCTGAGGAGATCAGGCAAAGGCGTTTATTCTGAAAGTGGAAAGGAGCCCGCTTGGGCAGCGCACAAAGTGGCATCTGCACCGGCTGTGGCAGGGGGAATGCGTTATATGCGCCTGGGAACCTGTGGAGGGAGGAGGAGGAGAAAGAAAAGTTTGTAGCAACAAATTTTGTAGTTGACGTCAGTCTGGGATGGGGGGGTTCATCTCTTATTGCAGCAGGTTGGTTTCTGTTAAGGCCTCGGAGGCTGCTGTTATCTGTCTGCTGCAGGCTGGTTTTCTTCAAGGCCTCAGAGGCTGCTGCTGCTCTCTGCGTTTCTTGAGGAGGCCGGACCTATCACCCCCTAGATGCCAGTAGCATCCCTACCTCCACCATAAGTTATGACAACAAAAATGCCTGCGGATACTGTCGAAAGGTCCTGGAGAGCCAATGTGCCTCCAGTTTGAGAACCTCTGTGTCAGAGGAAATTTGACATGAAAGACCCAGGTGTTACATATGGAGTACTGGATCACTTAGGGAGGCTACATGGCTAAGTAAGGTGTTGCCAGCTAAGTGTGGCAGATATCAGAGGGTCTCCAACACCATATCAGGAGTTCAAACCCCATAATAAAAAATAATAACACGTGCATAATAATAGATACATGCGTTCTATATAGAAATAAAAATGTCTGGTTGGTTTTTTTAAGTTATCGTTCAGTGTAAGAAAGAAATGTCCCTGTATATGTTTCTTTCTGTGAGATTTAAAAGCTTGCTGGAATAAAGAGCAGCCTTCCCTAACTGAATTCCCATCAGTTGCCCATTGGTCCTTATGGTTTAGCTCTTGATTTTATTCTCTTACCCATTTAAATCCTTGTGAAAGTAAGCTGTGGACTGTATATGATGGCACCTGAGAAATTGTATTTAGGGTCATTATTTAATTTAGTTGCTTTTTCTATTTTTTTTTTTTTCATTAGAGCGGATGTAGGTTAAAAGAAAAATCTTCCTTGAGTTGGCTTTTGCCTCCACAATAAGAATAAGCTCCTTAAAGATAGGAACCATCTCTAGTATCTTCTTCGGTGAGATTTTTAGAAAGTTAATTGGGATTCACTTGTGTTTTAATTCCCCATATGCTCCAACTTGTGGTTAATAAGCTTGCATGTTGGGCCAGCCAGTAGATTGTGTGTTTAAAGACTAAAACAAACCCAAAATGCCAAACTGGCAGTAAATCATGTTGCTTATGATAGAACTCTGAATCATTGTTTGAGATGAGTCCATAAACCCCATAAAACACTCCCCTCCAAGCTTTCTTAGATTAGTTTGTCTAGCACAACCTATAAAATATTTCTCGGACACTTCAAATATTTTTGTAAAATAAAATTTCTGTTGTTTTATGATATAAAGCATTTGGTGTATTTTTATGGGAAACTGATGCTTATCTATTTAGTGGAAGTTGTTGGTTTAGGACATTTGGAATATCACATACCACTCCAAAAAAAAAAAAAAACCCTTTGTATGGAGAGAGGATAGTTTTCTTTTTTCCCCTTTAGGTTTGTCTCCGTTTGGGCAGTGTCTGTGACATGCTCCAAAGTTACATAATTAGGAAAAGCAGCCGTATTTATTATTAGATTTAAAATAGTACCTTACAGTAGTAAGAAGTTGGTGCTTCTGGATATGTATTAACTGAAATTGTTCTGTCAGCAACCTGTATGAAAAATAAGCTTTGGATGAAATGAACTAGCCTTTGGCAATTGAGACCCTTTAGGAGTTCTGAGGGTGCCATCCTGTCTTTATAATCTCATCTCCCTGACTTGTTTACAGTCAGGCCACATGCCCTCTGAGCCTCATTGTTCCCACTCAGAGCAAGAACTGACAGTTGGCCTCTTGCCTTTTTGATTTATCCTCCTTTTTATGCCTTATTTTTGGCATTTTGAAAGTCTTCATTTCCAAAGCCTGTTATTTCTGACCATTAAAAAACAACACCCACCAGGATGCTATTTTAAAAGGTGCTTGTGTAGCATAAGCATGTGCTGGACAATAAACCCATCTGGTTGCATTTTGTTCTCGTTAAAATTTTGCACCCACCCTTGTTGGTTGAGTGTGAGAGAAGCAGTCACGAAGGGAGGCACACAGAGGTATGGGCACTCCCTGTTGTCAGGAAGAATCTATACTCTCAGACAGATACTATAGTCCTCTATCCTAGACTTTCTTCCTGTTCAGGAAGATCCAAGGGAGAACAGATGGTGTAGGGCAAACTATCCCATCTGTAGGAAATAGATCAAAACCAGGGCCATCTACTTGAAAATGAAAGAAACCTTAAAGATCATCTACTCAGTGGTTGATCATTTTGATTTTAGTAGAACTCCTGAAGCAGTAGAATCATTCATAAAGTACTAATGTTAAAAACAGTAATGATGATGCAAGCAAAAATTTATTGAGTTCTTTGCAATGCTACCATGGATCATGTAAGAAACATGAGGGTGGCAGTAATGTATGTGCCAAACTCACAGTTACTGAGACAGAGCTGGGTCCAGGATGATGTTATTGGGCCACCGGCACCAACCCCAAAACTCTCAACTTCTTTATATGGTACAATATGACATGCTTTCATTGCATAAGCTAATGTCAATTGGGTGACTTATGTGAGCTGAATACGTCATAAAGAGTACTTGTCGTAAACAGTAGCCAAAGAAAATTACCTACTGGCTTTGCACGCTCTGTGTGACCTGGCCATCAGACAGCATGTTTTTAATTGGTTTTCAATTAAAAGAACTTCTTCTGTAACACTTAAAAAAAAAAAAAGAGTACCTGTCAATGAACACAGAGTCTATAGCTGATAATCAACCAGTTAGCCTAAGTCTCTGAACTGTTTCTGAGGGCCAGCCTGGCCAAGAGGAGATCCAGAAACAGTACCAGGAGATGGTTTCTGCCATTCTCAAGGAATTCACAGGCTGGTGTCGGAGATTGTATAATGCATATTGGGATTAGAATGGTCACACTGGGAAATAAGAGGCATGTCTAAGCATTGTTCTTCATGTCCCTGTTAACTCAAACGGGATGAGAACAGAGCTTATCCCGGTTGTCTGTTTAAAATTACTGAAATGAACCAAGAGGTGATTGATGTAGTGGGTTAATAAGAAAAGTCGACTGTTTGGAGAGATCCCTCACTAAACTTTGAGGATAATATCGCCAACCTTCATCAGGGGTCTCAGGATCATTGAGTAAGTGAACAATTCCATAGACTTTCTCACCTTCCTAATGCTTGAATGTATGACGAGCTCTATTTTGATGAATGGGGAGAAAGAAAGAAAGGAAGAAAGGAAAGAGGGAGCAGAGGAAGGGATTAGAAAAGTGGAGCCAGGGAGAAGCAAAGTGAAGAGAAAGGGGAAAGGGAGGAGAGTGGAAGAAAGCGCCCAAGATCTCTAAGAGGCATAAACAGCTTGTGGAGAATAAACAAGAGGTTAAAGAAATGAATGAAAATCTTGGGTCCTGAATGAATCCAGGTATGCATAAATATGCCAACAGATATTTAAGTTTGTTTCTTAAAACTGTCATCTCTAATAACATGAAGACTTTATTAATGAAAACATGACTATAATCATAATCTGAGGGAAAGTATCCTGGAACGCATGATCTTGGCAAGTCAGTGAATTTTTTGGACCTCATTTATCCTTTGTGCAAAATGAAAGAATACGATAAAAGTATCCTCTTTTTTCAGGGCAAAAATTCCCTTCTAGTCTAGTCAAATCTAGTCATCATTTCCCCTCTTCCTATTGGTTTAAAGGCTGGTCATTTTTTTTGCTGTAATGATAATTTGTCTAAGTTTAATGCTTTAATTAGATGTAATTAACAAAGAACACATATACTTTGATGTTTTTATTTTCAGTAAAGATAATGGGGGCATTAATTTAAGATTGTAGAATCTCCAAGAAAATAAAATAAAAGTCATTATAAATTTTAACCAATGTTGTTTTAAACTAGCTAAACCATGTATTTCTGTACTTTTCTTCATCCTTTTTGTTAGTGGTGTTTCCTCATGTTCCTATGCAGAATTCAACTACTTTTTTACTAATCAGGGCTTCTTCCTTGCTCTTTTAAAAGAAAGAGGAAACTTTACAAGATATTTTGCTTTTGGAAGGCTATTTATGTTTTTTTCAATGTTGTTCCCCCCCGCCCCCTTTTCTAACTGTCAAGCCTAATTTTTAAGGTTTGGCAGTATGGTGGGTTATAGTTGCTATTTAATTTTTATTTATTTTTTGTATTATCTTTCTTTGACCAATTGCATAGTGTATCAATTGCCTTTAATACAGCTACAATTAACCTTTCTAAGTTAAAGATAAAAATGAAGAATTAAGTGTTGATAAAATTTAGCAAAAGTGTTTTGTGGGAAAACATCCCCCCAATGAAAACTAAATATCTGAAAACTTGCAGTAAAGAGTAGATAAAAAGATTTGGTTCAGGAATATCCATCATGTGATTTTGTGGTGCAGAGAGATTTTCTCTGAGTAATTCTCCTTTAATGTCTGTTTTTTACTGATAAACTCCGTTCAATGCTAGATTGCCAGTCCTAAGAAACTACCAATAAATCGTTATATTTTCCAAGAAGGCCCTTTCCTGCTTGTCATTTACCTGATGTTGGATATACTCATATGTAAAAGTGTAGCATGAGATGGCTGTTCTATGAAATCAAAAACAATTCTGAATAAAAACATGCTGATGTCTTAAAACTAGCACCCATTTCCATGTCTGAAAAGTGGCAGGCACTTAAAAACTAACTGAGGAATAAACCTTGATTCTTATGAAGAGACGTATTCCTTAAAGAATAAATGTGGCCAAGAAAGAAATACCAACCCATGGTGTACTGTTCAAAACACTGCTTCATGCCAATGTCAGGCTGACCTCAACATGATGATTTCTTATTGAAGACATTAAGCTAGAGACAAGCGTCCTTAGAGCGTGGAAAATCAAGTAAACCACTGTATAGTTATATTCCAAAGTTATAGTCATTTCTCAATTTCCTCCAAAAATTTCTGGTCACCAAGAAACTAGGTATGTAGCTGAATTCTGCTTTTAGCGTGTCAGTAGAGAAATGTAACTAATTAGAACCTTAGTCTGCATGAAACATAAGAATTCTACCTTAAAACTGTAGTACAGGGTTTCTCAAAGTATAACCTTTGGACCACATCACTCAGAACCGTCTATGATGTTAATTACAAATGCAGGTTCTCAGGCTCAATATAGACTGTTTAAATGCAATACTTGGGGGCATGCACAGGAATCTACATTTTTAACTAGTTCCCTCGGGAAGTTGTAAAGCCACACAACCATGACCATGGAGTAGCTTTATCATGGTTTTAGTTGGGCTGTCATCCTGGGAACAAACCTGACATCACTGCAGTTCCACTGTGTGCAAGAAAGTATTTAAACGGGAGACCTCTAATAATGGTTTTAGACACTTAAGTTTCCTATGTCTTTACTCTGCAAGGCATTCTGTTTTCAGTTGGAAAGCCAATGATCTGACAGTAGGATGAACACAAAAAGGAAGAAAGGAAGGAAGAAAAAGAAACACATGAAATTGGTATCTTTGTCTTTGAATCTAATAAGCAAAACAGTGGCTTAATCACAGTGAACATGTGGAGGGCAGGAGGGAGGGAAGGTTAGACAAGCATGTTGGGCAGGTGGGAGGTATGGGGTATTACAAGTTTAAAAGTTTTTATTTTATTCTGTAGACAATGGTGAGCTACTGAAAGTGGAGCAGAGGAATGAGATCATCAAAGTTTGTCTTCAAAAAAGAAAGAAACAAAGAAGGCAAACTATCAAGTGGTATACAATGAAGAGGGCAACATGTTTGAAACCTTAGGAGATTTTTGTTTGCATGCTAGAAAAGAAAAGGCCCCTGCATGCATGAATTCAACCCGAGGAAAAAGGACCAGCTAGAGAATAAAAACAAAGCGCCCCCTGTTCACAAAAACACCCTGGGAGCAGGTCCTAATCAAAGCTCTAAATTTCATCTCTTTGCATCACCCGCCCAGGTCACTGTTGGAGGATAGCACTTTTCTTCTAGATATTTTCTGTGTTGTTGAGCTGGCATGCTGCTTGGGAAACTTCTGAAGGCTTATGTTGCTTGACTCTGTAACCTCAAAACATTTGCTTATGGTTTGTTAGTTTTCTAGGGAGACTGTGCTGGGATCTTACCCAGGCCAGACTTTTGCTTTGATTTTAGAGCAGTCCACTTCTCCAGCAGTATCTTAATGTGTTCCTTTAGACATCGGCTGTAAAATTCTGTTATTAATTATGTATAAATACACATATATTACATATTACATCTTTTATTGCCACCGTGAAAAGGATAGGTAATAAAACAGTAGTGGCTGTTGCAGTATTCTTTCTCCTACCCCCATTAAATCAGAGACCTCAGTAATTCAGAATCTCTATTCTTTTGATGGAGAAAATAACTGTTCATCCATCCTTTTCATTCATTCTTTAAGCCAGTCATCCAAAAAAACACAGGTACCCAATATGTGTCAGGCACTATTCAAGATGCTAGGATAGTGAAACAGGAATATTCACTGCCACATGTGGAGGGACAGGCATCTGTCTACACAGCTAATTATTGGTTACCATTCCTCTTAAGACAAAAATCACAGATCCTTGATTTGGCACATCAGGTCCTGTGCCTTCTAGTCCCTGCCCAGTTTCCACCCACATCTAGCTCCACTCTCTTCATTTTAGGTAGGCCAGCTGTGCTCCCTTCATAGTGCTTATTAGAAGCATAGTTGATTATTTCTATAACTGTTGCTTAGTATCTATTTTCCTTTGTATGCTAAGCTTCATGTGGGTGGGGACAAGGATGGCTGAGTATTCGCTGCTGGCCCATAAATGGCACTCAAGAAAGAGTTTTAATGATCATTGAATGAATAAATACATACTCGTACGTGCAATAATAGACTATGCATGGGGACATAGAAGGAACACATGTAAAGTCCTGTTACTGATGCTTTAAGCCTCTTATTTATTCACAACAAAAAATAACAGCCCTCTGTCTCTTCAAGACTAAATCATTAACCACAAACTAAGCCCTGTTGACTATTTTTACTAAAATGGCAAACATTGCTAAGATATGTTACATTTTAGAAATAGTTTCAAAAAAAGTGGAAACAATATGGTCTTGAATGGAAATCTTTGTGTGGTTTTTTTTTTTTTTTTTTTTTTCACTTTTACAGACATAATAATAATTACTAGTTCTCCCACTAACAATTAAATGTCAAGGCCAAAATTACAATTGGGAACATCTTGCTAATGTCTTTCTGCTATCATGGTAGCTTGACATTTGTAAAATATTTTTTTTATTAGAGAAATTGTGGGTTTACAGAATAATCATGCATAAAATACATGGTTCCTGTATACCACTCTATTATTATCACCTTTCATTGGTGTGGTACATTTGCTGCAATTGATGAAAGCACATTTTTATAATTGTATTGTTAATTACAGTCCCTGGCTTCACTTAGGTTTAATGTATGTGTTGTGCAGGTCCATGGATTTTTAAAAAATTTTTATTCTAGTAAATGTACATCTCAATTACAAGTAAATTAAAATAGCCAAAAGGTTTCCAATCAAGGGAAAGTTTCCTAGAGAGTAAGCAAAATTAACGATATTTATTTCTATGGTTGATTAATTTATATATAATGCTTCATTCTATCTGATTTAATAACTTTAACACATTTCTTAAAAACTCATGTTATTTTCTTCTATTAGCCTTAATTTTGTGTTAGTACACCTGCTGAAAGTTATTTCTCTCATTTAGATTTTTATTTATTTCAAACATATCTGCATCATTCTCCACCACCTAAAATCATATTCTAATCAGACTATATATTTTAGGTTTCCATATTTTCGTACCTTTGTCATTTTTGTTCTTTACATCCTTAAAGGCAGTTCATTGAGAAAATTATATTCCAAATCTATGAAGTTGAAATTAATTTTCTACACTGACTATAAAGTTAGAATACAAAAGATTTATCTAAAATATTAGCTGGACAATGTATGAAAGCATATACATGATGTATAGCAAAAACACATTCATTGGAACCTTTAGTTCAGATAATTCCAGACGTGTAGATTATTAGCAAAAAGTGTAAGCAAGTGTCAGGTCTGAAAAGGAAAAAGACAAGCCAAATGTTTACTGGTTTTGCACCCTGGAAAAACATTCATTGGTGGTTGTATTTACAAGTAAACTGCACAGATATTTTGAGGCTAGGAAATTTAGGGTGAGTCCACTGAGCAAATTTAATGTGAATTCCCTGTATAAAAGCCACTGTACTGGGCTTAATTGGAAGTGGTGAAAAAATAAATAGAAAACTTGTTCTCTTGAAAGTTTGAGATCTGTTTAGGAAGACAAAAACATGCGTGATCTAACAAGTGAAGGATGCTTACACGTGATGTATCAACAAATAGGAATACATAAATTAATTATTGAACAGATAATGAACAACTGGGCCATCTGAGTCTGTGAGAAGCACTCACTGAAGGAGAGCTTCCTGGAGGAGGTGAGTTTTGAGTAAAAAAAGAGTTTTGAGAAAAAAAGTGTTCATTAGCTAGAAAGTCTATTGATAGGAACATATAATTTACAGAAATAGAAAAATTGAGAGCATATTTGTAGGGATAAGGCAGGGCCGTAAGCTACTTGAGCTTAGTTTTAATGGAACAAGTGATCATATACAAGTCCCTTAAGCTCTTATTAGTTTAACTAATAAGGTCACCATGGTGGAAAAACAATGAGAAATTATGTGGATTGGTAAGAAAATGGCTGATGTGAAAGTAACTTGGATAATGACAATGATTGATTTCTAGGATGTTTTGAGAACATTATATATAAAAAAATAGGTCCCTTATCAGCTTGATGCCTGAACTCAACTCTTGCAACTGTTTTTATTTGTATATATTGCTCTTGAATCCTTCACTGCATATATATTGTCCTAGTTTGCTAATGCTGCAGAATGCAAAACACCAGAGATGGATTGGCTTTTATAAAAAGGGGGTGTATTTGGCTATACAGTTACAGTCTTAAGGCCATAAAGTGTCCAAGGTAACACATCAATAATCGGGTACCTTCACTGGAGGATGGCAAATAGCGTCCGGAAAACCTCTGTTAGCTGGGAAGGCACATGGCTGGCGTCTGCTCCAAAGTTCTGGTTTCAAAATGGCTTCTCCCAGGACATTCCTCTGTAGCAAGCTTCCTCCTCTTCAAATAACATCACTCACAGCTGCACTCCCTTCAGTCTCTTTGAGTCAGCACATTTATATGGCTCCACTGATCAAGGCCCACCCCGAATGGGCGGGGCCACACCTCCGTGGAAATATCCCATCAGTTATCATCTACAATTGGGTGGGGCGTATCTCCGAATCCAAACATTCCAACTTAATCCCCACTATTATGTCTGCCCCACAAGATTGCATCAAAGAATATGGCCTTTTCTGGGGGACATAACACATTCAAACCGGCACATATATTTTTTACTGTACTGTTTTATATTTTGCCTTTCTCATTTAACTGTACATCATAAACATTTTCTACATTTCTGTATAGTTACAATAATTTGAACAACAGTTTAAAAATTCCATCATGTTGATCCATTGCAATTTACTAAATCATTGCCTTATTGTTGCATGTTTAGATTGCTTCTTGGTTTAGTAATGCAGTAGTGAATACTGCTGTATATACATTATTTTTTCCTCTCTTCGATTATTTTTGGAGTATATATTCACAAAAATATATTTATTGGAGCTAAGGTTTCGGAGATTTTTACAGTTCTTTCTGTACTGCCATTCTGATTTTAGAAGGCTTTGGTCAGTTTTACTCTGCAACCAGCAGTGTATATGGGAGTTGATTTTCTCGTATCTGTGTCAACAATAGTTTTCAGCATTAGAAATGTTTTATTAATTTTATAGGCTTGAAATAACACTTTAAGATAGCTTTAATTAGAATTTCTCTCTTCTTGGTGAGGATGATCATTTTCTTAATTTGTTTGCCTACTATTTGTATTTCTATTTGTGTAAATTATATGTTCCCATTAATTGACTTTTTAGCTAATGAACTCTTTTTTTCCTCAAAAAAAAAAAAAATTATTTAAAATACATGTGGTTTTTATATAGGACCAAAAGGTAAATATTAGCTAAAGAATAAAACAGGAGAAACTTTTTTATAATTCCCATATGAAGGGAACTTAATACATAAAAAACTAGATAAACTTGTTACTGCTGTGTCTGGTTGAAATGGTGGGTAGCAGGTCCGCTTACTTGAACTCTTTCTTACTATCCTGGCTTCTGAAGCACCTCAGCATAAGAAACATTGCTATTATTTTACAGCAGAAGGTACATATACCTGAAAAAATAGTTTATGACTGATGCTCAGATAATAAGTTGAAGTAATGCAAAGATGTTTTAGAATAGAGACACACTATAAAGAAAGTTTCACTATAGATTTTCTAAAGAATTAGGTATGCAGAACGTGTTTTTCCTTATTTGATTCAGTAGACACAGTGGAAAGACGACATGTTGATTGCTGGGAAGGATACAGAAATTAACCAGACTATAGTTTAGCCCTGAACATGCTTTGATATAGCAGGGGAGGTAAGATATATATACAAATAGCAATAAGAGATGGGGTTATGATGAAATTCTCATTGTTCTGGAGAACAAGTAAATTGGATTTATAAATAGAAGATCAAGGGAATATTTTATTGGGGGTTGAGGCAAGCAGGGTGTATTTAAAAGTATCGGCAGAATTCAGGGTTGAGAGAAAGGTGCTGAGTAATAGAGAGCAAGAGGCAGATCATGGAGTGAGGAGGGGCGATGGAAGGAATGGACAGAGCTCAGGTTTGCCTGGATGTCGCTCACATGAGAGGGCCAAGGCTGCAACAGTAGTGGCAAGATGGAGGCAGGCCTGAGAGTTGTGGCTTAGGAATTTCGGCTCCGTGCTTTGGGAATGAAGATGTTTGAGGAGAACGTCAGGATAAAAGCTATCTTTATACCACTTTCAGCATATCTTTTGGACGTGAATTAGGGAATGTGGGTTTTCCTTTTGAAGCTTCTGTTCATGTACAATTTTTAAAGAATGTTTTGCAAATTGTTTTTGGCCCTGGCAAAGACTAGCACAATACAGTGGAAAGAGAACTAGGCTAGTGTTCAAGATCCTGGATTATAGACGCCATACTACGTTATTTGGGCTAAGTAACTCCATCTCTCTGGGCCTCAGCTTCCTCTCGTGTAAAATGAGAAGAATGGGCTGGATTATTTCCAAAGTTCCTTCCAGCTCAAACATTCTGAGATCTTACATGGGCTTTAAGATACCTTAAAGACCCATTACAAAAATCTTCCCCATGAACTGAAATTCTTCCTTGAGAATTGATTTCTTTGTGTTTCAGATTTTAAATCTTCAGTGGTTGTCTCTCTCCATGTAAATAACCCAGGAGTACTAAGCCAAATCAATTGGTCATTCTTAGATGAGTGGAATTTAGTTATATTAACCACATTCTCACCTGACGGACGGATGGATGGGAATGTACCATGAGAAAAGTGACTTGACAGGATGGAATAAAATAAAAAATAATAAAATACATTTACCATGTGCTTTCACAGGTATTAAACCACTTGATCCTCACAACCACACAAAATCAATACTTTTTTTGAAATGAGGATATTGAGGCTATAGATTAATTATTTTCTTAAGAAAAATTACACAGCCAACGAGTGGCAGAGCCACGATTTGAAACCCCTAAGTATGATGTGTTTAACCACCACCCAATACTTCTTCTCAAGGATCTGTGGAAAGAATCTTCTGTAGGACTGGGTTCTGTTCATGGAAAGTCAATGATCTTAGTCTGCCTGGGAAATGGGTGGGAGGATTTTGAAAGAAGATACAAATGTGCCAGTGACACTCTTGTGACCTCAACGTTTTGCTCAGGAATCTAATTATAACTGATCAACACAATGTATTTCCCTTACCTGAAATTTATTTTAAAACATAGCATTATAGTCATACAAGTATGAAATGCATCAGTTTCAGTTAGAGGGATTTGAAGGTGGATGGAATTGGTGGTTATTTTGAGTCCTCATTATGTTGCAAGACCAGTATATCCCAGCACCATGGTTGTGAAAATGGACAGCACCAGTTGGGTTTGCCAGTTCCTGGGCCAGTCCTCCTTTATGCATTTCCCAGCACTGTTCTTTCAAAGGCTGTGCTTTACAAGTCCCAGTCTTTTACAACTTCCCTTTGAAACTGTCCTTCAATTCCATAGAACTTTGTTTCTCATTTTCCTTGAGTTTGGCTCTTGGACGTATAGCGGACAGGCAAAGTGAAAAAGGAAGGTCTAGTCTTCAATAGAGTTGGAGGGGGTTTGGTGATTGATTAAAATAATGTGTGTGGAGGTGCATTGTGAATATAAATTACCATACAGATATAGAGTTATAGTTATATAGGCCTTAGCATAAATACTCCAAGTGACCTCTACCTGAGAGTCTCCTCTGTTGAAAGGCAGCTAGTAGACTGGTCAGCGTCACAGCTCTTGACAAAAAAAACAGACCAGGGCCTCAATGATTAACTTTTCTTAATGCTCTGTATGTCACAGGCAAAATGGGGTTAACAGCCATACAGGCCCGTAGGCTTGTTGCAAGAATTAAATGAGATAATGCATGTAAATTCCTGAGACTGCTCTATAAATCTTAGCTTTTAATGGTATTGGTAGTGATGGTCATGGAACTATTATTCTAAAGCAAGAGCCAGAAAAAGAAATGGAACAATTTGAGAAAATCATTCTGCATAAACTTGAGAACTGCTAACCTGTCACTTTAAAGCAGAAGAAAAAGTACAAGATAAATGTTAAGGAAAAAAAGTGTGTATCTGTAATCTTTAGAAGCTCCATTCTCTTTGACCCAGTCATTCTGTATCTAGCAATCTACTCTAAGTTAATTATCAAGAATTAAGACAAGTGGTTATATACAGGAATAGTTATTTTTATCAGTGAACATTAGCAACAGCATAAATTTCCAGGCATAGGAGAACTTTTATACATCAGATCACAACTCTGGTATGATACAGTATTTGTTTTTCAGATTGTAATATATGTATGTATATATATATCTATTTATCAGTAGAATATGTAATGACAAGGAACAATATTCATTGTTTAATATTTCAGGGAAAAAGCCAAATCATACTAAGACTTAATACTATTAAATATATAAAACAAATACATATTTGTATTTCCGAAGCTGAAGAGTGGTGATAGTAATAATGATAATGCCTACTTTATAGAGTTTTTGTGAGGATTACATGAGGATTATTACAGGTCTGACATATAATTAGAGTTCGTTATATGTTAACTGTATAATTGAAAGTTGGATAACTTTATTTCCTAAATTTTACTTAAACTTTATCACACACCAACCATCCTTTACTGTGATCACTTACTATGTTCCAGGCTTTGAGCAAGATGCTGGGGATAAAGAAATGAGAAATAGGTTCTGTGAGTATATGAAGCTAACATTTCAGTGGTTAAATAGATAAATAAAGGAAGAGTGAACTTGCATCTAAATATGTAATATTTCAAGTCAACTCCTAAGGCAAGAATCATATGTAATCAATATATCAAAATAATCAGGGCAACAGCTATTCAATCTGTACCTTTTGTGAATTTTTAAAAGGTGGCCTCCCTTTGGACAAATGAATGACAAAAAAAGTGCCTTTTTTTTCCCAGCTGAATTAGCTGCACAGTAGGGCACTGGCTGGGTTCAGCTCCAGGTACCCTCTCAGCCAGGCACCTTCGTGCAGGATGCAACCTGCTCGATTGTATACGGAGGCCCTGAAAATTCTCTTCAAGTCTCCTGAAATTGATCACGAAGCACAGTAAATAAGATTCGGTGTCTGTAACCCCGGACAATAATTATTTTGCACCTGAGGCTTGAGAAATACTGAACTAGATTAAATGATGGAAAAAAAAGAAAAATTTATAGGCAGTTGTCTGGATAATCCCTAGCATTGAGTGAGAGATGTATGGAGAATTCTAAACTGTTTCTGCTTGACAACAGGGCTTTCTCCATTATGTTTAAATACTAAGCATCTATAACTTGAATACACATTGATAGTTTTATTTCTTCTTATAAGTTATCTATGGGAAAGTATCCAGCACAGCGATTGGTACATGGTAGGGCATTTACTAAATATTAATTGATTTAAATCTCAGCCTTGCTTGATCATACCCACGTACATTTTGTGCTTTGAAAACATAGAGAAGTGCTTGCTTCCCACTTCCTGCATTTTCCAGTGGAGGCCCCACAAAATCTCACTAGTGGTTTTCACTCCCAGGCTCTCGGGCATCCCCCCTACCCCCCACTTTTCCAAGGTTGGGGAAACAGCCCACGAGGTAAATGCCATGTGGTGTGGCTTCACTGGGATATGGAATGCCTTTAGGGTGCCCCAAGGAATGAGGCAGATTAGTTTGTCGGTGACCAGCTGCACATTCACTCTTCTGCTATATATTAAAAATGTAAGCATTGGCTATAAACATTGGCTTCAGGATGTTTGAGAAAGCGTTACACGGTTCTTTGTCCCTTATGGTGTTGTTATCAACATTTTGCCTGTATCTAACCCTCTCCTCCAGGGAGTTTCAGAACTCTTCAGGTGCAAGTTCATATTTGATGTTCCTGTGCTAATCCCAGATTACCACATGAAGACAGCAGGAACAGACCGACAGAGAGGAACTCTTAGTGGGAAGGAAATCATTAGCCTGTCATGAGTCACCAGGACTGGCATGATGAAAAGTCAGATTAGGAAGGGCTGAAGCTGCTTTGGAAAGCCAGTGAAACACCTTCGAATATTAATCTTGAATATTTCCATTCCACTAACATAGCATGGGAGTATTTTAACATTCACCAGAGACAGGTTTTACCTCTTCCAGAGATGATATATTTCTGTAAAAAGAATAATGAATTATTTGAGGATTGATGTTCAGGATGGGATGTAATCTTGCATCATAATTAAGAGGTAGGCTGGGGAGCTGGGCTGTCTAGATTTGCATCCTAACATTCAACTGGCAAGTTCTTCACCTCTCTGTGCCCCTGTTTCCTCATTTATAAAATGGGAATTATTGTAAAGTCTATCTCCTAGGGGGTTTTGGAGAATAAATGAGTTAACCCTTCAAAGAGAGTCAGTCAAAGGCTAAGCACTCAACAAATGTGAAATAATATTGTCATTATTATGATGATAGATAAAATTGGCAGAACTTGGTGGATTTATTCATTATCAAATGTCCTATTATTAAAAAGTCTTTCTATTAATTACTTGAGAAATACTTATTCTTCAGAGGCAAATTGCTTATAGGCAAAATAAATTCAATTTATTTTATTTATCTCATCATTTACTTGTTCAGAATTGATTTCATTTCTTTAATTTATACTGGTTTGTCATAAAATATAGTTTTTAGAATACTTTAACATGCATTACTCTCCCCAAACCCCATAAGGGTGGTGAGGCTGAGGCACTAATAAATTGTGTTATTTAACCCAATGTCCCTGATTGGTGAGTGGTTGAGCCAAGTCTCAAACCCACATCTTCAGACCCACATTGATCACTCTGACTGCTGCTACTGTGAAATTAGGGGAGTGTGACATAAAGTGCATAGACTTTGGAGTTGTTCAAATCTCTGTTTGAATTGCAGCACCGTCACTTACTATAGGCCATTATGGACAAATTGCATTGAACCTCAGTTTTCTTATCTATAAATTTAGAGGACAGCACCTTCTGTAGACTTGCTGGGCAGATTAAATAAAACAGAACACATGTAGGAAAGGAGCTAGCTGAGCTCCAAGGCCGTGGTAGTACTCAGTTAAGGCAGTTTCTTCCTTTACTTTTCAGCCTTGATCATGTGCCAGGCACAGTGTCAAACTGTCATTTCCTACCAAACAATTATTTTCAAACAATGGAAATCCTTGTGCCAGAGTTTGATTCAAGTTATACCAAGACATCCTGTAATCCATATGAATTCATTCCCAGACTTCTTTTTATTAATGCGCTTTGGTGAAAATGTAGAAGAGACAAGGAAGGAGAAGAAGATAATAAAAAGTAGAGAAAGAAGAGCCAGCCTCCTCTAGACTTAGAGAACTTGTTGAATTCATTAGCAGCTAAGCAGCAATAGAAAAAGACTCCCAAACAATTACTTCATCTCTGTTCCTGTAACTAGTTATTCCAGACATAAAATTAATAGAAAGGTGAGAGCATGTGTTAGAGGGTAAAGACAAACTATCTTAACATTCTAGTGATGTTTTCTAATTTGTTCAGAATTATTTTTTTAATAACTTTTATTTTTATGTATAGAAAAGTCAGCTGTGTGCATTTAACCCAGTTTAGTGGCAAGTTCTATAGCCTTTGCCTTCTCCAGTTTGGCAATGTGAGCCACAGATTTTGGACCCAGGACATTTGCCTCCCCAGTGTCAGTGGATCTCATCATATCTGCCATTGTAATTGGTCCTAATAGCTTCTACCAACTTAGCTAGTGCTGCTTTGTCTTCTGAGTTGACCTGTGTGAGGGCCACAGTGGTGCATGTCTTTCTGTGGATGAGGTGTCCCAGCCTGGCCTTCCCCTTGATGATGCAGTAGGGGACCCCCATTTTATGACACAAGGCAGGCAGGAAGACAACCACCTCAGTGGGTTCCGTGTCATGTGCGATCACCACCAGCTGGGCCTTCTTGTTTTCCACCAAATTGGTGACAGTGTTCACCCCTGCTTGAAGCACAAGCTGCCTCTTAGTGAGGACATCCCCTTTGCCCACAGCTTTCTTCCCAGCCTGGGCCAACAGACTGCTTCTTTTCTTGCTTTGTCTCTGGTCTGCACTTGTGGGCCATCTTAAGCAGTTGAGTAGCTGTTCGGTGGTGCAAGGCCTGGGTGAGCTGGTTGATGGCAGGGGGCCCTTTGCCACTGCAGCCAGATGTACTGGGGCCATTTGACAAAGCAGATGAGGTACGTTTTGGGCTGGATGTCCTGTCCTATGCCAAAATTCTTGGGCCTTTTCTCAAACAGAGAAGTGACCATCTCCTTGGCCTCCTGCTTTCTCACGACTGCAGGGACCAGGGCCACCTTTTCCCCCTTCACCTTCTTGAGCAGCAGGGAGGGAGAGCCAGAGTTAACATTTTGATTATAAAACAACTGCTTGGTGTAGGGGGTCTTTGGATGAGACTGTGTGCTCCTGGTACTTCATTTACACGTGGTGCTAGGATTTTTTTCTTTTTTTAATTTAATTTTATTGAGATTGTTCACATACCATACAATTATCCCAAGATCCAAAGTGTGCAATCAATTGCCCATGGTGCTGTCATACAGCTGTTGCATCCATCACCACAATTATTTTTTTTTCAATTTTTAGAACATTTTCATTACTCCAGAAAAGAAATAAAGACAAAAAAAGAAAACTCAAATCCTCCCATATGCCTAACCACCCCCCTCCATTATTGATTCATAGTATTGGTATAGTACATTTGTTACTGTTGATGAAAGAATGTTAAAATAGTACTAACTGTAGTATATAGTTTGCAATAGATATATTTTTCCCTGTGTACCCCTCTATTATTTACTTCTAGTTATAGTGTCATACATTTGTTCAAATTCATGAAAGAGATTTCTGATATTTGTACAGTTAATCACGGAGATGGTTCACCACAAGATTCACTGTTTTATATGTTCCCAACTTTTAGCCTCCAACTTTCCTTCTGGTGACATATGTGACTCTAAGCTTACCCTTTCCACCACGTTCACAGACCATTCAGCACTGTTATTCTCACAATAACCTGCTACTGTCACCTCTGTTTATTTCCAAACACTTTAAGTTCAACCTAGTTGAACATTCTGCTCATAATAAGGAACTGCTTCCCATTCTTTAGCCTTGTTCTATATCCTGGTAACTTATATTTCATGTCTATGAGTTTACATATTATAATTAGTTCATATCAGTGAGACCCTACAATATTTGTCCTTATGTGTCTGACTTATTTCACTCAAAGTGATGCCCTCATGGTTTCTTCATCAATCTTTTTTTTTTTTTAACAGATGGTTTTGTTCACCCACCATACTTTCCGTCCTAAGTAAACAGTTGATGGTTCCCTGTGTAGTCATATATTTATGTATTCACCACCATCACCACTATCTATGTAAAGATACCTCCATTTCTTCCAAAAAGAAGGAGGAAGAGTCCAAGAAGGTAGAGAGGCAAAAGAAAAAGAAAGAGAAAGAAAGAAGAAAACATGACAGCTAAAAAGCAAAAAAAGGAAAGATAGAATTAAACTAAAGTGTAATAAGAGTCAAACAACATCACCAATGCCAAGAGTCTCATACCCCTCCCTTATGTCCCCTCTTAAATATGTTTAGCTTTGGTATATTGCCTTTGTTACATCAAAGGAAGCATAATACAATGTTTCTGTTAACTACAATCTCTGGTTTGCTTTGATTGTAATTTTTCCCCCAATACCACCCTATTTTTAACACCTTGCAAGGTTGACATTCGTTTGTTCTCCCTCATGTTAAAACATATTTGTACATTTTATCACAAGTGTTGAGCACTCTAGGTTTCACTGAGTTATACAGTCCCAGTCTTTATCTTTCCTCTTTCCTTCTGGTGTCCCACATGCTCCTAACCTTCCTCTTTCAACCATACTCACAGTCATCTTTGTTCTGTGTACTTACATTGCTGTGCTACCTTTACCCAAAATTGTGTTCCAGACCTCTCACTCTTTTCTTTTCATATCTGTCTGTAGTGCTTCCTTTAGTATTTCCTGTAGTGCAGGTATCTTGTTCACAAACTCTGTCATTGTCTGTTTGTCAGAGAATATTTTAAACTCTCCTGCATATTTGAAGGACAGTTTTGCTGGATATAGGATTCTTTGGTGGTTTTTCTCTTTCCATAGCTTAAATATCACACCACTTCCTTCTTGCCTCCATGGTTTCTACTGAGAAATCCACACATAGTCTTATTAAGCTTCCTTTGTATGTGATGGATCGCTTTTCTCTTGCTTCTTTCAGGATTCTCTCTTTGTCTTTGATGTTTGATAATCTGATTATTAAGTGTCTTGGCGTAGGTCTATTCAGATCTATTCCTTTTGGGTTACACTGTGCTTCTTGGACCTGTAATTTTATGTCTTTCCTAAGAGATGGGAAATTTTCATTGATTATTTCCTCTATTATTGCTTCTGCCCCTTTTCCTTTCTCTTATACTTTTGGGACACCCGTGACATGTACCTTTGCGCGTTTCATGTTGTCATTCAGATCCCTGAGCCGTTGCTCATATTTTTCCATTCTTTTCCTTGTCTGTTCTTTTGTGTGTAGGATTTCAGGTGTCTTGTTCTCCAGTTCCTGGGGGTTTTCTTCTGCCTCTTGAGATCTGCTGTTGTAGGTCTCCATTGTGTTTTTCATTTCTTGTGTTGTGCCTTTCATTTCCATAGATTCTGCCAATTTTTCCAAACTTCTGATTTCTACCTTATGTTCGCCCAGTGTTTTTTTTATAGCCTTTATGTCTTTTGTTATATCTTCCCTGAACTTACTGATGTGATTTTTTATTTGATTTAGCATATTTCTTTGAAAATCTTTAATAGATTGTTTCATTAAAGTGAAACAATATCTCAACTGTATCTTGATTGAGGTGTAAATTTGTTCCTTTGACTTGGTCATGTCTACGTTTTTCCTAGTATAGATTGTAGTTTTCTGTTGTCTAGGCATCTGGTTTCCTTGGTTACCCCAGTCAGGTTTTCCCAGACCAGAACTGGTTCATGTCTCAAAAATTGGGTTATATTCAGGGTGTATCTTAAAGGAATGACAGACTTCCCTGTGAGGTTTCCAGTCACTGTGCTTTTCCTAACCTGTCGAGCAGGTGGCACCTGTCAGCCTGTCGCTCCGACTAGTGTAAGGAGGTGTGGCCTTCTTAGTTTCTGTTTTGGCTGTTTTCCCCCAGGCTCTGGGGTCTGGTTTTGAAAGGGAAGCTGGGCCCCACCTCGTTACTCTTAGGGAAGATACATCCCCTAGGGAGTCATCATTTGCATTTGAATAATCTCTCTAACTCTGTTATCTCTACCCCTGTCTGTGTCAGAGTGCTTCAAACTGAAAATGGCTACAGCTCTCTCCTCTGATCCCCCCAGGTTGAGAGACAGAAAAAGGGACAGAAAGCCCCCTTTCAGAACCAGTACATGGCCCCCCAGTATCACTCATCAGTCAGAGGTGACACCTGGTCTTCTGGGCTTCCCCTCCCAGGCCAGATGAGTCTTCTGGTTCTTTAAGGTCAGTCATCACTAAAAGCCTCTGTCTGCTTGTTGGGGGTTTGTAGCTTGTATTCAGCAGTCTGCTTTCATTAATTAAAACCCCAGTTGGAGCTCAGCTGAGCTATATTCACTCACCCGAAGAGTACCATACTGCTGTCTACCACAGCGAGGTTTTGCAGTGCAGCCTGTTATGGGGGAGGGGCTTTTGGTGTGGTCCTGCGGTTTTTACTTACAGTTTCTATGCTGCAATCTCAGGCATTCCTCCCAATCCAGGCTGGTGTATGATGTGTGAACAGCCCCCAGTAGTTATTCCAGATTATTTACTAGTTGTTCTTGGTTGTTCATTAGTTGTTCCAGGGGACTAACTAAATTCCACTCCTCTCTATGCCGCCATCTTGCCCCTCTCTCGGTGGTAGATTTTAAGGTGAAATATTAGAAAAAGCAGGAAAATGGTAAAGTTGCTAGAAATATGTCAGAGAGATGGAGGAATTTCACCTACTTATATGGAAGGGATTGTTTTGTACATTGATATTTTATGGTCAGTCAAGGATCAAGGAATGCAAATAATATATTTCTTAGCCCCTTGACTTTTTAAGTGGCATTGTAAGTTTCAAAGGAAGCCCCACTGAAAAAGTGACTCCTGTTGCTACTATAAAATGCAACTCAAGTCCAGTGACTCCAGCTCTAAAATATGTATCAAATCTGCCCACTTCTCTCCAGTCTGCCCCTTGGTATCACGTCTGGATGACAGCGTTGGCTTCCCGACTGGCATCCCTGCAGCCTCTCTTTAAGTCTTATATTCCATTTTCTACACAGCAGTCAGGGTGATCTGACTCTTACTTCTTTGCTTTAAAATCTTCCAGTGGCTTCCCATGTCACTTGTTGCCTTTATAATCAAATCTAAATTCACTCTCATGGTCTACAAGTCCTAATAGACTCTGACCCTTCTTTCTCTCTGACTTTATCTCTTACTATTCCCACCCTTACTCCATACGTTCTACCCTTCCTAGCTTTCTTTCTGGTTCTGGAATCAGCCAGAATTCTTTCTGGCTTCTATCTTTTCATTTCCTGTTTTCTGTCTGAACGACTGACTTTTTCTTGGAAAATGGGTCTCAGCTCAAATGTCACCATTTCATCTATATCTTCCCTCTCTCCCGCCCCCATATAAGGGATTTTATCTGGTGAACTCTAAATGAAGTTATTTTGTTCATTTATTCAGTTGCTTCTTTTTTGTCTTTCTCTCCCTTAACTATAACACAAGCTCTATGAAAGCAATAATGATGTTTATTTATGCTGTAGCTCAATAACTGCATATATGTTACTAGAATAAAAATTTTAAGAAAATCCAAGGGCCTGCCCAACGCAAACAGTGAATCCTAAGTTAAAACATGGACTATAGTTAATAGTACAGTTATACAAATGTGCTTTCATCAATTGAAACAAATGTACTGTACTAATACAAGGTCTTAATTATAGAATGGCTTATGAAACCACTGTATTTTATGCGTGATTGTTCTGTAAACCCACAACTTCTCTAACTAAAAAAAAAAGAATCTTTGCTGAATGAATGAATGAAAACAATTAGACTGTAGGACTCATGAATGATTGCATGAATAAATAATTAATATAACTAGACTGCAAGATCCTTGAGGGCAGGAACTGGACCTTATCTCTGTGTCCTTTATATTACCTGCATATAGGTGCTCAGACAGTATCTGTTGAATTGGATTAAACCAAAACATTTGTTTTCCTTTTCAGAGAGAAATATTGTTCCATATGTGTGATGAAATTTTTTTTTAAATTTTTTAATAATACTCTTCTGGGAAGAAGCCTTTTTGGGAATTGACTATCTCAGTTTGCTTGGGGCTGAGGAGTTTCCCAGGATTTGGGACTGGTAGGTCTCCTTACATGCTTTCCAGGGCTTTAGAGCCCAAAAGACCTAATATATCAGTTAGGAATTGTATTTAGTTACTAGTATCAGAGGCCAGGAAAAATAAAATTTTAAATACAAAGTTTATTCCTTCACGTAAAACAAGTCCAGAATAGGCATTCTGGGGTTGTATGGCAGCTCCAAGATCATCCCAGATGCCTTGTATCTTGGTGCTCCACCATCCTCATAGGTGACTTTCATCCTGAGACTAGCTTCATGTCCCAGGAGGGCTGCAGGAGCTCCTTCAGCCATTGCACCTACATTCCAGACAGGAACCTAAGGGATGAGGAGGGGCAAAAAAGGCATAGGACAACTGTCTGCTCTTCACTTAGGGAGACTTCTGTGTGTCCCGTCTAAAATCTTCTGTTGGCAAATCATTGGCTCTCTGTAGCTGAAAGGGAGGCTAGATAACAAATGATAATCTGTTAGCAGAGCACATTACCTTTTTGACTAATTCCAGTTTCTGTTACTAGGAAACAGTGACTGAGTATAGACACTTAGCAGCTTCTGCCACATCTAGATTCACCACTTAATGACTTGGTGACCTCAGGAGAGTAGCTTAATTTCTTTGCCCCTATTTCTAAATCTCTTTTATAAAAGTGTATGAAAACAACTGCAATAATAGCAATATTACATATATATTTGGTTCTCCTATTTGTCAGGCAGTTTATACATTACCAGTCAATTTTAGAATAACTCTGCAAGGAGGGGTGATGTTATTATCTTCATTTATGTGAGGAGAGTGAGGCTTAGCTAGTGGTGGTAAAGCTGGAATTTAAACCCAGAGCTGTTTGTCTCAACTCCCATTCTTTCCATTTTATTTTGCTTTCTACCTTGTAGGTTATAAAAATTAAATGACAAAAAGAAAATAAACTGCTCGTTATTTAAATTTTTGAAGTAAATCAAAGCAATTACCCTGTAAAGAATATATCTTTTGACTTTTTCAATAGCAACAACAACAAAAAGCATGTATTAGATGCATATAGGAAATGTTTTGACATCCTTTCTAAGCCGGTTGGTTCTGATGAACAAACCCCTGCCCCACACACTGCCTTCTAGTGTTGAACTCTCCCTGCCAGGAATCCTCATGGTAGTTTGACACCAGCTACTTCTGGTTTGTCTCTCACTGGTCCTCTCCACTGTGAAGAATTGAAAGACTTGGCCACTATTTTCGAAATGCCAATTGAAGGCAATAATCAAGCCATTTATCACTCTTTCCTTTCTCAGGGTATTTGAGAGATGAAAAAATCTCCTTGGGATTATTCAAAGGAGATGAAAATTTCCGAGTTGGGGGCAGGATGACTTGTACTTCTTCCTTGGCATTTGGCAATAAGCATTCTAGGCAGGACTGTTCATTCCTTTGGCATTTCTGTCCTCTTCATGAGTCTATAGTCCAGCAAATAGGACCCATTGTTCCAACTTAAAGGTAATTAAGTTTTGTGAAAATTCATGAAGTATTTAAATGTCCTCTTTTCAGAAACCTGCTACAGGCATTATCCTCCCAAATAATGTCTTGGAGATAGCTAATGCCGGACTCCTGGAAGTTGCACTGGATTCTTCTCTCCTCCCAAAGCCTTTCCAGGAGATGTTCCACCCCAGACACAGTGAACTCCTCAGAGAATGAGAGCAGCACTTACTTCCATGAAAGAAAGCAGGGAGAATATTCATATCCTCTGTCTTGGTGGCCCAGTTGAGGTCACATGATTTCTATAAGATAACTAATATAGCCTGCTGGGGATCTATTTTGGAGGATATTGAATAGATGACCACAAAGACAAAGTAGCAATCCCTTTATGTTTCATTGATTGTTGTTTTCTTTTTCTTAAACTTTTTTGGTTTGGAAAAAAAATGTAGATGACTTATAATCTTTGAGGTTAAAATTTCATACAAAAGTATTAGAGGATTGAGTGCAAAAAAAAAAAAACAAAAAAATCCTGGAATGAGTCTCAGGTTGCATTACTAAATCATATTTGTAAAAATAATAATTAAAGTTGACGTTTATCAAGGGCTTACTCTGTTCCCAACATTGTGCTAAGATCATTAAATAAATTCTCTCTTTTATTTATCCAAATAAACAAAATAACGATATGAAGGGGACAGTGCCATCATTTCTCTTTCATAGATGAAGGAATGGAGGCCCAAAGTGTTTTAATATTCAGCTCCAAGTGTCTGCATTAGCAAGTGGTCAAAATAGGATTTGGACATACCATTGCCTGCCTTTGGAGCCCAGGAACTTAACCACGATGCTCAGCTCCTACTCTGACAATAGAACTTTGGTTAAAATCATTACAACTTTTCTGGCCCTAAGTCTCTCTTGAGTGAACAAAGAGATTGGGTTATTTAGTTTTCAAAGACTTTTTCTGCTCTAAAAAAATTATGATTATGAAATAAATACCGTGTAGGTCATCAAAAGATTCAATCATTGTTGCTGCAAAATTAAAATAGGATCATTCTAGTGCTACCTCTAGTGAAAGTGGGAATGTATAGAGACTTTCTCTCCAGCCATGTCAGTACTTCACTCTGTAATGACTGTTTTCATGGTGTTATCAACCACTCTTTTATCAAACACAAAAGAAAGCAATTTTTCTTCTTGGTTTCTTACTGCTTTATCTGGCAAATGATTGCTGCATGTTTGACGTGTGCCAGGCACTTTTTTTCCGAGCTTAAATTTGTTGAATACTTTTCCTGTTAGATACTCTCTGAAGGCTATACGTTCATTGTATCTGATTTAATCTTTTGATAAGCCTATAAGGTTGTGCTGATGGGGAAACTGAACTTTTCTGTTGTTAAATAATTTGTCCAAGGTCGATTAGCTAGAAGGGATAGAGCTGGTACTTGACCTCAGGTCTGTCTGATTCCCAAGCTGGGTGGCTTAGCTCTTAAGCCACTGAGGTGAATGTTTGTTACTGCTTGGCAAAGATTTTATTTCTTCACCTACTTTTGTGGTTTCACTTTGTGTTCCCATTGGGTGCCTCTCCTTGGAGTCTGTGCCCTTCTCTTTCCCTCACTTCCCTGTCGTGGTTCATTTCATCTTGTGCAATGCACACAGTATGAAAGAGGGAGTCTGCCTCTGTTTTTACTCGCAACTTTAATTGTATTGCCTCTTTTAACCTCTTGCTGATTAAATAGTGGCGAACATAGAAATATTTGTCAGTTTTATAAAAGAAAACGGTTTGAGAGGTACACTTGCTTATTAAAGGATGCTTTCCTCTTTTGCTGACATTACCTGGACTTTTGTATGCAATTGCTTTGTGCCTTGTATTATTTGTAATTTTAGCTTAGAATTAGAGCTCACAAATTGAATTGCTTTCTCTGAGGAGCTGCAGTTTCTCTATTTGGCATGTGCCACTTTTACCCTCCTCTTGCTCAGCTGAAATTAATATGTTTGATTTTGTTCTCTTGTACTGCAAACTGGTCTGATCAGGGGAATCAGGATCACACTTAGTAATTGCTTCCACAGAGTCTGTAGGGAAAGCGGATATGAGTGGTGCTCGGGCTGATGAGGAGAATGGGGTTTCTCCAGGGAAGCACACAGAAGCTTTAGGCAATGAATCTTGGGGATTAAAGCGAGCTGTCCCTCTTCACTTGCTCTCAGAAGTCTTGTGGTGTTTATAGAAGCCTTAAGGACCCTGCTTTTGGAAGTGTCCTCTTTGGAGTTAGGATAAATCCAGATACTTATTTGTCATCGTTCATAGATGCTATAAAGGGACACATATAAACCATGGATATTCTAGCCCAACCCCAGATCAATTCTGATTATCTTTCTTACTGAAAATCTTAATATCTAGCCAAGTTCTTCAGCTCCAGATTTCAGCCAAAAAAGTTGAATTTCATTTAGTGTCACAAATGAAAGAGGGATTAGTTTTGTTTTTAGAGACCCAAGAGTGCAAAATAAGAGCCAGTGTAGCTGTGTGATTGGTGAGTGTCAGGGTGCTGGAGGAGTTCAGGAATACAGACCTAGATGATGTCTAAGTGCCTTTCTAAACCCAAAATCCATGATCCATCCTCCCCCAACCCCAGCTTCACCTCTCGCTACTCCCCCATAGATGGCAGCCCCTAATGCCTTTGTAATACCAACAAACCCGATGGTCCCACAAGACCCCAGTCTCTTTTATACTTCTGTGCCTTTGCACCTCCACTTCCCTATTTCTGGAAAACTATTTTCTCTGGTCTTCTCTATGGCTGACTCCTACCTATTCTTCAGGTTACAACCCAGACATTACTACTATCCTCTAAACCCCCATCTTTAGGATTGAGTTAAGGCTCTGCCCTGCTCCCGATGCTTCCCTCTACCGTAGCTTCCCTCTACTATCACACACTATCATAATTGTTGTCTGACTTGTCCTTTTCCCCTTAAAGAGCAATGACAGTGCCATATTCATTTTTAAAATCACATACCCATAACAAGCATGTGAAAATGTTCAATAGGTGAATGAATCAAAACAACAATTGATGTACTTTGAGTGTTATATCATTACACTTAAGTATGGAATTATACATTTTAAAATATATTATTTTGAGTAGCATTTTAAATTTCAATAAGACCATTTCAAACTTTATCATGCCTAGTTTTCTGCTGTATGTTAGGTTCCTTTTCAGCTCTAGGTTCCTCCTAGGAATCATGCATACTTCTCATGGACTGTTGTCAATGGACATGTATATCAGTTTTCAAGAAAGACAGAAGGTACTGAAGTCTAATATTTGATGTAAAGAAGCAAGCATTATGTAATGCTCATTTCTGTTGATAAAACATAACTTGTATTTGTAAAATCAAATACAGTGGATAGAAAAATCAATTGAAGTTCACTAAATGTTGATTACACCATTTGGTGAATGATTTGATGCATGATATAGTGCAACTATCCCTTTCATGTGGAAATTGGAAAGGTTTTTCTGGTTGTGATGGGCATTCAAGAGACCTCCTTTCCAGTAGAGGGTGCTGCTATTTCACAAACTGTGGTGGACCCCCATAGACAGACACACCGAAAGAGTCCTTCTAAATGCATCACAATTGGCTATATAAAATGATGAATTAGGTTCAGCTGGACCCCAATTTTAAACCAAAGGGGAAAAAGTCTACCTGTTCATTTTGCAAGCTCCAGTCTTGTTACACACACTGTTTTAGGACTTTTCAGGTTAACTGCTTAACTGTAGTTAGTCTCAAAGAGCTTTGTTTTTCGAGAGCCTCCCAAGTTGCCCTTGCATGATGTATGAGTACCTTTGCTATTCAAGGAGCCTGTTTTTGCCAAATGCATTTCTGTTTGACTTTCTCTTTCTAATAATTTCTGAAAAGGTCTACCTAGATGGCCTCTGGCTACATGAGAAAATGAATATGGAATGTACAAAGATTAATAGTTTCAGTGAATGGTCTAGAGAATACATTTTCTTAGAGACCTGCCATGGAGTTGTAGAAGAACCTTGGCAGTCCTTTCTCGCCTTCTTGATTTTGCTCAGGGTGTTCCCTTAGCTTTGACTGCCCTTACCAATTTCTCTATTAAATTTTCATAATTTGTTAAAGACCAGCCCAAACACCCACACAGAATTAAATATTCTTTCCCAAATACTCCCCCAGCTCTTTTCTTGTAATTGTTAATAGCACTTACTTTCTTCTGGCTTATATAATTGTTGATTGTTTACACATTTTTGTCCCTTTCTTAAGATTGTAAATTCATAAGGCAGGAATTCTGTCTTATTGACGTTTTGCACTCTTCAAGTTCCAAAAGACAGTTCGTAGAAGGTACAGAGTAAACATTTATTAATATGAAATGAATGTTTCTTAGAACTGTGCTACACATAAATGTTGAACGTAGAATTATTAAACAGTCACAGCTCCATGGACACTTTAGAAAAGAAGTTTGTATATGTGTAAGAATAAAGAAATAAAAGTATATGGCTTATGTAATTGTGGTTGTTTACACGTTTGTCCCTTTTTTAAGACTGTAAATGCACTAAGGCAGGAATTGTGTCTTATTGATATTTTGTACTCCTCAAGTTCCAAAAGACTGTTCATAGAAGGCACCCAGAAAACATTTATTAATATGAAATGAATGTTTCTTAGAACTGTGCTAACACATAAATATTGAAAGTAGAATTATTAAACAGGCACAGCTCTATAGTCACTTTAGAAATGAAGTTATTGTATGTGTAAGAATAAATAAATAATTAAAAGTATATGATAGGTGGGATAGGACAAATTTTGTGGTGGGGTTGGAGGTGGTGCTCCAGTTTAGGAGATGGTCTTTTGTAGACCTTGCCATGCAGTGGTACTCAAGGGTTTTACTTTGTTTTTTCCACCTTCGTGAAAAATTAGTGTTTATACTGCTGCAGAAAAGACGGTCCTGTGACATGTTTTACACCCTATATAGTTCCTGTCAGGTGTTTTTGATGATTCTTTAATGTTTTTCAGAGTTATGTCTTTTTTTGCTTGTTTGTTTTTTCTTTTCGAGAAGCAGAGACACCCAGGCTTCTCCTCATTAGTCTTCCTTGTCACCATATTTATGACGAGGCTGTAGTGTCATACGGTAAATGCACTATGACAAAGAGTCTAGCTCCAACAGTGGGCCAGGGAACATTTTGTGAGAAATTTTGGCTCTAATCATTCTTTTTCATACAAACAAGATCCTTTATCAAAAAAGTAATATGTGCTCAAGTGAAAAAAGGAAACAATTCACTGAAGTATAAATGGCATGAAAGGGAAATTCTTTCTTCACACATTCTCCAAATCCTCTGGCCCCCTGAGAACCCCCATTTCTATGCATTAAAAAATGTGTGTGTGTGGGTGTACTACACACGCTATTATTCTTTATAATCACTATTTTCATCACTCATTTTACCTAATGGCAGAAAATACAATTATAGTCAATCCTAGCAAAATTGTTGCAAGTTTGAGTCCTGACAAGTCCGAGTTTCCCCCTGCCTGTCCTTCCTTGGGGCTTATCTAATGCTGGGAATTTGAGAGTCCTGGCTTGGATGGGGTGGGTGTAAAAGGTGAGGAGATGGCTAAACCTCCATGGGGGGCTCTTGTGGTAGATGTGCATCATCCTGCCAGGTTCCCAGTATAACCCCACTCAGTGGGCATCCAGTTAAGTGTTGGCAGTGTTGTGTGGTTCTTGGCCATACTGTTTGTCACCATCTGCTGGTCTGTCCAAGACCCATTTAGGTGCATGAACTTTATTCCCTCTCTCTGCTAATGAGGAACAATTCTTCAAGGATATGGGGAATTTGGTGGGGTTACCTTCAAGCTGCTCTGTCACTTGTCCCCCACTATTCCAGCCATGCCTGTTCAACCTCCCTCATCCCATGGTATAGCAAGGAATTCCTTTGCCAGGAATTCATGGTTCACAGAGAAAGTGGGCACTGGACATATCTGCTGTTAAACCTTACACTTGTCAGAGGGTTCTGTCTTTCCCATCCCATTGAAGTTAATCTTGGGGCGAAGGCAGGGTACAGGGCCTCTTTGCAGAGATCATGATTAGCTTGTAATACTCTTGTTTCCTTTCTTTCTTGTTCTCCAGCCCACAGTGGGAGTGGGTGGTGTGTTTCCCCTCCCTTCCTCTAGATGGAAAACCAACAAACAAAAAGTAGTTTAGAAAGTGTTTTGTTTTTCATGTGGATCACAGCTTTTAAAAATCGAAACGCCCAGAATTGATTATCTTTTTTAACTCCAGTTCTGTGACCGTAATGACAATGGAGTACCCAATGAGGTTATACGAAAAAGGGAGTTTTGGAGAAAGCATATTAATTTACAACTCACAGAATCATGCAGATCCATGTGCACACATGCATACATGCACACGTGTAGTGCTTCTGTTGTTCTGTTTTTATTGTTTGTTCCTTGCTTAAATAGGATCATCTTAGCATACTGTTTGCCACATGCTGTGTAGCTATATATGGTGGACATATTTAATTGTTGTATAATGTTACATAGTATGGAACATGATTAGATTATTTTTATATTATGAACCTCAACCCTTTATTGTAGAGGTTATATAAATACTATTTCCCAATCTGTCACTTGATCTGAAAATTATTTATGGTATTTTCTACCACAAAGGATTTTTTTTGGTATATAATTTTTGATTTGACAGGGCCACCATAAAAACTTCTTGTAACCCAGTGCTTTCCAAAATTTACGCAAAGCGGGATGAAAGTCGTGGAATCCAGTAGCACTGCTTCCTGCCATGCATGTCTCATATCTGTGACCCCTTTTAGTTCCCGGCTCCCTGTATTGTAGGACAGAGCAGAAATGCTTAGAAGGCCTATTGTCATAAAAACAATCAGAATAAAAGCTCAATTAACATAATTCAGCCTGCCTTCCTTATGCAGAAATCAACAAAATCCCTTTCATTTCTCCTTGAATATTCATTTCTGAGTTGAAAAGCAGTGGCTATCCTGTAGGGTGTTGAAACTGCCTTCTTCTCAGGGCTCATTCAAAATGCATTTGAGGATTGGGGAATTGCTTGGCCAGCTGGGAACCAAATTCAAGAGGGCATATTTGAGCCTTCATTTTTTTTTCTTAATTTTTTTTTCATTATGAAAACATTGAAACATATATAGAATTGGAGAAAATAATGCAATGAGCTCTGTGAACCCATTAACCAGCCTCAGCTCCTACCCATGTTCCCTCCTGCATCCCAGTGGATTTAACTGAAGCAAGTCCCAGATAGCAAATCATTTATCTGTAATCATGTCAGAAGCAAGCATATCTAAAAGATAAGCAAGCACTTTTTGAAAAATGTGACCAAAATGTCATTATCCCGTGTAAAAGATTTTAACAGGTCCTTAATATTCTCAAATCTCTAATCAGTGTTTAAATTTCACAATTGTGTCATAAATCTTTTTTCTTTTAAATTGGTGTGTTCAAATCAGGATGCAAAAAATCCCTTCATTGCATTTTGATAGATGTCTGAGTTTCTTTAATCTATACTTTCTCCCCCCTCTATTTTCTCATAATTTATTTGTTGAGGAAACTAGATCATTGTTCTCTAGAGTTCCCACATTCTGATCTTTGCTGCTTGTCTCCTCATGACATCATTTAACATGTTCCTCTGTATATTCAGTAAATTGGCAGTTAGATCTAGAACAGCAGTTCTCAAAGGGTGGTCTGGACAGGCGGGCATCCTTGAGACACTTTTAAGGACCTCATAAGGTCAAGACTATTTTTATAATAATAGTAAGAGGTAATTTGCCTTTTTCCTGCTCATTGTCTCACAGGTGTACAGTGGAGTTTTCCAGAGACATGTCATAACAGATGGAATGTGGGATACAAGAATCAAGCTTTATTTTATTAAGCCAGACACTAAAGGGTTTGCAAAAATGTACAACAATCCATTTCTCATTAATTTTTTTAATTTTAGAAAATGTAGCTGTTTCATAAAAATATGCCATTTCAGTTAATATGTAATAGATATGTTGTTATTTATAAATGAATTAATGCATATTTTAAAGCTTATCTTAGTTTCTAATATGGCAAATATTAATAGATATAACTATATAAACGAAAGCTCCTTGATGACCTCAATAATTTAAAGAGTTTTAAGGAATCCTGATACCAAATGTTGGAAAGCCATTAGGCTAAAAGCTTGATCAAATTCAAGTTCAACTTGCTTTTTCATTTTTGTATGTGTGTGTGGCAAGATGTTCTCATTGGTGATTTGCTGTTATTTCTCTTGCACAATAGGAAGCACATAACCTAATGGCTGATTCTTTCTTTTTGTGATGTTAACATTGGTTAGCAGTTTCATATGTTGTCAGCCGAATCCTAATCCATCCAATATAAACTTTCCTGTTAGCTTTCCACTAAAGGAATAATTGCCTATACCCATTCTTTCTTTAGGGGTTGCAAAGTGGCAATATTCTAAGTCTATCATACTTTATTTATTAGTTGGAATTATTCTAAAGAGATGATTTCTTCTATTAACTATTTGGTTTCACCGAGGTATCGTTTAGAGGGCAAAAACAGGATAAATCCTTGATTATTTTCCTTTGTCAGTTTTCAGAATAATAATGAATTGGTTACTTAACATCATTAAATATGAACAATGGGGTGGGCTTTTTATGAGTATTATGTACTCATAGATTTTTAAATCTTCCATGTGTTTCAATCCATTGCAGATATTATTCTTTTTGATGATCATATTATCCCAGCTAGGCTACTAAATCCCCTTCAGTTTGGCTTCTGTGTCCTATTGGCATAACTCCAGTCATCTTTGATAGTTTCCTTGCTTTTTATGGAGAGGATGTATGAAAAGATGATCCAGGCCCAGCTACATTTCCTTACCCACACCTAGAACCAGCCATTTTTCTGAGGAGGCCTGGTTATTGTTAGTGGGAATGGATAGATCCCACAGTCCCAGCACCAGGATTGCTCATTGCTACTGGGGGGATCTTTGCTACTAGGCATCTTTTGTGAACAGAGAAAAGAAAACCAGTTTTAAAGAGAAAATACATCAGGAGTGCATAATGATATCTCCAACTCTAGCTTAGGTTCACAATGTTTTATATAATTTTTCTGATTCCACAAGTATTTTTCTTGTCTATGTCAAAATCCTAGTCCTCAATAACACCAACATATTCCTGTCTTGTTTTATCCTACAAGACAAAAACAATAGTTCCAGAATAACATCAGTATTACCATTAAGAATATGATAACGAATAGCAATTTCAGCTGAATTTACAATTCTTTTTCTATGGTTTATGTCCCACTAGAGATGTAGTATCAGTTGACTGTTATAATACTGTGTGGTTATGCCCTGATGTTACTCCACATGTATGTTTGCTTCATTTTGCTCTATTTTAAAATATGACTTAAAAATATACATTTATTTCAAATTGCAACCTGCATCGAGTTGTCTTTTATATCCTAGTGTACATTTTTACATGGTATATTTAAACAAGTCAGGATTGCTTTGTGTTTTCATTTTTAATCTAGATTCTTTTTTAGAACAGTTTTTTAGAAGTTTTTTAAATTTTATGCTTTTTTAGAACCAAAAAATAAATAAATAGTTGACAGTTCCCATATATCCTGCCTCCAGTTTCTTCTATTATTAACATGTTAGTATTAACATAGTATATATTACAATGTTCGGGTCCATTCATTACAGTTAATGAACCAGTAGCAATATATTATTAATTAAAGTCCATTTTATCCGTATTTTCTTGGTTTTTACCAGTGTCTTTTTTTTTTCCTGTTCCAGGATCATCCAGGATACCATATAACATTTGTTGACATTTTTCCTTAGGCTCTTCTTGACTATGATAGATTCTCAGACATTCCTTGTTTTTGATGACCTTGCTAGTTTTGAGGAGTACTGGCCACATATTTTGTAGAATATCCCTCAGTTGGAATTTGCCTGATGTTTTTATCATGATTATACTGGTGTTAGGAGTTTTGGGAAGAAGACCACCGAGGTCCGTTCTCATCACAGCGTTTCAGTGGTACATGCTATCAATAGGAATTGCCACTGTCGATGCTGACCTTCACCACCTGGCTGAGGTTGCGTTTTTCAGGTTTCTCCAGTGTAAAATTGGCCTCCTCCATACCCAACCCTCCGTTTACCTACTTTTCCTCTTTGATAGAAGTTATTATGCATTGTTTACTATTAAAGAACAGGAATTATGTTCTTCCTCCTTGAGGGTGGAGTATCTACACTAATTATTTTACTTCTTTTGTATGGTAGATTCATCTCTTCTACCCTATTTTTAATCTGTTCAATCATGTTTTATATCAATGTGGACTCATGGATATTTATTTTCTGGATTTTAATTCAATATTATTTCACGTATTTTGTTTCTCAAATTGTTTTAGCTTTGGCTATTGGAGTCTTTCAGTTGGCTCCTGTGCCCTTTTGACATAGCCCTGATATGTCTGTGTGTGTTTAGCAGTTCCTTACTCTCTGGTACTACAAGATGTTCTAGGTTCATATATTTTGTGCCCCAGTTCTGAAATCAGTCATTCTTCAAGGAGCCCTGGTTCCTTTCATTGGAAAATGGTATTGAAACCAAGATCTCAGTACCAGGTTTGCTCATTACTTCTCAGTTGTCTTTTTTAGTCACTCTCAGCTGACCGAGTGAAGAAATAGGCATATATACTAACCCCTGTATATATACACATCTATAAACATTTCTCTGTGTCATTACCTGCATCTATATTAAGCTACACTTGAGTTTCTACTGATGTCCCCAATTCTCATCTGTCACCACATGGATCATGCTAGCTTCCTTCCCTTGTTTATCTGTAAATTTTCATTTCAACAGTGAGAAACCTGGCTCCCAATATTCACTGTCCATTTACTTAATTATTCAATTCCATTGTACATGTGTAGCAGTACCAGAATTGTTAACCCATACCTCTGCAGAAAACTTTATCAACTAGAGTAGAATATTTATGTGCAGTACCTTTTGCCTTAATCTCAGAGGCTCTACTCATTTCCAGATTTAGGTCTGCATCTTTTTCTCCTCTCTCCAGTGAGGTTGTTTCATGCATTAGTAATACAGTCAGATTTTTTTTTTGTCACATTCTGCATTCCTTCCTGGGATCCCCAGGCTTCTAAATGATTTTATTTTCAATTTACATACATTAAGTTTCACTTTCTGTACTGTAAAGTTTTATAGGTTTTGACAGATGCATGTCATGTGTACAGCATTGCAGTATTATACAGAATTATCTCACTGCCATAAAATTTTACCCTGTGCTATACCTATTAAAACTTCCTCACCTCCTCTTGAATTCCTGACAACTTCTGTAGTTATACTTTTTCCAAAATATAATATAATTGGAATCATGCATTATGTGGAAATATAGTATTTTAAGAATGGTTACTTTCATGTAGCCCTACACATTTATGTTCCCTTCATGTATTTTTGTGGCTTTATAGCTCATTCATTTTATTATTGAAGAATATTCCACTGCATGGATGTGTTATAGTTTGTTTATCCGTTCACCTATTGAAAGGCTCCTTTGGTGCTTCCAGTTTTTGGCAATTATGTATAAAGCTGCTGTAAACATTTGCATGTGGATTTTGTGTAGACGTAAGTTTTGAAATCAATTGGATAAATATCTAGGAGCACGACTGCTGGATTGTATGACGAGACTGTGTTGAGCTTTGGGAGAAATGGCCAAACTGTCTTCTACAAGTGACTGTATCACTTTGAATCCCAGCAGCAATGAATGAAAGGTCCTCTTCCTCTGCATTTTTTTTCTGCATTTGGTATTGGCAGGTTTTTTGTTTTTTGTTTTTAATTTTAGCCATTCTATTAAGTATTTAGTGACAAATCATTGGTATTTTAATTTGTAATTCCCTAATGATAAATAGTGTTGAGCATCATTTCAAATGCCTACAGATACCTATTTTCCATCTGTATTTCTTCTTTGGTGAGATATCTATTCGTGTATTTTATCCATTTAAATTGGGTTGTTTTTTGTTGTTGAATTTTAAGGGTTCTTTATATTTTCTGGAAGAGTCTTTTATCAGTTAAGTAATTTGCAAATATTTTCTCCCAGTGTGGACTATCTCTTGATTCTGTTACAGTCTCTTCTACAGAGCAAAGGCTTTAATTTTAATAAACTCTAATTTTTTTTTTTTTCCATGGTCTGTGCTTTTGGTGTTGAACCTAAATTCTCATTGCCAATCCCAGAAGCGCAAAGATTTTCTCCTGGGTTTTCTTCTAGAACTTTGATAGTATTACATTTTATATTTGGGTGTATGATTCATTTTGAGTTAATTTTTTGTGAAGGGCTAATGTCTGAGTCTAGATTTATCTTTCGCATATGCCTGTCCATTTTCTCCAGCACCATTTGTTGAAAAGACTATCCTTTCACCATTAAATTGACTTTGTTCTTTTGTCAAGATCAGTTGGCAATAAATGTGTGGCTCTCTTCCTGGGCTCTCTATTCTGTTCCATTGAACCTGTGGGTCTGTTCTTGCACCAACACCATGCTGACGATTGTCGTAGCTTTGAGAGTCTTGAAGTCAGGTAGCGTCAGTCCTCCAACTTTGTTGTTCTTCAGTATTGTCATTATTCACAAAATAGCTTGCTATTTTGAGATATTTTTTAATTTAAAAAAGAACAATTTTCTAAAGCATTTACATGGTTCAAAAGTCAAAGATATGAAACATGGTAAATTCAAAAGAGTCTATTTTCAATGCCTGTCCCCTCTATCTTTTCCCTCCCTCCTCTGAGTGATATACTTTAAGTGTGTGTTTGTGTGTGTGTGTGTGTGTGTCTGTCCCCATGTTAGTGGCTATTTCCCCACTGCTTTGCCAATAGCCTTATAAACTTTTGTATTTTTCCCATTTTGATACGTGAGAAAAAAGTATCTCAGTATAGCTGTAATTTTTCTCTGTCTTACTGTGAGCAAAGTTGAGCATCTTTCCAAATGTTTAAAGACCATTTGCGTTTTGTTTTTTGTGAATTCTGTATTCATATCTCTGTCCATTTTTCATGCTGATGGTCTTTTTTCTCTGCTTTATAAGCTCTTCATAAATTAGAGATGTTGATAATTTGTCATTCAGGTATGTTTCAAATATTTTTCCAGTTCGCCATTTCTGAACATTTATTTTGAAGCTTGTAATAGACTGGATTTTTTCCCATTCTGTAAGTCCTGCAGGGAAACTATTCCTTTATCATTTGATAACAGTCCTGTTCAGTCCATATGATTTGGGAGGCTATGACCACCCTTCAACCCCAAAGGGAAAAAAAAAAGGAAATAAAGAAAACCCAGAGGTGAGTACATGATTTCTGTGACTCACTCCCTTCCAGGCCTGGCCAAGGAGATTAGGACATCTTTCTAGACATCATGATTGGTTGGTAGTGGGGGTAAAGGGGACAGGGGACACGGCCCAGCCAAGACCAATGGGAGTGCTTTTGCAGGGACTGAAATGGATGGTGAGAGGCTGATGGTGTTGCAGTGAACCTGGGGCTGCTGGGGGGAATCTTTGCTACCCCTTTAAGACAGTCTGCTTGAAGATGAAGCCAACACAGAAGAAAGAATAGAAGAGAGATAGGGGAAAGAAAAGGGAAGGAAACTTGAAAACAGCATTTGAACCTCTGGATCTAGCTATGCATCCCTTCTGGACTACCTTACCCTATGATCCAGAAAATTCCTTACTTTTGATTAAACTAGTTTGAGCTATTTTTTTTTTCCTACAACCAAAAGATTATTGACTAAAATGAAGTTATTTTGATTTCAAAGGATGCCTGTTGGTTTCTAGTGGTAGTGGGTAATATCCGTTCAAATGGGCAAGTATATAATCATGAAAACTATCTGGCATAATAAAATTTTAATAAAATTAAACAGGATCATAAAACATTTTCCAATTAATGGGTAAAAGTGTCCAGATGTGTTTGCTATTTACTGAGCTTTTGGATAACTATGGAAGTAAAGCAAAACAAACTAGAAATCTCCACATAAATTTGCCTGTTCTTTAAAAAATAATTATGAATATCAGGGCATCTTTTTTCTTCTGCTTTTGTTAGCACATTGATTTCAATGGTGACTGATGAGTTGTTATATGAATCTTTTATCCAATTTGACTCAAAGTTTATAAAACTTTGAGTTTTATAATTAGGATTGCCTGATTTCCCTAAAATTGAACTCTTCATAGTCACCTTGAAAGCTCTGTCTTTATTCCATGCTCCATTTCCTAATTAATCAATTACCATTCTCAAGAATGGGTGCTGATCCTCTTAGGTTTTAATGTATTAGAACAGCTAGAAGTAAATACCAGAAACTATCAAATTCCAATCCAGTAGTCTGGACTCCTGAAGACGATTGTATAACAAATGTAGATTACAAGGAGTGACAGTGTGATTGCGAAAACCTTGTGGATCACACTCCCCTTTTCCAGTGTATGGATGGATGAGTAGAAAAATGCGGACAAAAACTAAATGAAAAATAGGGTGGGATGGGGGGGATGATTTGGGTGTTCTTTTTTATTTTTTTATTCTTATTCTGATTCTGTCTGGTGTAAGGATGTTCAGAAATAGATTGGGGTGATGAATGCACAACTGTATGAGGGCACTGTGAACAGTTGACTGTACACCATGGATGATTATATATATGTGAATATATTTCAATAAAACTGAATTTAATTAAAAAAAAAATGGATGCCGATCAAGGAGACATGTAAGTACAAAGGAGTGGCATCGTATGTGAGGATTATGTTAGAAAGTCTATCATAAAGTGCCTTAGATTCCAGACTGCTATGACAAATATCACACAATGGGTTGGCTTAACAACAGGAATTCATTAGCCCATGGATTCAGAGACCAGAAGTCTTGCTTCCTTTTAGGATCTGTAGCATTCTGGCTGGTTGGCCTTGACTTTCCATCACATGCCAATACACATACCAGTATACTGTCCTTTCTTTTCCTGTTTCTGCTGACTCCGGTTTCCAGCTCCTTCCCATTACTTTTTCTCACTATGTCTGAATTTCTCCTGCTTATAAAGGACTCCAATGATGAGGTTAAGGCCCACCATCATTCAGTTGGGCCACACCCTAAGTAAAACAACATCTTCCAGAGATCCCTTTCACAATAAGCTCACACCCACAGGAACACAAAGACCAAGAATGTGTGTGTGTGTGTATTTTGAGGTACATAATTCAACCACCTGCGTAAGGTAAAAAGCACATACAGCAAAACCTGACCTTGAAATCCACATAGCAGTCTTCCATTTTGTGAACTGAATTATTGTCTCTCACTTAGTTGAGCATAGCCAAGTTTCCCTACGTTGTGGGCCTAATGGCTGTTTCTTTGATTGAGCACTAGATAAAGTACTTGGCTTGGGGTTAGGGGAATGTTATAGGATAAATATATATCTTTGAATACTATAATGATACTCATTCATGCATCAGGATGCTCACACTGAGGTGAACTGAGGTAACAGCTGATTTGTGTCTTCCAAATCATGCATGCACAAGGCTGTGTGCTCACTGAATAGATCAGCGAATGTTCTCAATTTTAAAATGATTCACACTCTCTCTCTCTCTCTCTCTCTCTCTGTCAAGTATGTACAGTTGAAGTCTCAATAATTACATGCACAAGCGTTATGTGTTAACTATGTGATCCTTTCCTTCTGCCCGTGGCGAGAACAGAATGGAACAGGAGGGGTGACTCAAGGCAAGACAATCTTATTTTCTTTCCTATAAATATAGAATTGGGAATTAAGAAACTGCAAGTTGAGTGGGGTGCTCCAGCTAGGATATGACATAGCCCTGAGACTGGACCTGCACCCGTGACTTCTAGTGGCTTCCTAATTCTTGGTCCCAGTCTCTCACAAAGCCCAGAAACACTTCTTTCCCTTGGATTTCACTGGACACTTGTTTATGCTTCTGATAAATCCAGGGCTGGTGCTCCTGTTCTCATACACACAGTTTGGCTCAAGCTACTTGAGGTAAGTTTCTGTTACATCCAAAAGACCTTGAGTAATACAGTGATATACTTTAAGCACGACCAATTATTCTTACAGTGGTGTGAGTATCTTCCAATGGAACTGGTATTTTGAAACTCAAATTTAATTTCTTCTGAAAGTTAAAGTAGATGGCAATATTGTGAGAAAAGAAACCACCTTCACCTCATGAAAACCTTTCATTTATTTGGGGTTTGTTGTGGTTTGCATTGTTTCTCTGCTTAGCATTCCCACTTTGCACCTAGCCCTGCCTCTTCAATTGACTGTTTTAACCACCGACTTTTGGCTTTCCCTGGTTCGAAAGCCTTACATTTTTTCCAAGACTTATATTTTATTGTATTTTCCCCCTACATTGTAAATTCTCAATTCCTTAATGAAGTTCTTTCTACTCACACGAAGTAAAAACTGATCCTGAGTTTGTTAATTGTCAGAAGATGTTGCTAAGGCTTAGGGTGTGATTTTATTTTAATAAACAAGGCTGTTTATAGCCTGTTAGACAACTGCCGTGACTCAGGGATACTGGAAAGTGGTGTAGTTCATTAATAAATACCTTCTGATAATGTTGGAAGGAAAGGAGAGATTAAATAGTAGTTGGAAGAGAGAAAAGGAAATGACCTTTACATCAAGTGTTCTCCATTCCTTTCTTAATTGCTTCCCACCAAAACTTAGTTGACTGAGAAAGCCTGCTGCCACCATCCTCATATTATAAATGCAAGCAACAGAACAGAATGTAAGGAGAGGAAGGTCAGAGACTCAGGTGAAGCCACATGCTGATTTAAAAAACAGCATTGTGCAAGGAGCAGGAGAGCACACTGGTTAGTTCTGGGTCATCCCATCCTTGCCACTTACTGGCTGGTGTTAGTTATTTCACATCTCTATGCTTCAGTCACGTTGTCTTTAAAACGGAGCTAATAATATCTGGTGTCAGTGACATAATGCATGTGAACCACTTGGTATGGTTGTTTTTCAATTTATAATAATTACTACCTATTTTTAAATTACGAAGTCCTGATATCTGTTATCTTCTGCATCATCTTTGCGATATAGTACTTTGTTTATTATAGTAGGAGGATGTGGTGGACGTGCCTTCTTCTCAACAGATTTCACAGAAAACTAAAGGCATCAAATTTTAAGGCACGTGACTCATTTTACAAATTCCCTTCCTTTCATTTTCATCTTGCCAAAGTGAGGTTATAATAATGAACAATTTTAATTCAACCTGTCTTCTTCGAAAATGTAACCTTCAACTGGGTATAGAGCTTGGTAAATGTTTCGTAGTTGTAAACCATAATGGTGAAAAGATGGGAGGTTTTTAGGGAAAATGTCAAATGGCTTTTCACATTTCATACAACTTCTCCCAGAGGTGGAAGCTAGGGGTCACCTGCAAGCCCACTTGTCAAGCCAGGGTTCGTAGAGGATCAGGAAAGGCCCTCTCTGAATTATGCCGTCTCTCTTTTATTTTTGATGTTCTTCTCTGCCAAGTGCTCCTTTCCTTGGGCACTTGGCCATGTGCTATGGCCTGAATAGATTTGCTTTTTTATTTCAAACATAAACCTGAGAAGAACAGAACATGGATTTTTCCCGATTTTAAAACAATGAACTTTGTGGCCATCCATGGAAGATAATGCCTGTGGGTGGAACAAGCATTCCAAGATCATCTCCAGCATTGAGTAATAACTAGAAATTCTTAGCCTCTCTTAAGAGTTTATGGAGGATAACTTCTGTAAACTTGAGGAAAACAGAGGGTGATTAACTGCACCATGGAATTTTCCATGAACATAGGGATTTGGTTATGTTAAAGCTATTATAATTTCCAACTTAATTGGAGTGCATACCAGATAATCTTCAGTAAATGCACTTACTGATCACTTATACCCAAGTCAGTCTAGAAATCATACATCTCTCACTTTGTATTGGTTTCCTTTATATTTTCAGTAATTAGCTTTTTAAAAATGAATGTAATTCTAAATTGAAGGGTATATATGTTTTCATTCTTTGAGTGTTATGTTTGCTTATTTTGCAATATGCTTAGTGGATTGAGTCAAACTAGAGGCTTTGCTGGCCTTACTCTGTTTCACCTATCGTTATCACTTGTACTTAGCAAAGAACTTCTGTTAACAGCCTATTATGTTGTAATTCCGTATAAAACTTGAAAGTGATTTTTAAAAACTCATCAGACTTCTCTATGGTTAGACCACCACTTTTGTTAGACCACCATATCTTGCTTTTGATGACAGCACTGCTGCCATCAAATGTACATCTCATTCTGCTTCATGCCTCTGGTACTGGGGACATGTTTAGCTCTCGGTAGTGGATTAAATCTGCTGTAAATTCTTTGACACTCCATGAGGTGGGTTCTCAATCTGCCTTTTCCTTCAATCTGGATTGGCCTGTGGCTCTTTGGACAAGAAGTGTACAGTAGAACTGATGCTAAGGCAGTTCCGGGACCAGCCTTTATCTGAGGATTAGCAGATTCCACTTCGATATCTTGGAGCCCCACGCCAGTGTGTAAGAAGTCCAGCCACCTTAAGGCTGCCTTTCTGTGAGGAAGCTCAGATGATCACAGGGAAAGAGAACTTGTGGAGAGAGAAAGCTACCCAGCCAGCCCATAGTTGTGCCAGACACCCCCTGTCCCAGATCATAGCAGCTGAAGCCATTTTAGCTCAGGCCCCAGACATCATGGCCCCTGCTGTGCTCTGGCCTAATTATGACCAATGAAATCATGCAATAGAATAATAATAAATTGTTGTGTAGGGCACTAAGTTTTGGAGTAATCTCTTACAGAATAATAGATAACTAAAACACCCTTCTTTGTGAATGATAATCTCTTTGAAAACAGGGATGCTTTTTCATTCATCTTTATATATCTGGCTCCTAGTGCAGTAACATTCATGTGGTTGGAGCTTAATTAATTTTAGTTGATGAATGAATGATTGAAAGTATGAATGAATGAATGAATGAATGGAATGAAGCTATTCAGAGGAGAAGAAGCCATTCTCAAAAGCTTATGTGCTACATGGAGTGGGGAGAGGCAGACAATAAACAAACACTCTCAGGTGGTGGTGAGGACCATGAAGGAAAGTAAAGCAGGAAGGAGGACATCTGTGCAGAGACAGACTCGGGTAACTGGGTGTGCCAGGCAGTCGTGTCTGCCACCTGGACTTTGGCTTTTGTGCTTAAAAACCAAGAATTTACAATCTTTGTTCTCTGTTTCCAGATACCCCTGGGTCAAGGCAGTATCACAGCTCAGGACCTGAAAGGGGGATGGTGACAGAGCAAATAGAAAGTCTGGGTAGAAAAGATACTGGTTAGGTTATCACTCAAAAAAAAACCCACCCCTCAAGCATGTACATTTTCCCACACTTCCAAACCTTTGTAAGTGTCCCCTCTGCATGGAATGTTCTTTGCATCCAAAGCTCTCTCATCTTTTTCTTGTCAAGTTAAATGTTCCATTCTCAGACAGAGAAATCTGTTACTGTACTGCTCTGCAGATCTTTGCTTTAGCGGCACCTTTCTCTAATGCCTTCTTATCCACTCTAATATAAATGCTTTTCATACATATTTCCCCCAGCTGTTTGTGAAATCACTGAGGGTAAGGGTTGGGTGTCATCATTATATCTACTACTGCATTTAGTGCAGTGTTTTGCAGTAGAAGAAGCATAACGTATGCTCGTTCAAAGCAAGAAATGAGAAAGTAGTAAGTAACTTCGTTTATGGAAAGGCCGGCATCTAGAAAATAATAAATAATGGATGAATGAGTGAATTAATTAATGCATGACTACCTAGTACCATTTGTAGTATTTTAGGTCATAGAAAAGTTCATTGTTGTCATGAAATTTCCCCTACTAAATTCCCAAGGGCAAATATATTTCCCTAAATAATGAGTTGTTCCCATTAAAAATATAGGCCTCATATTTTTCATAATGGACAAAAAACACCAAATGACCTACCATTGTTAAAATGACCGCCAGAGCATGTCCTCAAATTCTGTACATTCAATTGACTTAATGTTACAACAGAGAACAGATTTATTCAATGTGAAAGCTGCTTTTGGGTAATAACTTACGGATTTTTAGAAGTTAGTGTTCTCGATCCCTCTATCTCCCTCTGTCTCTTTCTCTCCTTCTCTATCTCTATCAGGTCATAACCTATAACTATTTAAGTCCATTGACTGAAATATTACTGAGCTGCAAATGCTGCTTTTTAATACTGAAAGTACCTATTTATATCTAGGGAACAATTTATGTGTTATATGCCTTAATAATGTACTATATATATATCTGATCATAGGGACATTTTAACTAGTCAACTATTAGTGTTAAATAACAGCTCTACTTAAAACTTTGCTTTCTTGCGTAAGCTTCTGGATATTTGTTGACTAATTAGGAGAATGTAACAGCATTAACTGTGCAATTCTTGTTTGAGTAGCAATTTGAATGACATAGTGTGAGATGTAGAGTGTGTAAAAAATGGCATCAGAAATGTTGTCTTCACATTAAAATGGAAATGGATTCTGCTTATAACATTCCATTATGTCAGACAGTATTGAGTAGCTTAGATTTATTGTTAGATACCCAAATGCCACCTCTCCCCTTTAAATACCATAACTGGCAGATGTACAAATGTTAGTGAAGGTGCAAAACTGATTCAGTGGAAGAAATTGACCTTGAATGAGTTGACACAGTTAAAAAAAAAATGTTCTAATGCAATACATTTGAAGAATTGTCAGAGACTTTTAACTGGGACATTAGAGTGAATGACCATATCATTTGCTATATAAATACCAGGAATTGAAGGCTTATTTGTTATTTTCCGTTTCTTTAATTCATTGGTTTCTGGCTGTAAAGAGAACATTGGGTTCGTCCTAATTGATTGTTTCCTCGTATTCTTTAATTTTGGATTCAAGGCTCGTATGTAATCCATTTGATGGTTTTATTTGCTTTTTTCTGTAATGTAACATTGCTGACTAGGAACTGGTTTACTCTTTCATGTCTGAAGGCTCTGACAAATTGAGGAGCTTAAGCTGACAGCTCTTTTATCCAAGGGCCCTTCCTGGGTTAGTGATAGTGCTGAAATCTGCCTAGGCTTAAAAAAAAAGTTTCAGAAAGGGATAACAGACCTGCAGGGAGGAAGAAACAAGGGAAATTTTTTTTGCAATGACCTCAAGAAAAAAAAATAATGAATTCACTCACAGAGAGTCTGTGCCAAAATTAGAGAATGGGAGTAAGCTTGTTATGCCTTGACTGATGAAAGGATGGTGAATTGAAGAAATGATCAAAAGTGACATCGTGGGCCAACCAAGAAATATCAAAGGAGACTGTGCTGCTGATCAGTCACAGAATTCACCCATCTACCAGGGATCAGCTCCACAAATGTTTGCTGAGCGATTGTGCAGAAACTGTCGTAGGCGGTGTGGCAGATGCAGTGATAATTCTCACTGGGTTAGATCTTCCTTTTCTCCTTCCCTTTCCTCTTGACCTTGACCTTCCCCTCTTCCAAGGATGGAGTTATATCAGGCACATTCTGGAGGATACAAAGAACAATTCTTGTTCTCATGGAAGTCCCAATCTGATCAAAGGGACAGAAGTAGAGCTGGAAATATTTATCTGTAGTTGTGTTTTGCTTGAAAACAGTTTCTGATAAAACTAAAGGAAATCAATGGGGCAGGAGAGGTCTTTTTATATTAATAGATGAGCTGTGATTTTTATTGTCAAAGTATATCTATTATATCTGATTCCTTCTATTTTTAGAGTGCCAGTTAATGAGAAGCTTGACTAATTACAGTTCCAGGCAGCTGGTATCTTTTTCTTTCTGTGAAATTCATTCTACATCTCATCTTTTGTTTCTCTCAGCCACACTTACCGTAAGGCTTTGATGTACAAATCTGACGTGGACATGAGAAAAACGGTATGTTGTTTGGGATTAATCAGTAATGTTTTCAAGATCACCGTCAGTTGAATGATCTGAGCTGATGAGAGGGTGGTCCCTTCCTAGAATTCTGGAGGAACACAGGAGTACCTGGGGAGTTCATTGTGTTCTCGGATGGAAGAGAAAGGGATTTATGGGAATAAATCAAAGGCAGTTTCAGTGATGAGCTGACATCTTAGTGGTTTTTGTTTTTAATTTTTCCTGGCTGCTTTGAGCAATGCATCATCAGAGGCCCCAGCAAAGTCTTTGGTCTTTTATGTGCTAACGCACATCAGTTAGTGGAGAGATACAGTGTTAGTGACCAATGCTTATCATCAGTGAAAACTTCTCATAGTTTTGGGGTTCTGGTGCTAGCAACCTACCTGAGTGTCAGTGAAAAGTGGCCCAATGCTATTACTGTCGAACAGCACAATGCATTATAAAGTGCTGTCCCTTCAACCTAGAGGTCTCTTTTCCGCACATTTCCTGCATGAATAAATCATGCAGGCTCATGGACATCAGCTGTTCCTGCTCACTTAGAATCTATGTTTTTTCCTTCCTGTACCACCTTCTTGATTTTTCTTTTGGGAGCTCCTTTGCCCTTAATCTGAATCTGTGAGAAACAGTGTAACATAATGTTGAACCAAATGGTATCTAGACCTAAACCTCCTGGGCTTGAATTCTAGCTCCACCAGCTTTGCTCCTAGAGCATCCTATACACATTACCATCATCAACAGTGAACACACTCTGTTCTCCTTGATCTTACTGTATCCAGCCTCCAACTGACAGTGAGCTTCTGGGGAGCTCCTTAGCTGGTAGCCCACAGCCTGAAAAAGGGTGTGGCATTTTACGTATACCATCCTCATTCATCAAAGTTGATTTAAAAAAATGTTTTCATAAGTTAAAGTGTACAGAATTATGTCTCCTTCCACTAAAAAAAAAAAAAAAAAAATCATTACCCATTTTGCTTTTTCCTTGTAAATTTTTCCCAATGTTCTAAAACATAGTGTCCAGACCACCGAATGAACGGAGAGTGGTTAAGATAGTCCAAGTCTTTGGAAATTGTTAGTAGACTTGAAACCATAGTGCTATTGCCTTATTATTACTAATTTAATGTTTTTATTCAGTGTAGACAAGGTCTTGATGAGTTGAAAACTTGTGAACAAAAACACTTTTTTTTTTTTTTTTGGTTTAGTAGTTGTGATAAAGACTTCTTGAAAGTAAAGGTACAACTTTTATCATTACTTCTCTATTGTAAATAAGATTAATGAAGAAGTTTTTCTTCCTCGACTATTTACCACATGTTAGAGAGTCAAGAGACTGGAACAAATTGGGGTATGAATTTATCTGCAGTAGAAAACTTAAAACAGTTTACTGAAAGCTGCTTTGGTCAAATAAATAAATTGACATTTTGGAAAAGGAAAAGTGAAGGAGAAAGAAATTTAGAAAAAAAATTACAATTCATCGCTTTAATGTAGTGGATTAATAAGTTTGCAGCTTTCTTCTTTTCACTGTTGTTTTTGGGCCTTGATGTACTGATGTCTTACATCACAGGCACTAAATCATATCTCTGTGTATTTAAGTGCTCAAGAAAGCATTCTCTAGGTAATGGAGGAAAAGTGCCAGCTTGTAGGGTCTGAGTCCCGAATTCTGAGTGAATTTTCTTCCACACCTCTTATTTACACTTTGTATAAATTGAGGGATGCTCCTAATAATTCTTTCTCTGACTTGAGTTAATTGATTTCATTCTGGATTTTGATGTATTAAATGAACAAGCCCTAATTCTAGAAGGATTCCAGTTATAGCATAATGGATGGAAACATCAGGGAAATCTAAACAATGTTAGTACTATTATTTAAGATTCAATTATTAGCATGCATTAATAGATATTTCATAAATTGAAAACTCAGAGTGCTTAGACACTTGGATCACCTTATTTTTTTAGCTTGTTTTGAGAAGAAAATGTGTTTTGAGCTCTTTAGTCTTGCTACAACAATGCTGTAACAAAGCAATTGTAGTAGAAAAAATGGATTTGAATCGCAGTTTCTTCCTGAGATTTGTTGAATTTGTTGTTTAGAAAAGAAAAATTGCCTTTCTGAAAATGTTTGCTTCTCTGCTTACATGTTCTAGTCTCAGTTCTTATGTTATTTGAACAGTTGTCAACATGCCTCTTTACCTTCCAATGGTTAGGAGTAAAAACCATTCATTTTCAGTTTTTATTTTGCTCTTGTGCCTTTAAAACGTGATTAAAAGTCGGCAGGTTGCTCAGAGTTCTAAGTGGCTAGACGTTGTGATTAGTTCTTTAATAATGTTGTCAGTGTACCATAAACTGGGTAATCAGGTTTATCTTGTAGTTGTTGTGCCAAAGTTCCCGAAGGGTATACTAATGGAAACAAAAAAGCAATTTTTGTCATTGTAATAAACCAATGTTTTGCTTAAAATAATTTGAAAATGAAAATTTTAGTACTGTGTTCTACAGTTCTGACCTTAGCTTCCCTGGGTTTCTCTCTGTCATCATTTTAGCTATTATAAATCAGGGTGAATTAGCCAAGGTCATGTTTTCACCAGCATTTTAATTAGCTGGCTTTGTTGATGGCTTGTTGAAATTGCTTTCATCTGGCAGGTTGACATACAGCAAATTTATAGTAAGAATAGCTACCCAGTATTCAGAGTTTTTTTGATGTTCACTTCCTTTCATAGGAAGACTATTTTTCTTAACATTTTAAAAATGTACTATACTTTTAGCTGATTAATAAACAAAAACAGCTTGCACATCAAAAGGAATTTTTATTTTTTTAGAGACCCCAGTGCTTTTTAGGATTATAACATATACTCTAAATCAAGGTTCTTCAACCTCAGCACCATTGACATTTGTAGATGGATAGGTAGTTCTTTGCTGTGAGGTACTGTCCCATGCATTGTGGGATGCTTTGCAGCATCCCTGTTCTTTGTCCACTACCTACCAATGGCACTTCCTCTCCTGGGTGTGACAATCAAAAATGTCTCCAGACACTGCCAAATGTCTTCTGAGGGACAAAGTCACAGAATGTCTTCTAGCTGGGAACCACAGCTTTAAATTATAATTCTATTCTTGTTTTGTTTTGTTTTCTTATATTATTTTGCCCTATTTATGTCACTATTTTGTGTGTTTTTATAATATAAATAATCAGGTTTCATGGAGATTTCCCCTAAGCAGTTATTCTTTCTTTTGGGTGTACAAATGAGTTTTACTCTCTACTGATAATTTGCCTTGCATCACAGCTTCCCATATATTAATTATTACAGCTGGTTTGATTACAAGTGGATTATTCTGAGTCAGTCTTTTTGGACAGGATGTTGCAACTATTAAAAACAAAACAATAAGTTCTTTCTGTAAGGGAAATTTTTTTTGTTGTTGTTTAGCACATTTAGTGATATTTGAATTGGGACCCAAAATAAAGTTCCTCTGGTGAAGATGTCCCACACTGATGTACTATGATATCCTATTATAAGCCTCATGTGTTATGTAAATTTCACAAGTTAAAATGTAGTAATAGTAAAAATTATTATAATAATGGCTGATATTCACCAAGCACAAATTGTGCCAGGCAATGCACCAAAGCTTTACTTATATTTAATCATTTAATACTTTTAAGTGCTCTGAGCTAAGTACTATTGTCATTGTTTTATACATAGACTAAAGAAGCTTGAGAAAAATTTAGGCACAGTTATTCAAAGTTGGTGTCAGGACTTGACCCAGTGGTTTCTAACTCTTTGTTCTCAACTTCTACACTATTCTGCAAGCCACTTTCTTTTTGTGTCTAGTAACCCAATCCCCTCAGGCTGCACTCTGGACCTAACTGCCAACATCTGCATTTCTGCCTGAGGGTTTTCTTTAGCTGCAGGGACTGTCTTCAAGTTCACACTCAAGGCAGGCCAGATGTTCCAGAGAATTAATGCCTATCCACGCTTCAGCAACTCTCAGCTAATGAACAATAGAGAATTATTGCCTATCCATGCTTCAGCATTTCTCAACTAATGACTGATGAGAGTTGTATAAATACTCAAACTCCCTCAAAGCTAAACTGAAATAGCCCAGAGGCCTTTCTGCACTGGATCCCGGGGTTGCTCAGTGGCAGAGCTCCTTTTGACCATGATGATAATGTATTGGCTTGATAAGATACTGTTCTAGTTTGCTAACGCTGCCGGAATGCAAAACACCAGAGATGGATTGGCTTATATAAAAGGGGGTTTATTTGGTTACACAGTTACAGTCTTAAGGCCATAAAGTGTCCAAGGTAACACATCAGCAATTGGGTACCTTCACTGGAGGATGGCCAGTGGTGTCCGGAAAACCTCTGTTAGCTGGGAGGGCATGTGGCTGGCGTCTGCTCCAAAGTTCTGGGTTCAAAATGGCTTTCTCCCAGGATGTTCCTCTCTAGGCTGCAGTTCCTCAAAAATGTCACTCTCAGTTGTTCTTGTGGCGTTTGTTCTTTCTTAGCTTCTCCGGAGCAAAAATCTGCTTTCATTGGCCATCTTTGAACTGTCTCTCATCTGCAGCTGCTCTCTCAGCTTCTGTGCGTTCTTCAGAGTGTCCCTCTTGGCTGTAGCTCCTCTTCAGAATGTCACTCTCAGCTCCACTGAGTTCCCTCTGTTTGTCAGCTCATTTATATGGCCCCAGTGATTTAATTTAGACCCACCCTGAATGGGCAGGTTAACACCTCCATGGAAACTATCCAATTAGAGTCTTCACCCACAGTTGGGTGGGGCGCATCTCCATGGAAACACTCAAAAGAATTGCAATCCAATCAACACTGATACATCTGCCCACACAAGATTGCATCAAAGATAATGGAGTTTTGGGGGACATAATACATTCAAACCAGCACAGATATCCTTTGTAATCTGTCTTCTCTTTCCTGTCTCACTCCCCTACTTCCTACCAGTGTTTCCTAAATCATTTCCCATGTAAATTACTTGGACTAGAATCTTTATCCAGGATCTGCTTGTGGGACAATCTAAACTAAACCAATTATCTTTTCAGAAATTTGCTTTGATGGAGGCATTGATATATGATTGATTGTGAACCAATACTAGGGTTATGTATATTAACCCATATATAAATATATATACATACACATACACATACACCATATCTATGTATCTATATATATATAGGGTCTTATATTAACTGATGAAAAACTTAAAAATTTTATGTTTTTATAGCGTGATAGACCAGCAGTTCAAATATTTTCAGCTAATGCATCACAATGTATTTCTTATGTTTAATATATTTCTTTGAAATTTAATCTATCAAAGTGTATAGACAAGCGTTTAACCTAAATAAAATGCCATGTAGAGATTCAGTCCCATTAATAGTCTCTCAATTTCTAGAAAGTCTTTAGTGACTGGCATTTTTATGCACTTTATTTATAAGTATTCAATCAATAGTATTTGAATAGGTTCTGTTTTTTACACTAATTCATTCAAGGACTATGCTAGGTGCTTTGGGCTCCTGACTCTTAAGAATGAGCTTAACAAGGTTATAATCAATTACGGGAGGAAAAAGTTTGAACTCTTAAAGTGATTGAAGAAAACATAAATAATAATCACTGATAATTGTTCAGAGTTTCACAGTTTGCAAAGCACTTTCACACATAGTGTTAGACTGTATGACGGAAAGACTTCTGGACAGAAAGGCAGCACACCTGGATTGTGGTTCCACATCCATAATTAACTGGCTGTGCGTTGCCTTGGGTAAATCCCTTGGCCTCTCTGGGCTTCAGTTTCCTCATCTATAAATAGAAAATATAGGATTAGAAATCCCTTCCCAGCTCTGAGATTTTCTCTTATTCTTCCTAACTACCTTGTTGTATTAATTGAAATTTATTATTATTGTCATTGCTGTCTTACAAGTTCACACCCAAGGAAGTCACGAGTTGGCTAAGGTCCCACTACTTGTTGATGGCAGATGGTGGTTTAGAACCCAAGTTTTCTTATACCTAGACTTAAACTCTTTCTATAACAAGCAACTTCTCTGCATGGAAATCTACTTCCAAGTGCTAATGAGAAATATTACTAACTCTCATTCACTGTGTACCTACTAAGATCTGGACTTAGAGATCTCAATTCTCAAGGTACGTTTGAATCACTTGGGGAGCTTTTAAAACTGCGAATGCCAGGCCCAAATGTCAGTGGTTATGCTTAAAGTGGTTTGATACAGGACTCAGGCATTAAAACATATCTTAAAAGTTTCCAGGTGATGCTAATGTGCAATAATTGTTGAAAACCACTCATCAAGGCACTGTGCTAGATATTTTACACGAATTAGCTATAATCTTCACAAAAATATTCAAATATAAGTTTAAGATGAAAAATCTCTGATATGATAAAAATCAGTTGATGAAATAAATCATCCAGCATAATATATTGATACATTAAATATTTTAATTTAAAATAAAACATAAATGTGCATACACTTACCAATATTTTCTTAGCTTTTTATTTTGAAAGAATTTCAAACTTATAAGACAGTTGGAACAATACTGCAAAACTTAAACAGGGAAATTCAACATACTCCTCAGGTAATCAGAATCACCAACTTTTAATATTTTGCCACATTTTCCATATCATTCTGTCTATTAATCCATCTATCCACCTGCTCATCCATCCATCTGTACATCTACCTATTTTCTAAACATACAATCTCTTGATGTACACAGTCTTTTGGTGTATAATCAGGCTTTTTTTTTTTTCAGGGAAAGTACATCTGCTTATGAAGGTACAATGTTTTTTTCTTGCATATATTATATCCATAATGAATCAGCTGTGATTTTCATTTTTGTTTCTTAAAGTAGAGAAAGAAATTAAGACAATTTCAAAGTAGTTCTTCTACTTTCCAAGATAGAATTACAAGTACAAGATTTATTCTCCCACTTGAATAGCTAAGAAACATGTAAAGCATATGAGACAGAGGTTTTCACAGGGGAAAATCAAACAATCAGCAGTTTCCCTGAAACAAAGATATGGATCTTGGAATTCAGTGAGGCAGATAGCTAAAATATTCAGGGTAGGGTATTAGAAGTGATCCTCACAGAGAGAGAACAACTCTAGATGTATTCAGCAGACAAATACATTAAAACAGTTATATGTTTTTTCCATTTGTTCAAGAAACAAGAGGAAAGATTGACCATGGTAAGTAGAGATGTTGAAAAACTAGATCCAAATCAAAATTTTATATGCAAATACTAGAATGTTGGGGATGAAAATATGCTCTGTGGGATTAATGACAAGCTAAACACTGCAGAAAAAATAATATTAGTGCAATAAAGCTATCCAAAATGAAATAGACAAAATAGACTATATAAAACGCACACATACACACACACACACACACACACACACACACACACACACACACACACACAGCATCAGTGAGCTGTGAGATGAATTTAAAATAGACTAATATACATGTACTTTGAGTCCTTAAAGGAAGAAGGGGACAGGAAAAATATATGAAGGAATAATAGCTCAAATATTTTGAAATTTAATGAAAACTATATACCCATATATATAAGAAGCTTAGAAAACCCCAAGAGCAATGTTCTGGTTTGCTAAAGCTGCCATTATGCAAAATGCCAGAAATAGATTGGCTTTATAAAGGGGATTTATTCAGTTAAAAATTTACAGTTCTTAGGCCATAAAAACTTCCAAACTAAGGCGTCAATAAAAGGATACTTTCGGGGAGGATCTAAGATGGTGGCATAGAGAGGAGTGGAAGCTAAGTAGTCCCCCTGGAACAACTAAAAAAACACCAGAAACAACTAGTAAATAATCTAGAATAACTGCAGGTGGACAAACGTGACCATCCACTCGTCATACACCAACCTGAATTGGGAGGAATGCCCGAGATCACAGCATAAAATCTGTAAGTAAAAACTGCGGATCCAAATTGGGAGACCCCTCCCCCACAGCCCGAGCTACAAAGCCTCGTGGTGCCAGAGAGAAGCTTTCTCCCAGCAAGCAAATATAGCTCAGCTGAGCGCCAACTGGGGTTTTAATTATTGAGTGTGAACTGCTCACTATGAGGTACGAATCCCCAACAAGTACACAGAGGCTTTGGGTGAGGACTGATCTTGGAGAGCTGGAGGGTCACCTTGGACTAGCTCTGCAGGGGACTCTCTGTTCCTTTTTCGGCTCAGTGGAGAAGGCCTCAGCCATTTTCAGTTCCCAGTTCTGTGACCCAGACCATGGTGGAGACAGCACAGGCAGAGAGAGACCATTGAAATGCTAATGACCTCCCCCTAGGGCATCTATCTTCTCTAAGAGGAAAGGGGTGGGGCCCAGCTCTACTACCTGCCTTTCATTCAGAATTTACACCAGTCAATAATTATAGACTATCAGGTACCACCTGCTGGGCAGAAAAGCACAGTGACTGGAGGCATCAGAGGGTGTACCAATTTTCTAAGACACACCCTTAGGGAAACCGGATACTGAATATTCCTTCCTTCTGGGACCTTAGCCCATTCTGGTCTGGGGAGGCCTGATTGGGGTAACCAAGGAAACCATGCCTAGACAACAGAAAACTACAATCTGTACACCAAGAAAAATGAGGTTATGGCCCAGTCAGGGGAACAAACTTGCACTTCAGCTGTGATGCAGGAATTGAAACAACTAATACTAAGTCAATTAAAAAAGTTTAGGGAAGATTTGGCAAAAGAGATCAACCGTATAATGAAAACACAGGACGTACATAAGGTAGAAGTTGAAAGTTCAAAAAACCAACCGGTGGAATCTATGGAAATGAAAGGCACAACACAAGAGATGAAAGACACAATGGAAACATACAACAGCAGATCTCAAGAGGCAGAAGAAAACACTCAGGAACTGGAGAACAAGGCAACTGAAAGCCTACACACAAAAGAACAGATAGAGAAAAGAATGGAAAAATATGAGCAATGTGTCTGGGAACTTAAAATGAAAAACAAGAATTTACGTGTCATTGGTGTCCCAGAAGAAGAGAAGGGAAAAGGGGCAGAAGCAACAATGGAGGAAATAATCAATGAAAATTTTCCATCTCTTGTGAAAGACATAAAGTTACGGATCCAAGAAGCGCAGCGTACTCCAAATAGAATAGATCTGAATAGGCCTACGCCAAGACACTTAATAATCAGATTATCAGACATCAAAGATAAAGAGAGAATCCTGAAAGCAGCAAGAGAGAAACGATCTATCACATACAAAGGAAGCCTGATAAGACTATGTGAGGATTTCTCAATAGAAACCATGGAGGCAAGAAGGAAGTGGGGTGATATATTTAAGATACTGAAAGAGAAAAACCACCAACCAAGAATCCTATATCCGGCAAAACTATCCTTCAGATATGAGGGAGAGCTTAAAATATTCTCTGACAAACAGACAATGACAGAGTTTATGAACAAGAAACCTGCTCTACAGGAAACACTAAAGGAAGCGCTGCAGACAGAAAGGAAAAGACAGGAGTGAGAGGTTTGGAAAACGATTTTGGGAGATAGTAGCACAGTAATGTAAGTACACTGAACAGAGATGACTGAGTTTGGTTGAAAGAGGAAGGTTAGGAGCATGTGGGACACCAGCAGGAAAGAGGAAAGATAAAGACTGGGATTATATAAGTCAGTGAAACCTAGAGTGCTCAACAATTGTGATAAAATGTACAAATATATTTTTACATGAGATAGACCAAATGAATGTTAACATTGCAAGGTGTTAAAAATAGGGTGGGATTGGGGGGAAAATACAATCAATGCAAACTAGAGGCTGGAAGTAACAGAAACATTGTATTATGCTTCCTTTAATGTAACAAACAATATACCAAAGCAAAATGCATATAGGTGGGTGAGGAATAGGGGAAGGGTATGGGATTCCAGGCATTGGTGATGTTGTCTGACTCTTTATTCTACTTTAGGTTAATGCTATCTTTCCTTTTGTCACCTTCTGGCTATCAAGTTTTTTTGTTTGTTTGTTTGTTTGTTTTTCTCTCTTTCTCTTGCCTTTTTGTTTTGCCTCTCTGCCTTCTTTGACTCTTCCTCCATCTTTGTGGAAGAAATGTCCTTATATAGAGAGTGGCAATGGTGCTCAATACATAAATACATAACTATACGGGGAATCAACAATTGTTCACTTAGGACGGAATGTATAGTGTTTGAAGAAAACCATCTTAAAAGAAATGGGTTGATGAAGAAACCTTGAGGGCATTATATTGAGTGAAAAAAGACAGACACATAGAGGCAAATATTGCAGGGTCTCACTGATATCAACTAATTATAATATGTAAACTCATAGACATGAAATATAAGTTACCAGGATATAGAATAAGGCTAAAGAATGGGCAGCAGTTGCTTATTATGAGCAGAATGTTCAACTAGGGTGAACTTAAATATTTGGAAATGGACAGGGGTGATGGTAGCATGTAATGAGAGTAACTAACAGTGCTAAAAGGTGTGTGAAGGTGGTGGGAAGGGTAAGCTCAGAGTCATGCATGTCACCAGAAGGAAAGTTGGAGGTTAAAAGATGGGAGTGTATAAAAGAGTGAATCTTGTGGTGGACAATGTCTGTGATTAACTATACAAATATTAGAAATCCCTCTCATGAACTAGAACAAATGTATGTCACTATAACTAGAGGTTAATAATAGAGAGGCATATAGGGAAAAAAATATACCTATTGCAAACTATGTACTACAGTTAGTAGTATTTTAACATTCGTTCATCAACAGTAACAAATGTACTATACCAAAACTATGAATCAATAATGGAGGGGGGGGCATGGTTAGGGGTATGGGAGGATGTGAGTTTCCTTTTTTTTGTCTTTGTTTCTTTTCTGGAGTAGTGAAAATGTTCTAAAAATTGAAAAAAACAATAATTGTGTTGATGAATGCACAGCTGTATGGTGGTGCCATGGGCAATTGATTGTACACTTCGAATCTTTGGATAGTTGTATGGTATCTGAACAATCTCAATAAAAATAAATGAATTAAAAAAAAAAAGATACTTTCACTGAAGAAAGGCTTATGGCATCTGCAACACCTGTCAGCTGGGGAGACATGTGGCTGGCATCTGCTGCTTCTTTGCTCCTGGGTTCTGATTTCAAATTGGCTCTCTCCTAAATGTTTCCATGCTTCTGTCTTTCTTAGCTTCTGTCTCTCAGCTCCTGTGCATCCTTGTTTGTTCTCCCAAGGCGTTTCTCTCTAAGCATTTGAAGGTCCTCTCTTAACTTCTCTGGGGCAAACTCTGGGCCTAATCTCTTAGCTTAGCATCTCCAAACATTTTTTTTCTGCATCTCCAAGCATTTGGGACTGTGTCTGCCCCTGAGCTGTCTTAAGGACTCCTGTAAACTAATCAAGACCCACCTTGAATGGGCCGGGTCACACCTCCATGGAAATAATCTAATCAGTAGGTCTCACCTACAGTTGGGTGGGTCACATCTCTACTGAAACAACCTAATCAAAAGATCCCACCCATAGTAAGTCTGCGCTCATAAGACTGGATCAAAGAACACAGTCTTTCTTGGGGTACATAACCGTTTCAAACTGGCACAACCAAGAAGCATCAAAAAAGTACACCAAGGTGTACCATAATCAAGTTGCTTAATGCCAGTAATAAAGAAAAAATAATAAAATTAGCTACAGAAAAAAGACACATTATATACAGAAAAACAAAATAAGGATGATTGTAGATTTCTTGTGAGAAACAATGCAAGCCAGAAGACAGTGGAGTAGCATCTTTAAAGTACTGACAGAGAAACAAGTCAACCTACTGTTTATACCCAGTGAAAATATCTTTAAACTGTGAGGACAAAATAAATATTTTGTTTTCAGAAACACAAAATCTAAAGGAATTCCTCAACAGCAGACCTGCACTACAAGAAATTTTAAAGGGAGTCCTTCAATTAGAGGAAAAATCACACTGGATTTTCCTATTATTTAAATCTCATTTTAAAATGTTTAAAAAGTAGTGTATTGTTTAAAGCAAAATAGTACCAATGTGATATATATATATATATATATATATATATATATATATATATATATATATATATATATAAACAATAGCACAAGGCTGGAAGGAGAGATGAATTATAAGAACTTTACTGTGGTAAAGTTCTTATAATTCAATTGAAGTGGTATAATATCACCTGAACATAGACTGTGATAAGTTAAAGAGATAGACTATCAACTTTAAATCAACCACTAAAATAACACAACAGATTATATTTAATATGCCAACAAAGGAGATTAAAAAAATCATTAAAAAAACTCAATCCACAAAAAAAGGCAGGAAAACAGGAAAAGAATAACAAAAGAACAGGTAGTACAAATAGCAAACAAATTGTAAGATGGTAGATTGAAGCAAATAGCAAACAAATTGTAAGATGGTAGATTTAAACTCAATCATATTAATAATCACATTCAATGTAAATTATCTAAAAGCATCAATTCAAAGACACTGCTGGTTTGAATAAAAAAAGGAAGACCCAACCACATGCTGCCTTCAAGAAAACCACTTTAAATATAAAAACAGGAAAAAGATTTTCCAAAAGAGAAAGAAAATGATAAAGCAGACTTTATTGAAATTAAGAATAGTCTTTAAAAGATACAGGTGAAAAAAATGAAAAAAAGTGGGAAAAAAACATTTGAAAGTCACACATCTGTTTAAGGACTTATATTCAGAACATATAAAAATCTTTCAAATATTAATAATAATAAAAATACTGAATTTTAAAAAATGGGCCTAAGATTTTTAACAGACACATCAGCCCAAACATTATCTGAACATCAAATAAGAACATGAAAAGATGATTAAGTTAATTAGTCATTATAGAAATGCAAATTAAATCCACAATTAGTTACTGCTACACACTTATTACAATGGCTAAAGTTAGAAAGAATGACCATATTGAGTTTGGCAAGGATGTGGAGCGGCATAACTTTCACTGTTGGTGAGAATGAAAAATAGTGTAACTACTTGATAAAAGTTTGGCAGGCAAAAAAAAAGAAGTTAAACATATGTCTATTATAGGACTCAGTCATTCAATTCCTAAATGTTTACCTGAAGAAACCAAAGTGTATGTCAGTAGAAAGACTTGTATGTGTGTGCTTTTAGCAGCTCTGTTTGCTATAGACAAAAATTGGAAACAAATTCAAAAGTTTGTTAGCGGGTGAATGGATAAACAAACTATGTTATATCCCTGCAGTGGAATACTAATTAACAAAAAAGAAAGGAATGAACTAGTTTGATACCCAGAAAAACATGGATGAAACTCAAAAATAATTAAGTTGAATGAAAAAAAGTCAAACAAAAAAAGACTACGCATTTTATTATAACATTTATATAAAATTCTGTGTAACTGCAACCAGATCAGTAGTTGCCGGGAGATGGAGGAGGTGGGGAGGATAGGGAGCGGGGCAAGGCTGGAGGGAGAGATTACAGAAGGACACAGGAAACTTTGGGGTATGATGAATAGGCTCATTATGTTGATTGTGATGAGGGTTTCATGTGTATGTACATAAAACATATAAAATTGTATGATTTAAATATCTGCAGTTTATTTTATGTCAGTTATAACTCAGTAAACCTGTTTTAAAAAACACAGTTATAAAGCAATCTGTGTGCAGAACCCTTCTATTTTTTTTTTACAACCTTTTATAGTCTTCTTGCCCATCCCTAATTCAAGAGCATTTGTTTTATAAACTCAGCCTTGATTGAGTCTTTACAAAATGCTCAACTTAGTTTTCAGCAAACCAAATCTTTTTATACTCACAATTCAGTGTTTAATGTAATATTTAATTATATTATCTAATTAAAATAGCAAGTAAAACTGGCATAAACTGTTTTGGTGCATGGGAAGTAATCAAAGTTTCTGAAAGGAGAGGGTTGGAGTCTATTAGTGCCTTGATGCTCAAAAGTGTTATCTGTGGATCAGAAGCATCAGCATAAGCTGGGGTCTTTTAAGAAATGGAGAATCTCAGACCCCACCTCAAACCTGCTGAATTGGATTCCCTAGATGGTTCCAATGCACATTAAAATTTGAGAAATGTTGTACTTGAGACTAACCTACCAGCTTTGAGCATTCAACTTATTATGTCCGTTAGGAAATACTTTTTTTTTCCCTCATGGAAATGGAGGGCTTTATTCTAAGCATAAGTTAAAAAGGGTGTGCTTTACATATTTTCTATTGTTATAATTCTCATTTTTTCATACAGGTTTTATTGAGGTATTCACATGCATTAAAATTCACCACTTTTATGTGTACAAGACAATGAATTTTGTCAAATATATATAGTCATGTAACTACCGTTTCCACAGCAGGATATAGAACATTTCCATCTCCCTAAAATATTTCAACTAGTGCCCCTTGCAGTCAATTCCCTCACATTAATCCTAGGCCCCTGTGATCACTGATCTGCTTTTGGACACTGTAGTTTTACCATTCTAGAATTTCATATAAATGTATTACCTAGTATTTAGTCTATTATGTTTCTTTAACTTAGCATGTGCTTTTGAGATCCATTCCTACTGCTGTTAACAGTAGCTTGTTCCTTTTTACTGCTGAGTAGTATTCTACTGTATGACTCTACCTTTGAGTTAGTGGTGGGAGGTCTGGCTAAACACAGTGTTCAGGGAACCCAGAGATAGCCATGCAACCCTATGTGGCTGCAAGAGGCTGCTATGTTATGACCTTAAAAATGGGGCAAGAACTTGAAGGGTGAAATCACTGCCCTCCCCCCTACATGGGATCAGACACCCAGGGTAGTGAATCTCCCTGGCAACGTGCAATATGACTCCCGGGGAGGAATGTAGACCCGGCATCATGGGATGGAGAACATTTTCTTGACCAAAAGGGGTATGTGAAAGGAAATGAAATAAGCTTCAGTGGCAGAGAGATTCCAAAAGGAGCCTAGAGGTCACTCTGGTGGGCATTCTTATGCACAATATAGACAACCCATTTTAGGTTCTAATGAATTGGGGTAGCTGGTGGTAGATACCTGAAACTATCAAACTACAACCCAGAACCCATGAATCTTGAAGACAATTGTATAAAAATGTGGCTTATGAGGGGGGACAGTGGAATTGGGGGGGAGGGCATAGGGATCACACTCCTGTTTGTCTAGTTTGTGGATGGATGAGTGGAAAGGTGGGGGAAGGAAACAAACAAACAGACAAGGGTGCCCAGTGTTCTTTTTTACTTTAGTTGCTCCTTTTCACTTTAATTATTGTACTGTGAACAATCAAATGTTCGATTTGTTTTGTATGACTGCGTGGTATGTGAATATATCTCAATAAAATGAATAAAAAAAAATGGGGCAAGACTCCCCCCTACGTGGGACCTGACTCCCAGGGTTGTAAATCTCCCTGGCAATGAAGAATATGACTCCTGGGGATGAATCTGGACCTGGCATCGTAGGACTGAGAGTATCTTCTTGACCAAAAGGGGGATGCAAGATGAGACGAAATAGTTTCAGTGGCTGAGAGATTTCAAATGGAGTCGAGAGGTCACTCTGGTGGACATTCTTATGCACTATATAGATAACACGTCTTAGGTTTTAATGTATTGGAATAGCTGGAAGTAAATACCTGAAACTACCAAACTCCAACCCAGCAGTCTGGACTCCTGAAGACAATTATATAATAATGTAGATTACAAGGAGTGACAGTGTGATTGTGAAGACCTTATGGATCACACCCCCTTTATCTAGTGTATGGATGAGTAGAAAAATGGGATAAAAACTAAAGGACAAATGGGGTGGGATGGGGGGATGATTTGGGTGTTCTTTTTTCACTTTTATTTTTTATTCTTGTTCTGATTCTTTCTGATGTAAGGAAAATGTTCAGAGATAGATTGTGGTGATGAACGCATAACTATGTTATCATACTGTGGACAGTTGATTGTATACCATGGATGATTGTACGGTGTGTGAATGTATCTCAATAAAACTGAATTTAATAAAAAAAAATGGGGCAAGAAGTTGGAATCATGGATTCCAGTGGTGGATGTAAACATTTGCCCCTCCCTCCCAAATCCAGGTGATAGTCACACGCCACTGGTGGTCAGAACAGGTGCTGGTCTGGCTATTGCCCAGTCACAGGGCCCTGGAAGACCCAGAGAATTTTCCCAAAGTTTGAAAACCCCTTGTCCCTCGCCATCATGAGGTCACTAGAGGTACAGCCCCTCCGCAACAGACATACAAATGACATTTATAGAGGAACATGAGGAGGGAGAAACAACGATTTACCTGAAATGCTGAGCATTTACCTGAAGATTTTTAACATTACTGCCTGGAGCAAAATCAGTTGTTTTCTCTCTCTCCTCAATACCCAGTGTGTAGAGTTGTGTGAAGAAGACCAGGGCAATCAGTAGGAAAACAAAGATGTGACATTTTCTTAGGAACTCTGTCACATAGTGTGAATTTTGGACCAATTTACTTCTTAAAGAATTTATTTTAGAAGGTTACCTGAAAATTCCAAATGGTTATTTTCTGCTTTTAAACCAACAATCCTGACATTTAAAGTTTCTTAACCTATTGGTATATTTCATCAGTTTGGAAAGGTTGCATCTTGGTTTTCATCATGATTTTTAGCTGAGAAACCTGAGTTTCTCAAGTCAGGTTTGATTAAAGGCTTATTTAAAGTTACCTTCCCTAAACCCTCTCTTATATAAGGGATAATAATTAGCTTCTGGAGAACCATATCAGCTAGGAGTTGGGTGTTGAAACAAGAAAGATGGCAGTTATCAAAGAGGGTTTGCAAATGATTAAGATACTGAAGTTTAACTGTCTTTGAGTCATTCCTTTTGGCAAACTGTTGAAATAGCATTTCACTAGACACCTTGCAAAGTATTCTTGATGAAATGCTTGCTTCATGGGAATCATTCTTTCCCTTGAATTTGGGTACGACTACTTGGAGCCTGTCAAGAGATTCACTTAAGATTTTTCAAGACTTCTGCATTATATTTTTTTTAGAGTAAAATAAAACCCAGGGAATATAGCTTTTGAAGTGGAAAGTCTGAAACAAAAACAATTTGGTGACTGTCACAGAAAAACAGCTAGAGCTCTAAAGTGTAATTCAAGGATTTTATAAACTCCAAGTTACAGGTTACTCTATGGCAAATAAAAGATGAGTTTGAATACAGAAGTGCCAGAAGTGCTTTAATCTGAAAACTTTTGAGTTGAATTCAAGAGCAGAAAATCTGAAGGTGTAAAACAGCTAATGCATATATTACACACACACACACACACACACACACACACACACAGCTCATTTACTCAACCGCTACTTATCAAGTGCCTATAATGTGCCAAACATAGTCCTTGCTATTATGGGACTTAAAGCGTATCAGGGAAGACATGATAATTAAGTAACTAAAACAAGTATGGTAAATGTTGGTACTGACATGTGTTAGGGGGAAATAGTTTAGCTTAGGGGTCAAAGAAGACCTCTATGAAGAAGTTATGTTTAAGGATATTACTCCTGCAGAATGTCTTCCCATTATTAACTTCCAGCCCCATGGGGGGATGAGGAGGAGATTTCAGGGCTGTCTTCCTCATGCTTGTGGGATTCATAGGCCATGTGGAAGTTGCCAGCCCTCTCACTCTGTGTTCTGACCTTTCTGGCTTACTTTGAATCCCATGGAGAAAAGAACTGAAAACCATAAGACTTTACCAGGGGGTACGGAGATCTTGTTTAAGTTCACTCAGTGAAACCATAGCTTCCCCCTCTCTCCTGAATGCCTCTTGGTCATTATTTTGCCACTAGCAAGTGAGTCACATCCAGGCTTTCCACAAGTCCTTCTTTGGCACCCCCTATAGCCTTACATGATGTGGTTAAATAAACAGAAGCAATAATTAATAGCAATGGCTAACATTCATTAAGTTTTTGCTTTATATCCACTACTGTGGTATGTGCTTTATGGAAGAACCCCTCTGTATATATATTTAACTGTATGTACTTTCTCTCTCCTCTATTTCACTCCCTCTATCACCACTCCCCATCCCCTGCCCCCCCCAAAAAAAAAACATACAGAGAAATAAAACTCTTAGCATCCTAGATGTGCTGCTTGCTATTCCTCTCAGTGAGTATTGATCCCTGAAAGATATACCTTAGTAGACTTGACACATTCCCTATGGCACTTCCATAGTTTGTGCATCTTCTTGAGAAGAGCTGTGTTTGATGCTAGGGTGCAAATGGTATTTTGACTCTATGCTAGTTTTTCACTTTATGAACTAACCTTAGAATGCAGCCCTGCATGTTCATGCCCCTCATGTTTACCTTATCTCAGTTAATTCTTCCAGCATTTCTATAAGTTAGAGTTACATCTGATCTTTACTTTAAGGGGAAATGAACATGAGGCCAAGAGGTAAATATCTTGTCCATGTCCTAGAAGTGGCAGAGTGAAGATTTCAACCTCAGGACTCCCCAGTCTGTGCTCCATGTGATTCTACCTACTTATTATTGGCAATTTGTTAAGGAGCCCCAAGATTTTGGTTGGAACCCTGACTAAAACTGCTTTTAACACTTTTAAAATACAGAGAAAATATAGGAGGGAGGTACCCCTTCATACTGTCTTAGAAGTGTTATCAGGGAAGCAAAGAGCTCAATTTCTGTTGAGAGAAGTTTCGAAAGAAACTTGGAGAGCCTTGAATGTGTCTTAGAGTGGATGTTTGGGATGCTGTGGCTTGACTGAAGGGGATGAATGCCAGCTAAATCCAGAAGGCAGATAAATTATAAAATCACTGAGCCTGAGTCATTCCTCAAGGTCACGGTGGCAACATTAGATGCAGAGTTGTTGAGCAGTGGCCACCCCTGCCCACCTGGCCACAGTTTAAGGAAGCAAGTGCTCATTCATTATGCTTTGTTCTTTCTGTTGTGTGTGTTCTTGAAATTGAATTAAATTTGCTTCCTCCACAGTTTGTGTTGATTTTTAAATGACTTCCTGGTGGGTTTTCTTCAAGATTCTCTCCCTGTTTTCTTTAGCCATAACACAAATGTTCTCAGGGTACAAGTGAGGGATTCAATCTGAGGAGAAAACAATGGATGATATTCTTTCCTTAAAGTTTCACCGAAGATGCTGCATTTTGACCAATCATGGTCTTTATTTCCCTGAGTGATATTGCTTTCCTTGCTGGGATGACCTAACTCAATTACCACCCTTTCCCTGAGATGTTGTTAGTCTTCATTCGCAGAACAAAAAAATCATACTTTTCTCCAGAAAAAGTGCCAATCTCTTCAAACTATTGCGTTTTCCATAGATACTGAAATGCACTCTCCACGGGAGGTTTGGAGAAGAGGGTCAAGATCTCTTGTAAATGTATCCCAGGGATTATGCTTGGTAAAAACCTCTTTCACTTAAGTCTTTGAGAAGGGATCTGAATTGGTAATGTCTTGATAGTTGTTCATTTGCTTATTCATTCATTCATCCACTCGATGAGCATCTACTATGGGCCAGGCATATAATAGAATGAAGAGACAAAAATTCTACCCTCATGGAAATTTCATTTCATTAGGGGAGACAGACAACAAACAAATAATAAGATAAGTGTTTAATAGTGTAGTTGCTAAAGGGAAAATAAAACCCAGAAGGGGATGGGGAGTGTAGGGCTAGCAGGGTGTGTGTGTGGTGGGGGGTGGTGGGGGAGGGGGCTGGCCAAGGGCTAATGGAAATTTAGATACATCTCCAGGGAAAGTCTCCCATCTAACAGCTGAAAGAAGTGAGGGTTCTTGGGGGAAAGTTTTCTAGAGGTGAGAATAGTGCAGATGGTCTGGAGTGTTAGGAAAGTAGCATGGAGAGTAGGATGGCCAAAGCAGAGAGACCTCAACCAGAAGGAGAGCAGTAGAAGATGAGTTCAGAGAGGTGATGGAGCCAGTTCATAGGGGCCATGGTGGTCATGGTAAGGACATTGGCTCTGCTCTGAGCTATGTGCAAAGCCATAAGAAAATTTCAAGAGGAGGAGAGACAGGATCTCAGTTATATTTTAACAGGATGACTCTGGCTGTTGTGTTGAGAATAGGCTGAAGGGTGGCAACAGTGGAGGCAGGGACGCTGCTTAGAAGTGGGTTGAAATAATACATGTAAAAGATGGTATTGGCTTGGATTGATACAATGAAAAAGTAGTTTCCAGGATTCAGTGACTGCAGTGATTTAAAGTATTATCTTTAATGTTGAATGAAAATGTCTCTGTTGTTGAAATTTACTGTTGCAATCTTAATGACTCAGGTTTTTAAAATGCAATTTGTATACCGATTTAACTGCATGAAGCATTTTTTAAGCACCTACTATATACTCAGCTGAATCATGGGACTCTATTAACTCTTTTCCTGAACAAGCTATAGTACTCTCACTGAATAAACTACAAAACAATACATACACACACACACACACACACACACACACACACACACACACACACACACACAGACACACAATAATTTAGAAAATACATGATCATATATTCTAGTACATATTATGCTTCAATGCTTGTAAGAAACCTAGTATTTACTGAGAATCTAATAACTACCAGAGTCTGTGCTGGGCATTTTGCATTAGGAAGCACATTAACCCTCAAAGCAACAGTATAACAACACTTCTCAAAAGTTTTGGTTTCAGGACCCCTTTAACCTTTTAGAAATCATTGAGGGCCCCAAAGACTCTGTTTATGTGGGTTATATCTACTGATATTTACCTATTAATAATTAAAACTAAAGCATTTTAAATTTATTTATTAAGTAAAATAATAAACTCATTACATTTTAACATAAACAACATATTTTTATTAAAATAACTATAACTTGCAAAATAAACAATGTAATAAGAATGGTATTGTTTTACATTTTTGCAAATCTTTAATGTCTGACTACTTGGCAGACATTAGATTCTCATATCTGCTTCTGCATTCAATCTGTTGTGGTATATTGATTTGGTTGAAGTTGAGTTTTGAGGAAAATCTGCCCTTGTACAGTCTATAGCAGAAGAGGAAGGAGTGTTTTAATATCTTTTTCAGATAACTGTGGATATTGTTCTTTGATAATAAACTGAACTCAACAGGTGGTAGTTTCTAAAAAGCTAGTTGTAATGTGGAACCCAAAATATATTAATAAACTTTTCTTACTCAATTACCTTAAAATCCATTGGCAACTTCCAGTTTACCTATGCATGATGTTGTGACATCATACACTGGTTCACTGACTTAACACAGATTTTCCAAATGCCGGCACATATCATTATATGTGTCACGTATGTTATTTTCTCCGACAGTCACTTTTAAGAAAAGCCCTTAAGTCTTGAGAAGTCATGAAGCTCACAGTAACAGATGCAAGTTTTGCAAAATTCAAATTTTCTCATTGGCAACAAATGTTGTCGCTTGTTGTCCTTGAAGAGTCAGGCTTGCTTCTTTCACTTTCAAGAACATTTCTACCAAATATCCAGTTTGTCTCAGTCATTCTTTCAAGGAAAAATAGTGTTCCATGAGAAAGACCACTAATTCACCTTACGATACAAACAATTGAACAAAGGCTTCCTCAAGACAGCCATCATCCTTCAGTGAGCAGCAGACATGCTTTATGCCTGTTACCCATTTTGTTACAGAAAATATTAAACAGAAAATCACTCATGGGTAGGGATTTAATATTATGGATCACTCTCCCTGCTTCATTCAGGACTTTCTTATGTGAAACTAAACTTTCTCCCCCTCCCCCCCAACTCTTTCTCTCTCTTACTACAAGTACTTCGTGGTGAATACAATGATTAGTATTATAGTTTGGTGCTCCTATCTTGATTCATGCAAAGGCGCCATCAGTTTTATTCACCATTTCTTCTGCACCATTGATGCAAGTATCAACACAGTGAAAAAGGTAAATAACATCTTAGTGTTATTATAGAAACATTTCTGATCTTGCAGACCCCTGATAGGATCTGGTAGCTCTCCCCCTTCCATCCCCGTGTGTTTGTAGACAGCACTTTGAGAACTGTTGCTTGATGAAATCCATGTTTTGCAAATGAAGAAACTGAGTCTTAGAGAGTCTAGGCTACTTGTCTAAGGTCATGTGGCTTGTCAGAGACAGAGGAGATTCTGGAGCCAGAAGCCTGGGTTGGAACCCTATCTCTTGCCTTTGCTGCCGTGTGAAACTGGGCAAGTTTCCTAACTTTCTGTGTCTCAAGCATCGTCTGTAAAATGTGGATAATGGTAGCACCCAACTGACAGGGTATTGTGAAGATCAAATGAGATAATCTTTGTAAAATGCAAAGAACAGTGCCGGATACTTCAAAGTGCTATTTGAGCTAATAAATAACATATATTATAATTATTAAGGTTACAGAATCAGTAAAATGTTTGAGTTTTTACTTAAACATCATTGACAGATCATAATTACCCAAATCTTATTTATATCATTTATTTTTGCTTCATCCCTCACTTTTAAAGGACCTGCAAAAATGGACTTTTATGTTCATTTCTTTCTTGTCTTATCTTTGCTTGCCAGAAGGAGCTGCAAAAAGACTAGTGATAAGCAGAAAAAGAGAAAAAGCAAAGTTTTTAATATTCTGATGATTTTATTGTCTGCCCTATCCGTGTGAAGGATACCTTTAAAAAGGGTATTGCTTCTTAATAGTGCTTCTTTAGATTCCACTTCTTTCTGCTCTACAATTCCTACTACTAAGAAACCCACCATGCAGGGATCCTCCTCCCATTTCGAAATCAAAAATTGGTTTCAGAGTAGACATATGGACGTTATCTGTTGAAATGCTCTCTACACAATGCCTTTTGGCAGATGGCCCTTGTTTGAGATCTGCTAGTTCGACTCAGAGGTTGCTGCACTCAATTATTATTTTAGGTTATCATTATCAATGGAATGAAGAGTCCATTTTCACAATTGTAGCTTTCAAACTAAATTACTTGAGATGAAAATCTTTGTAGGGTCAGAAAGTAGATAAATATTCTGAGCAGGCGAAAATGTGGGGTTGGTGAGTATAACACAATGAAGATCTATCGTTGTTTGTAACTTTGCTGTGGAGGGAACTGGAAGGAAGGGTCTGGAGCCAGGGAAAGGAAGAAGCACAGGCATTTGTGGTGAATCCAACTATATGGTATGAGGGGCTGTTTGAGCTAATCAGGGTGGAACGCACTCCACTAAGCTCTTGATAGTTGGGACCGTAGTTTATGGAATTATAAAAAAATTTTTCTCGTTTTTAAATTTTTTATTTAAAATTTAATTATTTATTAAATTTTTTATTTAAAATTTCCCATTTTAACATGTATTTATTAATTTATTAAGAACTTATAGGTTTACAGAAAGATCATACAGAAAATATAGAGTTCCCATACACCCTCCATCATGCACACAGTTTTCCCTATTACTCACACTTCCTATTAGTATGGTACCTTTATTACAAATGATGAGACAATAGTATTATAATTATACTATTAACTATAGCCTATAGTTTATATAAGGGTCCATGTTTGTGGTGTACAGTCCTATGGTTTTTAAAAATTTTTTTTATTCTAGTAACGTACAACCTAAAACCAATTTAAGTGTAAAATTCAGTGATATTAATTACATTCACAGTGTTATGCTACCATCACCACCATCCATTATCAACACTATTTCATCACCCCAAACAGAATCTTTGTACCAATTAAGCAGTAGCTCCTCATTCCCTCCATTTCAGCTCCCAGTAACCTCCAATAAATTTTCTGTCTCTGAAGATTTGCTATTCCTAGACATTTCATATAGGTGACACCACATACAATATTTGTCCTAATGTGTCTTGCTTATTTCCTTGAGCATATTTTTTTTAAGGTTATTCCATGTTGTAGCAAGTCTCAGAACTTCATTATTTCTTTTGGACAAATAATATTCCATTGTGCAAATGTACTACATTTTCTTTATTCATTTGTGGATGGACACTTAGATTGTTTCCATCTTTTGGCTATAATGCTGCTGTAAATGTTTGAGAGCAATTATTTGTTTCAGAACTCATTTTCCCTTTCCATGTATATATGCATAGAAGTGGAATTGTTAGATCATATGGTAATTCTGTATTTAACTTTTTGAGGAACCAACATATTGATTGCTTTCCACAGTGCTGAATATTTTACATTCCCACCAACAAAGCACTAAATTTCCAATATCTATGCATACTCTCTAATGCTTATTTTCTTTTTTGATTTGCATTTCTCTAATGACTAATGATGTTGGGCATCTTTTCATATGATTACAAGCCCTTTATATATCTTCTTTGAAAAAAAATTTCTATTCAGTGTCCTTTGCCCATTTCAAAACTGGTCTGGTTGTCTTTTTGATGTTGTGTTCTGAAATTTCTTTTTTCTATTCTAGACATTAAGCCCTTATCCAGTTTATGGTTTATAGTTATTTGATTTCACTCTGTAGGTTGTCTGTTCACTTTCTAGATAATGACCTTTGATGTACAAAAGTTTTTAATTTTGATGAAGTTGAATTATCTATTGCTTCTTTTTCTTTTGTTGATCATGATTTTACTGTCGTATCTAAGAATCCATTCCTGAATTCTAGGTCATTAATATTTGCCCCTATGTTATTGTCTAAGAGTTTTGTATTTAGGCCCTTGGTCCAAATTTGTGTGTGTGTGTGTGTGTGTGTAATGGTGATATCCAATTTTCCCAGCACATTTGTTTAATAGACTATTCTTTCTCCATTGTATGCACTTAGTACTCTTGTCAAAAATCAATTAGCCATAGATGTGTTGGTCTATTTCTGGACTTTCAACTCTGTTCCACTGGTCTATAGGCCTATCTTTAGGCCAGAACTGCACTGTTTTGATTACTGTAGCTTTGTAGTACATCTAGAATTTGAGAAGTGTGAGTCTCCCAACGTTGTTCTTTCTCAAAGTTGTTTTAACTATTTGTGGCCCCTTGCATTTCCATATGAATTTGAGGTTTGGCTTTTCCATTTCTGGAAAAAAAGACTGCTGAAATATTGATAGGACTTTCTGCCCGAGGACGCCGCCGAGGAAACATCGTTGAATTCTTTCCTCCCACTGCTGTCATGTCTAAGTCAGAGTCTCCTAAAGAGCCTGAACAGCTGCGGAAGCTTTTCATCAGGGGGCTAAGCTTTGAAACAACCGATGAAAGTCTGAGGAGCCATTTTGAGCAATGGGGAACTCTCACGGACTGTGTGGTAATGAGAGATCCAAACACCAAACGGTCCAGAGGCTTTGGGTTTGTCACGTACTCTACTGTGGAGGAGGTGGATGCAGCTATGAATGCAAGGCTACATAAGGTAGATGGAAGAGTTGTGGAACCAAAGAGGGCTGTCTCAAGAGAAGACTCTCAAAGACCAGGTGCCCACTTAACTGTGAAAAAGATCTTTGTTGGTGGCATTAAAGAAGACACTGAAGAACATCACCTAAGAGATTATTTTGAGCAGTATGGGAAGATTGAAGTAATTGAAATCATGACTGACCGAGGCAGTGGCAAGAAGAGAGGCTTTGCTTTTGTAACCTTTGACGACCATGACTCTGTGGATAAGATTGTCATTCAGAAATACCATACTGAGAATGGCCACAACTGTGAAGTAAGAAAAGCCCTGTCTAAATAAGAGATGGCCAGTGCTTCATCCAGCCAAAGAGCTCGAAGTGGTTCTGAAAACTTCGGTGGTGGTCGCGGAGGTGGTTTTGGTGGGAATGACAACTTTGGCGAGGAGGAAACTTCAGTGGTTGTGGTGGCTTTGGTGGCAGCCGAGGTGGTGGTGGATATGGTGGCAGTGGGGATGGCTATAATGGATTTGGTAATGATGGAAGCAATTTTGGATGTGGCGGAAGCTACAATGATTTTGGCAGTTACAACAATCAGTCTTCAAATTTTGGACCCATGAAGGGAGGAAACTTTGGAGGCAGAAGCTCTGGCCGTTATGGTGGTGGAGGCCAATACTTTGCCAAACCACGAAACCAAAGTGGCTATGGCGGTTCCAGCAGCAGCAGTAGCTATGGCAGTGGCAGAAGGTTTTAATTACTGCCAGGAAACAAAGCTTAGCAGGAGAGGAGAGCAAGAGAAGTGACAGGGAAGCTATGGGTTACAACAGATTTGTGAACTCAGGCAAGCACAGTGGTGGCAGGGCCTAGCTGCTACAAAGAAGACATGTTTTAGACAATACTCATGTGTATGGGCAAAAAAAAAAACACGAGGACTGTGTTTGTGACTAATTGTATAACAGGTTATTTTAGTTTCTGTTCTGTGGAAACTGTAAAGCATTCCAACAAAGGGTTTTAATGTAGATTTTTTTTTTTTTTGCACCCATGCTGATGATTGCTAAATGTAATAGTCTGATCATGACGCTGAATAAATGTGTCTTTTGAAAAAATATATATATTATATTGATAGGGATTGCATGGAATTTGTAGATCACTTTGGGTATTATTCACATGTTTAAAATATTGAGTTTTCCAATCCATGAACATGGGATGCCTTGCCATTTATTTAGGTCTTCTTTAATTTCTTTCAGCTGTGTTTTGTAGTTTTCAGTGTATTAGTCTTTTATATAATTGATTAAATTTCTTCCTAGATATTTTTTTCTTTTAGATGCTATTGTGAATGGAGTTGTTTTCTTAATTTCCTCTTTGGGTTGTTCATTCTAAACTAGTGTATAGAAACAAAATTGATTTTTGCATCTTGATCTTGTATCCTGTCATTTTGCTGAAATCATTTATTATCGATAGTAGTTTTCTTATGGATTCTTTTGGATTTTCTGTATATAAGATCATGTCATCTGCAAATAGATCTCATGATCATGGACTGTCATGCATTAAGGATTTAGAGAGGGGCCTTTCTATTTCTCTCAGGTCCTCAGTCAGTATCCATGAGACTGAAACTTCCTGCAAGGGTCTATTTTAATCCAATACATGAATGACCTACTAATTTATTCTAAAACTAAGGAAGCATTTGAGGAAGCTTTCCTTTTCTTACTAGAGACACTGACCAAGAAGGGGCATAAAGCATCAGAGAATAATCTACAATTTTGTCAAAGGACTGCACATTGTTTATATGATCTGTCTCGGGGGGTGGGAGGAGAAGATGGTTTCCCAGTAGACTCTGCACCATTCTAAACTTCCCTAGGCCAGTCATGAAGGGGTAACTTAAGGGATTCTTAGACTTAGCTGGGTATTGTCAGCATCAGACTGGTAATTTCTTAGCTCTAGCAGCCCCATTCTATGACCTTTCTAAAACTAGTATTCCAGAACCTTTTCCCTGGACTGATGATGTAGAAAAGGCATTTATCCAACTAAAGACAGGTTTATCACAGCCATTTTCTCTGGGACATCCAATTATGATAAGAATTTCTTCCTATTTGTATGTAAAAGAGATGAACATGTTCTGGTAGTCCTAAGTCAGAAGCATGGAGACAAGCAGAGATCTATCACTTATTTTAGACTAAACCTTGACCCAGTTGCTAAGGCCTAGCCACCTTGCCTTAGTGATGTTGCCACAAATTAAATTGGTTGAGACTTCAGCCTACATGATTGTAGGCTCTCTCCTGCTTCTAATGGTTCCACCATGCAGTATAAACTCTTCTTCTAAAAGTAAACACCCACCATTTTTCTGCTAGCAATTGACCTCATACGAAATCTTTTTACTGACCTGTTTTCATGTAACTATCCATTGATGTAATTCCCTCAATCCAGCCATGTTCCTTCCACCCCTGGAGGAGAAGGCAAGACACATGACTGCTTGTCCTTCATTCATGAACTTTCCACACCTAGGATGGATTTCAGAGACACACCCCTCCAAAATCCTACCTAAGGACTAAAAATGATAACTATCAGGGAGGCTATGAATTAACTGGTTACAAACCTCTTGAATATAAACCCTTACCTGAGGTTAAATAAGTAAAATGCCTGAATTAATAGCTTTGACTGGAGCTTGTAAACTGTCAGACTCTCAAGAGTAAACATTTATACAGATAGTAGATATATCTTTACTATAGTCCCTGACTTTGAAATGGTTTGGAAGAAAAGGAGATTCATGACATCCTCAAGGACTCCCATAAAAAAATGGCCTTTAGTACATGACTGACTTAAGGCTTTAAAATACCCAAGACAGGTAGCCACTATATAAACAGAAGCTCACTCAAGGAGTGACACTGAGGAACATAAAAGAAATGCTTTGGCTGATCTCTGTGCTAAAAGGGCAGCACAAACAGCGTCAGGTCAACAACTTAAGATTTTTAAATCTGCAGACAGATTAAGGAGGATTTTCAAGGGCCCCTGAATACAATTGAACAATTGACTTCCAAAATTAAGAAACAAATGAGTTCAGAGCTGGATGTACTTTCCACTCTGAAGGGCTCTCATGGTCCCAGAATGGCCTCCTGGTAGCACCCGAGTCCATAAATGGCCTATATGCAAGACCTTATAGAAATGCACCCATGATGGCCCAGAAACCCTCTTTTTGACTCCAAAAATGAGAAGAAAGGCAAGTATATGAATCATGTTCCACCTGTCAGTTACATAACAGCAAAAGTAGGACAGGGTCAACTTGACAAACAAGTCCCAGCAAACGTCTTTAAATGGACTTTGTATAGCTATCCCCTTGTTTAGGATAAAAATATGTCCTTGTTATTGTATGCTGATTTTCTGGATGGATAGAGCTTTTCCTTGTCACAAGGCTACAGACCTCACAATAGCTAAAAAGGTATTAGACTTTGTTTTCCGCACCTGGGGAAGTCCCATTATTCTCTCAAGCAACAGAAAACACCCATTTCACTGGAACTGTAATCAAGGAACTTTGCAAGGTCTTATCCATCGACTAAAAGTTGTTTCTGTTTTTACAGTGGTCTGGTTTTCCTTGCTGTATCCAAACTTTTGGGTTCTTGAATGAAATGCTGTAATATTCAAAATTGACTCCTATTTGTCTTTTGACATTTGAAAGTGGTGCCCCCACAACTGGGGTCAGAATTATCTAGGATAACCAATGTATGTGACAGGGTTAGCCACTTGGACATGCCACTGATGTGAAAGCATCAATTTAAAGAAGCTAGAAAATGTGGTTGATACAAATATGCTATGGGATTCAGTTTGCTAGTACTTTGTTAAGGATTTTTGCATCTATATTCATTAGAGAAATTAGTCTGTAATTTCCTTTTCTTGTAATTTCTTCATCAGGCTTTGGTTTCAGGATGTTGCTGGTCTCATGGAATGAATTAGAAAATGTTCTTTCCCCTCGATTTCTTTGGAAGGGTTTAAAGATTCTTTCATTTACTTGATAAGGTCCTTTGATTCAAGACAGTTTTTACTTTTGATGAAATGCAGTTTTTTTTCTTTTGTTGCTTGTGATTTTGGTGCAGTTATCTAAGAAATCGTTGCCAAATCTTGGGTTATTAGCATATTTCTGTTTCCTTCTTAGAGTTTTATGGTTTTAACTCTTATATTTAGGTCCTTAATTCATTTTGAACTAATTTTGTATACTGTGTGAGGCATCCAGATTGGAAAGGAAGAAGTCAAGGCATCCAGATTGGAAAGGAAGAAGTCAAGGCATCCAGATTGGAAAGGAAGAAGTCAAGGCATCCAGATTGGAAAGGAAGAAGTCAAGCTGCCTGTGGACATCCAGTTTTCCAGCACCATTTGTTGGAGAGACTATTCTTTTCCCATTGATTCTACTTGAAACCCCTTGTCAAGAATCAGTGGGCCATAAATGTGTGGGCTTATTTCTGGACTCTCAATTCTTTTCTATTGGTCTGTATGGCTATTGTTATGCCAGTACCATACTGTTTTGGTTACTGTAGCTTTGTAGTAAGTTTTGAAATCAGGATGTGAAAGACCGCCAACTTTGTTCTTCTTTTGCCAGACTCTTTGGGCTGTTGGGGCACCTTGCAATTACATGTGAATTTAAAGATCAACCTTTTCATTTTTGCAAATTATCTGATGGCATTTTGATAGGGATTATATGGACACTTTCAGTCATTTTGTGTAGTATTGACATATTAACAATAATAGGTCATTCAATCCATGAACATAGATGTTTTACCAATTATTTAGATCTTTGATTTCTCTCAGCAGTGTTTTGTAGATATTGGTGAACAGATCTTTCATCTCCTCGTTAAACTTATTCCTAGGAATTTTATTATTTTAGATGTTATTGTAAATGGAATTTTCTTAATTTCCATTTGGGATTTTTCATGCTGGTATATAGGAACACAACTGATTTTTGCATATTAATGTTGCAGCCTGAACCTGAATTTGTTTATTAGCTCTAGTAGTTTTCTTGTGGATTCTTTATTATTTTCTATATATAGGATCATGTAATCAGCAAATAGAGATAGATTTATTTCTTCCTTTCCAATTTGGATAATTTTATTTCTTTTTTCTTGTATAATATTTCAAAACAAAAAGTTTTTAATGTAATAGGTTACCACTGTGTTGAGGAGACGGTGCATTGTTAAAGACCATTGCTGAACTTTCAGAAATCCAGGTGTTTTCTGAAATCCAGGGCCTGCTTTTATATCTTTAAGACTTCTACTTCCCTGCCAAAGTGCTTATTTATTAAGAAAACCTTTATTAGGGACTTGTGGTATTGCAGACCTTAGCCAGGCAATGAGATGAATGCAAAGATGATAATAGATGCCTGGATGAGCTTCTTTGTCAGTCTGAGAAGCCAGGTGAGGGAATAATTGTGATTAAAAGGTATGTCACTGGCATGAACAAAATGTTGTGGGACCACAACAATGGAAGTACAATTAAGAGAAACTGCCCTTTTTTGAGTATCAAGTACGTGCTAGGAACTGTGCCATTGAATGGAGGACTGAGAGGAGAACAGAAAGTGGGTAATTGAGCATTTTATAGGTAGATAGGTCATGGGTGAGAATTTCCTACCTGGAAGGAACATGTTTAGGAATTGTTGGCCAGAGCAATGGTGCTGAGTGAGAGGAGGCAGTGAAGGGCTGGAAGTAAGTCTGAAAAGGTAGATTAGACCAATTGGGAAGAACCTTAATACTATGACAAAGAATTTGGACATATTTTTGCCTACAAATGTTTGCCATCTAATGCTTAAACACAGAGGAACTACAACCTTAGCTATGCAATGTAAAAAGGTAACCCTAATGGTAGTTTGGAGGATGGTTGGAGAGGAGAAGCAAGAATCAGAAAATCCAGTTAGAACATTAATGGTGAAGACCAGAAATAATGAGAACTGGGTAGTTGTTTAGAGCGGGTAAGAGGCAAATGGACAGAGGATTGAAGCAACAGAACTTGAGAGAAGATTTACAATAGTCACTGATGGAGTGGAATGGCCGTCTGCTTTTTCTAACACTGATAACTTGTTGGGTGATGATGTGGTTATCTGAGAGGGATGTGGCCGAGGAAGGAGAAGGGGAAGTTAATAAGTTACTATTTCCTGGAGGAGTCAGGGCCTGCAGCCTCAGTTTTCATCCATACAGTGAGGATGAGAATGCCTACAGTCAGGCTGGTTGTGAGGATGAAATGATATAGTATGTGCAAAATCTCCAGGAAAATGCCCAGTACGTAATGACACAGTGCCTCATGATAGATGTTCATTCTTTCCAAACTGACATATATATATTCATAAAAATATTGTGAAAAAAAAATATATTTTCACAGAAAAAAATATATTTTCACAGAAAACATTTAACCATATTTTTAATGCTCAGAGCATAATTTTAAAAGTCTAATAACATTGCTGTTACAATAAAGAGAGAGTCAACAAACAGTGACTTTGTTTAGAATTCTTTCCCAGAATTGTGGATGAGAGCTAAAGAATGCCATGCTTTTGTAAGGAAATGGTAATGTACATCATGTACATTTCTTTTGCCAACTACTGAGTAGTTTGGCTATCTTCCTGTTTGTCCTAATTTTTTTATTAAGTACGTCTCGAGTACCATATGATGCCAGATGCTGCAGCAAGGGAACTCACTGACATAGCTGTGAAATACTTTTCCTCATCTGTTAGTGGACGAACGTTAAAGTTGGAAACACAGCTGTTCTGGTGTGGGCAAAATTTAGGTTTATAATCCAGTCCAGGAAAATGTTGGGATTCAGCATTTGTTGTTATTTGAAATGTTCTTACAATGAGGGAAACACATCTATATCAAACTTTTATGGATAACAAAAAAATCCATTGTGAAAAAGGCTTGGGCATCTTTTTCAAAACTAACTAGATATTCCCTTCGCAGAAGCCGGTCTCTGTGCAGATCCTATTAGGACTTGCATCTTCATTAGAGCCTGCCTTAACCTGAACAAGAGCACAATGTACTGATCCACCTTTTCAGGATCTGAGCAAATGCTGCAGTGTCCCCAGGGCATCTTCTGTGGTTTCAGCCATCCCAGGTGAGCCTTTGCTCCCTGTAGATTTCTGAGCTTCACTTGGTAGATGTCCAAGCCAGTTGCCACCATTCCAGCATGCCTCACTAGCCAAGATTTCCATTAGCAACCTTGCTTCCCCACTCAGGAAAGCTAATGCCAACCCTCTCTTCCCTTGGGACTTCTCTTTCAGAACCCCATATTGCCTAGGTAATCAGAATTTCATAGAAATGAAAATTGGAGTGGTGTCATTGGAAGAAATTCTTTAGGAGGCATAAAACTTGAATTCTCATGCCTCTTATTAGCTGTGTGGCCTTGGGCAAGGGAAGCCACTCTGAGCCTCATCTTTATTGCTTTTACAGTATGGATAGTGATGCTTAGTGCTCAAGATTATTGTGAAGTTTAAATGAAGATAATGTATTTAAGAGCCCCTAGAACAATGCCTGGCACATAGTAGTTGCTCAACACATGTTAGATGAGTTGATTCACAAGAAGTTAAGAAATCTTTATCTTCGGACTTGCATGTTAGGGAATCAAGTTGAAAATCTTTATTGCGCCTTCCATCTGATGAATGTCAGATTTTACCCCAAAGAAACTTAAATTCAGAGTTTACAGATTAATTGAGTTAGAGACTTCTAAATATTCATTCACAGTTATCCTTTGGTCTTCAGGGATTTTGCTATGCAAAATGCCATGACAATGAGGCAAGATATTTTATTATGGAGACAAATTCAGTGGTGGAAATACCTTGCTGTTTTTGGCAGTTTATCCATTAGTATATGTTCTTAAAAATAGCATGCACAAGAATTATAGCAGTTGCTGTTTTTGAGAGCTTTTTATGCTCCAGGCACTGTGCTAAACTCATTGCATACAAATGTCCACTTATTCCTCCCCATAATACCATGAGATGGGAATTCTTCTGTTTTTTTTTTTTTTTTTCCCTGAATTTAACATTTTATTGTAGTAACATATAACAATTCAAACCTTCCCATTTTAGCCACATTCTTAGGTTGTAGTTACTATCCCCAGTCTGGGTTGATAGAATGGAGCTAGGTACTATAAGGGGTTTGTGCAGGATGGTTGAAAGGAAGACAGATCTGGCAGTGGTTGTATATGTGCTCTGCCCAAGGGCACCTGACTGAGAGCATGAGGGGTGCTGAATCCTGCCCTCACTCTGCTCACTAGCCTGGTTACCTGTAGGGCTGCGGCTCTCATGGAGAAGGACGCCATTTACGAATTTGCATAAAGGCATTGTAAGGGTCAGCAGTGGCCCTGGATCAAACTCATTATGCAACCTTGCCAGCCAGCAGGCCATCAGATCCTTGCACCAAACAATATAATGAACCCCCAGCCACGAGGAGCGTAAGGGAGGAATGTTGATGAGGAAACACAGACCCATTCTAAGGCAAGTGGAGTTCAAAGGACAGCTACACAAAATATTTAGGGAAGAAGAATCACAGGTAATTACATGTCTTCAAAGAATGAAAATCCACCAAGTGAATATTGATCTGTTGTTCGAAAGGTCCATGAAAAATCTAGGTAAAAATTGCCCCTTATAGCAGAAACGTATTTAGATATCCAGTAAATAGCATTCAGCATCAGAGAAACTGTAAATATTAATGAAATAACAGAGAAAGCTTTTTAAAAGAAGCCTTTTTCTTTGACTATCTTTTGTAGAGGAGAAACAAAAAAAAAAACCTTTAAACTTTAAAAGGATGCATTTTCTCTTCTGTACACTACAGTTTTATAAAGCATTGTCTCTTGCCAAGTACTCTGCAGTAGACTTTATATTCCTTTGGGGAAAGGCATTTGTAAATCTGCAAAGACAGATCAGACCAAAGGCGTTATGAATTTATAATAACAGAGGAAAGAAAGAAAGAAAAAGACAAACCAAGATGATGGAATAAGATGAGTTAAGTTTGCCTGATTTTGGGATATGATGAAATTGGGAAAAAAAGGAAGAGTAGTGAGTTGGTTGAGTTGTTTTTTGGGAAATTTCAATAAATGTTAAACATGGGGCTGTAAATGAAGAGATTCTTAAAAGAAAATGTGAATTCATGTTTTCTGATGCTTTTTAAAAATAATGTGTATATGAGTGATTTTCTTCCCTTTACAATAAATTCTGAAGAAATTTATAATTCTAGATAATTAGCTAAATAATCCTATATATATACAGAATTTGTATATACACACATATATGAAAAATTCCCTATATATATAGACTCCTTATATTGGCCCGCACATTAAATATTTTTAATGATAGGATTGACAAGGATGTATTATTTCCTTATATTGACTGACTAAATATAACTTTCAAGTTTTTGAGTTTCAGGTTAAGCATATGTTAAATGACAATAATAATGTAATAACGTAAACCTGCTTACTCCTTGGGGTTGTTGTGAGATCAAATTAAGCATACTCGCATAAAGTTTTAGAGCTGGAAGACTTTTGAATCCTTACAGCCAAAGATCTATGCTATAAAGCATTATACAAATGTGAGCTACTCTTATTTATCTTCATGCCCATGACATGGCCGTGCTTTTACATATCAGCAAACCAAAATAGTAAGTGATAAGTAGTTTTGCAGCAAGGGTTCATCAGGCCATGCAGAAGTCTTCCCTCACTTCTGGGCTCTTCCCTTTGGGTCTTCCCTGGTAATGGTTCTTTTGCAAAACTTACCATTGGCTTTTCTGTCACATGACAGTGCACATCATGGCCTTCCCTAGGTTTTCTGGGTTATGTTGCCTTCTGGCTTTTTCCCATGGTTTTCTCTTTGTGTGTCTGAATTGCATCCTGCTTATCAAGGACTCCAGTAATAGGATTAAGACTCATCCTGAGTCAGTTGGTCAGTACCTTAACTGAAGTAACCTCATCATAAGGTCCTACTTACAATGGGTACAAAACCACAGGAATGAATTACAATTAAGCACATGTTTATCTGGGGTAGGTACATTGCTCTAAGCCACCACAGTGGCCTTAGGAATTGCTCTGTTTACAACTATTTTAATGCCCCCTTCAACTCTATATTACATAGACTTTCTCCCTCTCTCACCTGTTTTGTTGTATGATTTAAAGCTGGTAATCTTTGCCACAGGTTGTTTTGTCTTAATTGTTTATTACACTTCTTTAGTTGTCCATAGCTGCTTTAGCCTGCATGGCACATTCTGGGAGGGCTGGCCCAAGATGAATTTCATGTTCAGTCTTTCAGCCTACCACCAGTAGATTGACACCAACATTCAGGCATTCCGTTATGTGACTCAGGGTTACTCTGTTCCTTTCAGATCAGGGCCAGTGACTCACAATGGGAGCCTAGCCTGGCTTCACACTGTGCCTAAAAAGACTGGGGTCGGGTCAGAAGGGGTGCCAGGAGCTTTCCAACTGTTTTTTTTTTTTTTTGAACAGTTTTATTTATACACCATATAATCCATCCTAAGTGTATAATCTGTGGCTTCTGGTATAATAACTCACTGAGTTACTGCAACCCTTTAACGGTTTTCTGCAGTTTTGAGGAAGATGTCTCTGCCAGTTTGTGCTAGTTGTTCAAAGATTCTGATGAGGATTTCACTCTGGAGGGGCTTACATTGCACCATGAAGCACATTACACCATCATCTTAGTCAACCTGAAACCCTCATTTTGGTTTTGATTTGCTCTTACCTGATGGCTAATGTGGTTGAGCATCTTTTAATGTGCTTATTGGCCATGAAATTACTTTTGAACTGCCATAACTTAGTAAAAGAATATCACAGTTTCCCAGATGTTTCTTCTTTGTTTGACAAGAATTGTTGATATTGGACTATGCAGATTATTTATTTATTCTTGAATGGGCTTTGAATTTATGTCTTTCAAGGAAATTGTCCATTTCCTCTTTTACGTCAAATTTGTTGTCATAAATTTGTTTATTATAGTCTCTAATTATCATTTTAGTATCTGAAGTTTCTGTTGTGATGTCACTTCTCTCATTCATGATATTTGTAACTTGTGTCTTCCCCTTTTTTTCCTGGCTAGCCTGACTAGAGCTCTGTCAATTTTATTGATCTTATCCACAAATTGGGTCTCAGTTTTAGTGTTTTTCTCTAACATGTTTTTCTTTTTTCTTCTTCATTTCTGCCCTTTTATTCATTTCCCTGATTTTATTCTTTTCTTCTTACTTTGGTTTTTATTTGCTCTTATTTTTCTGTTTTTTTTTTTTTTTTTTCCATGATGGAAACTTAGATCATTGTTTTGATACATTCTTGTTTTCTAATATAGGTGTTTACTGCTATAGATTTCCCTCTAGTAGTTCTTTGGATGCATCCCCACAAAGCTTGATTTATGTGTTTTCATTTTCATTCAGTTCAAAATACTTTTTCTTTTTGATTTCTTCTTTGAATCAAGGATTATGTAGAAGTATACCATTTCATTTTAAAATATTGGTGAAATTTTTGATATCTTTCTGTTATTGGTTTATAATTCAATTTCATTTTGGTCAGAGAACATATTTTATATGATTTGAACCCCTTAGATTTATTGAGACTTACTTACGGCCCAGTGTATACTCCATTTTGGTAAGTATTCTGTGTGCATTTGAGAAAAATGAGTATTCTGCTATTGTTGGATAGAAGGTCTTTTAAGTGTCAGGTCAGGTTGGTTGATAGTTCGTGTCATCTGTATCATTGGTAAATGTCTTCTTTTTCTATCAATTACTGAGAAGGAGTTGTTGGTCTCTCTGGCTGTAATTTGGGTCGAACAATACTGTTCTTATATATAGATCCCATTCATTTATTTGTTCTTTCATAGTGTTAACTGCTGGAGGTGCAAAGATGAATAGGTAGGTCTGCAGTCATGGAGCATACTATGTGCACAGAGTGCATCATTCCTTAAAATATCTGTGATTCAGTTTTCTATTTTCTTTTCCTTTTCTTTTGGCTCGCCTGGACTGTTCCTCCTACACTTTATTTTTCTAATTTTTTTATATTTACCATGTGGTCTTTACTGGAAATCTTTATTTCTTCATGTGGTTTCAGTCAATTGTTTAGTGTCCCTTCCTTTCATCCTGCTCAGTTCCCTTTAGCATTTCTTATAGGACTTATCTACTGGTGATGAATTCCCTCAGCTTTTGCTTATCGGGGAATGTTTTCATCTCCCCCTCATTTTTACCCTCCAGTTGTTTGTGAATTTTTTAAGACTCTGATGGTTATTGACTTCTATTTTATTCCACTGTGGTCAGAGAATGTGCTTTGAATATATTCAATTTTTTTTTTTTTTTAATTTATTGAGGCTTGTTTTATGTCCCAGCATATGGTCTATTCTGGAGAAAGATCTGTGATCGCTAGAGAAGAATGTGTGTCCTGGTGATTTGGGATGTAATGTTCTTTATATGTCTGTTAAATTTCTTTCTCTCTCTCTCTCTCCTTCCTTTGTTTTTCTGTTGGTAGGGCTCCTTTAGTATCTGAAGTAGGGCAGGTCTTTTATTAGCAAAATCTCTCAGCATTTGTTTGTGAAAAATTTAAGCTCTCCCTCAAATGTGAAGGAGAGTTTTGCTGGATAAAGTACTCTTGGTTGGAAATTTTTCTCTCTCTGAATTTTAAATATTGCATGCCACTGCCTTCTCACCTCCATGGTGGCCACTGAGTAGTCACTACTTCGTCTTCTGTTGTTTCCTTTGTATGTGGTGAATTGCTTTTCTCTTGCTGCTTTCAGAACTTGCTCCTTGTCTTCAGTATTTGACAGTCTGATCAGAATATGTCTTGGAGTGGGTTTATTTGGATTTATTCTATTTGGAGTTCATTGAGCATTTATGCTTTGTGTATTTATATTGTGTAGAAGGTTGGGGAAGTTTTCCCCAACAATTTTATTTGAATACTCTTTGTAGACCTTTACCCTTCTCTTCCCCTTCTGGGACACCAGTGAGTCTTAAATTTGGACGTTTTATTTTATCTATCGTATCCCTGAGATCCATTTCAAAATTTTTAATTTTCTTCCCCATTCTTTCTTTTGTTCTTTCATTTTCCATTCTGTGGTCCTCAAGGATGCTGAGTCATTGTTCAACTTCCTATAATCTTGTATTATGAGTATCCAGTGTCTTTTTAATTTGGCTAACAGTTTCTTTTATTTCCATAAGATCTTCTATTTTTTTATTTACTCTTACAATTTCTTCTATATGCTCTTCTAGGGTCTTCTTTATGTCCTTTATGTCCTGTGCCATGCTCTCGTTGTTTGTCTTTAGTTCTTTGATTAATTGCTCCAAGTACTGTGTCTCTTCTGATCTTTTGATTTCGGTGTTTGGGTTTGGGTTATCCATATCTTCTGGTTTTATCATATGCTTTAAGATTTTCTGTTGTTTTTGGCCTCTTGGCATTTGCTTTACTTGATAGGGTTCTTTCTGGATATAAAAAATACCGATCTCTAATTTGTCAGATCTACAACTTGGTGGTGTACACTTTCTCTAACCAGCAGATGGCGTCCGTGAGTCACCTATTCCCCTCAAGTCCGTTCTCCCCAACTTTGTGGTGTGTGGGGATCTGGTTCTTGTGGGGTTCAATTGGTGCACTAAGTTTGGGTGTGTTGTTGGTGCTGTCCCTCCTGAATGCGGGGTGTGTGTCTGGGTGTTTAGGGAGGCAGGGCAGCTTTAATAATCAAACCTGCCAGGTGTTCCCGGAGATTTAAGGCTGTTGCAAGAGTCTAAGCCTTCATTTCAGTCTTGCCACAAATTGTCTATGCTGCTGACCCACAAGTCCTTGGTATTGGTGTAGGGTCCCTGGGATTTTCAAGCGGAGCCCCCTTCTCAGCTGTGCTCTTCCAAGACCTCTGCTGAATGAAGGCTGTGCCACATCACAAGTCGCGCCGGCCCTCCAGGGAAGCCCTGGGCTGCTGGGCCATGCAGGGATGTTCCCAGCCTGCTTTAAAGATAGTCGAATGGGGCATGTTAATTTCCCCCTTTTCACACAGCTCCTCCTTCCCAGCTCAGGGACAATTAGCTGTGTGTCCACTAAAGGACACTGTCCATGGCCGATATTGTGGCATGTGTGTGGTGCTGTGGGAGACACTCCCCATCACACTGGGTTTCCTGGCACAGCTCTGGGCTATAGCTCTGGTCCTGGGAAGGTGCGTTCCCAGCCCTCCGGGGAGATGGCTGCAAGGGGTGTGGTTTCTTTCTCCTTTTGGCTTGCCTCTGCCCCCCTGACCCTGAGGCAATCAGCAGTAGGCTATCCTCCATGCCAGACACCAAGAGGTTGGCACAGCCTGCTCCTGCCATGCTTCACTGTGTGGTTCTCACCGTCATAACTGCAGCTGCTCCTGGGTTTGTTTTTTTTTTTTTTTTTTAAAGAACTAGTTCATTTTTGAATGCTAACACATGGTTTCCCCATACCACAGCGCAGCTGCTGGACTTTCAGCCGGCTCACTTACTCGTTTCAGAATTTAGAGTTCTGTTTTCACCAAATGCACGGTCCCTGTGGATTTAGCAGACCTTGTCTGGCTGGTGCATTGCTGGAACTGGTGTTCTGGGTCACTTTTTGGCTTTTATCTAGTATTTTTCACGGAGGTGTTTTTTTGCCCTATCTCACCTAGCTGCCATCTTAGGTTCCCCCTCCTCCACTTTAAACTCGAGTTTTTGCAATTGTCCCTCTGCTTTGTTCCTTCCTCTCTGATCCATTCTTTCTACCACTGAAATAAATGAGTATTCCGTGCATATTTATAATCATTGTCTTCAATCTGTTCAAAAACTTTTTATTTGTTCCTTTTGTCTTCCTGTAGTACTTCATGTCCAAGCTTTTACTTTTGAGATAATCCCTAAATGAGCCATGTTCGATTGATCCTAATTTTCTGCCACTTCCTAATATAAAAACTTTGCTCTGTACCCTCCAGGTGCAAATCATCTCTCCATTTCTTGACCTCTGATTTAGATGTAGTCTGCAAGAAGTTAAATTTCTATTCTACTAATATAACACCTGTAAGTAGTTAATTATTAAACCGTAAGCTATTTGAGAGCAGAGTTTGTGTGTCATTCATTTCTATATCCCTTTTGTGGCTACCACTGGTGCTTTGAACATCATTTGGTTATACACATAGTAGGAAATGAATAAAATTTTTTTGAAATGAGTTTAAACTACTGTCTCCTATTTTTAAGGCATCTACCTCCAATTTCTCTTTGAAAAGTGACATGCATATTTATATATTAGTAATAGTGTGGCTCTCTAAAAAGCTAAAAAGGCACACTACTTTGTAGTTATAATTTTATGACTCACTTGGGGGAAAAGTACTTGTAAAAGGAAGGCAGGGAACAAGTTATCCAGAGTTTTAGATTATTCAGTCTTCAGTTTTAAATACCATCTCAAAAGATTTAACATGGCATCTATTTTTAATCTTTAAAATCTTCCTTCTTTTCAGTCAGGATATATTTTTATATAGAATCAACACACTGCAAGGAAGCAGTTCACTATACCACAGACTTATTTGGACTTTCACAACACAGCTCGTGTCTGCAGGAGACTTCCTGGAATTCAGCAGTGATTTTAATAATTATGTGTTTCTTATACAATTTGCACATTTTTCTACTTTTTATTCTGAGTTAGTTTTTGAAAAGAAGAGGCATGAGCATCCCTCATCTTATAAAAACTGAACCTTGTCTTCTGGACTAATTCAACTGTAGGGAACAAGTCTTCATGGTGATGGCAACAAAAGTAAAGAGCACTTTTTACAATTTACCATGGCATGAGTGTAGATATGTATTAAAAATAACAACAACAAGAAACTATTGGGTTTCTAAAAACTCCTTGAAGAAAAATAGGAGAAAAATCTTAGTGATTGGTTTTGGCAAAGATTTTAAATATGACACAAAAAGCACAAACTGTAAAATAAACATAAATTTATGCTTCAAAAGTCATGGTTAAGAAAACGAACAGGCAAGGCACAGACTGGGATAAAATATGTGCAGACAGATGTCAAACAAAGAACTTATATCTATACTATATAAAGCAACATTATAATTCAATAATGAAAGCAACTCAGTGAAAATAAGGGCAAAAATTTGAACAGACATTTCACTAAAGAGCATATACAAATGGAAACACATGAAAACATGCTCAACATCATTAGTCATTGTTGAAATGCAAATTTAAGCAATAATGATATATCAATACACAACCTTGAAAAGCTAGGGTTTTGTTTTGTGTTTTATGTTTTTATGAAAATAGCAAGTTTGTTGAGTGTGTGGAACAACTGAAAATCTCAAACATTATGATTGGGAATGCAAAATGATAAAACTGCTTTGGAAAAGAGTTCAACAGTTTCCTAAAAAGTTAAACATTAGTACACCTTCCATTGACCCAGACATTGCACTCTTAGATATTTATCCAAGAGTTAAGAAAGTAAATAGCCACACAAAGAACTATATATGAATATATATTGCAGCTTTATTTTTTACAGCCCTAAACTGGAAACAACACAAATGTCTAGCAAGAGATGGATGGATAAGAAAATAATGGTTATTTCATACAATGAAAAATTACTTGGCAATAAAACAAACTTTTGGTACATACAACATGGGTGAATCTCAAAATGATTATGTTGAGTGAAAGATGGCAGACAAAAAGAGTGCATATTGTAAAACTCCATTTAGACAAAATTTCAGAAAATGCAAACTAATCTGTGCTGACATATATTTCATGTCAGTGGTTGCCTGAGTGGGGAGGGAGATGATGGGAGAGGGATAGGAGAGGAATATTACAGAAGGACCTGGAGAAACTATTAAATCTGATGGATATGTTCATCAGTTTCATTCTAGAGATAGTTCCACAGGTGTGGACAAATGTCAAAAATTATCAAATCACACCCTTGAAATCTGTGCAGTTTAATGTTTTTGTCAATAATTTTTTTAATAACCAAAATGATGTAAATGAGGATGATAGAAATGAGCTTTTTTGCATAGCATTTTATTTAGGAAACTTATGTCAAACCTAGCAACCTGGGTGCATTTGCTCTTGAGAACTCTTGCAAAAACTTGGGATTTTTTTCTGAATCTCCATCTGTCTTCTACCAAGCTATGACAATTTAAAGGCATTTCAATATTTTCAGAAGCCACTGTATTATTTTTAACCAGAACTCATGTTTTTGAGACTGCCCAACTATTTAAAGTTGTTATAGCCTCTTTACCCTTCCCTATCACAGCAGTAATCTCTAGGTCAGAGGTAAGGGTGTTTGTCATGGGTTCCTGTATCAGTTCTACTATAGGCTTCTGAGGAATGGCCAAAGTCTCTTAACACCTGCTGTGAACACACTTCTATTATAAATTGATGATGGACTGCGGTCTGCTAGGATTGTAGAGATGTAGATATGGACTGCACATGATTGTAATGTTTGGGGGATTGATAAGCAAATAAAAATGAGGGCATTTCAGCCACCATCTGCAGACTGGATCTGTTAACCTCCAGCCCCCAGTTCCATTTTCAGTGCTGTTTTGAGGCTTCCGAGCAGTAAGAGCCCTCTCTATCCCCAATTATATTTTGAATGACATCAGTATGAGAATGTCTGTGTCTCTTTCCATTTTAGAAGGAGTATCACACTTTTTAAAAATAAAAAAAAATGCAAAATACATTGAAAGCACCACATGAAAGGAAGTTGTGTTATGTTTATGTACAATTTACCTTCCTTGTGAAGTGACTTAATTCAGCACTCTGTATAAAGGAGAAAGATGGAATTTATTTTGATAAGTAATAAACCTTTGACCTTAGAAACAAATCTATATATTTGTTTTTAAATGCCACAAGTATAGTTTTGTCATCTAAAACTTAGCTTTTATACTTAAAGAGGTTCTTCAATAATATATGTGCAAATCTCTCTCTTCATCATGGTGTTTGGCTTTGTAGATTTACCTACAGCATTAAAATGACTTTCCATTCCTGATTGCTAGTCAAATAGCAAATAAGAGACTATTAAAATATTTAAAGCATTATAAGGATACTGATATTCTACTTTAATTTGGTGGACTTCACTGGCTTTCCTGGTATGTGCTAATGAGTAAACATAAATGAGTTTCAAAGATCAATACGTATTTCTACATTGCAATTATGTAAAAATGCTAGGTAAATGATACACTACTTAAAAAAGCTGATAAAAACGTGGACCATAGAAACCAACTGCCAAATGTTTATTTTTATGCCCACCATATAGTCACTATTTTGGAATGCATTCCCTATCATCAAGAAACTTATGATTGTGTTGGGATGCTCAGAAACCTTTTAAACTCCAACTATCTTTCCTTTTATTTGTGAAAGGACTGCCCAGCTCTTATGGGCTTTAAAAAATTCAAAGCTCAAACATCCCAAAGGATTCCTAAAAATGCAAATACTGTTAAGAGGAAGTCTGTAGTTGTTAGTGCCAGGTTTAAATTAAATACAACTGTGTCTTTTAATTAAGTGTCTCCAAATCATGCGAATACTGCACATCCAGAAGCAGTAAGCCCAGGTTTTAAGATGATAGTTGACACTGAATTTCCATGCATAGTGTTCAGATAGGGTTTGCCAAGTTACTCATGGCCAACTTAAATAAGTGTGAGTAATGTGTGTCTAGCAGTAGGGTTTGGCACTTAGTTTTAAGTATAAGATGAAGTTCTCCCTTTTCACAACTGTGAACCACAGAACAATGTAAATCAAGGGGTGATAGAGCCTATTACCTTACTGTGCCTCACTTTCTTCATCTGTCAAATAAATTTCATAACAGTAGCTTCAATTCAAGAACTTAAGTGGTTATCACAGAGCCCAGCCCAGAGTAAGCATTCGATAATTATTGGTTATTCTTATTTAAACACATTCCACTACAAATAGGCAAGCTCAAATGGTAACATTTCTTCAGTACATTTTGTTCCAATGTATTTAAGTAAAAATTTTTATTGTATAATTTTCTCCAAGTGTTTCAAGGAAAATTAATTTTGTTAGATAAATTAATATGTTTTATGAGAAAAAAAGAATTCTGTGTTCAAATAAGTTTGGGAAATTATGATTAAGCAGGATAAAGTTAATCAGGTTCCTTTGATGCGAGACTTCTCACAGCCTTTAATATGCTTATATGCATTATCACTCTACAAAATGGTTATTATTATGCATAATGTATGTTTAAGGTCAAACTTTCTAATACCATTTGTCCTTCTGATATTTTAATAAATCACCTTTTATAAAGCAGACAAGGTAGAATTGCTGAAAGCACCATGTTTGCTATGATCCAAATGTTTTCTTTGTATAACATAGAGGAAGCCATTAGTGTGAGTGACTTTCCATAGTTTTAAGACTGTATATGTTCAGCATTGGGCTTATGGCAGACCTGGAATGATTAAGGTGGGGGTGGGAGTTTCTGTGAGTTAGGATGCTTTTGGCTACAAGTAACAGAAAACCTAAGAAAAGCTATATAAACTCCAAGAATATGCATTGTTCAATCTAACAAGAAACTGAGAGATAGGGCAGTTCCAAAGTTGGGTTGATCCAGTAATTCAATGACTTGTTCTTTCCATCTTCCTTCTCCACTGTCCTTACCCTGTTGGCTTGTCCTCTTATCTGTATTACCAAGAGGGCTAATGCATTTCAAAGCATCAAACCCAGGTAATTGCAACCAGTTAGGAAAAGGGAGCAACCAATACTTTCCATTTATCTAGAGTGGGGAGATCTGTCTAGCCATTCCCAGACTTTGCTTTAGAGTTTATTGTTTGGAATTACATCATAAGATCATGCCTAAAGCAATTTCTTTGCAAGGAGAATAGAAGCACCCTGATTGGCTTACAGTAATCAAGATTCTCCCCAACAGCTAGGTAGCAGCTCAGCCTCCCTGAAGGATGTGGTTTCTTAGGAGGGTTACAAATTGGGATTCTCTTAGCAAGAAAGAAAAGGAGGGATCACCCATGGTGTCTGTCACTCTGTTGCACGGGACTTAGACTTTGGTAACCCGTATACCATTGTTGGTGCCATTTTCAGATGCAGGAAAACTAAAATATTCACAGTAGATGGAAAACTGGACTCTGTCACATCTGGGGTGGGGGGTAGAAGCAAGTTCAATACTGAGCCTCATTTTATGAAGAACGAGTTAACTTTTACTACTTCTAGCTAGATTGATTCAGTTTGGATTTATTAATGACCCTTAGGAAATAAAACTGATTTTGCCTTTTTTAAAAATAAAATTTGTAAGTTTTGAATTTCACACCGCAGAGTGAAACCCAGTCAGTAATCATAAGGAAATAGCTATGATCAGGCACCACATCAGCAAAACCTAGAAAAACTATTTGGGACTGGAGTCTTAACAGGCAGAATTTAGTAATCTTTTTGCTCCTGCTACAGAAGTTAACTGGCTTTTAGCAAAAATCTATACAGTTTTCATTCCAAACATAAAATATCCTCTTATATGCAAACTTCAAAGTGAAAGCTCACCACTGTGGTGCATATTTAATTTAATATAGAAAACGGCAGTATATATTTCCAAAACTGTAATGTGCTCATTTTGTACACTGTAATTTCTCTTTTTGTGTAGCCAGGTTTATTGTGCTCCCTGGCTGTAAAGTGTATGCTAACGCTCACTGCTTTGTGAATTTGGCATTCCTAGTTGTATCACCATCAGAGTAAAAATGATGCTGATTGAAAACATTCTTGACAACTTCTACTTATATTAAAGTCCCCTCCAAATTTTTCCCTCAAAGATGGGTTCTTGGAACAACTGAGGAATCAAAAATTTTTCTTTGGCTGCAAATGCTCCTCGGTACAAAACAATATAATTTTTATTTTAAAAAAAGTATCATATGAGATAGTTTTTTTAAATGCAATTTTATTGAGATATAGTCACACACTGTATAATACATCCAAAATATACAATCAGTGGCTCCCAGTATCATTACATAGCTGTGCATTCATCACCACAATCAATTTTAGAACATTTCCATTACTTCAGGAAAAAAGAACTAGAAAAAAGAAAACCCAAAATATCTCACACCTCTTATCCTCCCCTATTATTTTTTTAACAGTGGGGACAAACTAAATGAAAAATAGGGTGGGGGGAATGATTTGGGTGTTCTTTTTTACTTTTATTTTTTATTCTTATTTTTATTTTTTCTGATATAAGGAAGATGTTCAAAAAATAGACTGGGGTGACGAATGCACACCTATATGATGGTACTGTGAGTTGATTGCACACTGTGGATGATTGTATGATATGTGAATATATCTCAATAAAACTGAATTAAAAAAAAACACCATACAATCCATCCTAAGTGTACAGTCAGTGTCTCTTTGTAAAATCACATAGTTATGCATTCCCCACTACAGTTAATATGAAAACAAGAAAAAAATCCTGTATCCCTTATATCCCCTTGTTACTGACATTTAGCTTTGGTATAGTGCCTTTGTTACCATTAATACAAGAATATTACAATTTTACTGTTAACTGTAGACCTTAGTTCCTATTAATTGTATTTTTCCCCATATACCACCCTATTATTAACACCTTGTAATAGCGATGTATGTTTGTTCTAGTTTTCTAATATGTATAGAATTTACCACCATCATTGTCTTCTCTAGGTTTCACTAAGTTATACTATCCCAGTTTTTATCCTCTAGCTTTCCTTCTGGTGACATACAGGACTCCAGCCTTCCTCTTTCAACCAAACTCACACTCTTCTTTGTTAATTACACTTACAGTATTCTGTTACCAACACACAGTATTGTGCTATCCATTTCCGAACCTTTACAATAAACCTTATTGAGCATTCTGTATTCCTTAAGCATCAACTGCCCAATCTCATCACTCTATCTCCTGATAACCTATGCTTTCAGCTTTAGCTCTCCGAGTTTGCTCATTATAGTTAGTTCATGTTTAGTAAGGCCTTACAACATCTGTCCATTCGTTTCTGGCTTATTTTGCTCAACATAATGTCCTCAAGGTTCATTCACATCATTGCATGCCTCACGATTTCATTCCTTTCTACAGCCCCCCAATATTCCATTGTATGTATACAACACAGTTTGCCCTTCCGCTCATCAGTCTGGATTGCTACATCCTTTGGCAACTGTGAATAATACCACCATAAACATAGGTGTACAAATGCGTATTCAGTCCCTGCCTTCAGTTCTTCTGAGTACGTACCTAGTAATGTGATTGCTAGATAATATGGCAATTCTAGACTTATTCCTGAGGAAGCGCCACACTGCCCTCGAGAGGGGCTGCACAATTCTACTTCTCTACCAATAGTGAATAGATACACCTCTTTCTCTACATATCCTCCAGCACTTGTAGTTTTCTGTTAATTTTTTAAACAGTTTTATTCACACACCATACAATCCATCCTAAGTGTACAATCCATGGCTTCAGGTATAATCACATAGTTATGCATTCACTGCTCCGATGAGAAACAGTTTTGAAGGATGATATTTTTAAAATAAAATTTAAGGAGTAAAGGTGTTTTTTTTTTTTTCATTTCCGATGTACTACGTATTATCTGTAAAGTAAGGTAGTTGTTTTAGCCAACTGATAGATTAGAAAAACAGGACACAAAAATGTTAAATTGGTTTGCTTACACTCTAAGTCATGGCATAGTTTGATTTAATTTAAATATTTACATCTTATGCTGTCCTTTGTAGTAAGAAAGACAAAGGGATTTTGTTGTTCTTGTTTTCATTTTCCAGCTGTAAAAGCTGGGCTGTAGGAGTGTTGCAGTAACTCAACCATATTTGTATAGTGACTAAATAGCAGAACCTCCAGAAATCCATGGAAGCAGCAGCTATATGGGATTTAAAACCATAGAAGTTAGCCACACTTTGGTTCAAAAGCCAGCCCCCATGCTGAATATACATATGACTGGGGCAAATAACCTCTGACTTTCAGCTTTCTTATCTTTAAAGTGGGGCTTGTTCATTTCTACCCCCTAGAATGGTGGTGAGGATTTAATCAGCATATGCATAGTAAAGTGCTAACCACACTTCATGGCATGTGGGAATCACCATAAACGCTAGATACCTTTAAAGTTTTCACATGATACCATTGTTTAAAAAATGTTCAAAAAGATCATTCTTGAACTTAGAATTGTCTTGTAGCTGTTTGTTTTGGTTTAACTATTGTAGTTTCCCACGGAAGTAGATATGGGGATGGTAGTATGTGTATAAATCTTGGATTTTGCTAGTTAACAGGCTATTTGAAAATTCACTTTGATACTTAAACACATATCCTCCTTGGTGTCTGTCAGAGAACACTGCTAAAACCAGTCAATCAGTGATATCAGGTATACTTTAAATGCATACCCCACCCCCACCCCTCACACACAAACTTTCAAGGGACCACCTTATGGGAGAGGAGATGGTGGGATAACGAGATGTTTTTCATTCTCATTATGACAGAGTTTGCACCCACACAGTTTTAACAGCAGCTCTGACCTTGGTGACTCCGCACAGTTGAACTTGAGCCAGTAAACCTGCATTTGCATTTGTATTCTCACCAGGAAAGTTGTAGAATGTTATTTCTGTTCCTGCCTGTGAAAATCCAGCCAGTACATTCCCCCCTGTGGATAAGGACATAGATTTGTTAGTATTGTCAGAAACAGATCTATCCTTTTGCTATTTTTATTTCAGAATTTTACTTGCATTTGATTCTTGGGTAAACAGAAAGTATTCCTTCTTCTTAGAAGAAAAATTATCACCCGCGTTATTTCCTACACAAGTTAATGCTGCAAGATTAAGAAAATATAGACTAAAAGACCTCCATAGCTAAAAGAGGCTTTGGAGACTATTTTATCAAACATCTTTATTTTAGAGGTGGGGAAATGGAATTTTAGAGGCGGGGAAGGGAATTTTTCAAGTGGTAAACCAGCCTATAAACCATCTGTCCTGACTTTCTATCAGTATTTCCATAAACAATGTGCTTCCTCCTAAAATCAAAGCCAATTCAGAAAATTGAGGATTGAAAGGAAATATCAGCCAACCTTATTTGATAAATGGAGAAATTAAGGCTCAGAGAGTTTATCAAAATCCCACAGAGTAGTTAATGGTAGAACTAGGTCTGGAATTCAAGTTTCTAGACTCCTGATTCTGTACTCTCTCTCCAGTCACGTTGTTTATGTAAACATGTCCATAAAGAGACTTTGCTCTCAGTTAATAGTTTTTGGATACTGTTATTGCCCTATATTCTTGGCTTCTTCCTTTTCTCTCTGTCATATAAACCATCTTGCACACAACTTAACACCTCCGTTATGACCCAGATGACATCTAAAGATGATGAATCCTTTACCAGAGTGATTCATAGCTCTCGGGCCAGGTGAGGGAGCTTTCAATTCCCTGCTTTCATTTACTTTCAAGCCGCTTGTTTGTCTTTCTGTGTGTCTGGAAGAGTCAACAGTAATCACTCCTCTGATGTATGGTCTGATTAGTGGCGCTAGGGCTGCTGCTCCACTCAGGAACCATAAATCCCATGCAAGTCTTGCCCCATTCTCTGCCCAGGTGCCTGGGGGCCTTCCAGTTTAACCTTCTGCAGTAAATTTGGCTCATTGTTAAGCTTTAAGTTACTATAGAAACTGGTTTGTACCATTACTTAAGGACTTTTCTTTCAAGAAATTATTTAGTAATGCTGTAACTGTAATATTTGCCTTATGTCTCAGGGAGGGTGCTCAGGTTGAAATACTCAGAAATCTGTCAAGATTTTTCTTTATCTTGCCTTTTATCACCCTCTCTGATCTCTAAACTGTTAACCCCTTAGAGTTGGTAGAATTTCCTTTGACATCTAGTTAGGCATTAACTTTAGAGAAGGCAGACTTGCATTTGGAACTCAGCTATGCCACTTACTAAACTGTGTGACTTCAGATAAGTTACTTAAACTTTGTAAACCTCAGTTTTTCATCTGTAAAGTGGGAACAGATAGTATCTAATCTCGTAAGGACTTGTAATTGTTAAATAAAATAATGCGTGGAAAGAATTTAACACAGTGCCTGATACATAGCAAATGATAAATAATTAGGTTTATAATGATGACAGTGATGATTATGATGATGATAGCCATATGTTTAGTGCAAATATTTTATTTTATTTTTTTTACAAAGCTTACATTCTATATTTCCTTTTTTTTCCCTTATGTTCCAACTGTGTCCCTTTGAGCCTCCTGTCCTCCACCCTCAGATGCTATCCAGGATCATCCTTGGCATTCAATTGTCATCTCTTTAGACTGTCTTTTTTTTTTTTTTTCAATTGTGGAAACATATACACAGCCTAAATCTTCCCATTCCACCCCTTCCCTAGCATTCCATTAGTGGGATTAATCACATTTAGAATGTTGTAATGCTATCACCTTCCCACCATCCATTACTAGAAATTTCCCTTCACCTCAAACAGCAACCCTATACTCATTTCTTTTTTTTTTTTTTAGTGCAAATATTTTAAATATTTTTTTCTGTAACCTCATCAAAGTAAGAATAATGACTTCTGATTTGTTTCTGTGCTTCTCCCCATAGCGTTTAGCTTGAATGCATGTCATGAATGAAAGGATATGTTCTTAGTAAACGAGAATTGATATCCCACGAAGTCCAAGGTGACAGGCACTTTGTCCTTGAGATAATTAAGGTATATTTGGGTGGACAGAATGTGCTCCCTTTTTGTCATCCAGTAAACAGTTAATAATTGCTTATGTACCAGATATTGTAGTATGTGCAGTAGGTACAGAGAAAAAAGATAGAGTTCATGCCCTCAACAAGTTCACAGCCTTGAATGACCAAACAGATGCCAATGCAGTATGGTATTTGTTGAGATAGAAGCAAGCACAAAATAGCAGGAGTTATGGTAAATCCCAGAGAAAAGTGGGGTGGGAGGGACAGTTGGTGGGTAGAAAGAGACCACTTGAAAATATAACATTATTGAGTTAGGAAGTACAGAATTATGTCTAGGTATGATCAAAGTAAAAATAATAATAAGATGCAAACATTCTTGTGTTCTTGCAAATATGCTATGAATATACTGCTTGCATATTGAATGCCAACTCTGGTTTTTGGCAACATTAACAGCCATTCTTCAAAAGGAAAACTTGAATATAGGTTGTTTTCAACATAAGCAGGTTCAGAGGAATTGAGCTTTCTATGTTAACTTTCCGAAAAGAAAAGCTTTTTCATAATCAATGGTCCTTCCATCTCAAATACCCATCTCAAATGACACCATAGATCTCCAAAGTACTTCCAAACATGCAGGAGTGCAGGAAGAAGAGGGGCCTCGATTGGGTTGGTTCCGGATAGTTTTCTGTGCCTCAGTTTCACCGTATATAAATGGACTCAGTAACACCTTGCCTTATTAAATAACATGGACTAGTAGGTGCATTTCCAAAAGTTAAAAGTACAAACAACCTTGTTTATCATTATTGTTATTTTTGTCTGAATGTATATTACAGAGAGAAAGTGCTCACTTCTGCCTTATCTTGGGCTTCCTGAAAGTGAAATATCTAGTGATATTTCCATGTATATGAAATTCCTTTACTACATGTCTTAGTTGAGGCTGTTTAGATTGCAAGTTGCAGATACTGATTCAAACTAATTTAATCCAAAAGTGCAAATTATTGGAAAAATACAAGAGTATTTAAAAAAATTTAAAAGCAGAAACTTAAGCTAGGCCTTAGAAGGTACCAGAATGAGAATCTGGAGCTCTCTAAGCATCTGCTTCCTGCATCTGTCTTCCTGTGATGCAAGGAGGCTTCCCAAAATGGTTTCCCTAGCCCCCCAGCTCATCTCAGCTCAAACCATCCAGAGATTCCATATCCCCATATGAGAGAATTTGAATGAATCCATCTTAGGTCATATGACCATTCCTGACCCAGTCAGAAACAGAGGATGGGTTCACTAGGTACAAACTTGACTGCAGAGCCGTGAATGTGTGTCTGCTATGTGTGTAGCCTTAGGAAGGTTGAGCAGTCAGGGGCTGTGCAGATAATCTAGAAGTTGTCTTCTCTAGAGGAAAATATTCCAGGTACCAGAGGTATATGCCAGGAATCATTCCAGGTACCAGAGGTATATACAAGAGGATATTCCTGCACCAAAGACTGAAGGAAAATGCTTGGGCATTAGAGAACAGGGACAAGCTCAGGGTGGGGAGGGATTAAACAAGCAAGATTTTGGAACTAGCAGCTGAGACTGCAACTCCCCTGCAGCCTTCTGTGGGTGCTTTGTCAGAGAGGATGCCCAGGAGTGAAATCACTCACTAGTAGGGCTCACTGATTCCAGATGTTTCTCTCAGAAGTGTCTGCCAAGTGAACTCTGTCATTCAGAACCACATGTGGCATGCTGGCTTCAGAATTCCCAGAAGCCCCTGGTGTAGCCCTTGGCAGGAAATTCGCATACTTCCTTTCCCTGCAACTTGATATCTCCTGATGGGCACCCCCAGTAGGAAGATTCCAGGTGTCCCTTTTATTTCATTGAGACAGTGCTACTTAAGGACCAGACGAAGGCTCTGAACATGCATCTTACAATCTGGGGGTGTCACTGGGGATGACTATGTCAGGAGAATGGAGTCATACAGATGCCTCTTCCCTTCACACATGGATTGCCTCCTGTGCGGTTGCAGAAGAATCAAATTTATATTATTCTAGTAGTATTTTATCTCTGCCTTGCAAAGTAATTTTGAGATACTTTTCTATTTTTTATTAATCTTCTATTACCAACAGCTCTCCATGCTTTGCTGTCTCAGGTTTTCTGTTCCCCATTCTCTTTTTCTAGTAGAAAAATGATTTGTGAACATACCTGCCTTTCTAACTACTACATCTCTATTTCGTCTCCGTGTCTCTGAGCATGTTAAACTCAAACGAGTTAACAACACCTCTCTCCTCTCATCAGATTCAAGCCATCTTATTTCTGAAATATCTCTGGAATTAGTTCACTCTTCTCCATAGAAGAGGACTCTCTCCAAGATAGGCAATTTCCTATCTGGTGTCCCTGTGCCCAACTTCTTATTCAAGCCAACCTCCAATCTCCCATCAGAACTGTTTTTCTAAAACATTCCATGGATTACACATTTTCAATGGTTGTCCATTGCCAAAATCACTTGGTCCTTCACAAGCAATCTTCCCAACTTCCACCCTGTTATCCATTCTTGTCATGCTGCCACTGATTCCTCTAATTTGCACATCCTTCACTTCAATACCCTTGCACAGACTATTGAGTCTACCTTAATTGGCCTCCCTCCACTCTGTTCACCTGGTTAATTTCCTGGCCCTCTCACACCTTCTTCCAATGTCTCTTATCTTTCCCAACTCCTCTAATCATTGAGTAACTGCTTTTTTCCCCCCTCAATTCTCATAACACTGCATTCATACATTTGTTTTTTGATTCTCTTGCTGTATTATTGTTTACTCTTTTTTCCATATCTGCCTCTGTCACTAGATTTGTGAGTTCCTAGAGGGCAAGGAGTAAATCTCAGTCATCTTGTGTCCATAAACAAGTGTCTGTTCCATTTAGGCCTTGGTGAAAAAAGGAATGAGGAAAGAAACCAGTAAATGAACTCACCTACGTAGAGAATGTTCAAGTAAACTCCTTAGGGAAGGTTTATTGTATAGTAATTTTAAATATTTTATACATTTATTTACATTGTAAATGTCTTTGTAGGTTTTGGATTTTTTGGTTATATGGTTTCTTTAAAATGGGACCTACCTTTTTACTCTAAGAGCTAATGTTTCTGTGAGGGAGTTGGGGCTCCCTATGGAAGCATTATCATTTTCAGGAGAGGTTGAGCTTTTGCTGAACAGAAGACTTGGGAGGTGCTAATTAAAGTGGTTAACACTAGACTATGGATATTTAATCAGCCTACCAGTTATTGATTTGAGGTCTGTACCTCCTGAGTAGGAAAACTATTAATTTAGATATATTTCATGAACTGAGAGACCTTTTAAATGAAGGGTAGTAGGAGGAAGTTGTAGAGAAAGGTAGTCAGGACACCTGCTTCCTTATTCAGGGATGTAGCAGCATCAAAAACATTGTCTCCCACTCATGTCTATTGTGCGTAAAACCACATCACAGACCCTACTGCAGGCCATTCCATGAGGACCACCTAAACCCACCCCCATCTCCTAGCCAATTGAACTGTGGGTATGCACCTGGCCCTTTCCATAGGCTGGTTTGGTCTGGCTTCTGAAGAAGACTCGGTCAAAGAGATGGAACATGAACTAAAGAAATACTGTGAAAAGAGGCAGTTAGCAGAGAGGTACAAATGTTGAAGCTCATGATACAGAGTAGCATATTTTAGAAATCACCTGCATCAGAATCAACTAGCATTCTTATTAAAATGCTGATTCTCAGGTCCCATCTCAATATTTCTGATCCATGGGTGATGAAAATGAAAAGGTTTATATAGCAACTGCTGCTTTTTACTGCCATTAAAGTTTGATAATTGCAGCTGTGAAGGAAAGCCATGATGAGCAACAGACAACCTAAAGTTACCAGAAAATAAGCACAAGGAATAAGCAGAAGTTATGTGGAGGCAGGCAAAAATTAAACAAGAATTTATCAGTACAGGTTCTTTGGATACAGGAAAACCATTAAGGTCAATCTTAAATAATAAAGTAATATATTGGAATGTATGCTGCTTAGAATCTATTATGTCCCCCACAAAAGCCATGTTCTTTAATGCAGTCTTGTGGGGTCAGACTTGTGAGTCCTTTGATTAAGGTGGAACCTTCCAATTGAATGTTTCCATGGGGATGTGACTCACCCAACTGTGGATGTGACCTTTGATTAAATTATTTACGTGGCCCTGTCCATCCTGGGTGGGTCTCAGTTAGATCACTGGAGTCCTTTAAGAGAGCTCATGGCAACAAAGAGCTTTGAGAAGCTGAGAGAGACATTTTGGAAAGAAGCTAAGATATGTAATCCAGAGTTTTCTCTCAGGAGAAGCTAAGAGCAGACCCAGATCCAGATGCTTGGAGATGCAGACAGAGAGATGTTTGGAGGTGCTAAGCTAAGAGATGAAGACTAGCGTTTGCTCTGGAGAAACTAAGAGAGGACCCCCAGATTCTTAGAGACAAATGCCCTGGGAAAACAAGCAAGGATGCACAGGAGCTGAGAGAGAGAAGCCAAGAGAGACGGAAGCCTAGAGACATTTTGGAGAAAGCCATTTTGAAACCAGAACCAGGGAGCAAAGGACCAGCAGACACCAGCTGTGCCTTCCCAGCTGACAGAGGTGTTCTGGACACCACTGGCCTTTCTTCAGTGAAGGTATCCTATTGTTGATGCCTTAGTTTTGACACTTTTATGGCCTTAGAATTGTAAATTTGTAGCCTAATAAATTCCCTTTATAAGAGCTAATCCATTTCTGGTATTTTGCATAACAGCAGATTTAGCAAACTGGAACAAATTTTGGTACCAGAGAAGTGGGGTGCTGCTGAGCTTACAAATACCAGACATGTTGGAACAGCTTTTTAAATGGATAAGGGGAAGATTCTGGAAGAACTGTGAAGAGCTTAATAGAAAAGGCCTAGATTGCTTTGACAGTTGGCAGAAATATGGACTCTAAAATACTTCTGATGACGCCTTAGGAATGATGAATGTGTCATTGCAGACTGGAAGAAAGGTGATCCTTGTCTAAAGTGGCAGAGAATTTAGCAAGATTGAGTCCTGGTGTTGGATAGAAGGCAGAATTTGAAAATGACAAGCTGGAATACTTAGCTGAAGAGATCTCCAAATTAAATATGGAAAATGAAGCCTGGCTTCTACTTGCAACTTACAGTAAACTGTGAGAAAAAAGAAATAAGCTGAGAATTGAATTCTTGGGTACAAAGAAACCAGAAATTGATGGTCTGGAAAATTCTGGGCTTCCAGAAAGTAAGACTGCAGAGGGTAGTGCCACACATGAGGATTTAACTAAACCTGGAACCAGTCAGCCATTTCACTACAAGCCAGGGTTGGAAGTAGATTTATCCAGGAAGGATCTGTGGAAAATTTTATTGTCTGTTTATAATACAGCTCACAAAATACAAGGGAAAGGTGGAGAACCAGGCTCAGAAGATGACATAGGGAAGCTGTGGGGTAGCAAAAATAAATGGGTTGTCTTCACTGTTGATATGAATGAGCTCCCAGGTATATTTCCCCATCTTTGCATCTCTGAGTTCAAGATACATTGTTGGGGGTGGAGGTTGTAAGAGTCCAGTTGGCCTAGCTTAGGCCAGATGCCCATCCCTCTGTAAAGAGAGGGCAGAACAACCTACTTATCAGCCTCACTGTATCTGTACATCATGCAGAGAAATTCCCAAAAGAAAATTGAGTTGTCCTCCCAAAAGTGAGGAAATAAATGCTCTGTATCCCCCCAAACAATAAATATCTTGTGGAAGATCAAGAATCATTTTGGAAGAGAAAAGGGAAAGGCCAATATGTGGAGAGCCCTATTATTAAGGAAAGTTCTTCAAACTTCTAGTGTTGATGTTCTGAAGTTCAGTTGTTCACCTTTTCCTCAGTTCTCAGTTGTGTAGAAACAAATTAAAGTCAACACTTGCTCAACCAATGTTGAGTTCCTCATGGACAAACGTGTAATAGAACATTTGAGCTCTCCTTAAAGAGCTGAGTTGTATTGCGTAGTAAATGTATGTCTCGTTGGGCCTTAGTTCTCCCATTTGTAACAGGAGGAGTTGAGTTTACTAAGCTCCTCCCATGTTGTGTCCTCAGCCTCCCTTTTTATATTCTATTTGTTGTGATGACTATAAATGCAGCAAAGGAGTTGCCAAATGCCAGATGAAAATAATCTTAAGATTATTTTTTTGATGTGTACTTTCTAAGCTCACTTGCTATTACTTTGTCAAACTGTCAATTTGTCCAAAAAAATAGAAATGAAAAAAAAAATGGCAATGCTCCTGGCCAAGCCTTGGGTGCTCCATGCATGTACCATGTCTGGCAGATGAATGGCATTCAAGTTGGCCTCAGGGTGCCCTGGAGTTCCCATATTGGAAAATCCCTAGGAATCCTAGCCCCATTAGTCGTCATGGTCATAAGGCACAGTCATGCAAGTCATCCCTGTATTTATGTCTTTAACAACAGCAAAACCTTTAAACATGTTTTCCCCTGATTTAGTAACTGTGAAAATGTGGCAAAAGATTTGGGACCTATATCTACTTCTTGAGTTTCTCTTGAGAATTATAGAAGTAGTCTGTAAAAAACAGATAATATTAGGGAAAGGACTTTATTATTCTGCTTGTAGAAGGTACATTCACAAGGGGACTAAAAGTGAGTTGACTTTTAGAGTTCCAGTGACCTGACTTTGAGTCCTATAAATTAGCTGGATAAATATGGGCACACTTACCTGACTTCATTAATTTTCTCTTACTGTAACAATAGTTGAAATATCGCATACATAGGTGAGTATTAATACAGCATATGTGAAACTTGTATGACATGTGAGGCTTCCTTGTCATTCACCTGACCCCATTTCTAGGATCTGGACCAGCTCAAAGCCCCACTCTCACCCCAGGATTTTCAAGCTTCACTTGTTTCCTTATTCTAATAATTCAGAGCCTTGTGGCTTCTTCCTCTAAGACCTGCCATTAGACCTAGACATGTATCCTAACACTTCTACATTTTCCATTAAAAATCCAATCCCACTTAACACTCTGTGGATTGGTGACTTTGATATAGGTTCTTGGGGGTCCCAGACCAGGGATCACATACATTTTCCAGTTCCTCTGTCTCTTTTTTGTTCTCTGTCTCAGCCACCTCCCAAAAGATTCACTCTATATGCCTCACCCTGCTTACCTGATGTGCACATACACATGCTGGGAAATATAATCCATCTCCTTCATTGCTTCTTCCACAGGAGGGGGCTCCACTGGAACGCTAGGGATTAAAATGAATGTAATCATCACCATGCAGACTACTTGATCTCTGACTACTCCCTTGTACCCTGAGGCATGCTTGAATTTTTGCTGTCAGGTATGCTTCTGCATGGCTCTTTCTCTCCCCTTCAGTTCTCTCTACATAGGAGACCTTTTCGCTGATGCCTTCCTTTGACCACACAATTTAAAATTGCAACTTCCATCCCTTGCCCCATCATTCCTCCTTTTCCTTATCCTGCATTTTCTTCATACTATGTACCTATTCATTTTATTATTGTCTTCTTTCGGTAGAAGGTAGGCTCTAGTGAAGAAGAATTTTCTTTTTTTTTTTTCTGTTTTGGTCACTGCTGTCATTCCAGAACCTGGAACAGAGTCTGGTACATAGTTAACGACCAATGCATATTTGCTGAATGAATTAACATGAGAAACACTGGAGATTTTTGAGTAGAGGAGTGGCAGGATCCCTCCGTTGCAGTGTGGAGAACACTGCTGGGGTGGTGGGTGGGGGATAAAATTGAAAATAGAAGGAACAGTTAGAAGTCTTTTGTAATAATCCAGGAAGGAGATGATGGCAGCTTCAAGAACAAAGTCAGTAGTAGTGGAGGTTGTGGGAAATGGTTGAATACAGGATATATTTTCAAGGTACATCCAAAGAAATTTGCTGAAAAATTACATGTGGGATTGGAGAGAAAGCAATGACTCAGAGATGAATACAAGTTACTTGACCAAAACAACCAGTTAACATTTCCACTAACCGATTTAGAGAAGACTAGGGAGAGCAAGTTTTGTGGGAGAGATCAGGAGTTAAGTTTTGGACATGTTACATTCCAGGTGTTTATTATTAGACATAAAAAATGGAGACGTTAAATAAGCAGTTAGATATATAGTTTTGGAGTTCAGGAGATAGATACAGGCTGGAGATCAAAACCAGGAGTCATCGTCAGGTAGGCTTGCAATTAAAAACATGAATGATGAGATCACTGAGGGGGAGAAGTATGAATGATAGGGACCAAGGGCAGAGGCCAAGGCCTTTGCTTTTCAGAAACTTAAATCCTCCAGAGTGTTCCTATGCCAGGTAAATCCCCAACCCAGAGGCAACAGCTTCTTCATAAACATCAACCAGCTGCATCTCCCTTGCCCATATTGTCAACACCCCTTTTCAATATGAACAAGTTAGAATGGTCACTGCCAAGATATTGAGTTAGTGATCGACGAGGAGTAGCAACAGATAAGATAGGATTTAACAAAGCATTCTGAATACTGAACTTTTATGTAAGTTTTTTCTTTTTCTTTCTTTTTTTTTTTTTTTTTAAGTTTCTATGCTATTAGAACAGCTAGATGGAAATAACTGAAATGGTAGAACTGTAACCCATAACATTCCTTGAAATTTGCTCTACAGCTCCCCATTAAATCGTACTTTGAAAGTTACCACTTTTTGTATATATTTTCAACAAGGAAATAACTGAAATTGTGGAACTGTAACCCTTAACATTCTTTGAAATTTGCTCTATAACTACTTGTTAAATAGTACTTTGAAACTTATCACTTTTCTGTATATATGTTATATTTCACAAAAAAAAAGATGCGCAGGCAGAGAGGGAAAAGGAAAACCAACACTGTGATATCCTGGAAGGCATGTGAAGAAAGTATTTCCAGTAAGACAGGATGTGAATCAGTGTCAAATGCTGCTAATAGGTCAGGTTTTATGAGGACTGAGAATTGACCTTTGGATTTAGCAGTGTGAAGGCATTAACCAATGAGAATGGGATTAAAAGCATGTTTGAATTTACAGAGAATGGAAAGGGTAGAATTGGAGACAACAAATAGAGACAACCTTTAAAGGATTTTTTGCAGTAAAGGGGGACAGTAGCTAGAATGGGAAGTGCACTAAAGCAGTTTATTTTAGAGATTGTCGACATACCAGCATGTTTGTGTGTTGATGGAGTTGGTCCAATAGAGAGGAAGAAATTAGAGAGAGAGGGGAGACTTGCTGGGGTTATGTCATTGAATAGGTGAGAGGAGTATTTAAGTTGGTGGGCTAGCCTTAGACAGACATATGTACAGTTTATTAGTTGTGGTAGGAGGGAAGGCAGAGTAAAGGATACAGATTAGGTTTGTGTAGTTTCAGGATAGAGTTAGGGAGAACCCAAGATGGTGGCTAGGTAAGACAGGGCAAAAAAATACCTGCATGAAAAATACTAGATAAAAGCCAGAAAGTGACCCAGAACACCAGTTCCAGTGATGCACCAGCTGGACAAGGTCTGCTAAATCCACAGGGACCATGCATTTGGTGAAACCAGGAGTCTGCATTATGAAACAAGTGAGTGAGCCAACCGAAAGTCCAGCAGCACGCTGTGGTGTGGGGAAACTGTGGGTTGACGTTTGGAGACGCACTAGTTCTTTTTAAAAGAAAAAAACCCGGGACCGACTGCAGATACAATGGTGAGAACCGTGCAGAGAAGCACGGCAGGAGCGGGCTGTCCCAGTGCCTCGGTGTCTGGCATGGAAGATAGCCCGCTGCTGATTGTCTTGGGGCCAGGGAGGCAGAGGGGAGCCAAAAGGAGAAAGGAACCGCGCCCCTTGCAACCATCTCCCTGGCGGGCTGGGGACGCTCCCGCCCGGGGCCGAACCCACAGCCCAGAGCCGCACCAAGGGTCCCAGTGTGATGGGGAGTGTTTCCCGCAGCATGGCACACATGCCACAATATTGGCCGTGGACAGTGGCCTTTAGTGCACCCACAACTAATTGTCCCTGAGCTGGGAAGGCGGAGCTGTGCAAAGGGGGGGAAATTAACACATCCCATTCAACCATCTTTACAGCAGGCTGGGAACACCCCTGCATGGCCTGGTGGCCCAGGGCTTCCCTGGAGGGCCGGTGTGCACTTGTGAAGTGGCACAGCCTTCCCTCGGCTGGGGTCCTGGAAAAGCATGGCTGAGAAGGGGGACCCACTCGGAAATCCCAGGGACCCTAGGCCAGTGCCAGGGACTTGTGGGTCAGCAGCAGAGACGATCTGTGGTGGGACTGAGTTGAAGGCTTGGAACCTTGCAACAGCCTTAAATCTCCGGGAACACCTAGGAGGTTTGATTGTTAAAGCTGCCCTCCCTCCCTAACCGCTCAGACACGTGCCCCACATTCAGGGCAGACAGCACCGACAACACACCCAAACTTAGTGCACCAATTGAACCGCACAAGAATCAGATCCCCACATACCACAAAGACAAAGTTGGGGAGAACTGACTTGAGGGGAATAGGTGACTGGCGGATGCCATCTCCTGGTTAGTTAGAGAAAGTGTACGCCACGAAGTTGTAGATCTGACAAATTAGGCTTGGTATTTTTTAGACCCTGAAAGAATCCTATCAAGTAAAGCAAATGCCAGGAGGCCAAAGACAACAAAAAATCTTAAAGCATATGATAAAAACAGACGATATGGAGAACCCAAACCCAAACACCCAAATGAAAAGATCAGAAGAGACACAGTACTTGGTGCAGGTAATCAAAGAACTAAAGATAAACAATGAGAGCATGGCACAGGACATAAAGGACATAAAGAAGACCCTAGAAGAGAGAGGAACCTAAGATGGCGACTAGGTGAGACAGAGAAAAAAACACCTCCGTGGAAAACACTAGATAAAAAACCAGAAAGGACCCAGAACACCACTTCCAGAGTAGCACCAGCCAGACAATTTCTTCTAAAGCCACAGGGAACATGCATTTGGTGAAACCAGGAGTCTGCATTCTGAAATGAGTGAGTGAGTCGGCAGAGTCCCTCGGCCGTGCTGCGGTGTGGGAAATCGGTGGGTTGGCATTTTTTTTAAAAAAAAGAAGCACGGGAACAGCTACAGATAAGACAGGAGCGGTCTGGACTAACACCTCGGTGTCTGGGGTGGAGGATACCCCTTCCCACACCCACTGCTGATTGTCTCAGGTCCAGGGAAGCAAAGGGGAGACGCATGACTTGCAGCCATCTCCCCAGCGGGTGGGACTACTCCTGCCTGGGGCCGAACACACAGCACAGAGCTGAGCCAAGAAACCCAGCCTGACAGGGAGTCTTTCCCGCAGCACTGCTCACATGACATAATATCGGCCGTGGACAGTGGCCTTGAATACACCCACGGCTGATCGTCCCGGAGCTGGGAGAGCGGAGCTGTGCGTAAAGGGGGAAGTTAACGCGTCCCATTCAACCATCTTTGAAGCAGGCTGGGAATGCCCCTACACAGCCCGGTGGCCCCGGGGCTTCTCTGGAGGCCGGCGCTCACTTGTGACGTGGCACAGCCCTCCCCTCCTCAGCAGATGTCCTGGAAAAGCACAGCAGGGAGGGAGGAACTACTCGGAAATCCCAGGGAACCTACACCAATACCAAGGACTTTTGTGTCAGTGGCAGAGAACAGCCTTAAATCTCTGGGAACACCTGGGAGGTTTGATTGTTAAACCTGCCCTTCCTCCCTAACCGCTCAGGCACATGCCCCTCACTGAGGGCAGACAGCACTGACAACACACCCAAATTAAGTGCACCAAGTGGACCCCAAAAGAATCAGATCCCCACATACCACAAAGTTGGGGAGAACTGACTTGAGGGGAATAAGTGACTCACAGACGCCATCTGCTGGTTAGTTAGAGAAAGTGTATGTCACCAAACTGCAATTCTAACAAATTAAAGATCAAGTAAAGCAAATGCCAAGAGGCCAAAAACAACAGAAAATCTTAAAGGATATGATAAAACCAGACGACATGGTGAAGCCGAACCCAAACACTCAAATCAAAAGATCCGAAGACACACAGTTCCGGGCAGAATTAATCAAAGAACTACAGACAGGCAATGAGAACATGGCACGGGATATAAAAGACTTGAAGAAGAGCATGGCACGGAATATAAAAGACATAAAGAAGACCCTAGAAGAGCATAAAGAAGATATTGCAAGAGTAAATAAAAAAATAGAAGATCTTATGGAAATTAAAGAAACTGTAGGCCAAATTAAAAAGACTCTGGATACTCATAATACAAGATTAGAGGAAGTTGAACAACAACTCAGCCTCCTCGAGAACCACAGAACAGAAAATGAAAGAACAAAAGAAAGAATGGGGAAAAAAATTGAAAAAATCAAAATGGATCTCAGGGATATGATAGATAAACTGAAACGTCCAAATTTAAGACTCATTGGTGTCCCAGAAGGGGAAGAGAAGGGTAAAGGTCTAGAAAGAGTATTCAAAGAAATCGTTAGGGAAAACTTCCCAAACCTTCTACACAATATAAATACACAAAGCATAAATGCCCAGCGAACTCCAAATAGAATAAATTCAAACAAACCCACTCCAAGACATATTCTGATCAGACTGTCAAATACTGAAGAGAAGGAGCAAGTTCTGAAAGTAGCAAGAGAAAAACAATTCACCACATACAAAGGAAACAACAGAAGACTAAGTAATGACTACTCCGTGGCCACCATGGAGGCGAGAAGGCAGTGGCATGACATATTTAAAATTGTGAGTGAGAAAAATTTCCAACCAAGAATACTTTATCCAGCAAAACTCTCCTTCACATTTGAGGGAGAGCTTAAATTTTTCACAGACCAGCAAATGCTGAGAGAGTTTGCTAATAAAAGACCTGCCCTACTTCAGATACTAAAGTGACCCCTACCAACAGAGAAACAAAGAAATGAGAGAGAGATATAGAGACTTTTAACAGACATATATAGAATATTACATCCCAGGTCACTGGGACACACATTCTTCAGTAGTGATCACGGATCTTTCTCCAGAGTAGACTGTATGTGGGGACATAAAAACAAGTCTCAGTAAAATAAAAAATAAAAAAATAGATTTCTTCAAAGCACATTCTCTGACCACAATGGAATACAAATAGAAGTCAATAACCATCAGAGACTTGGAGAATTCACAAACACCTGAAGGATAAAAATGAGGGGGAGATGAAAACATTCCCGGATAATCAAAAGCTGAGGAACTTCATCACCAGTAGATTAGTCTTAAGCAGGCTGAAAGGAAGGGACACTAAACAATTGACTGAAACGACATGAAGAAATAAAGATTTCCAGTAAAGATCACATGGTAAATATAAAGACCAATACTACTGTATTGTTGATTTATAACTCCACTATTTACTTCCTACAGGATCTAAAATACATAAACTGTAATGATAAACTGGTGGTTTTGGACTCAATGTAAAATATGTAATTCTTGACAAGAACTACGTAAAGGTGGGGGAATGGAGGAGTATAGGAACACAGTTTACGTGTCCTATTGAAGTTAAGTTGGTGTCAAAGAAAAACAAGATTGTTACAGATTTAAGAGGTTAAATTTACGCCCCATGGTAAACACAAAGAAAGTATCAGAGAATACGACCAAAGAGATGAAAAGTAAAGTAGGGGTTCCAAGAAGTGGGGGAAGGGGCAGTGGGGAGTTAAGAAATGAGAGTAGGGGTTTTTGTTTGGGGTGAAGGGAAACTTCTAGAAATGGATGGTCAGAAGGTGATAGCATTGCAACATTCTAAATGTGATTAATCCCACTAAGGGAATGCTAGGGAGGGGTGGAATAGGAAGATTTAGGCTATATATATCTTTCCACAATTGAAAAAAAAAAAATAAGACAGTCTAAATAGATGACAATTAAATGCGAAGGATGATCCTGGATGGGATCTGAGGTTGGAGGAGAGGAGGAGAGGAGGCTCAAAGGGACACAGATGGAACACAAGAAAAAAAAAAAGGAAATATAGAATGTAAGCTTTATATCAATGTTGAATTTCTTGAACTTCTTAGCTGCGTTTAATGAGATTGCATAAAATAATGTTCTTGTTCATGTGAAATGTATATGTGAATTATATTGTTTGTTCAAAGATATGGGCAGCTTGCTCTCATATGTTCAGAGGACAGAGCAATAGATGATGGGTGTTAGGGAGGGAGGGAGGGAGAGAGGGAGGGAAAGAAAGGGACAGTGGTGTGACAGGATCTTAAAGGTGATGGATTGGGGTATCAGGGGAGGGGGGTCGGGGTATGATGGAGTTCTAGGTATGGGGTTTGTACTGTTTTTACAACTGTTCCTGTAAGATTGAACTTATTTCAAAATAAAATTTATTATAAAAAAAAAAAGACCATTTCCAAGGGTGAGATCCACAGCCTTCAAGAACACCCCCCAATAAATTATATACTAGCAAAAAAAAAAAAAAAAGACCCTAGAAGAGCACAAAGAAGAAATTGTAAGAGTAAATAAAAAAAATAGAAGATCTTATGTGAATAAAAGAAACTGTTGGCCAAATTAAAAAAACTCTGGATACACATAATACAAGATTAGAGGAAGCTGAACAATGACTCAGTGTCCTCAAGGACCACAGAACAGAAAATGAAAGAACAAAAGAAAGAATGGGCAAAAAAATTGAAAAAACTGAAATGGATCTCAGGGATATGGTAGATAAAATAAAATGTCCAAATTTAAGACTCATTGGTGTCCCAGAAGGGAAAGAGAAAGGTAAAGGTCTAGAAAGAGTATTTAAAGAATTTGTTGGGGAAAACTTTCCAAACCTTCTACACAAAGCATAAATGCCCAGGGAACTCCAAATAGAATAAATCCAAATAAACCCACTCCAAGACATATTCTGATCAGACTCTCAAATACTGAAGAGAAGGAGCAAGTTCTGAAAGCAGCAAGAGAAAAGCAATTCACCACATACAAAGGAAACAACATAAGACTAAGTAATGACTACTCAGCGGACACCATGGAGGTGAGAAGGCAGTTGCATGACATATTTAAAATTCTGAGAGAGGAAAATTTCCAACCAAGAACACTTTATCCAGCAAAACTCTCCTTAACATTTGAGGGAGAGCTTAAATTTTTCACAGACAAACAAATGCTGAGAGATTTTGCTAATAAAAGACCTGCCCTCCTTGAGATACTAAAGGGAGCCCTATCGACAGAGAAACAAAGAAAGGAGAGAGAGGTAAAGAAAAATTTAACAGACATATATAGAACATTACATCCCAAATCACCAGGACACACATTCTTCTCTAGTGATCACAGACGTTTCTCCAGAATAGACCATATGCTGGGATATAAAAGAAGCCTCAATAAATTAAAAAAAAAATTGAATATATTCAAAGCACATTCTCTGACCACAATGGAATACAAATAAAAGTCAATAACCATCAGAGACTTAGAAAATTCACAAACACCTGGAGGGTAAAAATGACGGGGAGATGAAAACATTCTCGGATAATCAAAAGCTGAGGGACTTCATCACCAGTAGATCAGTCCTAGAAGAAATGCTAAAGGGAATTGAGCAGGCTGAAAGGAAGGGACACTAAACAATTGACTGAAACCACATGAAGAAATAAAGATTTCCAGGAAAGATCACATATATATAAATACCAATACTACTGTATTTTTGATTTGTAACTCCACTATTTACTTCCTATAGGATCTAAAATACATAAACTGTAATGATGAATCAGTGGTTTTGGACTCAATGTAAAATATGTAATTTTTGACAAGAACTACATAAAGGTGGGGGAATGGAGTTGTTAAAGAACATAGTTTATTTGTCCTATTGAAGTTAATTTGGTGCCAAAGAAAAACAAGATTGTTATAGACTTAAGAGTTTAAATTTAAGCCCCACGGTAAACACGAAGAAAGTGTCAGAGAATGTGACCATAGAGATGAAAAGTAGAGTATGGGTTATGAGAAGTGGGGGGAGGGGCAATGGGGAGTTAAGACATGACTGTAGGGTTTCTGTTTGGGGTGAAGGGAAATTTCTAGTAATGGATGGTGGGAAGTTGATAGCATTGCAACTTTCTAAATGTGATTAATCCCACTAATGGAATTCTAGGGAGGGGTTGGAATGGGAAGATTTAGGCTGTATATTGTATTTCCACAAGTGGAAGAAAAAAAAAAGAAAAAAGACAGTCTAAGTAGATAATGACTATTAAATGCCAAGGATGATCTTGGACGGGATCTGAGGATGGAGGACAGGAGGCTCAAAGGGACACAGCTGGGACATAAGAAAAAAAAAAAGGAAATATAGAATGTAAGCTTTGTATCAGTGTTGAATTTCTTGAACTTCTTAGCTGCACTTAATGGGAATGCATAAAAGAATATTCTAGTTCATGGGAAATGTATATGTGAATTATATTTGTTCAAGGATGTGTTCAGCTTGCTCTCATATGTTCAGAAGACAGAGCAATAGATGACGGATGATAGATAGGGAGGGAGGGAAGGAAAGAAATGGTGGTGTGACAGGATGTTGAAGTTGGTGGATTGGGGTATCGGGGGAGGGGAGTTGGGGTATGCCGGAATTCTGTGTATGGGTTTTGTATTGTTTTTGCAACTGTTCCTGTAAGTTTGAATTTATTTCAAAATGAAATTTAAAAAAAAAGGATAGCGTTAGATGGGTGAGTGAGCTGTCTTGCTGTGGAGTGGCTTACGTAGGGGATACTTTCAATAGTGGAAGAGCGTGCTGGGTATCCTCTGTCTTCCCCTCTTGATGTACATTCTGTGGGAAAACAAGTATAAACTGGCCTTCTCCTGGGCAATCCAGGACATATGGTTGGGTATACATAAATAATATATAATCTTTTACTTGTGGGCATTCAAATGTGGGAGATGATGGGCAAACCTGTGTCTGAGGCATCTTGTGATGGCAGATATAAACAGGAATAAAAGGCATAACGAGATTTGTCCTGCTGGACTCAAGGCAGAGGGTGATGTATCAGAAGGATCCTGAGTACAGAGGAGTGGGTCACCAGTGTTCCTCACCTGGGTCAGGGTACTTTGTGAACCAGAGTTTTTCTTTTTTCCCCTTGATTCCTGTTGACAGTGTAAAGGTCCTGGAGAGGTGTGATCTCACTCTGTGTGTGCTGGGGTCACCAAACAGAGAGGAGGAGGTAAGAGAAAACTGGACCTTATCCAAGCGCATGGATTTCCTCTTGACTACTTCCACTAGTGGAAAACAGGTGTTATACCCCTCTCTTACTTCAAAGAAAAAAAAAAAATCAGTCAGTTGTCCTACCCTGACAAAATAAGGTGCAAGAACAATGTGTCCGATGAGTTTGTATTTTCCACAACTAGGATTGACACGTTGGGTTCAGTTCTCTCATAGGCAATACTCTGGTAGAAATTTTGAGATCTGATTAATTAAGTACTGCCTGATTGGATTCTTCGTCTTCAAATACATTTCAAAGCTTGTTTATAGGGAAATTTTCCTTTTCTTTCTGTAATGTGATTGCCATGTGAATTGAGTGGCATTCTTTGAATAACCAGAAGGAGAGATATTAGTTGGAAGTTCTCTTTAATGGGTTGATTGTTTGAATTTAAAATATTTGAGCTTGGAGATCCACAGGCAGAGGTTCGTGAAATATTGATAGTGCCGACATCACTATTTGCTGTCATCTTTCAGTCTTCACAAATGTCCTTGTGTAAGTGAAACCTTGCATTTAAATAAATGATTTGGAGTTAATTTCTTCTTTTCAAGCTGTGAAAGAGGTGTCAAATTTGAAGTGTAATGACTGTATGATTTCTTAGAATGGTACCAAAAAATCCTGAAAAACAAACTTGAATGTCATGTAAGTAAATTCTCTGTGGGATGCAGACCCATTTAGAGATTACTTTCCCTTTTGGCTTTTACACAACAAAGCAGGAGAACATTGCAAGGAAGTGAATATAAAATCATATCTAAGGTAGTAATAGGCAGAGCAAAGTCTCACAGAGCTCAGAAAATGGAAAATATTGACATTATTTTAGTTAAACTTCCCCATTTCCATGAGAGACCTTATCTGCAACTGTTGTCTGAGACATATGGCCTTTGACTTAAACGCATTCTCTCTCTTGCTCTCTCTTAACACTTTGTTTGATGAGACAACCATAAAACCTGAATTTTACCCAATAGACAGTTTTCCCACAGTCTACTCTATTTGCCCCTTGAAATATTAATATGTTCCAGAAACACTAATGTTTTAACATCCATACCTGGTCTTTAATCCTTTATCAGCTCAGTCTTTGATTTTCAGTTTGGATAAGTCACTTGATTATTGCACTAGAGGACCATGTGCTAGAGAGGCAAGAAATCTGAGTTCTAGTTCCAACTCTGAGACCAGTTAGGATGTTACCTTGAACTCTCTGGACTTTAAAGTCCTCCCTTTTAAAATGATAGGATGGGTATAAATTAGTATTTTTCACAGTATACTCTGTGGAGTCCCAGGTTCTGCAGAGATGTGCCAAGTGTCACTATGGGTTTGCTGCCTAGAATATGGGGCTCCCCACACCCCCATATATTGCATTTGGAAAAATAAGCGAACAAGCAAATGAAGCTTAAACTTTAAAAATAAATGTTTGAGGTAATCTAAGAATTTGTTCAGGTTCAAAATCCTGTTATTTGTGTGGCTCTTTGTTTCTTCATAAAAATGATTTTCAACAAAACTGATGCAGGACAGCCCCAGGAGTTCTCAGAGAAATCGAGACCCCAACCAAAGGCTGACGTCGTGAGGGTTCTTGACTGAGCTGCAGGAAAGAACTCGAGGACTAGTCAGTGTGCACAGCCAAACGAGGACTAGTCAGTGTGTATAGCCCAAATTTAAATGTAATGCGAGGCTAACATACATGCTCGAAGGGGGTGAGTGTGAGCGTTCTCCAAAGGAGGAGAAGCAATCTGAGGTAAGGACTTGGAGGGGCCCTTCCCCCCTCAGGCTATGCTAATAAGGGATCAATGAGCTGCACTTTTTATTGGTTCTTTTTGGGTGCCGACCTGAGTGAGGGCGAGGTGTGCAGGGCTAGGTGTGCGTGAAGCAAAGGAACTTTTTGTTTTGGGTCTTAGGTCGCTTCCTCCTCCCATCTTCCCTATCTAACCTGCCTCAAAACCACTAATTATTATACAATAATGTATTAAAGCAAAATGCTGCTGTTGATGTATGGTGCATTACCGGGGAGGGGAAGAGATGCATGAAATGGTTTGTTCTCTCTATACTGAAAGTTTCATGAAGGAAGGATCATGTCTCTCTGAATCATGCTGCATCACTAGCATAATATATAGTAGATACTCAATAAATTATGGATGAATGAATGAATAGGTAGATGAATGAACCCATGGCCTCCATCCACACACGTTTGGTTTGAACTCTTAAATTTAACTCTGAAGCCTCTTATATTGACACTTTCTATCAGCCCCTTTTCCTTCTCTCGTCTCAGTTGGCGATTTCAAAGAAATTTGTGTCATTTTTTTTGAAATTTTTGAGCGTTTACCTTGTGGGTAAATTGTCCTGCTGCTCAGGTGAATATCAGAAGACTTTGGAACCACCACAGTCTACAACTTGGAGAATATTTTTCTTTATTTACACACATGAAAACTTGAACAGAGTGGTTGAAGAGGTATGAACATCACCCCAGGACTTTTCCTATTCTTCTGTATTTGTTTATTAATTCATCAATTCATTCATTCATTTATTCATTCAACAAACATTTATTATCTGCCCTGTGCTAGATCCTGTGCTAGGGAATTGGAGATCACAATCTTTTGAATGAGGCATGCATTTGAAAGGATGGTTAGACCAATACAGTATGAATTGAGGTCATGAGAGAGATACTTGTAAGAATACTTTGGGAACCAAAGCAACAAGTATTTTCTCCTGGCTAGGAATATTCATTAGATGCTTTTAGCTGCAGTTAACCAATGGTGCTTACACAATTCAGATCTTTATGGTAGGCAGTTTCAGGGCTGATGCGGTATCCAACAATAATAAAAAATGCATTTTCCCCATGCTCCCTCTCTGCCATCCTCACCATTTCAGTAGTCTTCCCTCAAGGTTGCAGTAAGGCTGCTAGAGCTCAGGAATCACAGCTTCATGAGATTGCTTCCAAAGGCAGCCAGGGTGGTGAGAGAAGAGAGCTCTCTTCAGACACTTCTTTCCCTTTATTAGGGAGAAAAACTACTCCTGGATGCCTCTAACCATGTATCTCTCATATTTCATTGACTAGAACTGGCTCACATGGCTATCTCAAGTTGCAGGGAAAACTGGGAAATAGAGGATCAAATTTTTAGCCTCCTATTTGATAAGCTACTGAGACAACCTCTAGGAGGGACCAAATTAGGATAGTCAGAAAAGATGCTAACAGAAAAGATGATATTTAGTCTATGTCTTGAAAGACTTGCTAGAGTTTCCTGGAGGAGAATGGGGAGACAATTACAAGCTAAGAACGGGGAGAGATGCACAAGGTCATGGAGTTAAGGAAATACTCCGTGCATTTGAGGACCAGAAGAAAGTTCAGAGTGTCTTCTGAACCATTGTTTGTTATTGGGTACATGGCATCAAACAACAGTGAAGAGGTAGAGGTAGGTCTGTATGCCATGCTAATGTTCCTGAAGGCCACTCTTATAATGTCAGAGTGAAAACTGTTCCTGTTGGTAATCCCAGAAAACCACTGGGAGAGATTAAGTGAAAGAGAGAAAGAGAGAGAGAAAAAACTCACCTCTTTCCCCCTTGACATCAATTTTAATGAGCAATAAATGATGGAATTAGTTGAAATGAGAATGTTCATAAATGATATCTGTGTAACAGGTGATTTTATTTTAACCAATCAATAATTATTTTAGCACTAATCCCAGGTCTTTGAGAAAGTTAACTAACATGAAAGAGCATTGTTTGAAAATCCTCTATTTTTAGAAATGCTATTAGCAGAAGCATCAGATCTAACCTTTTCCTTGTTCTCTCTGTGTCATGTACATTAATTAACACTTCCACCCTAAAAGAATGTGTTTCTTCCTATGCTCTGGGAATGATATTTTAGAAACATGCTTTAGATTAGAAACTTCAAGAAAAAAATAAATCAGGATGATTTAAAAATTCTCTTTGCCACACATAATTCTGTGTTTAGACATTTTTTTTTTCTTCAGTTCAGGATCAATTAGAATTTATGATATACTTTATGAAGGGCAGTGAGGTTGAAACTTACCTTTGCTGATCTTTACAAAAATGTCTCTAACCAATTAACTGGTACATAAAAGGCTCTAGGAGAACTATTGTAAATACTAAATGTTTGCTGTGGAAATTCCCGTTTGCAGATGGTTCACAGTGATCATAGAAAGAATTCTTATCAATTAATTAAAGTAGAATTATCAAAAAAAAAAATAGCCTAACAAGAAAATATAACTTGGTTAAACTGATATTCATACTTAAAATGATAAAACTGTATTTCTTTATAAAATTTATAGTTTAGCTTTTTCTAATTTAGTTTGGTTTCCCTTAACTAGCAAAAAAAAAAAAAAAAATACTTCTTTGGGTAAATTTGCATTGTTCATTTTGGATTTTCTGAGATAGTAGAGGATATTTTCATTTGCTGTTCACATTCCAGAATAATCAAATTACTGCAAATCTTCTCCAATCTTTGAAAACCAGTAATTAAACTTTTCTAGAAGATTCTTATAATTGGGAGCATATAGAAATACCTAAAAAAAAATCAAATAAAAGCATCAGAAAATAGAGTACAAAGAAAACCGATTGAAAACAGCAGCAGCAAAAAGATACCTACTGTCTCCTCCCCCCTCCCCCCACACAATTTTTATCTTTTTTGCAGGTGACCTTTTAATAGGTATTGGGGTCTGCCCTAGTGACAATTCTAGTCCAAAAAGTAGAAATAGGATTTTCAATAAGTCAGTTTACAGAAGTAATCTAAACCTTTTGAAAATGTAAATAGTAAATAGGTGATGATTTTATTGTTCAGTAAAGATTTTAAAACTGTATTTCATCACCAAATGCTGGAGTTTGAGGATATCCCATGTCTCAAAATTTGGTGTAACAACATTGTGAATACAACTAACAGCACTGAAATACATATCTGAATATGATTAAAAGGGGAAATGCTGGATTTGTATATGTGGTAACAGAATAAAAAAAAAATTTTAAATCCATGGAAATACCCTACACAAACAGTGTACCCTAAGTTAAACCATGGACTTTAATTAATATTACAGTTATAAAAATGTGCTATCACCAATTGTAACAACTGTTGCACAGCAATGCAGGATGTTGATGGTGGTGTGGTGGTGTGTGGGAATCCTGTTTTTTCTGCAAGATTGTTCTGAAAACCCATAACTTCTCTAATAAAGAAGAAAAACTTGGTGTAGAATACGAACACCAAAATTGAGTGAGTTCTAAATCACTAGTTGGATATTGCAAGCAAAAAGTGGCAATGTAAATTCAAGTCCTGGGGCTTCTGAGACCCCTGAAATTGAGAGTCTGAGACTGAATCAGAAACTCTGAGGGCTGGAATAAGATAAGGAGCTCAGCTCCAAACTGAGAAAAGAGTCTAGAGAAACTCAGGGATTTACCCAAGTCCCTTGAATAGTAAGTAAGTGGCAGATCTGGATCAATGGCCCAGCACTTATGAATTTCTTGAGAAAGTTAACTAAGTCCAGTGCTCTTTTGATGAAGCCACCTGGAAAGGAAATAAAATCACATTCAGTTTTTAAAATAGGTTTGACCTGACATGTCTGAAAGTTTCAGGAGTCTCTGAAGCTCATCTTTGGCATCTAGCCAGAAAGATGATCATTTTAAAACATTTAAAAAGAAACCTTTGCACTTATATTACACATTTACTCTCAAATGGTTTCTGTGTCTACTTTAACATTTAACTTTCTTACTTATTAGCTTTGTTATTTAACTGTAAGCTGATCGCTAATTCCCACTTTATAGATCGGACAGACGTGCAAAGAGAAAGTAAATGGCTTGCTCAAGGGCACATAATAATCCAATAGGGAGATTTTACCCAAAATACAGGTTTCCCTTTATAACTATTTGTAGTTTTCCAAAAATCCACTCTGCCTCTCCATTTGTTCATGAGTTGGTATTTAAAAAACAAAAGGGGGTGGGGGGGCATTAAAGATTTAACCATCTTGAAATTATGGGCTTCCACACTTCTGTATTTTCTCAGGCACGGTCCAACATTCTGATTTGAGATGTCTGATGTTGAAGCTATTTCCAACACTTAACTGTGTGCCTTTTAGACGAGGTATTTTCCCTCTCTGCAGCTCAAATTCTGCATTTGTTAAAAGGAAATAGCAGCAGTGTCTGAGTTTTAGAATCCAAGGATTAAATAAGGTGATGCACTTAGTAAGTTTAGCATATTTATTCATTCATTTAAAAATGTTTATTGGGCACCTACTGTATGCCAAACTGCACACATAGTGAGAACTCATATAAATGTTCACTGGTTTTGTTAATAATGTTATATCTTTAAATTCAAAATGTATTTATTCATATCTTGAATAATAGCATGTTCAAGCTGGAAGCAATTACAGTCATCTAATACTCTAAAAGCTGAGGAATCACATGGTAGTTAGTGGTTTCTCAGGGTCATATGGTAAATTATTAGCTGATGAATATTAGAATTAAACTACAGGCTTTATGGACATAGAAATTAGGTCAGGATTCCCAGCGTGGCCTCTTTAGGTATTCTATGACCTAGACTGGTGACTTCACCTCCTCAATGATTGCCAGTATCCTTACCTGCAATTTGGAAATGATAATGACACCCAACAGGATTATCACCAAGATTAAATTGGATAATGCATGTAACATAGTGCTTGACACACAGATGCTCAATAAATATTAACTATTCTGCTCTTCCCGTTTCTTCTCGAAATTAAGAATATTAAAATTGCTCATCATAAACAAATGTAGCACTAGATGCTGTGAGTAGGTACCCAAGCCTATTTTGTTCTCCATACCTGGTGCATGAGAAAGCTCTTTAGTACTGGGGTATTTGCTACACTCTGCAGATGTGAGTTACATGCAGTTTCTTTTCTCCTGAGCCCTGTGTCTGCACTTCAGATATTTTCAACTAAGTCCTCTGGGCTATGATTATGTATGTAGTTGAACTAGCTAAGCATTACTGGAACATGAAAAATGAAGATCAGAATTTTTCTCACAATGTGATTTTGTTTATTGAGTGACTTCATCTGTTTCAGGTTGCAAGAAAGAGAATAGATTTCTGTAAGGATAGAATACCAAGTCCTCCCGAGTACTCTACTGTCTGTTTCTGTGTGCTTCCCAGGGGCTTTGTTGGCATCTCAACCAGTCTCTCTCAATCTCTCTCTCTCTCTCTCTCTCTTCCTCTCTTTATCTCTCTCTCACCTTTTATTTCTTCAGTTTTTCCTTTTTTCCTTTTATTAACAACTGGCTGATACCTTGCATATATTCCTATAAAAACTACAAAGGTGGGGAGGGTCTTTCTGGAACAGATAATTACCATTGCTTTCATGGGCCAGAATATTTTTGTTGTTGCTTGTTTGTTTGTTCAGGTATAAGCAAGGCTTCTCTATAGATGTCTAAACTACCACTGGTCGACACTGCGTGAGGCAAACACCACTGGTTCACCCAGGGCTAATCCATTTTCAAAGAGAATCATGAATCCTTCTCTACTAGGGAGCCTCTGGGTGAAGCATCTTCTCACCCAGCAGACAATGAGTTTGGTAAGAGCTCTGACTGGAATGGCTACCATATTTACAAATTAAAAATAAAACATTTTTCAGGCTAGCCAACAGACCATGAATTAACTCTAGTGATTGATAATAGTATATTAAAATTTAATTTAAGAAATATTCTTAAAACACTTACTATGTACAGGGTTCAAGGCCGCAAAGAAACATAAATCCTGGGCACAGTGTGTTTGTTTTCTCTAACTTCAGGTTTGGTTAAATGTCTAGTTTCTCCCTGGCTTAAAAAGACAACTTTCATCTGATCATGAATGTTCTGTTCGAATCAAAGGCCTCTGGGGGCATAAAGACCTCAGCAGGGCTTTGGTGCGCCAGCTTTGTATCAGGTCTTTTGCGGGTGAATTCACACTAGCCTTCGCTCGCCAACTATCGGGAGGAGATACTCCGAGTATTCCCAGTGAATTCTCACCCTGGTGCGTGTGCATACTAGTGTGCAACTATGCATATGTGTGAGAATATGCAAAAATTTGTATCTTTGTGCTTTCAGAAAGAATGTCTTTCTTTGTTTCACATGAGTTGGCTTAAACCACAAGAAGAGAAGGTTTCCAGAAACATGCATGATATATTTCTGCAGCTGTTGGGAATCTTCTTTCAATGAGGAGCAGGTTTCCCTGGCAACCACATTGTAAGTCACTCTCTCCTGGCCTTGCCCAGTCTTCATAGGATAGAACTTGCCACGAAGATGTGTAAAAGTCTGCTTTGCAAACTTTCAGTCCCCTTTTTTTCTTTATTGTGGGAAAATACATATATCATAAAATGTACTATTTTAACCATTTTAAAGTGTACAATTCAGTGGCATTGAGTCCCAACACAATGTTGTACAACCATCACCACTATAACTTACTTTCAATTGTTAAAGGACCCACATTTTATTTATTTATCTTTTATTTGTTCACATTTTATTTCTATATGCATAATAGTGTATTTTTAAAACAGAGTAGTTATCTCACAAATGCTTATATAGGATGTATGTGAAGGGATTTTCCTGGATAATTTTTTATGGAAAATAATGTATTTTATAGTCACCACACCAAAAGAAAGAGAGAGAGAGAGAGAATCTGTTGATTTTGACCTCAATTTTTGACTTATAATTTTTATAACTATATATTTTTAATAAAATCATACTCAAAAAAATAGTACAAAGTGCTATTTTTATCTTTTGACTCAATATGCATCACTAATGTGTTGAACACCCCCCTTTATTTTAATTAGCTATCATGGCATATTAAGTATTGTAGTACAAAGAGCAATTACTCTTAAGTCGAGAAACTCTGTCACTTAATTAGATAGACAACCTCTGAGTCTGTAAATTGAATGGGATTTAGCTATTCAACAGAGTGCCTACTGTGTGCCTGCCACTGTGACAGAAACTGGAAATACTGTGAAAATAATAGCATCTTCGATGTCTTTCTCGAAGGATTGTAGAGAGACTTGTATGCCATAGTGAAGACTTTTTCATAACACCTCATGGTGCCAACACAAGGCATAGCGATAATTATTATATTATTCTCTTTGTAAGGTTCAAGGTGAAAAAAGAAAAATAAAACACTTTGTCCCAAGACAATGGAAATGACACTTTTTACTCTGGCCACCTAGAATCCTTTGTATAGGAAAGGAAAGATACTATAAGATGCCAGTTCATACCCACTGAGATGGCCATGATAAAAGAGATGGACAATAAGAAGTGTTGGCGAGGATATGGAGAAACTGGAAGCCTCAAACACTGCTGGTGGGAATGTAAAGTAGTGCAGCCACTTTGGAAGACAATTTGGTGGTTCCTCAGTGTGTTAAACAGAGTTACCATTTGACCCAACAATTCCTCTCTTAGGCATATACCCAAGAAATTTGAAGACACATTTTCATGCAAACACCTGTACACAAATATTCATAGAAACATTATTCATAATAGCAAAATCAACTCAAATGTGTATCAACTGATGAATGGATATATGAAATATAAAATTGATACAATGGAATATTATTCAGCCATAAAAATGGATGAAGTACTGATGCGTACTACAACATGAATGAACCTTGAGAATATTATGCTTAATGAAAGAAGCCAGTAACAAAATGTCATGTATTGTATACTTCCATTTCTATAGAATGTCTAGAATAGGCAAATCCATAGAGACATAAAATAGTTTATTGGTTTTTACTAGGGGCTGGGAGAGGGGAGAATGGAGAGTGATTGCTAATGGATACAGGATTTCTTTTGGGGGTTGATAATATTCTGGAACTAGTATAGTTGCACAACATTGTGAATATACTCAAATGACTGTATTATACACTTTACAGAGGTAAATTTTATGGAAGCTGAATTATATCTCATTTTTTTTTTTTAAGAACAGAGATTTATCACAGTGGTTTTGCCCTTCACCCATTTTCCAGGGATCTTTGGAATAAGAACAATTGCCCTTAGAGAAGTAAGTTTTAAAATTAACATTGTATTTGTCATTGTGGTTGTTTGAAGCTGTTATGTACTCCAGAAAAGGCCATGTTCTTTTAATCCATTCCTGTGGGTGCAGAACTATTGTGGGTGAGACCTTTTAGTTAGGTTATTTCGACTGAGATGTGAACTACCACATTCAGTGTAGGTCTTATTCCTTTTACTGGAGTCCTTTATGAGAGGATAAAAGACAGAAAAAGCCCCGGAGAAGCTGAGAGAGGAAGCCACTGAAGCCAGAAGCTGAAAGCAATGAAATCCAAGAAAGAAGGACCAGCAGACACTGGCCATGTCTTCCCATGTGATAGAGGAGTTCCAGATGCCAGTGACTTTTCTTCAGAGAAGGTGTTGTCCTGATGATGCCTTAATTTGGACATTTTCATGGCCTTAGAACTGTAAATTTGTAAGCTAATTAATCCCCATTGTAAAAGCCAACCCATTTCTGGTATATTGTATTCTGGCAGCTTTAGCTGCTGTATTTTACATTTAGCTAAATTTTCCAGTTTAGAAATTGGAAGCAGAAACCCAAGATGATATATGTATAATTTTATAGGGATTTGACTTTTACAATTGTGGAGCTGGTTAAACAGCATATGGGAGACTGTTGCTTCTGTGTCTTGAGCTGGGGCTTGGAGTCAGCCAGGCAGGCAATCAGGGAGGAAAGATAGGTGTGAAGTGGAGGTGGCCAGGACAAACTGAAACCTGCCAGGATGAGCTGGAAGGCACAAGCACAGATGGACTCACATCAGTCTCTCACTAGAGGACGGTAGGAATGGGTCTGCAGGGGAAGCAGGTGCTCTTCATCCAACAGCTGAACAGGCATGAGCTGCAACCATGTCCCAAGCTTCTGACCATAAAAAGATGGAAGCTTCTTCACTTTTGCCTTCCAAATTTTGAACAAGATGTCACGTATGGCTAATGCTCACCTAGAACTATACAGGGATGGGAATTCTGGGAAGCGTAGTTCCAGCTTAGTTATACTGGCACATTACAAATTGACCACAAACATTGAATGGATTCCAAAAAGCATGCAAAAATCACATCAGGGAGAGGACCAGCCCCCCAGTCAGAATAAGACCATAGTATCCAGCACATGCTATATGCTTAGTAATGATTAGCTGGTATTCGATTTTTGGAGAGGTTTGTTGAGTGAAGCTGTCAATCATAAGGGACATTCAACAACTAAGGAAGCTTATAGAAAGGAGAATTGCAGTGCAAACATTTGCCAGGCCCAACCAGTTTTTCTGACAAGTAATACCACTCTGACTGAGCCTGGCACTCTGAAGCATGCAGTTAACTCCATGTGTACCAGTGGATTCTAGTCTCATAGTGTCTCACCCATTTCTCCAAAAAACCATGGAGACTTTGTCAGATTTGCTCTTTGCTATATCCCCAGTGGTTAGTATGATGTCTAGAGCATAGAAGGTACTCAGTAAGTATTTGTTGAATTAATGAGTGATAAGCACCATAGAAAGGTTACTTCACTTAATAACCACAACTTGGTGAAGTGACATTTGCTGTTTTGCAGATGGGGACCTTAAGGCTCTGAGAATTTGTCTGATTTGTAAAAGGCAGCAAGTGACAGTGGGAATTTGAATCTGTTCCACATAAGTGTAAAGAATATACACTTGGGGTGGTACAGAACCCTGGTCCACTTGGCAGTTATATTTTCTCACTGGTTTATACATCAGTTTCTTGTGAGTATTCTTTTTGTGACTCAGCATCAACAAATACAGATAAACCTAGGAACCAGACAGTATCAATTCTGAACTCCTTTAGATAGCCAGCCCTGAATTGTGGCAAATTCACCAAATTCACTACCTTGTGGGCATCTGTCTGGTTTTGTCCAGTGGCAGCCTCTGTCTACAAACTTCAAAATGCCCAATCTACCTTGCGCCATTGTAGGTGCTCAATAAATACTTGTGAAATGAAGGAAGAAATGAATAGATAACATTTTCTAAATGTGCCTCAATAGAACATAGTACCTGCTAATGATGGATTGTTATAAACTCTACTGGGTTGGTTCGTGTCCCCCAAACATTCAAGTCCACCCAATACTTGTGAATGTGAGCTTACCTGGAATTAGGCTCTGTGTGGATGTAATCAAGCTAAGATGAGGTCCTACCAGAGTCAGGCAGGACTTAAATCCAATGACTGGTGACCTTAAGGAGAGCGAGTTTGGAGAATATAACCAAACACACACAGAGGGAAGATGACTATGTGAAGACAAAGGCAAAAATTGGAGTGATGAAGGTATAAGCCAAGGAACACCAAGGATGGATGGCCACCACCAGAAGCTAAGCTAGGAAGAGGCAAGGAAAGATTCTTCCCTAGAGCTTTTGAAGGGGGCCTGGCCCTTCCAGCACCTTGGTTTTGAATTTCTGGCTTCCAGAATTGTGAGAGAGCAAAGGTTGTTCTAAGGCAGCCAGTTTGTGGCACGTTGCTATGGCGGCCGAAGGAAACTAAAAATTGGACTTTTCATTCATGAAGGACGCAGAGACCATGATTTCAATTTTTAAGTCATTGACTAGCTCGAGGCTAATCATCTGGTGAATGGTAGGCTCTGAGAAGGTGAGGAATAATCTGTCTGCAGTTGCCTGCAGTTCTCCTACAGATGCTCCAAACACATCCCCTGCTGAACTCTTTTAAGGAACAAAGTGCATTTTTCTCTCCTATCTAAAAGAAAGTAGTTTCAGACCATGAATCGTTAAGTGCCAGTAATACCCGTATCCATTTTGCTCCAATAAACTCTAAAAATAGTTGGTTTGTTTAGTAAACATTCATAAGATAGAAACTGTGCATTTTCCAAGGGGATCATCTTTAATACTTCGTAGTAAGTGGGATCCTAATGAAGTCGTGCTGGAAATATTGTATAAATAATCATAATTTTCTCCTTTATCCACATGCTTCTGCAATGCCTTTATGCAAGAACATCCTTATGTTATTTAGGGAGAGCTTTATCAGGTGGTTAATTCCTCCTGTCTGCAGATCTCTAGAATGCTGCTTCTAGGATGGCATACATTTAAAAAATAAGATGATAAGAGCCAAAGCTGAGATTGTAGTCTTTTAGACTGGGCTGAATAAATAATAGCAATTGCTTCCAAGGGCATCAAAAGAATCTCTCTTTTTAGAGAGATCACAAACTCGTCATCTTCAAAGAATCACTTCTCAATTCTTTCGGGTTTCTCAAAGCACTGAAACAAGTTAGAGGCACCTGAACTTTGTCGTAAATCTTTTGTGGTAGACCTGAGGTGAAAATATTAAAATTTTGGACACATAAAATTTTCTGAAAAGTTTAACATATGAAAGCAGAATTATTCCAAATGTTAGCAATTTTAGGATTTTTTTTTCCAAGGAATTCAAGATAAAACTTTATAATTTACAAATTATTCCTAGAGAATGAATAAATGCTGGGATTAAATCAAAATATAATATTTTAATAGTCTGGGAACAAAAAACCCAGTGATGGTCTTATTTATAACAAGTTGTTGACATCATGTATGCTCATTTTTTAATGGAAAAATATAAAGCAATTCTTTACAACAGGAAAGCTGTACTATATTATAAATTAGTGGTTTTCAAATTTTATTTTCCAGAAGGTATAGAGGTGCATATTTGAGTGAGGAGGGAAAATAGCTGCAGGTGGTGATCTGTACCTTCCAGTACTACCTGCCCAGCCTCCTTCCTAACTTCTTCAGTTAACTTTGCTCTCCTTTTTACCATTTCTTAAGTTGGCATTCTACCTAATAAATCATGTTTTACTATTCAATAAGGACGTTTAAAAAGCACTGATTGAGAGGACAATGCAAAGTTCATAAATCTTTGTTTCCTTTTTTTTTTTTTTTTTTTTAAATAATGGACTTGGAGGATTCCAGTGACAGATTTTAGTAAAAGAAGCAGTGTAAGGAATTCAGCAGAGAGAAGTTAGATGACAGACAAGTGGAATCAGGGCAGAAAGCCAGCCCTGGGCTTTGGTCCCAAGAAGGTCATTAGATTCCTCAGCACAGGGACTGTTAGCCAAGACAGTAGCTTGGTGGTTGCACATCATGTCAATCCCAATAGTAAAATATACCCACAAAGGGCCATGAGAAAGCACAACACTGGGATGACAGATTTGAGTGAGTCAGTGCAAAAGAACTGACTAAAAGACTGGCCACACTTTGCCTACTGATAGAATTGTTTTTCCCTCCTGGAGGAAAGAAGGAATAAATGGTAACTGAATTGCCATTTGGCAATAGGAAGAGGAGAAGAGAAAATGAATCATGTGCACATAAAATTCCCAGTTCTTGGGGAGTATGCTGTCAGAATGGAAGACATACCTCAACTCCATGATTCATTTGTATTCTGTTACTTCAGTTACTCTCTAACCTGCTGCACAAATATTTGGGCTTTTTTTTTTTTTTCTCAGAAAGGGGAGCTGTATGTTTTCTGCATGAAAATTTTGAGGGCCTAACTTGGTATTTAGCTGCTTATTCCATCAGAGAACAGGCTTTGGCGACTTGCATTTCAAAGATAAGTAGTGTAAGTGTCGACTGAATAGCAAGCAATGCATTACGTGTAATTTTCTGTATTATCATGAACATGAAGTTGCCATTTATAGAAGTGCTGTGGCCCCTATCATTCTATAAAATATGGTATTTTTAGGGTCTCAAAATACCCAGGTTGATTCTTGCATTTTGACCACCATCTCCAAATATTGCTTTGACACTCTAGGAAAAAGTGGAAATGTGGAGGCAGCGCTTCAATGTCCGGCGCTGCCCCGCTCGGTCCCCGGTTCCCGGCCGGCGAGGGGAAACAGGGAAGGAGAGAGAGAGATGCAGACTGCGCGAACTAACCTGGTCATGAATCACGACTCGAACCACACGGCAGTTGTGAAAGCAAGCCCTTTACTACAGCTAGATGAACATTCTGTGTTACTGGTTCCCACACGGGGCACGGCGCCTCGTGGGAGAGCAGCCTCGATGTGGCCGTCAGGCACGGCTCCTTGTGGGCTGTCTCACCCTACCCCGTCCGGGTAAGACCTTTTATACACAATTAACAACCAATAAGCTTCTAGGCTAGTATCGCGTATACAGGATTTCGATTGGTAGGAGCGGGTGGCGGATACATGCGTCACTATGCGGAAACAGGATGCAGGCGCCATCTTGGCTCACTCGATGGGCGGGGGTAACTCTAGAGCAGGCTGCAGCGCATACGCTAGGCCCGATTCGGGAGGCGGCTTTCCACATCTCCCCCTTTCTTATTTATTTTTGACCCAGTGTCTCCAGTGATGAGCGTGCTCCCGTGAACCCAAATGGTTCACAACCTCTTTGGTGCTTTGGGGAGTCTGGACTAGGCCTCAGCCATCCAGCGGCGGAGCCTCTAGCACCAACCAGAATGCTCACGTCATATGGAGACCGGAGAGTCCGTAAGCTGGAAGCAACGTGACTCTCCCTGCAGTGCTTTGCCTGGCAACTGGGGAACAACGACGGGGGCAGGAACAGCAGTAACCAGAGTCGGGGGTGTCACTAGGTGTCTCTGTGCAATGGCTAGGGTCCAGTCTGGCCACAACTAGGACTCTGCCCTAGAGACCCACCTGAGACAAAATTATGACTACTGGTGTCGCCTTTTACACCCGAGAAACAGCCATGCGATTCGCTACAAATTTTGCTCCAAAGCGCCCCACCTGAGGCGACCAGGAAGGGGTATGGTTAATAAATCGGTCACTATCGGGGGTAACAGAGGTGGGAGTCATAGCCATCATAGTGGTAACACGCAATTGCTGCTGCGCTTGAAACAGGCGTTCTAGCAAACATTTAACAACGACTAATCCCACCAATAATCCCACTGCAATGAGGATCCAATTAGTTAAATTGGGCCAAGAGAACCAGGAAGAAACACTGTGCAATAGTTTCTGTAGAACCTCGCCTAACCCGGAGAGATCGACTTTAACGGGTTTTAACTTGATCCCCCCAATTGTGTCTAAACTAGATTCCACCTGTTGGGAGAGATTAACAAATTCAGGAAAATATGACCTTTTCAGCCAATCAGAGACTCTGGAAATGCTTCCGGTCACGTTGGCCCTGACAGGAGTGACACAGAGTTTAACCGTAAGCCACCGGGTGTCACATGTTTGCTGAAGCACTCTCCAGAGTCCATCTATTTCCAGTCCAAGTTCATCTATCTCCGCTTGGAGTTTCTGAATGGCCTGGAAATTTAAGTTCAGCATCTGATTGTGGCGGCGTAGCACGTCTCGGGTAAGGTTGACCAAGCCATTTACCGTTTCCATCGTTATGGCGAGCTGCCGATCTGTCCATGCTTGTAGCACAGCCTGCCCGATCGTTGGGACAAACAAAGAGGAAGCTACACTGGCAGCATTCGATAGCCATTCTTTTATGCCTCTTGGACGCCTAGACTTAGAGAAGGGGATATTGTTAAGTGAAACAACCTGAGAAACAGGGCCAACCCAGTCGGTTGCCTTGACGGGGAGCCAGACATAACTTGGGCGATACACTAGGATAGCGGGGCGGCGAGGCATCCGGGTCTTTGGAACGGTTGCAGACTGTAGGAGCAAGCCCCGGAAGGAAAAGGCACCTTTGAGTCTCCTTTTTACTCAAGATCCCTTCACAAGACTGGCGGCTCTTCCCTGTAACGTTAAGAAATTCAAGCAAGACTCCCTTACTTAACTCGCCATTACCAGTTTCACAAGTAGCATTCGCCGCAACTGTGGTGTTGACAACCTTGACAGAGAGGTTAGCAAAAGAGAGGATCAGTGTGTCATTGGTGAGGGGGAAGGACTCGTTGAAGCTTGTGGAGGAAATATAGTTCCACTAAAAAGAAAAAGGCAGATTAGAAGGATTGCTATAGGAGAGCAAAGAACAGAGTTACCGATCCTCTTTTTGGGCAACCGCGGGGTGGTCAGTCCTACTATTATCGTCTTGTCGGTCGTCGCCATCATCAGCAGGGTCGGAGGCTTGGTCTAATGGTTCAGGTTGTATATTCGTTGGCGTTTCTGACAGCTGTTCCTTGGCTTCTTCAGGTGATGTCACGGTTCTCACCAGTCTTTCCGGAACCCACACTGGTTGACGTCCTGGTTCCTGGGGAAAAACACAAACAGAGCCTCTGGCCCAGCTGAGCACCGGGTCAGGGCCTTTATACTCGGGCGGGGGGTACGGCAAAGGTTGCCCCTCCCCTGACCGACCCATCGGGGTTTCCGGGTCTGGCAGCAAAGGATAATTACATTTACTGGGCATGGCCACTAGAGGGAGCTCTCGGCAAGGTCCTTTGGTGGGACCGCCCAAGGCGTCAGTTGGGAGCTGGGGTGTCCCTGGGGGTGCAGCGGTAGACATTGGCGGGGCGGAAGGCCGCACGGGTGTGGCGGGAGGCTCCTCCCACTCAATTAGCGGGGATGCTTCCGCCTTCTCGTCAGTATCGCTATCTGACTCTGAGTCAGAGTCACTGGACTCCGGCGGTTTGCCCTTACAGGAGCCGTCCGCTGACGAAACTGACTGGGTTTCTTGGAGCGCGCACCGTGCTTCTTGCAAGACAGAGGACGGGCTTAGGCCGGTAGCCGATTCTAGTTCAAGGACCGCACGGACGGTCTCCCATATGGGTACTAGAATCGGGTCCATACACACGCCCGTCTGGCGCGCTCGGTCTATGTCGCGACCGAGCTTCATCCAAGAGGGTAGGCTAAGGCTGCCGGTGCAGGCAAACCAAGGGGCAAAAGTATCAACATCATCAAGAAAACGCTGAAGGGAGCTTTTCCTGACCGAGATACCCCGTTGTTTCAAAAGGTTCTTTAAGGGAGCTAAGAGAGGTGAACTTCCGGACTGCCCCATGATTGCAGTCGGCACTATACTTCAGTCACTCGGAGAGCTCTTCCGAGTCCCCCGGGGTCACCTGAAAACCCACGGGCCCTAACTATCATGTAATAAGACGCACTCACCTTCTCGCGTTGATCAGGCGCGGGAAGTCCGCCGTAAGCTCGACGCGCAGCGCTGCTCTCCTCACAGAGGGACCGTCGAGAGCGAGGCAGGAGGAGGAGCTTCCCCGTACGGGCCACCACTTGTCCGGCGCTGCCCCGCTCGGTCCCCGGTTCCCGGCCGGCGAGGGGAAACAGGGAAGGAGAGAGAGAGATGCAGACTGCGCGAACTAACCTGGTCATGAATCACGACTCGAACCACACGGCAGTTGTGAAAGCAAGCCCTTTACTACAGCTAGATGAACATTCTGTGTTACTGGTTCCCACACGGGGCACGGCGCCTCGTGGGAGAGCAGCCTCGATGTGGCCGTCAGGCACGGCTCCTTGTGGGCTGTCTCACCCTACCCCGTCCGGGTAAGACCTTTTATACACAATTAACAACCAATAAGCTTCTAGGCTAGTATCGCGTATACAGGATTTCGATTGGTAGGAGCGGGTGGCGGATACATGCGTCACTATGCGGAAACAGGATGCAGGCGCCATCTTGGCTCACTCGATGGGCGGGGGTAACTCTAGAGCAGGCTGCAGCGCATACGCTAGGCCCGATTCGGGAGGCGGCTTTCCACACTGTGGCCCCTATCATTCTATAAAATATGGTATTTTTAGGGTCTCAAAATACCCAGGTTGATTCTTGCATTTTGACCACCATCTCCAAATATTGCTTATTGCATGTGGATTCCAAACCCTTCCAATCACTTCATCGCTACATTTTATTTTTTAAATTGTCTTACTTATATGAGTATACAAAATGCATTATCCCTGAGTTATCCTTTACCAGGACCACTGTAATACTGTCAAATAATAAGTGAAAATAAGTGGGATAAAATCTTAATATCCTCCTGACTCCGATAGCCCCTGGGTACAAATAAATTCACAGTGGTGTTTGTATTTCATGTATTCTGATTCCTTCTCATACTGTTCTTCTCTAGTATCCTACCAACTGCAGATTCTTTTCCAGGGAGGCCTGAAGGTATTTAATTGGCAACTCTGCCAGCCACATCCACCAATGGGGGAGCCAGCATGTTCTTCTCCTCTTATTCTTGCAGTGTTATTGATGTCCTCAGTTTATGAACACAATGGTGCAGGACCCATGAGAACACTAAATGTTACCGAAATGGTATTTTCTGGAAGTCTGAAAGTATCTAGCTGTTAGGTGGCTAGAATGGAGCCCTTGTAGCATGAACAAATAGAATGGCCCTGTCCCCTAATCAATGCCACTTTTTTGTCACCTGTGCTACATAATTGTTCTGTTTTGCTGTGAGTTTCACAGTCCCTTGTGAGAATAGCCTTTTCTGCTGTCACCTGCAGCCCTCTCTCTAAAGGGCTGGCCCAGTACTGGGGACTGTACAGCCTTTATCACATTGCCCACTCTATCTCTGGTCCTAGGGTTTTGTGCATAAAATCTTCCTCTTTCCAAGTGCCTTTCTTCTCCACAATTAGACACGGAAAGTGTGGTCAATATCCCCAGTCACCCTTTCTCAACATTTCCATTGTTTTCAGGAATTTCACAATTGATACTTGATTTGAAGTCCCTTGAGATAAGATGAAAATACACCATACTTGGGTGAAACCCTGTGTGTCCTAAAGTGTCATCTCTAAAGAGTGACCTTGTACAAGAAATTAGGTGAAACTTGAGGAGAGGCAGATGCATTAACAAGAGCTACTGGTGGTCATTATGGTGCTCCATTAGCTTTTGTTTACCTTCCAAACGTTTAGTGCTGCAACAACATTGAGAAATTATACACCAATGTGGGAACTGCTTTTAATATTTTTCTTTTAATGATTTGTGCTTCCTATTGGGACATGAATGCATTGGGTACTGTCCAAATGGCATTCAGGACTAGTTTCTTCAATCAGTGCCAGGTTGAAGCAACATAGTTTGATGGGCAGCAACCACATAGTTAAATCATTTTGTTTTTATTCACGTGGTTTTTGTGGCTGTATTTTAAGCACAACCTGGAGGCTGGATTGTTGTGTTGAATATATTTTTCCCTCATTACATAGTCTTCATTTGTGTACACTAATTGTCTTTGGAAGCCAGTGGGCTAGCCAATTCATTTCAGTCTTGGCCGGCCAGCTTTCCTTCCTCCCTCTCTCCCTCCCTTCCTATCAGTATCCTTCTTTCCTAGCTTTCTTCCATCATCGTTCTCTTCCTAACATTTTGCTTCTAGTACTCTTATTTCCTTAATTTCTTTCTTTCTTCCCAAATTCCTCGCTTCCTAATTTCAGTCCTCCCATCTCCCTTCCTCTGACACTCAAGGCATTATGAAAATAACTTACTAACAAGTTTCCTTCTAAGAACCCTTCCATGTCTGAATCTATACTTTTAATCATGGATTTCTTCTTACTATCGCATTGTGATTTTTTTTTCTACAACAGTGATATGGTAAATGTTTTTCTAACATCTTTTCATTTTTAACATGATTCCTGACAATCTTTCGTACTCCTTGGTTGCTCAACTCTGGGATACTTAAATCAAGGAGGCTTAGGAAAGAGGGCTACAGTTTGAGCAAGGATGAGGATTGTGAGAGGAGATGAGATGAGGTACAGACTAGAAAAAATCAGGTGAGAGTAATGGTAGAAGGAACTGGGAATTATTACCCAGATGAAGACAAGTTGTGCCATGAGCCCTGTCTGTAAATGACTTAAGAGATTCCATATGGAAGAAGGTTTCCACTTGATCTTTGGGATTCAAGAGAGCAGAATAAGGAATAGGAGATTAGAAGAAAAATGATGAAAAGTCAATTTTAGGTCAACAGAATGTGACTTGGTATTATTAGGAGCTGGTGGCAACAACAACAAAAAAAGGGAATCTCCAAAGAGGTAATGGGTTCTCCATCTGTAGGAATATTTACATAGCAGCTGGTTGGGATAGGGAGATGAACTATTATAGGGAAAGTGGTTTAACTTAACTCTAAGGCCTCTTAGAGTTCAGAGTCCTATCATTTAGAGACATCAACTTCTTCAGTGACCCTCTTTTGGGAGTTCCATTTAACATTGACTAATTGTCTATATTTCATATCTTAAATCTTTGCCATTGAGCATATTCAATTAAAATGTTAATACATATAATCCTTCATTATGATTTATTTTTATTCCTAGTTTTTGTCTCTTCAGTAATTATAAGTACCTTGACAGTCAGGAAATGGTCATTTCTTCATATATGCTGAATTTGTCAGGTGTGTCTCGATATGTGTGCAAGACTCCTGCAAAGCTCTTTGATCCCCATGCAAAATTCAAAAGCAAACACAGTAAGATGAATAATTTCCATGATATTAACCTTTATTGGACTTATGGTTGTGTGCTAGAAATTCAAACTCAGGACTGATACTGAGAGATTTATTGTTAATAAGCCATTATTGGGCATAAAATCATAAAAGTTTATAGCTGTAATGTTGGCCCTTTGGGATCACTTATCTCTTTGCCCTCATTTTATTAATGAGGAAATCAAGGAGCAGAAACATGAGTGACTTGTCTGAATTCCCAATGTCAGTGAGTGAAAGAAAACCCTCAACTATGATCTTCTCACTCCTTTTCCAGCCCTGTGCCTGGTATTACTGTTTTGGAGTTCACGGTGTACTGGGAAACCTTCACTATATGCCACCAAATTTTGATAAAGCTGTGAATGTGCATCTATAACAAATGGAAATATACTATCACCACAATAAGTCCGTGATTGCCTTTCAGCATCAGGCGTTACTGTACCGCTTAACCCATTTAATGATGCTTTATTTGCATGCCTACTATGTGCCAGGCACTAGGTCAGGGATTAACAGCAGGTTGTTCTGCATGATATTAAGTTAGATCTTGGATCAAAAAACAAGTCTCAATAAATTAAAATATATTGGAATCATACAGTGTATCTTCTACAACCACAATGGAATGAAGCTAGAAATCAGTAATAGAGGGAGAAATGGAAAATTCACAAATATGTGGAAATTCAACAATGTATTCATAAACAACCAATGAGTTAAAGAGGAAATCACAAGGGGAATTAGGATATATCTTGAGGCAAATGAAAATGAAAAAGCATACCAAAACTTACGGGATGCAGCAGTGGCAGTGCTGAGAGGGAAATGTATAGTTCTAAATGCTCATATTAAAAAAGAAAGATTTCATATCAGAGACCTAACCTCAAAACTGAAAGAACTAGAAGAAGAAGAGCAAACTAAACCCAAATCAAGCAGAAGGAAGTAAATAAAGATTAGTGCAGAGATAAATGAAATAGAGGTTTTAAAAAAAACCAACAAAACTGAAAGTTTATTTTTTGAAAAGATCAATGAAATTGACAAACCTTTAGCTAGTTTGACACATAGAAACAGAAAGAGGACATGGATAACTCAGTGATCCTTGTGCACTTGAGAAGAATGAATTCTATTGTTTTGGGGCAATGTGTACTACATATATCTGTTAGGTATAGTTGGTTTTGAGTCTCATTCAAGTATTTTATTTCCTTATTGATATTCTGTCTAGAGGTTCTAACCATTATCGAAAGTGGTATATTAAAATCTCTTATCATTAATGTAGAACTGATAATTTCTCCCTTCACATCTGTCAGTACTCGCTTCATGTATTTTGGTGCTCTGCTGTTAGATGCACATATATTGTCCCGGCCTGCGGGACGGTCAACGGAAGCTCCAAGTCCTGCGAAGGAAGAATGGTATGGGACAAGAGACACGAAGAATGACAGCAAGACAGGTTTCTGATCAAGCTGCAAAATTTTATTGAAGAGGCAGGGTATATATACTCTAAGGGTGGAGGGAGTGGCTAGTAAGGACGGGTGGCGATCTAGGATTGGCTGCTGCTGTTGCTAGGGTGGAAGGCAGATGTAGGGGGATTGGCGGTTGCTGTTGCTGGGGGTCTGGGATTGGTGGTAGCTGTTGCTGGGGTGGATGGCCAATGGGCGGCTACTGTTTAGGCGCGAACTAGCTACTGCTTAGGCGGGAACTACTGTTACTTCCTTGAAGAAGGCTAATTATAGCTTAGGCTGTTCTTGCATCAGCCCTGGCGGCCATGTTGCATGTTACCGGTATCGCTGAAGGTGAATATTATATATGCTACCTTAATTGTCCCCAACAATATATATATATTTATAATTTATAATTGTTATGTCTTGTTGAATTGACCCCTTTATCAGTATATAGTGACCACCTTTGTTCCTCATAATAGTTTTTGACTTAAAGTCTATTTTATTTGATATTGGTATAGTTACCCCAATAACTACTTGCATGGTATATTTATATTTTTCCTATCCTTCACTTTCAACCAACTTGTGTCTTTGAATTTAAGATAAATCTCTTGTAAACAGCTTAAAGTTGGGTCACACTTTTTTATCCATTCTAATCTCTGCCTTCTGACTGGATAGTTTAATCCATCTACATTTAGAGCTACCACTGATAATGCAGGACTGTCTTCTGCCATTTCCTATTTAGTCTTTCTGAGTCTTATACTTTTTCCTCCTAATTCTTCATTAATACCTACTTTCATATCTTTCTGATTTTTGTGTTGTACCATATTGAGTCCCTTCTAATTTCTATCTGGAAATATTTTTCATCTATTTTCCTTGTGGTTACCATGGGTTTAAAGTGTAATATCCTAAATATATAGCAATCATATTTAGTTTTATACCACTTGACTTCAATTATATACACATACACTGTTTCTATAACCCTCTGCTCCCACCAACCACATTTTGTATATTACAAAATGAATCTTTGTATGTTGCATGTTCCAAATCATAGATTATTTTTATGCATTTGCATTTTAACACCTGTAGTAAGAAGTGAAATTTAGTACCAAAAAAAAAAAAAAAATACTATAGTACTGGCATTTATATTTATCCAGATGGTTACCTTTACCAGAGGTCTTTATTTCTTTATGCCATTTTGGACCATTCTCTAAGTGTGCTCTCTTGGTCTGAAGAACTCCCTTCTGCATTGCACGCAGGGCAGCTCTGGTGGTGATGAACTCTCAGCTTTTGTTTATCTTGGAATGTCTTAATCTTTCCCTCATTTTTGAAAGAAAGTCTCATCGGATATAAAATTCTCAGTTGGCAATTGTTTCCTTTCAGCACTAAAGTATTTCAGCCCACTGCCTTTTTGCCTCTGTGATTTCTGATGAGAAATCTGCACTTAATCTAATTGGAACTCCTTTGTACATAATGTGTTGATTTTCTCTTGCAGCTTTCAGAACTCTCTATTTTTTTTTTTTTTTTTTTTTTTTTAATAATCAACAGTGTAATCAGCATGTGATAATGTATAGTTTTCTTCAAGTTTATTCTGTTTGGGGTTTTCTGGGCTTCTTCAATATGTATAGCCACATCTTTTGCTAAGTTTGGTAAGTTTCCTGTCATTTCTTTGAATATTCCTTATGCCGCTCTCTCTCCTTATTCTCTTCTTGGGACTCCCATAACACATATGTTGGTGTGAATTTTTTAAACTCTTTTCCCAGTATGCCCACATAGCTATCTTAGGCTACTTTTGCTTTTTTAAATTCTTTTTTCTTTCTGCTCCTCAGCCTGATTTCTTTCAATTGTCTTGTCTTTGAGTTCACTGGTTCTTTTTGCTGCTAGCTCCAATCTGCTGTTGAAACCCTCCTGAAAATTTTTGTTTCATTTATTGTGGTCTTCAACTCCAGTAGTTCTGTTTGGTTCCTTTTTAAAATTTTATCTCTGTTTTGGGTTTCATATGGCTCATTCATTGTTTTCCTAATATCCTTTAATTATTTGTCTATATTTTCTTTCATATCCTTGAGCAAATTGCAGAACTTTTTTTTTTTCCAAGTCTTTTCCCAGTATGCCCACAATGTTGTCATCTTTGTTGATAGTGTCTGGATTTTTATCCTCTTCCTATGGATGGGCCATCATTTTCAGTTTCTTTGTCTTATAATCTTTTGTGGCACACTGTACAGTTTAATACTTTAAAACGCTAACTCTGGGTTTTAGTCCCTGAGATGCTTTATTTTTTCTATCCAGGTAGTGATATGACAGAGATTTTCTTGAGTGTCAGAAGCTAAGGAAACCAAGCAATCCTACCCAAGTAAAAACACCTCTCACCATCTTTGCCAATTGGCTTTACATTGACTAGTGTTTTCATTCAGAGTTCAGTCCTTCTAGCAGGAAGATCAGCCCAAGGCAAATAGAAAGTCCAGGGTCCTCCTTGCCTTCTGGGCATGTGTCTTTTCTTGGGCCTGTGCTTGTTAGTGACCTTAGTAGTTTCTCTGTTTTCAGAAGTTTGAATGCCCCCTGTACTTCCCAGGAAACCAACCTTCATGGTGTTTCACTGTCAGACTTAAAACAGATAAGCCTTTGTCCCAGACCATCCACCTAAATCCTATCTTAACACTACTTTCTTCTCAAGCTCCTTTTTCCTGGAGGGCAAATTCTAGGAAAGGGTGGGAGGAGGAGGTATGCTGGACTGGAGTTTCCCAAGTCCATCTTTCTCTGCTGGACAAAGCCAGGGGCCCACAAAAGATGCACTGGTCAATTCCAAACTGCCCTGGAGTGGGATGTGAAAAGTGCCAGGAAGAGCCCCAGAAGCTGCTTCTACTGCTCTCCACAGCTGCGCTTTCTGTACTGGGCCCCTGCCCCGGAAATGCAGCCCTTCTCCTGTCCTCTGCAGCTCTGAGGGAGCGTACTGATTTAAGTCTCCTCCACTGCCTTTGTCCTGGGTGGATTGGAACGATGGCTGCCCTCAGAGCCAGGCCCCCAGTAGCTGATCAACTGCAGTCATTGGCAATTGGCGTGCGCCCTATCCCTGGATCTTCGGGAAGCAGATTTGCATGTCCCTCTCTGGCAACAGTAAGCTACACAGGGGCCAGACCCCACTGCTGCCGGTCATGAGATGGGCTACAGTAACCGCCACAAGAAAGAGGGCAATTTATTGGTATTTACTGTAACTTAGCAATGTCTTCCTCTCCCTCTCCCTGGGATGCTGCACAGTGTTCTTCAGGACTCTGGGGTTTTGAAAAAACTGATTCAGAGAGTTTCTGCCTGTCTAGTTGTTGTTCTGATGGAGATTCTTTATTCTCAATCACAGGCACTAAAGAAAAATGAACATAATAATCTAATGATCAAAATACACTCTGCTGGATTCTTTTATGTATTATAATTAAACAGAAAGACTTTTTCAAACATCTCCATACTTGCTTTTTAAATATATTTATATATATAATTTAAATGTTAAGTTCCTGCAAGTGTCCTTCAATGTATTACAGTAGATGACAGTTTCATTTTATAGGAGAGAAGTGTTTCTAGAGACTTAACATAATTAAAAATTGTTCCTTACAAAAGATGTACTGTGTATATGTGCCTGCAATGCTACCACTGGGCAGTAAATGTGATTAACACTTCACTTGGCTTGCCAAGTTTGAAACCATGCAATTCTTGACAAATTCTTAGTTTGAGGGAATTTGCATTATTTCAAATTTTGAACCCCAGGTATTTATTATGACATTCTTTCAAATTTGCATAAGTCAGAGTTGCATAAAATTATATGACAGTGTATTCCCAGGAGAGCAGCAAAAAAAAAATATTGGGGAGCTTTGAACAAGTGGTTGTAAATATTCAGGAAAAATAGAACATGTAATCTGTGCCCTCGAATAGCTTCATCTCAACTGGGAAAACAAAAGACATACATATAAAACCTACGAAAAGGATTTAAAGCAGTGTTTCTCAACATTTTTCTCATTATCACCCCCCAATGGAGACTTTTCAGACAGTTTTTTCTACTTTCTCCCTCTCCCCAATGAAATTTTAATAGTACAGAGATACTGCTTGTACATTTGTATACGGTATTTTAATCTATGATTTAAGCATAGAGTAAGATTTTTTTTTTTGTTCCCCAAGTAACAATTTTTCCCCCCTTAGAGGGATATTTCCCCCACTGAGAATACATGATTTAAAATAACCCATGATAAGATAATAAAATAGAAGACACAATAGCTATGTGCAAGGTCCTAAATGATTAGAGAAGTAGGCATAGGGCTTGAAGAAAAATATAAATCAGGAGCTACAGAATGCCAGATAAAATCTTCAAAATTAAAATTAATCAGTGCTTAATTAAATGTCTACAATACATAATATTGTATCAGTTTCATTACTTTTTCAGTTTTAGGTTCCTCAAGATTGGATTACATTTGCAAACAGTTTGTGGGTTGTATATTGTCACCTTTTAATAATCCCTGAGCCTGAAGGATATTTGAAGCAATCACAGCCCATCATCAAATATTATATATAAAATGAGTTACTTATTACCAAGTTCAAAATTTAAATTATTTAAAAGATTTCAAAGAATTTACAGCAAAAAAAAAAAAACAAAAACAAAAACAAAAAACCATGTTTAAAGTGGAATATGAGTACATTTAAATATGTGTGACATTGTGTGGAGTGATACATCCAAATGCACGTCTGGGAAGGTTTCCTGATGAAAGTGAAATTTGAGTTACATCTTCACTGCCCAATGGGTGCCATGTCCAAGAACTGGTACATAGAAGAGAGAGAAAGGTAGGAGGAAAGGCAGAGTGGTGGCATTTCCCTTTGGGTTGAATAATAGGTGTCCTCCTACATACATAAGGGGGAATATTTGACAAAACTAATTAACTTCACCAAATATCCCTTTTCACAAACCTCCAAATCCATATGTTTATTGTACAAATTGAGTTCTTCTCAGTAAGTATGAAACATACAGAAATACCACATACACAAAGAAAATAAGTAGCATCTTATTACTGCTTGTTACTGTTTTAAAACAGAATCCTGTCACTTTCCGTGAGCCATGTTTATGGATGTGTTTCATTTGGGGAGGGATGGGAAGTGGGAATCTAATGGCCTTAAAGAAAAAAATAAAACAGAGAAGTTGGATGAAACACAAGTTCTTTCAGAAATAACTCTTGGGTTTATTTGTCTTATATTTTGGTGAATATGCATAGTGACTGCTTTAGCTTCTGAAAATCATAAACTGTTTTGTTTTTTGTTTGTTTTTGGTATAGTTTAGTATAGATAGTATAGATCAGAGACTCAAAGTCTCTGATCTTGAGTTTTCACCATAGGTTGGCACACTGTCCTGGTTATCTTGACCTGTGATAATCTTGTTTTTGGTGTTTGATAACAGGAGGAGCATATTTGTCATCACCCCAAATTAAACTGGGCTTTAGTGTGAACATTGATCTTCGTTTTTCCAGTCCAATTTCTTGTTTCTTTCAAGTTGCTCCTGGGAGGACTTTAATATTATGGCTAAGGTGCAAATTATGCATTTTTTTTTTTTTTTTTGGAGAAGTTTGAGATGTTGTCAGACTTTGCTTCTGTCGTTTCTTAACTTTACATTCATAGAATCTCAGGGAAATGAAATTCAATTGAATTAGAGTGACAGTAGCAATAATAGCTTGCAGTTACAGAACAATTGAACTTTTTCAAAATTCTTTCAGTGCTATTACCTTATGTGCTTCTCATAAATATCCACTGGAGTGGGAAAGGCAAGGGGTAATATGTACATTCTAGACCCAATGAAATGAAGAATGGGTGAAGTGAGGTGAAGTGACTTTAACTTTAAAGTTACCTACCTGCCGTGGCTCCTGATTTTTTTCTATTTGCTTTTGCTTAAAATTGACACTCTTGCTCTCCTATAATCTCTCCCTGTCCTGTTTAAAAATAAATAGATACTGAACATTTCCATGTATGATACCATGAAAGTAAAATCAGTCATAAAACATAAAAGGCTGCTTGCATTTGAATTTTATATTTTGGCCCTAACTTGAGCTTCTGAACCCTTGATATGTACTACTCGAAGCTTCCAGTAATCTTTGGTTGCACTTCTCACCTCTGACTCCATTTGAGCAGAGCCAGATGTAGAACTTTTTTCACTCATGACTAAGAGGGATGACCTTGACTGCCCTGTAGGTGAATAGTGCAATGTATGTGAGAGTCCACTTCAGCTGACTACTGTGTTAAATGAGGATGATGGTAGTGTATGCTAACCTTACAGGGCTATGGTGAGGATTGAATGAAAAATTGCATGCAAAACATCTTATGTGGGGTCTGGCCCATAGTAAGGAAGTAATTAATGCTAGCTATTATGATTAGACATTATTGGCACTTTGAATAGTGTTATTGAACCAAGCTGGCAGAATTAAAGAATGAGTTTTTAATGGAAGCATAACCTGCAGCCTAGCCAAATTGGAAAGTAAACTTCTCCAGATCATAAACCAAATGCCCCTAGGAACTTTTCTCCTAGGAATACCAAGAGACCAGAGAGAGAGAGAGAGAGAGAGCTTGTTAGGAGAGGACACACACAGTTCTCACAGCAGAAAGTCCACTCTAGTGGAAGCATGGCAAAGAGTGAGTGGCTCAACAAAGGTGGGCTGTGTAAGGCAGTCTGTTCCCAAAAGAATAGACCTCCAGGTTTAGGACTGTTCCAATATGGACACTGGCAAGATTTTCCAGAGAACCTGTTGGCTTTTATTGATGGATATGGTTACAAGGGGGAATTCCCTTTAAGCTGAAGTTAATGGTTTAATTTACCTTGTTAGAACAGCATATGTTTCTGTTACATTTTTTGGCTACATTTTCTCTGGATCTCTAACTCATACTGTGCTTCCTGAAATCTAATACCACAGGAAATCTTCTGGATGGCCAAATATTACAAATGGTCTATTTTTTTATTCAGGTGTTCCTTGTTCATATCCAGCTTTCCTCAAAAGAATAGAAAATGCATCGGCAAGGAGATGAAAGTTCTGATATAAATGCCCCTTTCCTTTAAACAGGAGAAAAGGAAAATAATAATAATGGGCTTCTGAAAACTAAATAATATCTGAAGATGACCTGTATATATATCAGAATAGAATATAATAATTGGTAAAGTGAGATACACAGACGGACAGACACACACACACACACATATCTAGAACACCATGTTTGCTTTCCTTATCTCATCATATATTTAGTGTTTTTTTTTCCTTCTCCTAATTGGGCATGGTGGTGGGAGAAAGAGGAAAATCATGGATAGATCCAATTAGTGCCTGCCTATAACCAGTGGATTTCCTTTCGGATCCAGTTTCTCTCTGGGACTTCCCTTCTATACAATCCCTTGCAGCCAACAGTTGCTGGAATTTCCATGTTTTGTCTTCTCCCTCCTCTTCCATAAGTTGGCTTGATAAATAAGTATGTGTCTGCTCATTATCTTTTTCCTGTTTAAAGTACACACTTTAAAAGGTAAAGAAAAATAATTCTGAAAATGGTTTCAATAAAAGATTCCAGCCTGCTGGAAACACATTGTTTTCCCTGTACAACTTTCTGGCCCATGTTTGACAGTTTATTTTTAGCAACTCTAATAAAACACTGCTAGCCAGTTTGAATTCATCTTCCAGTTTGCAGAAAGCACTGGATTGACAGGCATCAAGAGAGCTAAAAATAACAGGATAGACTAGAATAGAATAGAATTTTAGATCTAGAAGTGGCCATGGACATCATCTATGTCAATCCTGTTCCAATTCTTCTTACAGGCAAAGACATGAAAGTTCAAAGAAGTTACGTGCCTTCCCCCAGAGTCACACAGCTGGAACATGGTTGAACTGGGACATGACCCTCTATTTTCCACTAGTTGGCCATGTTTTTTGACTATAGAAAATAATTATAATGGAACAGGCAGGACCAATGGTATAAAATTTCCATTCTAGGAGGAATTTGCCTGAGATGAAGCCTATTTAGCCTTTCTAATTCTGTCATTCTATTTATTCCTCTGTAAGTATTATCATTAATCAGTAGGTATTGATTTCTCTCTGTTGGGTAAACTACTTCACTGCCAAACTGATATTGTAAGCCCTCTTGGAGATTACAAACTAAAAAAGAGAAAAAGAGAAAATGTAACTTTAATTTAAAACGTTATTCCCCAGAACTTTACCAACTTTTTTTAAAATTTAATTTCATTGAGATATATTCACATACCATACAGTCATCCAAAGTGTACAATCAATTGTTCATGGTACCATATAGTTGTGCATTCATCACCCCTATCCATTTCTTGAACATTTTCCTTATACCAGAGAAAGTGAAAATAAGAATAAAGAATAAAAGTAGAAAAGAACACCCAAATCCTCCCCCCCACCCTATTTTTCACCTAGTTTTTTGTCCCCATTTTTCTACTCATCCATCCATACACTGGATAAAGGGAGTGTGATCCACAAGTCTTTCACAATCACACTGTCGCCTCTTGTAAGCTACATTGTTACACAATAATCTTCAAGGTTCAAGGCTACTGGGTTACAGTTTGATAGTTTCTGGTATTTACTTCTAGCTATTCCAGTGCATTAAAACCTAAAAAGGGTTATCTGTATAGTGCATAAGAATGCCCACCAGAGTGACCTCTCGACTCCATTGGGAATCTCTCAGCCACTGAAACTTTATTTTGTTTCATTTAGCATCCTCCTTTTGGTCAAGAAGATGTTCTCAATCCCATGAAGCTGGGTCCACATTCATCCCCGGGATGCATTGCCAGGGACATTTACACCCCTGGGAGTCAGATCCATATAGGGGGAAGGGCAGTGAGTTCACCCACCGAGTTGGCTTAGCTAGAGAGAGAGGGCCACATCTGAGCAACAAAAAGGTACTTAGGGGGAGACTCTGGCACAGTTATAAGCAGGTTAAGCCTCTCCTTTGCAGTAACCAGCTTCATAAGGGCAAGTCCCATGATATGGGACTCAGCACATCAAACTGCCAGTCCTCAATGTTTGTGAGAACATCAGCAACAATCCAGGTGAGGAAGCCTGACACCTCTGCATTTTCCCCCAGCTCCTCAGGGGGACCCTGCATATTTATTTTTATTCTCTGTCCAAATAACTTTGGGATGTGTTGCTATTTCACACTAACCTACGCAAACCTACCAGGTCTCACTTCCCATTAAAAGTTCCAAGTAATTATGGTATTTGAACTGTATGAGTTAAATTGTTTAGGAAATATAGATCTTGCACCAACTAAACATCTCTTCCCTTGTTCTCACATGGAATTTGAAGTTTTAAAATGCAGTCAGTATTGTCCTTTACCCTTTAGCCCTATTTGCCCTAGTCCTAATCCTAACCAGTCTGCTTCATTCATATCTCTAGTTGAAGTCTGGACTCTTTTTCAGCTTTTTCAACAGTTGCTATATGTGCTAATACTGACATTCATATCTGCCTATTTCTAGTTCTGAGTTTCAGGTGTCACACTTACACACAAAGTTCTAGGGATCGATCGGGTTATATACGAAGGTATCAGCATCTTGAAATCTGGGGATCATCATTACAATTCAGGAATAGATGTGATTGCTGTAAGATCTTAAAATCTAGGGACCATTACAATAAGCGTACCCCCAGTAAGCTGCGCTCTAAGGTTCAGTTCTGAGTTTATACATTGTAGGTAGGCCATATTGGTGAGACATTATAGGGTTTGCCTTTGTTTCCGGCATAGTTCACTCAAAATGCTGTCTACAGGTTCCATTCACCTTGTTGCCTGTTTCATAGCTTCCCTCTTTCTCGCAGTTGCTCAATATTCCATTGTATGCACACACAACAGTTCACCATTCTGTTCCTCAGTCGATGTACCCTTAGGCCACCTCCACCCATTGCAAATCATGCATACTCTCTCCATAAACATACCAGTGTGCAAATGTCCATTCATGTCCCTGCTCTCAGATCCTCCAAGTAAATGCCCCCTAATGAGGTTGCAGGACCTTATGGTACCCACTTGCTTAGCTTCATGTGGAATCACCCCACTGTCCTCTGGAGAGGCTATACCATTCTGACTCCTAACCAAAAGTAAATACATACATCCCTCTCTCCATGCTCCATGTTTTCTCCAGTACTTTTATCTCTGTTTATATTTTTTCCTACAATTTTAGAGAGCTATATTCACATACCATATAATTATCCACAGTGTACAATCAATTGTTCATGGTATCATCATACAGTTGTGCATTTATCACCACAGTCAGCACTTGAACATATTGATTACTATGACAAAAATTTGTTCAATGAATAATAAAAAAGATAATAAAACAAAAAATAAAATATCATACAATACAATCTAGTAGTAGGGTCAGACGACAACATCACTACCAAGAATTCCATATCCCTCCCTTAGATCCCCCCCTCATACACATTTAGCTTTGGTGTATTGCCTTTGTTACATTTGATGGAAGCATATTACAATGTTACAGTTGACCATAGACTCCAGTTTGCTTTGATTATATTTTTTCTCCAATACCATCCCCTCTCCAACACTCTGCATGGTTGACATTTATTTGTTCTCCCACATGCAAGAACAGTTTTATATTTGTACATGTAGTCACAATTATTGACCACTCCAGTTTTTGCTAAGTTAAACAGTCCCAGGCTTTATCTTCTATCTTTACTTCAGGTGTCATTCATGCTCCTAGCCCACCTCTTTCAGCTTTATTCATGGACATCTTTGTTCATTGTAGTTACAATATTGTGCTACCATCACACAATATTATGCTATCAGTTTCTGGATCTATACAATCAATCCTGCTGAACATTCTGTAGTCCTTCAGCATCAAATACCTGATCTCTGCCCTTGTTCTTTTCCTGATAGCCTGTGTTATCAGCTTTTAACTCTCAAAGTTTGCCCATTAATGTTAGTTCATATTAGTGAGACCTTACAGTATTTGTTCTTTTGTTTCTTGCTAACTTCTCGCAACATAATGTCCTCAAGGTTCATCCACATTATTATATGCTCTGTGTTTTTGTTCTGTCTTAAAGCTGCGTGATGTTCCATCATGTTTATGTACCACGGTTTGTTTATCCACTCATCTGTTGATGGACATTTGGGTTGTTTCCATCTCTTGGCTATTGTGAACAATGCCACGATTAACATCAGTTTACAAATGTCCATTCATGTCTTAACTTTCAGTTCCTCTGAGTATATTCCTAGTAATGGAATAGCTAAGTCATATGGCAAATCTATACTTAGCTTCCTGAGGAACTGCCACACTGTCTTCCAGAGTGGTTGCACCATTCTACATTCCCACCAACAGTGAATAAGTGTGCCTCTTTCTCTACATCCTCTCCAGCACTTGTAATTTTCTGTTTTTTTGGATAATGGCCATTCTGGTAGGTGTGAGATGATATCTCATTGTGGTTTTGATTTGCATTTCCCTAATAGCCAGTGAAGTTGAGCATTTTTTTCATATGTTTTTGAGCCATTTGTATTTCCTCTTCAGAAAAGTGTCCATGTCTTTTGCCCATTTTTAAATTGGGTTGTTTGTCTTTTTGTTATTGGTTTGTAGGATAGTTTTATATATTTGGGATACTAAACCCTTATCTGATATGTGCTTTCCAAACATTGTCTCCCATTGTGTGGGCTGCCTCTTTACCTTTCTGACAAAGTCCTTTGATGTACAAAAGTGTTTAATTTTTTTTCTTTTAAAATATTCATTTTATTGAGACATATTCACATACCATGCAGTCATACAAAACAAATCGTACATTCGATTGTTCACAGTACCATTACATAGTTGTACATTCATCACCTAAATCAATCCCTGACACCTTCATTAGCACACACACAAAAATAACAACAATAATAATTAAAGTGAAAAAGAGCAATTAAAATAAAAAAGAACACTGGGCACCTTTGTCTGTTTGTTTGTTTCCTTCCCCTATTTTTCTACTCATCCATGCATAAACTAGACAAAGGGGAGTGTGGTCCTTATGGCTTTCCCAATCACACTGTCACCCCTCATAAGCTACATTTTTCTACAATTGTCTTCGAGATTCATGGGTTCTGGGTTGTAGTTTGATAGTTTCAGGTATCCACCACCAGCTACCCCAATTCATTAGAACCTAAAAAGGGTTGTCTATATTGTGCATAAGAGTGCCCACCAGAGTGACCTCTCGGCTCCTTTTGGAATCTCTCTGCCACTGAAGCTTATTTCATTTCCTTTCACATCCCCCTTTTGGTCAAGAAGATATTCTCCATCCCATGATGCCAGGTCTACATTCCTCCCCGGGAGTCATATTCCAAAAGTGTTTAATTTTGAGGAGATCCCATTTGTCTATTTCTTCTTTGGTTGCTTACACTTTCAGTGTAAGGTCTAGGAAACCACCTCCTATCACAAGATCTTTAAGAAAATGCCCTACATTTTCTTCTAAGAGTCTTACGGTCTTAGTGCCAAATGTTTAGGGCTTTGATCCATTTTGAGTTAATTTTTGTATAAGGTGTGAGATAGGGGTCCTCTTTCATTGTTTTGAAAATGGATATAGAGTTCTGCAAACACCATTTATTGAAGAAGCTGCTCTGTCCCAGTTGATTTGGCTTGACTGCCTTATCAAAGATCAGTTGTCCTTAGATGCAAAAGCCCACTTCTGAACACTCAATTCAATTCCATTGGCCAGTATATCTATCTTGCTGCCAGTACCATGCTGTTTTGAGCACTGTAGCTTTGTAATATGCTTCAAAGTCAGGTAGTGTGAGACCTCCCACTTTGTTCCTATTTCTCAATATATTTTTGGCTATTTGGGGCACCTTGCCCTTCCAAATAAATTTGGTTATTGGTTTTTCTATTTCTGCAAAGCATGTTTTTGGGATTTTAGTTGGTATGCATTGAGTCTATAAATCCGTTTAGATAGAATTGACATCTTAATTATATTTAGTCTTGCAATCCATGAACATGGTATGTTCTTGCATTTTTTTAGGACCTGTTCAATTTCTTTTAACAGTTTCTTGTAGTTTCTTTGTATAGGTCTTTTTTGGTCTTCGTTAAGTTTATTCCTAAACACTTGATTCTTTTGGTTGCTATTGTAAATGGAATTTTTTTCTTGATTTCTTCCTCTTGTCGCACAGTACTTGTGTATAAGAACACTACAGATTTTTTTAAAATTAAATTCAGTTTTATTGAAATATATTCATATACCATACAATCATCCATGGTGCACAATCAGCTGTTCACAGTACCATCATATAACGCTACAGATTTTTGCATGTTGATCTTGTAGCCTGCCACTTTGCTGTATTCATTGATTAGTTCTAATAGCTTTGGTATAGATTTTTCTGGATTTTCTACATATAGAATCATGTAATCTGCACAGAGTGAAAGTTTTACTTCTTCTCCTCCAATTAGGATGCTTTTTATTTCTTTTTCTTCCCTAATTGTTCTACCTAGAACTTCCAGCACAATGTTGAATAACAATGGTGACAGTGGACATCCCTGTCTTGTTCCTGATCTTAGAGAGAAAGTTTTCAGTTTCTCCCCATTGAGTATAATGTTAGCTGTGGTTTTTTCATATATTGCCTTTTTCATATTGGGAAAATTCCCTTCTCTTCCTATCCTTTGAAGTGTTTGCATCAAGAAAGGATGTTGAATTTTGTCAGATGCTTTTCTGCATCGATTGAGATGATCGTGTGGTTTTTCTGCTTTGATTTATTGATGTGGTGTATTATATTAATTGATATTCTTGTGTTGAACCAGCCTTGCATAGCTGGAATAAACCCCTACCTGGTCATGGGGTATAATTCTTTTAATGTGCTACTGGATTCAATTTGCAAGTATTTTGTTCAGGATTTTTACATCTATTTTTTTTTTAAATTTTATTTTGAAATAAATTCAAAGTTATAGGAACAGTTGCAAAAACAATACTAACCCCATACACAGAATTCCATCATATCCTGACCCCCGTCCTCCCATAGCTCAATCCACCAACTTTAACATGCTGTCACATCGCTATTTCTTTCCCTCCCTATCATCCATCATCTATTGCTCTGTCTTCTGAACATATGAGAGTTAGCTGCACACATCCTTGAACATACACTATAATTCATGTATACACTTCCCATGAACAAGAACATTCTTTTATGCAACTCCATTAAGCGCAGCTAAGAAGTACAAGAGATTCAACAATGATACAAAGCTTACATTCTATATTTCCTTTTCCTTATGTCTCAACTGTGTCCCTTTGAGCCACCTGTCCTCTATCCTCCAATCCCATCCAAGTTCATCCTTGGCATTCAATTGTCATCTATTTAGACTGTCTTTTTTTTTTTTTTTCAGTTGTGGAAACATATATACAGCCTAAATCTTCCCATTCCACCCCCTCCCTAGCCTTCCATTAGTGGGATTAGTCACATTTAGAATGTTGTAATGCTCTTTCCCACCATCCATTACTAGAAATTTCCCTTCACCTCAAACAGCAACCCTACACTCATTTCTTAACTCCCCATTGCCCCTTCCCCCATTTCTCTTAACCCAAACTCTACATTTCATCTCTATGGTTATATTCTCTTATAATTTCTTTGTGTTTACTGTGGGGCTTAAAATTAACCTCTTAAATCCATATCAATCTTGTTTTTCTTTGATACCACCTTCACTTCAATAGGATACATAAACTATGTTCCCATACTCCTTCATTCCCCCACCTTTATGTAGTTGTCTAAAATTACATATTTTACATTGAGATCAAAACCACTGATTTGTCATAGAGTTTGTGTATTTTATATCATGTAGGAAGTAAATAGTGGAGTTACAGTTAAAAAATTATTGACTTCTATTTGTATTCCATTGTGGTTGGAGAATGTGCTTTGAGTATATTCAATTTTTTTTTTTTTTTAATTTCTTGAGGCTTGTTTTATGTCCCAGCTTATGGTCCCTTCTGGAGAAAGATCCATGATCACTAGAGAAAAATGAGTGTCCTGGTGCTTTGGGATGTAAGGTACTATATATGTCTGTTAAAATCCTCTGTATCTCTTTCTCCTTTCTTTGTTTCTCTGTTGGCAGGGCTCTGTTTAGAATCTGAAGTAGGGCAGGTCTTTTATTGGCAAAGTCTCTCAGCATTTGTTTGTCTCTGAAAAATTTAAGCTCTCCCTCGAATGTGAAGCAGCGTTTTGCTGGATAAAGTATTCTTGGCTGGAAATTTTTCTCTCTCAAAATTTTAAAAGTGGCATGCCACTGCCTTCTCGCCTCCATGGTGGCTGCTGAGTAGTCACTACTTATTCTTATGTTGTTTTCCTTTGTATATGGTGAATTTCTTTTCTCTTGCTGCTTTCAGAACTTGCTACTTCTTGTCAGTATTTGAGAGTCTGATAAGAATATGTCTCAGAGTGGGTTTATTTGGATTTATTCTATTTGGAGTTCTCTGGGCATTTATGCTTTGTGTAGAAGGTTGGGGACGTTTTCCCCAACAATTTCTTTGAATACTCTTTCTAGACCTTTACCCTTCTCTTCCCCTTCTGGGACACTGATGAGTCTTAAGTTTGGACGTTTTATTTTATCTATCGTATCCCTGAGATCCATTTCGATTTTTCCGATTTTTTTCTGCATTCTTTCTTTTGTTCTTTCATTTTCTGTTCTGTGGACTTCTGGGACACTGCGATGTTGTTCAGCTTCCTCTAGTCTTGTATTGTGAATATCCAGAGTCTTTTTAATTTGGCCAACAGTTTCTTTTATTTCCATTAGATCTTCTATTTTTTTTATTTACTCTTGCAGTGTCTTCTTTATGCTCTTCTAGGATCTTCTTTTTGTCACTTATATCCTGGGCCATGGTCTTCTTGATGTCCTTTGAATTCTTTGCCATGTTTTCGTTCCTTGATTGTAGTTCTTTGATTAATTGTGTGAGGTACTGTGTTTCTTCTGATATCTTGATTTGTGTGTTTGGAGTTGGATTCTCCATATCATCTGGTTTTATCATATGCATTAAGATTTCCTGTTGTTTTTGGCCTCTTGGCATTTGTTTTGCTTGATAGGGTTCTTTCAAGTTGTAAAAAAAAAAAAGGATATCGATCTAATTTTTCAGAGACACAGTTTGGTGATGTACACTTTCTCTAACTACCCAGCAGATGGCATCTGTGAGTCACCTATACCCCTCAAGTCAGTTCTCAACTTTGTTCCTGTGGTGTGTGGGGAAATGATTCTTGTGGGTTCAGTTGGAGAACTCAGTTTGGGTGTGTTGCTGGAGCCGTCCGCCCTGAATGTGGGGCAGGTGTACGGGTGGCCAGGGAGGAAGGGCAGTTTCAATATTCAAATTCCCCAGGTTCCTGGAGATTTAAGGCCGCCGCAAGAGTCTAAGCCTTCATTTCAGTTCAGCCCCACACCCTCTCTCTTGCTGTCCCACAAACCACCAGACTTGACATAGCGTCCCTGGGTTCTCCGATCGGGTCCCCCCTCCCAGCCGCGATCCTCCAGGAGCTCAGCCGAGGGAATGCCGTGCTACGTCACCAGTGTGCACCATCCCTCAAGGGAAGCCCCAGGCCGCCGGGCTGTGCAGGGGCGCTTTCAGCCTGAAGCAAAAATGGCCGAATGGGGTGTCTCAAACACCCCCTCCTCGCCCAGTTCCTCCTTCCCAGCTCCGGGACAACTGGCGGGACTCTGGGCTGTGGGCATGACCCTGGGCAGGAGTTTATCCAGCTCTCCGGGGAGCCAGCTGCTAGCAGTGGGGTTTCTTTCTGCTTCCGGCTCTCCCCTGTGTTCCCCCGGCCCCAAGGGTATCTGCAGCAGGCTATCTTCCCGGCCAGACACTGAGAGGATGGCGCAGCCCCCTCTTGCTGTGTTTTACTGCATGGTTCCCACTATTGCAGCTGCAGCTGCTCTGGGGTTTTTCCCTTTTTTTTTTAAAAGAGCCAGCCGGTCTCCAAACGCAGAACCCTGGCTTCCCCAGACCGCTGCGCGGCTGCGGGTCTTCCAGCCAGCTTACTTACTCGTTTCAGAATGCAGACTCCCAGTTTCACCAAGTATATGGCCCCTCTGGAACTAGGAGACCTCATCCAGCTGGCACATCACTGTAACCGGTATTCTGGGTCACTTTCTGGTTTTTAGCTGGTGTTTTTCACGGAGGTGTTTTTTCGCCCTGTCTCACCTAGCTGCCATCTTAGTTTCTCCCTTGATAGCTTTTGAGTTCTGTGGTTCTGAATGTTCCAGGGGCCTCTCTACAGTTTGGTTGTTCAACCTTAGATTCCATGAACCAAAAATCTCCCTTAGTGCCTTAGCTAAGTTGGGTTGGGTTTCTGTGCCTTACAACCAAAAGTCTGCATCTATTTTCATTACAGAGATTGGTCTACAATTTTCTTTTTTTTTTTTTTTTTGTAGTTATCTTTGTTTGATTTTTTAGTATTCGAGTGATGTTGGCTTCATAGAATAAAGTTGGGTAGCTTTCCCTCCCTTCAATTTTTCTGAAGAGTTTGAGCAGAATTGGTACTAATTCTTTCTTGAATGCTTGGTAGAATTCACATGTGGAGCCATCTATTCCTGGGCTTTTCTTTTTTGGGAGCTTTTTGATAACTAATTCAATCTCTTTACTTGTGATTGGTTTGTTGAGAACATCTATTTCTTCTTGAGTCAATGTTGGTTGTTTATGCTTTTCTAGGAATTTGTCCATTTGGTCTAAGTTGTCTAGTGTATAGTTGCTCATAGTACCTTCTCATTATCTTCTTTATTTCTGCAGGGTCAGTAGTTATGTTTCCTTTCCCATTTTTTATTACATCATTTGTTTGCATCTGCTCTCTCTTTTTTTTTTTTTTAGCCTAGCTAGGGGTCCATCAATTTTGTTGATTTTCTCAAAGAACAAACTTCTGGTTTTGTTGGTTCTCTCTATTGTCTTCCTATTCTCAATTTCATTTATTTCTGCTCTAATCTTTGTTATTTCTTTCCGTTTGCTTTGGGGTTAGTTTGCTGTTCTTTCTCTAGTCCTCCAGGTGAGCAGTTAACTCCTCAATTTTTGCTCTCTCTTCTCTTTTAATACAGGCATTAAGGCAATAAATTTTCCTCTCAGCACTGCCTTTGCTGCATCCCATACATTTTGATATGTTGTGTTTTCATTGTAATTTGCCTCGAGGTATTTACTAATTTCTCTTGTAATTTCTTCACCAACTTTTATCTTATCTTCTAAAACAGATCATTAGTTATGGCAAGTAAACCAACACCAAGGACAAGACCCTTGGAAAGGTGAAAACAGGTTTCCTTTCCTTTCCCTTTACTCTTTTCATTATTGCCCTCCTGTCTTTTCATCTTTTGCTATTTTCCTTCTTTTCAAGGATTGATTGGCTTGTTAATTAATGCATTCAACAAATATTTAGTGCTTGCCTTCAATATGCCGGCCTTGGACTACACACTGGAAAATAGAAAGACAGAAAACACAGCATCCCTGCCCTCAAGGAGCTTACTACTGTCATGGGAGAGGGGATGCTTGCAGGAGAGAGACTAATTGGGACCTTGTGACAATAGCAGTGTTTCTGGCCTACGCTGCACCATGACATACATAGAAAATTTTAATATTGTCTAGCACGTTGCAGTACAATAGTGGGAAGTTGGAACCCTGGATGAGGTTATTCTTGGCTGGAGGCAAATGAGTGGGATGTCCTGGCTGCCCCGGATCCTACCAGTATCCCCAGGGCTGAAATGATCGCCATCTAGCCCTCTCTTGCTGGTTGGGATGCACTAAGTAGACTTGGTAGAGGAAATGTTTGCTTGAACCTGTGAAGTTGAAGTAAAAAGTGGAGAAAATAAGATGAATCTGGAAGAGATTTAGGAGACAGAATTAATACTTAATGAGTGAAGTTAGGAGGGGAAGAAATCAAGAAGGCTCTCAGGTTTGTGGTTTGAGCAAATAGATAGATGATGGTACCATTTACTAAGATATTGTGATGGTTAGGTTCATGTGTCAACTTGGCCAGGTGATGGTACCCAGGTATCTGGTCAAGCAAACTGTGGCCCAACCATTACTGCAAAGACATTTATGGCTGGTTAATAAACCAGAAGGCTGGTTTATTAAATCATCAGTCAGTTAGCTCCAGCTGTGACTGATTACATCAATGAAGGGTGTGTCTTCCACAATGAAAGAATTCAGTAAGCTGGATTTAATCCAATCAGTTGAAGACTTTTAAGCAAGACACATAAAGGACCTTCATTTCTTCTGCTGCTGACCAGTGAAGCGTTTTCTGAGGAGTTCATCAAAGTTGCCAGTTTGTTGCCTGAGGAGTTCATCAAACACATTCCTTGGAATTGCCAGTCTGCTGCCTGCCCTATGGAATTTGGACTCGTGTACCCACAGTTACATGAGACACTTTTATAAATTTCATATTTATAGATATCTCTTGTTGATTCTGTTTCCCTAGAGAACCCCATCTAATACAGATATTGAATATTGCAGGAGGTAGACGAGCAGGGAAAGGAAGTTTTAGGGAGAATTTTCTTTTGGAAATGTTAACTGTGGTTTCTTGGAAACAGACTCGGAGAGTTGAATCCAGAAGATTTATTGGGAGTTCTCATTGGAGATAATTATTTAGGGATGAAGGGAGGAAATTGGCAGAGAGAAAAGCTGACCTGCAATGCAGTTGCAACTGAAAACTTAGCCAAATATGTAAGAAGTTCTAGAGCTTGGATGGCCCTTTATAGTACCCAAAAGAGGCAAGTAGGACTGGCCTTTGTATCTCCTGATTAGCCAATAATTTGTTGTGGGCTGCCTGCTGCATAATCATGGATGGGCAGATCTTAGAAGAGAGAAATTTCCAACGAGGGACATAACTGTGAGTGTCCAGCAGGAGACACTCCAAGCAACTAGGGTGGAGCAGAATGGATTGGCCAACCCGAAGAAGGTATCTGGGTGGAACTCCACATTATCCACTACTCTCTTAAAAGTGAAGACATCCAAGAGGCATTTTATACGTTGTTCTGGAGTTCAGATGAGAAGTCTGGACTAAAGAGGTGTATTTAGTGTTCCAGTTTGCTAATGCTGTAGAATGCAAAACACCAGAGATGGATTGGCTTTTATAAAAAGGGGGTTTATTTGGCTACACAGTTACAGTCTTAAGGCCATAAAGTGTCCAAGGTAACACATCAGTAATCGGGTACCTTCACTGGAGGATGGCCAATGGTGTCCGGAAAACTTCTGTTAGCTGGGAAGGCACGTGGCTGGTGTCTGCTCCAAAGTTCTGGTTTCAAAATGGCTTTCTCCCAGGACTTTCCTCTCTAGCAAGCTTGCTCCTCTTCAAAATGTCACTCACAGCTGCACTCAGTTCCTTCTCTTTGAGTCAGCTCATTTATATGGCTCCACTGATCAAGGCCCACCCTGAATGGGTGGGGCCACGCCTCCATGGGAATAGCTCATCAGAGTCATCACCCACAGCTGAGTGGGGCACATTCCAAGCAAATCTAATCAGCACCAAAACATCTGCCCCACAAGACTACATCAAAGATAATGGCATTTAGGGGACACAATACATTCAAACTTGCACACTTAGCATTCATTACAATGTTGAAGATAGGTGACATCATAGGTGTGTATCATTGAAAAGAAGGAAGGACTAGAACAGAGCCTTAGGCAATGCCAAACCTAATGGATAAGGTGAACAGATGGAGCTCAGAACAAAGATGAAGAAAGAATATCTAAGGAGGGTGGAAACTTGAGGGAAATTGGTCATAAAAGCCAAGGATAGCATATCAGCAGTGCCTAGTGTTTCAGGAAGCTTTAAAGATGTTCATTGGATTTACCAAATGAGAGATTAGTTGGGATTCCAGAGACAGAGAGGTTTATGTAGAGCTCTGGAGGCAGAAGTCAGATTGTAGTAGTTAAAGAGACAGCAGAAAATGAGAAAATGTGACCCAGTGTGTGCAGATAACTCTATTAAGAAATTCAGTTCTTGAAAGAAGACAATGGGGTACAATAGAGGAAGTACACAGGATTAAAGATGTTTTTCCTTTGCTTTATTTTGCTTTCAGAGGGAAAGCTTTGGGTGTGTGTAAGTGCTGATACAAATTGGCAGCAGCAGGGTAGTGATCTGAGACTCCGTAAAGAATAGAGATTGGTGAGATGAGGATGCTGAAGAGGCAGGTATGGTTCAGATTCAAAACACGAATGAACACATGGAAAAAATGAAGTCTCATGCTTCTGATGATGTTAGCTGCCTAAAACTGGAAAGAAACCTGAACCTTACTCAAGGATAAAGCAGCTCTTTGGAAAATTACATAAATAACATTTGGTATAACAATATATAGCGTTTGATTCCAAAGTATACATAATTACAGGGAATGCTGATAAATATCCACACACCATATACCTACAATCCCTCTCTGAAGCCATTAGAAAATATTTACCAAATGGATTCAATTTAGAGAGGCAGTAATAAGAATGCCATCCATAGTAGCCTCTAAGTCATTCCTCAGCTAGAATAAGTCAGTTCATTGGAACAACCATGCTTTAAGCACGTGATATGTGTAACAACTAGAGGTGTACACTCTGGAAAGGGCAGTGGGCTTGTGTTTGGGAAACAAGTTTCACTTCTTGATACATTGAGGATTTTCAGGGAAAATTCATTTCTTTTGTGAAACACCTTTTTTATCTCCTCAAATCAAAACGATCATTTCCAGTGTTCGAAAATATTCGCGGTATGACTTCTGTAGGTAATTTGTCGACCTTTCTGGCTCTCTACTTCTCATCGTTAACATGTTGATGATCGGTAGGGCTCTTTTGAGTTCTAATGCTCTGGGTTGACAAGATGAGGTTCTTGAGGTGACGTCTAGGGAAGAATGTTGGTGGATACCAGTGGTCTCTTGATGCCATTAGTTGGGAGTTGGAAAAGTTGAGTGATTTGCCAAAGTCTCACAGACAGACAGCTAGCAACATCACCAGGATTCAGCTAGATCCCTAACTCCCAGTTCAGTTCTCCTCCTTTGCTGTAGAGTTGCTATAAGTGGGTACACTGAGCTAAATCCTGAATATAATAGGGATACCTGCAGCAAAAGGAGAAACATGGACTATTTCCCTGAAGACATTGATTTATTAAGTATTTATGATTTTAAAACATTATTTATGGATTAAAATTAAAAATGGCTTAATAACGACAGAATACAAAATTCATAGGAAATTGTTCAGGTAAAATGGAACTTTAAAGGAATTTTGCAATAAGGTTAGCTCAGGTTATACCACCAGGCTCTGTAGACACTTATTTTTTCTCCCATGGTAGAGTAAATATTTTGGTGCAAAACGTGAGAGTGCTTCAAACCAAATCAGTATTTTTTGACCCCAGAGAGAAGTAAATTGTAGAGAAAGAGGAGATGTGAGGTTGAGTATTTCACCTTAGAAAACCAATAAATCACTGAGAGCTCCAGTCCAGTCAATGCCCATTGAAAAATTTGGATGTCAGACAATGTCCCAATGCTCCAGTGGGTAATAAACAAATGTGTACTGGTGAATAAATCGATTTCTTGATGACTTCTATTAGCATAACCATATAGCATGAAACGTAGTAATTATCTGAGATAGAACAGGCCACAATCAGACAGTGCTCACCATTATTAAGTTTATCTCCTTGATATAACAGAACTATGATCTCCAATATTGGGTGTTCATACTTGATGAAGCTGAGAAAGACTATTCATTTGACACTGGAGGAAGACATTAAGAGCTTACTAATATATTTTTATTTGGTCTTTTAAACTTTTTGTATATTAGTGTATAATATATTAATACAATAGCATATATGTAATCTACCAAAAAAATCACATATATTGTGGGTATATGCTCAAATTTATTTTATTTATGGGGTCCATTATAAAAAACTTTTTAGAGACACAAGCTCTGGCATAAGTTTCTGTGTTTTGACAGTAAATTAGTAGAGTTCCAGTAGTGTGTTCAATACTAATGTTTAAGCTCAAAAGTTATCAGATTCTGAACCATGAGTTCTTACTTAAGCAAAGGGAACTGGAAAATTTCAAAGATGGACATTCATAATTGTATTTTCCTTTTCTTTACATAACAGGCTCTTTGTGAATGGACATTTCCATAAAGGACCTTGGAAAACGCATCACTCAATCAATATTTTAATGTGACAGGCTTTGCAAACTGAAGAATGTCATTACATTTTCTATTAGAGTTACAGAGAATCAAGGAAGGAAATCGAGGGAATTGAACAAATTTGGCTGATGCAAGCACTATTTCTTTACCAGGAGAACTTAGTATTTATTTATTGCCATTTATTTTAGTATTAAGCTTTGTTTTCCCCCTAGTAGGAAGTTATTTACCTGTTTTAACTAGTGAGGTGATAATGTTTTGCTGTTGTTGTTATGTCTGTTTTGGTTTGCTAAAGCTACCGAAATGCAATATACCAGAAAATTAGCTTACAATTTTACAATTAATGTCCCAATTAAGGTATCAACAAGAGGATACCTTCTCTGAAGAAAGGTCTCTGGCATCACCTGTTCTTCTGTCAGATAGCAAGGCACATGGCCAGGGTCTGCTGGTCCTTCGCTCCTGAGTTTTGTTGCTTTTAGCTTCTGAGTCCAGTGGCTTTCTCTGTGAGTGTCTTTGGGTTCTCTGTTAGCATCTCCAGGGCATTTCTCTTTCTCCAAGCTTTCTCCAAATGTCTCTGCCTTTTATCCTCTCACAAAGGACTCCAGTAAAGATTAAAACTCACCTTGAGGGGGCTGGGTCACATCTCAGTTGAAACATTCAAATCCAAAGATCCCACCCACAACAGGTCTGTACCCGCAAGAGTGGATTAAAAAACATGGCCTTTTCTGGGGTACATAGCAGCTCCAAACTACCAGTCACCCTATAGTTTTTAGAGCACTTGTATAATGGTTGATCCTCACAAACACCCTTTGACGCAATAGGACCAATATCCTATCTTATCATTTTCCCTTGGCCTTCTATGGATAGCTTCCTTTTAATATAGAAAGAGAACATTATTGTTTAAAGAGATCCAGAGTAACTTTACAATTTGTATCCAACCCAAACCTATGGAGCCATAATAAATTTGGGAGGAAATACTTATCACGAAAATGCAAAAGAAGATAAAACAAGAGAGAGGCTGCTGTGGGAGGAAAAGAGCCTGGGGTGTGAAGAAGGAGTCTGATTTAAATAAATAGGTGATTGTAAAGGTGGAGGAAGGGACTTCTTTCTTGTAGCAAAGGAGCTTTCATCACAACTAATAATTGGCTTATTTGTGCCTATGTCTTTTCTTCCACATCAATTAAAGAGTCAGGCATTGAGTGCTCAACCAGAAAGTGGCCCACAGAAGGATACCCAAAAAATGGTCTTTGATCTTAAAAGCTTAGCATTGAGTTTGGGCAGATAAATCATGAAACAGGCAGAAAAATCAACAAAGGCAAAGTGGAGTTTTGGGAAGAAGAGTAAGTTTGAGATTGAAAGATACTGTTTTAAACAGAATCAGCTATTCTATATACTGTACTAGTTCTGTATCCCGCGTAAGTCTTTCAGTTCCTTGGGTCTCAGGTCTCATTAGATAAAAGAAAGAGGTTGGATTGTGATCTCCAAATTCTATTTTAGTTTTTAAAATACGATTTAAAATATTTTTTAAACTATTTAAGATTTTTCTCTTCAGTGAGCCTGAATCAATTGTACATATTAAAATATTGAAGAAAGGCAAGTAACAGAGTACATTTGATGTCGAAGAGAAGGTGTGTGAAATGCTGGTTTGTGCATCCTTCCAATGAACATTGCAATGACTCACTATAAAGAAAACTTTGAGGGCAGTAAATGGTGGGAATAGGCTAGAATTAGCAAAGATTTAATGAGCCAGGGGTGGAATTGTGCTGAGCCAATGGTCAAATTTTTAGTAGTCTTAGGAAAATGAGGAAATTAAGAAGTTTTAAAAATTAAATTTAAATTTTATTTCTATTTTGAGATTGTTTCCAACCTATGTTTGTGCTAAAATAGCCTTTCTTCTGTAAAATGATGGCAAGTGTAGATTATATATAAATAAATTATATATAATATAATATATAGTTATTTCTTGGAAAATAAAAAAATAAGAGACATCTCTGTGACCCCACCCCCGCTTCTGATTACTGAAACCCCTTTTCTTAACCTACGGAGAACTTCCTGCTGTGCTTCCTTCAGTGACTTTTCATTGACAGCATAAAGGTCAAACCCTTATCCTGGCGTGGAAGATTCGTTGCAAGTTTATAGTGTGCAATCTTTTTAGTCTCATCTTCCATCCACTTCCCTCTCTTTTCTCTATATTGTTTGCCACCTATGGTTTATCAAGTATGGTTGCAGTACTTCTGTTTTCAAATGTGCTACACCCTGAATATAACAAAAAGTGATATAATACATATATTTCAGCTAAAGGATCATCATGAAAACCCTCAGGTTCTTCAGAAACTTGGAAGAGGGACATGTATCTTGTTTAAGTATGTTAGTCACATAAATTGGTGAATAAAGTGAAAGTAAAAGACATAGCATCAATCTATAAAATAAAGATACCCTGTGGTGTAATAATTCCCTTTTTTTCTGGTAATTGAGTCTAAGGAGCAAAATCAGAGAAACAGAAAATAATTTGCATGTAAAGATGTTCCTTAGAGAATTATTTGCAACAGCAAAAAATTGAAAACAAATGAAATATTCCATGATTGCGGGTGCTTAAATCAATTAGAGTATTTGCATTTCTGTCCCCATTAAAATTATGTTTCCAAATACTTTATTTTTAAAATATACTGATAATAAAAAAACACTTAAAATAATATCTTAAAGAAAATGGAAATAAAATTATGTTCAGTATGATCCCAGTCATTTAAAAGACAAAGTGGGAGGGAGGTAATTTGCTCCTAGGGGACACTGGCAATGTCTGGAGACATTTTTGGCAAATCTCAGCTGGAGGGGTTGCTAATAGCATCTAGTAGATAGAGGTTAGGGATGCTGCTAAACATCCTATAATGTACAGGACAACCCCTACAACAAAGAAGTATCTGGTCCAGAATGTCACTATATCCATAGTTGAGAATCTTATATTTGTGTCTCTCATCTTTGAAATAGAAATAATTTGTAAAAAATATAGAAATAATTATATTCATTTCATAGGATTTTGTAAGGATTAAAGCACTTAGAATTGTGACTAGAGCACAGTTAATCCTTTCATAAGTGTTATCTGTATCACAGAGAACGAAAGAGAGGAAATACACCAGAATACATAGTGATCATGTTGTATGCAATGCCTCCCACCCAGAGACCACCAGGAACATACCTGTGGTTGAACAAGTCCCAGCAAGGAAGACCATTCTCCATAGAGAATTTTGGCCATATCACTGGGAGGATTTTCTAGAGTTTGGGCTTTGGTACAGTGGTTTATGGGAGGGTCTAAGAAACAGGGGTTCTCTCTAGATTGAATGCTGTCAGAAAGTGGGGGCAGGTCTGTGATTATCTTAATACATCTCATCTATAGGGAGGGCAGACTAAAGCAAGGATAAAGCCGTAATTGGCAAAGGAGTAGCAGTCACACATTTTGGCTGAGTAGGGTTTTGATACTTCATGGATGGCCCAGTGGCCTTGTTTTTGCTTGTGCCTAGACAAAATTATGAAATGGCCTTGGTTTATCTTATTTTATCATGTTTCAGAGTAAGCTTGTCTGAGGTTAGTATTTTATGAGATTGTTTATATCCCACAGGAGAATAACATGGTCTAGTTGTGTGTCAGGCCTGCTTGTAAATATCAAGACCTGCTCTTCTCTGTTTCTGAGTTCTTTTAATTTTCTGAGTTCTTATAACTTTCTTATATTGTCCAATTTTTCTACCTTGAATTTGTATTACTTTTTTAGTTTGAACAAAAATACCTGTTAATTAAAAAATAATTCTAATGGAGGGCATGCTCATGGGGAAAAATAGTCATTCAGGTCTCCAGTTATAAAATGAAATCACTTCTCTTTAAAATAGCCATAAGGAAACAATTGTGAAATAATTTGTACTCTTTCCGAATAATGTTTCATGACCTTGGCCATTGAGGAGCTTGGGAAAAAGATGGAATGTAGCTATTTTTGATGCCCCTGTCCCTAGGTGAGTTTATTTAATATAGAAGTTGTAGGGGAAGGTTCTTTGTGGTAATGGCTTTTTAAATGAATTCCACATACAGATATGAGGCTGCTTCCACAAAGGAGAATATCAAGTTTGGATGGCATTATGAATCCATCAATTGAATTTTGATTTATAAAAAGCAAAATGTAGTTTGTCTTTATTCTTTTAAAGAAAAGAAAAAAAAAATACATAAGGCACCTGTGCAAGAAAATACGCATATCTTCAGGGTCTCACATTCAATAACAAGCAAAGAAAAAACTCAGCAATTCAATTTTCTCTCTTACAAATTTTCCAGTAACATTATGGACAAATAAATTAAGTTAATCACATTTTGTGCAACAACCAAAAACAAGCATGTTCAAGGACATCTTTAAAAATATACATGAATTCTCTTTATATTCTGGATCCTTTTGAGATTGATTTGGATTCTATTGAAATTTGAATATACTTTTAATTAGTGTAGATTTTTATAAATGTTAAAGGTAATATTTGCTCATTATAATAATTTCAAACAATACTAAAGGAGTGTAAAGTAAATTGTGAAAAATTTTCCTCTTCTAATTCTATTCCCTAAAGTAATGACCTCCTAATTCTAATTATAATTAGAGACTAATGATGTGGGTATGGATACTTTTACATTCATACCTGAAATATTGATCTTCAGTTTGGCATGATAGGCTGGATGTTCCATGAGGCTGGGACCATGCCCCACTCTGCTCCCCAGTGAATCATCTGCAGTACCTAGCATTATAAGCACTTACTTATGGGTTTGGATGAGAGATACTTCCAATAGAACTGTAGGAATTCCTTATCTCAGTGAAAGCATCTGCATGAACCCAGTGATTCAGAAAAAAGAAAAAAATTATTCTCCCTTTCTACATGTGCCATATCCTTTCACAAAGACTTTGCAATTTAACCCCTTAAATATCTCCAAAATCTCCGTTGCTTTTTTTTTCTTTTCCTTTCTGTCACTGCTGTAGTTCATTTCCTCATCACATTTAGCCTCAACTCTTAAAGTAGCCCAGCTACTAATCTCTTCTCTCTGATCTCCCTCACTAATCTCATCCCCTCCATTTACTGTCTACTTCCTCATCTTTTCCTTATATATTTTTCTAAAATGCAGATCAGGGCACATCCTTTGCAAAACTTCTAATGATTTCTCTTGCTTCCAAGATATAGTACTCACTTCTTAGCATGCGCTTCAGAGTTCTTCCTCTTGTACTCTCAACTTCTTTTCCTGGTTTCATTTATCCCCTTTTGTTGCTCCACAGCCTTTACCCAAATAATCATCCACTCAACAAATAATATGGTGCCTGATTATGTACAGTTTCCATTCTTTTTCCATATTCACTGTGCACTTGGGTGTATTGCTTTTGTTCCCTCTTCAGAATTTCCTTCTTTCCCTTCTCCATCAGGAAAAGTCTGTGTTTCCATTAAGGCCCAAAATTGCCTCTATGCAAAAACATCTAGGGTCCTGCAGATCTAACTCCTTGCACTTTACTCTGTGCACCAAAAACATTTTGCTTACACCACCAGTAAATACTCTCATATTCTGTATTAGTGGTATGTGGTACATGTTTTCCTTATCCTCTTTGCAAGCCAGGGTTAGAAAACTTCTTGTGTGTTAGAGCTTCTTTGATTTTTCCATCTGTGTTTGCATCTGACACCTGGAAAACCCACCATATAACTTGAGGAGTTCTTTTCAAAAGAGAATAATGACAAATTGAACTTAGTGGGGTGTGCCAATAGAAGGTGTAAAAGATGGTGAAGGTCTGAGATGAAAGGATTGAACAGCTTCAATGACTGAGTTTTCCTAATCTAGTAGCAGACTGTAGAGGCAAGATGCCTTTTCCATTGCTAGTGGATAGGAAGGGAGAAAGAATTGACATTAGATGGAAAGACACATTAGGTTCTGTGATATTGTTGGAGTGCTATGGCCAATGTGAATGGTCTTTCAACTTCTCCCTTCCCTGGATCAGTGAGCCCCGTCCTCAAAAGATGGGGTATACCCAGGTGTTGAGGCTCTGGAGGAGGGATGGGAGGGTGGTATCACTTTAGCGCATAGATTTTACATAATGAACAAATTCTGTTCTACCTTTACTGTGACAGTCTGAAATTGACATTCTTCCCAAGCATCTTCATTTAGGAAAACAGAATAGATGATCTGAAGGTTCCCTTCCAGTGCAGATGTTTTGTAATTACCAGATTCTCTTTATACCAATAACTACCAGTCCCTGAAAACTTTGGGGTTAAGATATTCTTGCCTCATTACTTGGAATTATTTTGAGGTGAAAGTTCACATTCATATGAGAAAGATCATGGTACTACTAATCCCTGACATTTGTAACAGGTTTTACGCTAAGTCTCCTGTAATCTTGTTTGAAGTTACAAGTTGAATTACTCATTTTTATTTTCATCCCTTCTAATTTATTGTTGTAAAAGGTCCCTCATCTTTCATGATGGCTGTAATAGCTTAACATTTACAAATGATTGCATGTAGATTTTTTTTAATTACTGATGGAAGATATTACTGAACTGAATAATCATATAGTATTTGCAACACATGAAAAGTAAAATTACTTAACACTGAAGAAAATCTCTGCTTATTCTTTTTAGTTTCCTTGAAGTCTTTTAAAAGCAAAAGGCTTTTTTTGGGTTATTTTCAGTGAATAAATCTTTCTATTATAGGCCTGTGTATTCTGAGTTCCATGGGGGGATTATAGGAAAATAGAAAGAAGTAGAAAATAGTCAACTTGCTATTTTTTTTTTTTTCCAAAATTACCTCAACATCTTAATGGATTTTTTTTCTGTTTCTATTGTAACATCATAAACACTTGGCTGTGAATATATTTCAACCTAAATTGACTCAGTTTTCCATGCACCAGAAATATTGTAAATTCTTTGTAGTTATCTTCATTTAATGTCATTTATACAGTTGTTTCTAGATGAGGAATGAAAGTTGTGGGGGTTTTGTCATTTAATTGTTTGGGAGTTATTGAAGAAATTAAGCAAATGATCCAATTGTGTTGTGCAGGTGTTTCTGATATCCCACTAATAATACATTTTCTTAATTAACATCAGCAAGTATTGTTAGCATTTTGGCACAAAATTAAGTCTGGAAATATGTTAGATGTTCTTAGCATTTTATTGGACAAGATGATGCATAGCTTCAAAATCAGAAAACCTGAGTTCAGAGTCACTCTTGGCCACTTACCCTCTGTCTGTCCTTACGTAAGTAACTTCTTCTCTAGGTTGGCTCAATGGTTGTCTTAATTTGCCAACATAAGTATCACAAACTGGTTGGCTTAAACAATAGGAATTTATTGTTGCACAGTTTTGGAGCCTGGCGGTCCAAACTCATGGTATCTGCAGCTCCGTTTAGATTTCCTCAGTCATACTGGACTTCAGTCCTGTTGGCCCATCTTGATTCAATTTGGTCTCATCTAAATATTATCTTCAAAGAGCCTGTTTCCATATGAGTCCACATCTACGGGACCAGGGGTTAGGACTTGAACGTGTCTTGTACAGGACATGATTCATTCCCAAGAATGGTATAATAACTTTGTCAGCCTATTATATACTCCCACAATACTATATAATTTTATTGTAGCACTTGGCACATTTTTGATTCACATATTTGTGAAATGACTTCCTACTTGTAGGCTTTCTCTGTAAAGTGTGAGTTCCTTGAGGGGATCAATAAATTTTCTTGGATGTGCACACACTGGGTAGCAAGCCCATCTCTGGATATTATCTGTGTTCCACCTATCACATAGTCATCATCAAAAGGTATTCTCCTGGACAGATTTCTTATCACTAGGGACAATCATAAGAAACACATTTAGGTTGGCTTTATATTCTGTGTATGACAAAATTCCATATTATTGTTATTTTTTGGACTTCCTTTTGCTAAAAGATGATTTGATACTCTCACCCCAAGAATAGGTCATTCTAGGAACTATTTTTCTGGAAGCATTCAATGAAATAGAGGTGTCCAATAAATATCTCACTCTGAACCTTCATCAGATTGAAATGTTTTGGCAGAGTGATGAGGCATTTTTCTGATTTCAAAATGTTTTTAATTTCCGTGATGTAAATGTCGGGGGCATTTTCTTTATCTCCTTGTATTTAATGAATCATGGAACAAACATGATTATCAGATGGGTGTCCAATTTCTGGAAAGTGTGGTGCTATTTATAAACACATTGGCTCATACTCAGAAATATGGACACATTCAAGGTGAACCAACTGTGAAAGGCTGGCTTCGTTATTCAGTTTTTTCCTTGTCATCCATCAGATTCTCTCTCTCATTACAGAGTATCAGGGCTAGGAAGGACCTTTCAGGTCATGTGCCCCTACATTCTCATTTTACAAATAAGGACTCAACATAGAGATGTTTAGTGAGTTTCCCACAGACAAACCACTGTTAGAGACAGGGTTAGAACTAGAAGCCAGACTCCAAAGCTCCATGCTATCTGCCTCTGCCTGTCACTCTGACTTTATTTCCTGTTCTCTTATCCTCTTTCACTTCACTTTAGCCACACTGGCCTTCTCTCTCAAACACATCAAGCTCATTCCTGCCCAAGACATAACAACACTTGCCAGGAAGTCTGACTCAAATGCTTTGTTGCAGATATTTACATGGAAACTTATTATTTTATCAAAAATACTGACTCCCACATCCCACTCTGTTCCGTTTTCCTTCAGTTCACTGTTTTGTGCTTATTATCAGAAACCATGTGTTTGTTTACTTGTTTGTCACTAACATTGGGATGTAAACTCCACAAATACGGTGAATCTTGTTCTTCTTTCGCTATGTCCCCAGCTTCTACAAGGGAACATGGCCTAATATAAATGTTCAATCAATAATGAATGAATGAATGAATGAATGAATTTTATTCTTACCAGTCTAGTGCATAGTGGTCAAGTATATGGGCTTTGACTTAGATGGAATTGACAGCTTTGCCATTCCGCAAGTATGTTCCTTGGGCAGGCAACTTAACCTTTCTAAGCTGCAACTTTGTCAATTGCAAAATGGATATAAAATGAGTACCTACCTTGAAGGTTTTGTGAGAGTTAAAATGATATGATACTAGTAAAGCATTTTTCCCCAGTCCCTGCCATGTAATAAGTATTTAAATAAATTTAGCCATTAATATTATCCTGTCAGTCATTCTCAGGCTCAGTTAAGTCTCATTGATTATAAGCAACAGAACCCAACTCTAGCTATGTGAAATCTCACAGAATTAAGGGAAAGCTGAAGAATCAAGCCCCAAAACAACAGGAACTAGAGTAAAACCATAACCTAGGCATGGGGAATATTAGGGCATTGCCATCTGTGGGCATCATCTCCTTCAATTGTAGCCATCGAGATTCAGATTCCAGAGAGAGAGAATCTGTTTGGTCAAGCTTCATTAGGAGTGGGTGGTTGCCTTGATTGACAGTTACACCAAGACAAGGCATCAGATGGGTGCTGGGTGGTTACCAAACCAAATCACCAATTCGGTTTAGAGTATGTTGCCAAGTGCAGAACCCCATTAAGTCAGCAGCTGCCTCAGTGAAGAATATTTGACATCTGCATTTTTGGAAAGCAGCTGAGACTTTATTTTCCATGGTGAGCAGAAAGCCATGAAAATGGCCTGACTTATTTGGCATCTAGCTCACATCCCCAGAGCTGTGTTGGCAAGAGGCCTCTTTAATGATTTTTTTTTTTTTTTGCATAGCACTGAACTGTGCAGGACAAGAGTTCCCTCAGATCAATACTCAAGCACATTTAATATCCAACTAGTTGACAAACTGAATAACTCATGAAAAGTTGTAAAATGTGTATTTCCAACTTGGTAAGGCTTTTAAAACTAAGCAGTAGCTCTTCTTTGTTTTTTCCCTTCTTATTTGACAGTAAGTTGCTTTGCAAAGGAGAAACTGTTGGTAATTGGATTGTTTTGTGATCAATATTTATTGAGCATTATAGTGGAAATTTGTCATTATTTTTGGTTGCTCAGCATCTGAACCTTATTCCCATGTTTGGAAAACTCCTCACTCTTTGATTCAGCATGGGAGTCATAGTCTTTCTCCCATTATAGAAGCTGAAAATGTTGGCCTCTTGTTTTCCCATTCCATTACAATGGGATGGGCATTTGACCTACAGTCTGTTGGTTGGTTGCTTGTACCTGCCCAAACTAGGACTGTGGACTAATGGCATGATGAAGCTGGGGCCCAGAGGAATTGCTGTGGAGGCAGGGTTTGTAGTAAAACAGGGCCCCTGGAGCAGCAGCAGCAGTGCCCAGTGTTCTCAGGTTGTGGTTTCAGCCACCATGCCTAGTGCTTGGGGACGGTAACCCCAGTGATATCATCACCAGATTTCTCTGTGACTGAATTTGGGCCTATATATACCTGGTACTTAGCCCCTCGCATTTTATAGAATCCTCCTGCCAATTCTGTGAGCCAAACCATACCCTTTCAACAAATTATTTTTCTGCTTAAATCAGCCAGAATTGCTTTCTGTTACTTGCAACTAGGAATCCTTTCTGATACAAAGCATTTTTTACATGTTTTTTTTTTTTTTTACCTGATCTGTATGACACTCTAGTGACTTTTGTTCATTTTTTTTAATTCATTCACTCAATGATTAATTTATTTAATTAATTTATTCAAAATATATCTGCCGAAAGGCTGATCCTTACCAGGCAGTGTCATCAGGGCTGGGCCACTTTGGGGAACAAGACAAATTTCATTTTTTGTGGGAGGAGACTGCCAATAAACAAATAAATGAATGAGATGATATCAGCCAGAAATAAATGCTATGGAAATAACGTAATAGAATAATGAGAGAGAGTGATGGGGATAGACTTCATGAATCTATTGAAGCAGAGGAGGGAGAAAGGAAAAGAAAAGCTCAGAGAGGGATGAGTTTTTGGAGAAAGAGCTTTGGGGAATCTGGAGCACTTACAGTGAGACATTTGGGGTGACTGTTGTGCAGAGATGAACAGACTTTGGGAACATGGATGTACAGGGCACAGGGGATCAGCTTTGGCCAAGACAGGTACAGTCTCTGCCTTCATGCTATGGAAGATGAACAAGGAGATAAATCACTTACCTAATCACAGTTGTGATATGGGACTGCATTACAAAGGGATCCAATCTTGTCTGGGTGTGGGGGTAGTCAGGGAAGCCTTGCCTGAGGAAATAGCCGTTAAGCCCTGAGAATAAAGGTGGTGAAAAAGGTGCAAGCTGAAGTTTACAAGTTTAATGCTTGTTAGTGGCCAAGTCAGACCCAGTGTTCTTTCTTTGCACCACAGTGATGCAAACTATCTCTGGTTACACACAAGCACACACTTCTGCACACAGAGACATGCAAGGGCTACATTTTCTGTTGCCTTCTTGACTGGTGGGGTGCCTTATGGAGGGGAAGCAGTGATTGCTAATGACACTCCTCGGGCTTGTGATACTTAAATCATTTTATCAATCAAATGTGGCATTTGGTGGCAGCCCTACCACCTGTCTCTTTTCATCAGTGTCAGAGAGTATTTCACTGCAGGCCACAGGTGCCAGCTGTCAGCCTGAAATAAACTGGGGTCTGCCCCAGGATAAGTGTGCTTCGTGAATTGCTACAGATTGAATTTCTCATCTGAGAGCCCATTTTGATTTGGGGCCTCACAAAGGAAAAATAAACAAATTATAGATGAGTAAACAAACATGTGACTGTTTATGAGGCATCAGGCTGGCTGTTACTAGAGCTTCATTAATCACATTGCCTTTTTCTTCCCTGGTCTACCCCTCTCCTCTATCGGTCTGGGTGCCGTCTATGGTCTGTTGAAACTCACATGAACTTAACAGGCATTTAGTTAATTGAGCCACTTACCAAAGTGCTGATTCTATGGCAAGGATTTTTCCTATAAGGCAGTAGCTGTTTCCCACAGGGAATGTTTTGATTTGAATTTGATTTGATAGTTTAAGAAGGAAGGACAGGGAAAGGGGAAAGGAAACTGAACTAATAGATTCTGATCTCCCATAATGCCAGGCATTGTGTTATGTACTTTACAAGACAAATTCATATACTTTTTCAATATTCAATATTGAAATGTCAATATTTCAATATTCAATAGCTGTCCATATGCCTGTGAAGAAGACATAATTATCCCCAATTATACAGATGCAATGATTATTACACTGAGTTTAAATAATTTGTCTAAGGATCCAACCAGTTAAAGTTGGGTTTTAAATAACAAGTCCTGTATTTTCTCCCCCTTACCACTATACCTCGTGACCCTCATTATCCTCCTTATGATCATCCTCAGCTTTATCATCCGTCTGAAGCTGCCGTGCCTCGTGACAGCCTACCAGTGTCAGTATGGCATCACATTTAGCAGAGACAAAAAAAATCCCATGTCCTCAAACCAAAAAGAGTAAAAAACAATTTAAATCTCTATCACAGCTCTTGATATGCTTTAGGAGGATTACAGAGCATGTTGCACGTCAACATATCTACATAGATTCTTCCTTCATCCATCCTTCCTAAGTCTGGTTGTCCGGGCACAGCTGCCACCCCACATATCTCATCTCAAGTACTCCAGACTCCCCAAAGCTCTTTCTCCTCAAACTTATCCCCTTTTGGGGAAACAAAAATAACAGATCTTCAGAGGAGTATAACAGAATCCCAAATCTCTAGAAAGTATTGTGTGCAATGTCTAGGATACTATCCAAAATTATTAGACATAGACATACAAAGGAACAAGGAAATGTAATCCTACTCAAGGCAATAAACAGAGATGACTCTAGGATTATCCAAATGTCAGAATTAGCAGACAAGGATTTTAAACCAATATTATAATTATGTTTAAGGATGTACAGCAAAGTATGGTTGCAGTGAATAAGCAAAGTCCATGTTCATCATCATGCTACATCACCTCCCAACTTTTTTAGAGTATGTTTCACACAGAAAATGTTTGAAAAGAAAGGGACAGAGAAGTACCTTGCCTAAATTCACAAGGAATGACAGACGATCCTATTCCCTAAGTAGAACTATACATGGAGATTAAGGGTTCAGCTGCTGTAGTTAGTGTGTCTGGGTTTGAATCACAGCTCTAGTACTTACTAGCTGAATAACCTTGATTTGTTCTTTAATTAATCTAAGCTTCATTTTCCTTAAATAGCTGCAGTGAAAATTGCTCATGCTATTGCATATAAAAATGCTTAGAAAAGTGCTTGGCACCTAGTAAGTATTCAATAACATTTTAATTAACATCATTATTACCATGATCATTGTGCCGTCACCCATTCTGATATGGAATTAGGCTTTACTGGTATAATCACTACATCAAGCAATGAAAAGGGAAAAATCTACCATAGGTGTCTGCTCCTTCATGTATTCCTTTATTCAAAGCTTCTACTTTGTGCAAGCAGTGCTTAAGCTGGAGGAAATATAGGCATATATAAGACATGGCCTTGTCTTCAAAGAGCTGTAATAACTAATTCATAAAATTAAATAATTTTCAGAGAAGTGGGACCAATTGACTCCAGAACTACATTTTTTCCACTTTTTATAGTTTCCAATATTTGGTGCAGATGAGATGATTAAAATTTTACTTTTTATCAGGGTTTGTAAATCCCCTGGAATTCAGTATTGATAAGTAGTCATCAAATCCCTGCTAGGCTTCCTTTTTTTCTATTTATTCCTATAGGAAGCTGAAGCAAGTTCTGCCTCCCCTACCCTGGAATATGTATATACTAACACATTTTTTGAACCCAATCTTAGGGATTCATCGACCTCTGAAATCTAGTCACAGATCATCGAAGAGACCTCTAGTTCCACGGATATAAAACAAGCTCCCTCAAAGCAGCCCATTTCATTGCTGACTAGCTCAAAGGTGAGAAAGAGCTCTTCCTTACTTTGAGCTGAAATTTGGATCCTTGAACCTTCTGGGCATTCGATGGCCCTAATTCTGTCCTGCCAAGGGCAGCCTGTTCCACTCTTTGACAACACCCTTGTACAAATTTGAAGACAGTTATTAAATCTGTTCTGCCTTGGCCCTCTGTAGTTGAATGTCTCCATTTCTTTCAGTGGTTTATTCACTTCTCCTGGGACCCAGATTCTTCACCAGCCTGATTGCTTTCTTCTAATTGTGCAATAGCTCTTGAGTTGTTTCCTTTCATCACAAAGTAATGTATACTATTACAAACTAACATAAAACCAAATCAGAATCTAAACAAATCAAAACCTATACAGTCTTGTATGGAATAAAAAGTAAACGTGTCTAGATACTCTGCTTAGGCAAATCACACTCCTAAGAAGGATGACTATTGAGGATATTGGTTGTTCTACCGGACAATGTCTAGACATATGTTGTGCACTTATCAGTACACATACACAAATGATATTTTTTCTTTCTCAAATTAAATAACACTATGTCTACTGTTCTACAACTTTAACTTATTATAAGAATTTTTCTATCACAAGATATAGATTACTTCATTCTACTACATGGTGTCAAAAGGATGCAGTCCAGAGTGAACACCAATTGTTAATTATTCAACTTAGAATGTGGGCTATGTGTGCAGTCATTATTGTTTCATTCATTCTAAAAATATGTACTGAGAACCTACTGTGTTAAGTGCTGCGATAAAGACATACATTATAAAGATATGACCCTTGTATTCAAGAAACTCATGGTCTATTGGGAAAGACAGATCATCTGCCCCCAAATGACCAGAAAGACAAATTGTCTTCCCAAAAACTACCCACACGCAAAAAGATTGGACTAAATTTGTACCCAGCTTTCAGTTATATTTGCTTTTTCTTCTTGCCTGTCTTTTTTTATTTTAATGCAGTTTTATTGGGATATATTCTCATACCATACAAACCATCCAAATTATACAATCACTGGCTCACAGTTTCATCACCTAGTTCTGCATGCAACCTCTTGATCAATTTTAGAATATTTTCATTACTCCAGAAAAGAAATAAAAATAAAAAAGAAAACCCAAATCCTCCCAAACCCCTTATCTACCACCCGCCCCCATTATTGATTCAGAGCATTTGGTGTGGTACATTTGTTACTATTGATGAAAGCGTATTACAATATTGCTGTCAACTATAGCCTATAGTTTGCCATTGGTACATTTTTTTCAATAATTCCCTCTATTATTAACTCCTTGTAATAATGTTGTACATTTGTTCTAGTTCATGGAAAAACTCTTTTTCATTTGTACAGTTAATCATGAGCATTGTCCACCACAAGATTCACTGTGTTACACGTTCCAGTGTTTTAACCTCCAATTTTCCTTCTGGTGACATACATGACTCTAAACTTCCCCTTTCTGCCACATTCACATGCCATTCAGCACTATTATTCTCTCAATCACGTGCTACCATCACCTCTGTCCATTTCCAAACATTGATGTTCAACCTAGTTGAACATTCTGCACATATTAAGCGACTGCCCCCCCATTCTTTAGCTTCATTCTATATCCTAGTAACCTATATTCTATATTTTATGTCTATGAGTTTGCACATTATAATTATTTCATATCAGTGAGATCATACAATATTTGTCTTTTTATGTCTGACTCATTTTATTTAGTGTAACATCCTCAAGATTCAACTATGTCGCATGCTTCAGGACTTCATTCCTTCTTACTGCTGAGTAATATTCCATAATATTTATATACCACATTTTGTTTATCCATTCAACTGTTGATGGACTCTTGGGTTTTTTCCATCTTGTGGCAATTGTGAGTAATGCTGCTGTGAATATCAGTGTGCAAATGTGTGTTTGTGTCCCTGCTTTCAGATATTCTGGGTGTATCCCGAGTAGTGGGATTGCTGGGTCATAAGGCAACTCTGTACTTTGCTTCCTAAGGAACCACGAGACCATCGTCCACAGCTGTGTCTGTCTTTCTAAATGATATCTTAGTATATCTTTTTGAAGTTAGGCAAATTTTTAAATAGTTAAATTATGTTTTATCTGCCCATGGACTTGCTATTGATTCAGAAACCATGTAGAGTGACTGTAAATCTCACCACATAGATGGCGACTCACCTTATCAAATATCAAGGGTTTTTGTGAATACCAATGGTTTTATTCACTCTGATAATAAGTGCCAAAAATAAACTACATCTTCAAATGAGAAGTTGCATGGAGATAAATTTCAGTTTGTTTTGAAGAGGAACTAACAACAGTTATCACTGTCTGCAGATGAGGATTTTAGGAATAATTAAGTCTGTGTCATTGGGAATGTTCACGCAGAGTTTAGAAAGCAATGTTAGTACCACCAAATACAGTAACTCTCACATGGTAAATACTCAGAATTTGTGGAAGGGAAGAAGAAAGGAAGGAAAGGAGGGACAGAGGGGAGGGAGGGAGGGAAGAAGGAAGGAAGGAAGGAAGGCTGGAAGAAAGGAAAAGAAAGAAGGGAGGGAGGAAGGAAGAAAGAAAGGGCGGTTGGATGGACAGACAGGTTGGAGAGCAAGGAAGAAGGGAAAGAGAGAAAGGGAGGGAGACATCTTCAATCCGTTCAAAAGTATTTATTGAACACCTGTAATGGGACAACTCTATGTTAGTTACCAGAAAAGAGTAAGAACATCAGAAGTGATTCCTTTCACGCCCTACTCTGGCCCACCATCTGTAGAATTTACAGGATAATGGAGAAGCCAATACTACACAAAGAATTATACAAACATTTGACTAAAAACAATGCCAAGTGTCAAGAAAGGAAAGTCTGCGGAGCTAAGAAAGATTGTACTGAGGGCAGAACTAGCCTAAGGTGTCAGGGATGACTTCTCTTAAGATTTGAGGCTTATGTGGGAGCTGGTAAGTGGAGTGTTCAAGTATCAGTGAATATTGTGTGGCTGGAGCGTGCCAGGAAACCTAAAGGAACTCAACAAAGGCCAGTGTTACTGAAACCCAGAGATGTGGCTGGAGATATGGCTAGGGCTAGCTCAGGTCGAGCCTTGAAGGCCACACTGAGTCTGGTCTCTCCCTAGTAGTATCAGGAATCCTGAAGCGCTTAAAGACAGGGGAAGGACCTGCTAGGATTTGCTTTTTAAAAGATCACATTAGGTGCTGTCTGGAGAGTCATCTGGAATGTTGGGGGTGGATATGAGGAGGCCACTTGGGGGCTGTTGCAACAGTACAGTTGAGATTTGGTGGGAGAAGGAAGGGAAATGGTGACAATGGAGATGAAGTGAGGTGGATGGATTGGGGAGACTTAGGAGGTACAACGGGCTGGGCATTGTGACGCATTGGATAAGAAGAGGAGGTTATAAGCAGCAGGAGGGTGTCAAGAGTGACTCTTAGGTTTCTGGATGGTGCAGCTGCTGGACTGTTGTGTTCACTGGGTCAAGAAACACTGGATTGCAAGCAGCTGGTTTATAGGAGAAAAAAAAGCTGATTTCTGTTTGGGGTTTGTTGATTTTCAGATATTTTGAGTCATAGGCACTGAGTTAGATGCTTTGCATATTTAATTTAATTTAATCATCTTGCAAGTTAGAATCTTTATACTCATGTTATAGTTGAACTTTTTTTTTTAACCTTCAAGTTGTATATTTTAATTTCCAATTTTTAACAGTAAAAGGTTTAGTTACAAAAGGAAAGTCCTCTATACAAAATAAGGATTTTTTTTTTTATTCATAAAGACTCCACTGTAATGTCTAGCCTTGCCGAGTCAAAACTCTATTAAACTTTCTTAGCTGAAAGTATTCCAAAAATAAAAGATAGGTAATCCAGACAAAATCAAGAAAATTATTATCTTCCTAAATGTGTTTAAGAAGAAGAACTGAAGAAACATTTTGCCTTGAACTGAAGATTCTGAAGAATATTTGTCACCCTTTAGAAACTACGGCTCTTGGGTGGTTGATGTTGATAGGAGGATGTAGAGACTCAACCTTACTTACCATTCGAGTCCACTTACACATGCAGTGAGTTTCCACTCCTGTACAAGGAGTGCACATGCAACATAACGATAATGATGTCTACAGCTTTGCAGGTAAATTTTATTGTGGCCACAGGTCAACAGCAGAACACACGACAGTCAAAGTTCAGACTCTGCCCACCTACTGCTTCATCATATAAATTAACTATGGAGAGGAGATACACACAGTCATCACTGCTCAAGAGTGGGAAAAAGAATAGGCCAAGATTACACAGCTGGTTAGGGCAGAGCCCAGAATTGAAACCAAATCTGCCTGACTTCTAAATCTCTGTTACTTTAACTATGTTTTTCTTGCTGAGAGTTTAATTAAATGTTTTCTAAGTAGTTGTATTTTGATAAATGTGAAAGCCCTTTTCCGTGTGGTTTTTTGAAACCTTAAGAAAAATAGCGTTATTTTAATGCAAATAGGATTGTGCCCTCCCTGATCTCTTCTTTCTCAATCCTTCTAGATATGTAAATAGTCAAAGATTGATACTCCTAGCTTAATCAAAGCAAGTATTCATGCCACAACTATATAGCTGCAGTAGTTTCAAAGTTACTGTTTATATAATCACAATAAAATTGTCTTGTGAAATTTCATCAGGCACTAAACAGACTAGTCAGAGCATGTCCCCAAAATGTTGTGGCCAGCCAAACCAGCTGGATCATTAACACATAATTGCACATAATCTCATCCTCTGGCCGGTTGCTCTGGGAAACAGAACATAGTTGTCACATAGAGTGACAGTGTACTATAATTATGAGGGGCCTTTATGGACTCTGAGAATACTGGGCATTTTAGGGGTGATACAGTCAAAGCCCATACAGATGGGGTTATAGAACCTGGCAGAAGAGATGACTAGAACATAATGTAATGGAGTCTGTCCAGGAACCCAGGTTTCCAGTCCAACACCCTTTCCATTATATCAGCAAACATGTGATTGATCAGTAGAGAGGTAGATAGATGGAAGGATGAATGGATAGAGACGGAAAGATAGATAGGTGTTTTCCCTTTAATAGCTACTATGGTGTTGATGCTTTACTTGAATTTTCTTGTTTATTCTTACATCAATCATTGGTGTTAATAGTCCCATATAGCAGATGAAGAAAACAAGGCTCAGATTATTACTTCAGTATTAACATAGTTAAAGACCTAACTTATAGATATATATGTAAAGGATCTTGGAAATCACTTATAATTTGTGTTAGTTTTTATACAGTCATCTCAGGAAAAGATGGAGCATTCTTGATTAAGGACAGGATTACAGAGGAAACCTTACTGACTTTCCTCTAAGCCTTGGAGACACTGTGATTTTTGGACTGATATCTGGTTTGGAATAGGGCTCATTCATCCTCTGCTTTGGGGATCTGGAGCAATTTACTTTAACTTCTCCTGGGCTCAGGTATAAACAGATCTATCTCCCCAAGGCAAAAACAGACAAACAAACAATCAACCAAACAAACAAAAACATCCTGAAGAAATACTTTCGAAAACCAATGCAATCAAGATAAATTAAAGGACCAGCACAGCAGAGATAGAGGTAGAAAAGAGAATGAAGGAGCCTCAATTGACTCTCCATCCGTTATGCCCATGAAGCACATGCTGGTACTGAGCAAAAGGATCTTTTTCAGGTGCTCTGAATCCATGAGGCGGCAAAGAGGAAAGATGAGAGAGACAGTGAAGGTTGAAAGTACAGGCTTTTGGAAACAGGCATTCTTATAAACTCATAATCTCTCTCAGCCTCACTTTTCTCATCTATAAAACTAGAAAAATGAGACTTGCCTCCCAGAGTGGTTGTAAGGATTTCTTAAGACAAAGTTCTTAGTGCAGATTTTGACATAACTTAGGTACTCAACAAATACTTGCTGAGTACTGGGTGACTGCCCAAGTCAGAGGCAGAAGTTAGAAAAAAATGCATGCCTACTAATTCCCCTGTTTATTGCTGCTAATATGATTTCAGATCTCTTGCCTTAACAGTTGTATTCAACCAAATTGCGCTGTTTTTTCATTGCAACATTCTAGTAAAAGCAAATTCTAATTGGCTTCCCTGTTGCATGGACCAGAGAAATCAAACCTGCTTGGTGCCCTCTTATACAATGAGTTGCAAACCTTCGGTAAGTCATCTCATTAGCTCTCCCCTGATATTCATGAAGCCTGGGATTTGCTAATGATCTTAAATGGGGTCAAGATCTTTAGTGTTTATTGGGGAGGTTGGAGGTGGAGAGAATCAGAGGACCTTAAGAGACCTGGGTTGGAGGTGGAGAGAATCAGAGGACCTTAAGAGACCTTAAATGCAAATCTTTATTGAACCATTTTTTTTGGTTATCAGTTACCTAGAGGGCTGTCTGGCAATACAGTATGGGGTCTTATTCCCCATCATCTGTGTGATGGGGCACCATCTGGGCTCATAGAAAGAGATATAGTCAATAAGATTTGGCTGAACTAATTAGTCAATGAATAAATTATCAAAACTGACAATATAGTTCAAATCAGAAGTGACTGGATTTTAAAAATTTTATCAGTTCAGCTGAGTCTCTGTGAAAGAATTTATTTCTAAAGAAATGCATTGCACAGGACTGGGAGCATGTTTTCCCAAAAGCAAACAGCCACCAACTAAACCATCCCCTCCCCCCCAAAAAAAAAACAACAAACCTCTCTAACATTTACTCTTTTGTTTTTAAACGCTGTTTGCTGCACTATAATGAGAAGTAAGATACTAACAAACATTTGAGTTTCCCATGCTAGATGGATGATGCACATTAGGTCAATTTAAATAGGTACATTTTTCCAATCTGTTCTTCCAACAGATGCATCTGCAGACTCCAAAGGCACAGCTCTAACTGTGTAAATATGCTCGGAAAACATTGATGGCTTTCTATTATCAAGAGAAGTCCAAACTCCTCATATCAAAGGACCTTCATAGTCGTAAGAAAGATGACTAGTCTCTATTGAGTGCTTTGTTTCAGACTCTTTGGAAACATTTTTTTATGAATTCAATTATTTAACTGTCAGGACAAAAATATGAGTCACACACTACGCTATTTTGATCCCTATTCTAGCGATAAGGTAACTAATGTTTAGAGAGATTAAGTGATTTGCCCAATGTCATATAGTTAGAATATGGTGGAGGTAGGCTTTGAACCTAGGAAGTTGGGTCAGCATCATTCCAATCATATAGATGGTAGATTTGGGATATGATTAAGAAGGAAGAATGGGAGCATTGTTGCTAGGAAGGCCCCCAAAAATGTCCACTACCTCTTCCTTCCCCAAAGACTTCTAGACCTCTACATACCTACACCTGCTTCTAGCAGAATCGATCTCTTTCCACGCTACTCTCACAACATTTCCCACCTGGTGGCTTGAATTCTAATGAGCTGAATATTCTCCCTTAACGACTACCACTTGATGCTCTTCAAATAGTCAAACTCTGTTATAATTCTTGATCCCTGGGCTGGAGGCAGGAAACCCTCTCACCTAAAATTCTCCTTTAAGGAATCCTTATGTGGTTTTAAAAGCTCATTTTGTTGTCTCTTTTAATAGCGGTATTAATATTGCATGTGCACCTCCAGGCTTTTCTAATGTTTTGTTTGTTTCTCCCCAATCCCAGTCTCTTGAACTAGAAAAGATGGCAAGGGACAGGGGCAGAGTTGAGGATAATGGAAAGGCATAAGGCTGTAAACCAGAGAAGCCATACATTTCTAGCTAAAGCAAGCAAGCAGACAAACAGACCCTGTTGGTGGATTTTAAAGGGCAAGTGCACATTCCTAAGCACAATAGCTGTCTATTCTAGAACCATTCTCACTGCATATAAGTCATTTCAAAGAATCATGTTTATGATCTTGCACATCCCGACGTGGTTCTATGCCTTCCTTGTTCTTACCCTGATATAACCCAGAGTAATCCCCTAGGTGGCACAGAGCTCTACTCTAAACATCCTGTGGCTACCCAGGACCAGCTCCTAATTTGTAAGTCCCCTAATAAACTTTTCCTATTTTGCTATATGGAGGGACCTGCTTCATTTTTTGGTTTTAAGTGCCCTTTTGACTTTGGCGGAACCTATTCTGTAGATTCACAGCCAGAGGGTCAGACACAGAGTGTAAATAGGAATGCCTCTTTTGTATATTACTTCAAACAAAATATGGGGCTTTCACATTTAACATGGTGAATTTGACACATCCATGTCAAAATGCTGCACCGTAATTTTTCCTTACATGAAAGTGGAAAGATCAAAATATCTGCCATGTTCACCAAAAGACATGTCCAAGTTCTTCATAGCAGCACTATTCCTGATAGCCAAAATCTCCAGATAACACAAGTGACCACTGACAGTTGAATAGATGAATAAATTGTGGTAAAGTCTCACAAAATGGAACTCTATACAACGAGAAGGAACAATGTACAACTATACCCAACAACATGGATAAGTCCTGTAAATATAATATTGGCCCAAACAAACCAGGGACAAAAGAATATATGATCCATTTATATAAAATACAAAGCTGGCAAAACTACTGTATGTTGTTAGAAGCCAGGACAGTAGTTATCCTAAAAGAGGATGTGAGGGAAACTTCTGGTTGCTGGTAATATTGTGGGGTTATTTGCTTTTTTGCCTAATTATTAGTTATACAGAAGTGCTCATGTGAGAATTCATCAAGCTGTATACTAATGATATGCAAGGTTTTCTGTATGCATACTATATTTCCATATACTGTTAAAATTGAAAAACAATGTCAGATAGGCTATGTCAAGGTGACCTACTGTGTGCCAGTTTTTCCCATGTCTCTGTGGTGCGGTGGTGCTCTGAGCTGAATGCCCCATTTGGGGTAGGATCTACCCTGCCTGGATCTGGAGTGGGCTCATGAGGGCTGGGCATCCTTTCTGGGTAAGGAAAAGAATGAAGTCTTTAGCTTTCATCAGTCTGAGTCCATACCTGAGCTAACCAGCTGTGATTCAAGTACTAGTGAATTTCCCTGGTCAGATGCTCTTATTTGAAATAGAGGTAAGTAATTTGTATTCTGGCCACAAATTCAAACAGTCTGCCATGTCTCACCTTGTCTGAGACTCTCGGCCTCACTCTGGATGCTGCTGCTCCAGCCACTGGTGGTCCTTCCACAGAATGAAAGGATTTATCTGAGATCCTGAAGCTAAGATATTCTTCTCTTGCCAATGATAAAGAATAATTTAACAGGTATTTATTTTGTACTACTCTCTCCCCTTCGAACTAATTGCTTCTGACTTTGGGGTCTCTAAATTCATAAAATTTGTGCAGAAGTTTCATCTTTCAAGGTGAAAGACAAGTAATTGGGGAGCAGTGCTTCTGAGAGTTTCCACAAACTGAGTAGGAAGATGCTGATGTATATTGTTAAGGTCACTTTCACTCTCTTATTGTGAATGTCATAGACATGCATTATACTGCCTCAAAGTGGATGTTTTCTTACTCCTGAGAACTTTTCTGAATGTATCTGAATTTGCCTATCAGTGCTTCATATAAATTATCCTTTAGGTATTCTGTCTTTGAACAGGTCAGTTCCTCCTAGCTTGTCATCATTTTCTTGGCCACACTATAAATGCTCTCCATTTATCAACATCTTCCTCGGTCTTGCTGGTCCAAAGGGTGCACCGTGTTTCAAAATGTGGTTTCAATGATGCTGAAAAAGGGGACAAGGGATGGCTGTTTGCTTTCTGATTTTTGATATTTCACTTCTGTTTGCATCCCAGTGCTGTAATGAAATACCATCTAGTGCTCCTATAGGGCTGATAAGCCATTCTCAGCCCCTAAAGATAGCTCTGTCTGTGCATTACTGCTTTCCAAGAAAATCCCTGTCATTTATGCAGTTATGCATTTCCTTTCAAACCAATTAATTTGCATTTTTTGCCTTTGAAAAGGCAAATTTGCTTTGAAAAGTGTAATGAAATGTGCCCAAATGAAAAATGGGCCCTGAGGATGGCTGATGCCAGCATGGGGCTTTAATTAAATGATTAGATGGCAATTTGATATGACCAGCTTTTGAACTGTATCATGTTATCATTTAGCTTTGGGAGGGGAAATGCTGCTCGACCTTTAGCAATATTGAAAGATAATATGAACCTTTCTTCTGACTGCCACGGAGCTATGTGCAGAAAGGCCTTCTCTAATTCTGTTCTTTTCTTCCTAAACCCAATCTCTCTATTCTCACATTTCCTTATTCTTCCTTAACAAACTGTGTCCCTTTGCTTCCATGACTTTGCACTAGCTCTAGCTTCTGCTTGGTATTTCCTTCATCTCCTTACCTTCCTAGGCAATTCTTCAAAGCATAGCTCACTCAGCACCCACTTCCTTCTAAAGTCCTTCCTACTTTCCCTAGACTAGGTGCTAGTTGCTCATTCCATTATGCAGAGTTTGGCAAACTACAGCCTACCTAGCTCCTTTTTTTTTGTAAATGAAGCTTTATTGGAACACAGCCATGCTCATTCACGTACATATTGTCTATGGCTATTTCTGTGTTACAATGGCAACACTGAATAGTTGCAATAAAGACTATTGCCCATGAAGACTAAAATATTTACTCTTTGGCCCTTTTCAGGGAAAGGTGGCCCAGATAAGCACTTCGTTCAGCCAGTCATCACTAGCTAGTTAGTGATTCCTAATGCTGCTCAGGCCTGACAAACAGAAGCTTCCTAGGAAATATCAACTGCACATTGTGGCTTTGAGAATTCAATAAGCTGATTGAGCTGTGATGTCTGTTAAGCACTTGGTAACAATTAGGCACTTAGTAAATGTTCCTTTTCCTTACTTTTGTCCTGTCTCCCTCAAATCTGGGCAACCAGGTCATCTTTTATTTTCCCCAACAAATATGTTTTCTTCTTATCTTCCAGACTTACGATTAAATTTGCTGATATGCATTAAAATATCAAATTGATCCTGAAGTTGAACCTGAAGATCTTTATTAATTATTTTTAGCTAATGCCTAATGAGTACTTAATAAATTTCCAGGTACTGTGCTCAGAGCTTTACATCCATCACCTGATCGAATATCTACTGCCACCCAGTGGAGACAGGTGCTATTATCGTCCCCATTTTACAGATCAGAAATGGAGGAAGATTTATGTTAAACAGGCCAATTTCACAAGTCCAGCCAAACCAAGACTTAAAATCATGTCTTGAAAATCTTTTCTCTTCTCCACTATATGGACTGAAGACCTCTTATACCTTTTTTTTTTAATTTGTAAAAGAAAACAAAATCATTATTTCAGAGTTTTTGAAAGTATATCTGTCTCACCAGTAATTTCGACAGGTTTCTGTGGAAATTTCTCTATTGCTTCTTGAACTTTGACTCCTCAAGTTAGTTTCCCAAGCTGTAAAATCAGCATTCAGTTGAACTAATTACAGAAACATGCACATCTCACTCAACACACACACAGACACACTCACAGAGCATGTGTAGCATAACTGATGAACCGTGAATCAATAAAAACAAAAATCAGTACTGCCAAGATGTACCATATCTATGCAATAGCAACTTGGATCCACTTGATTAGTGACCTAGGTCTGGGGTTAAAGCAATTCTTAGTGCCCCATCTGTAAAACAGGGATAAGAAACTACTTTTATGGTTTGTTTTCAGGATTAAATGACTAGAATGTAAAAACTCCCAGGCAGAGACTTTCAGTCTGTTCTGTTTCCAGCGGTAGCCCCGGGACTTGGTGCCTTACCAAGCTGGCACACTATGATTCTTTGAAGAATTAATAAATAAATGAATGCATTGAGTGTAAAGCATTTAGAACAATGGCTGGACCAGAAAATGTGCTAAATAAATGCTATTATGAATTTTCCCAAAAGCATTTGGCTTATTCTTGAACCGGAATTGGCTTGTATCTAATCATATATAGCACAGTCTATAACATGTCAGATTTGGGCATTTGACAGGAGCCTTTTTGTTCTGATATTATCTGTACAAATACTCCATTGCATGCTATGTTGAAGATATTTTCAGCTTTCTGGTTTTCCTTTGTGAAATGTAATTACCTAACATATTATTAAATTTCTCAAATATAATGATAATTATGTCCAGATTGATTTAGGGTCAACATTTCTGCTGCATGTTACTGGAGTGGAAGGTGGGGGTTTTTCAAAAACACATTTATGAACATGCTGCCTACATTACATTACATTAAACCTGCTCTTACATTGGCATACCGATACTTTGGAATTTATTAGTCATAATAGTCATAATATTAGGGTGAATGCTTTGGAACAGGAAAACAAAGATAAGTCAGTCAGTCATTGTCTCTTAATGTTCTACTCTTTACTTGGCCCTGAAAAAAAATAGGAGCATAGGAAAAGAAAACATGAAATAGTCCCTCCCCTCCAGTAAGCTACTGAGTTAGCTGTAAAGACAGCCACATTACATTTAACTGGCAATGCAGAACAATAGTGAATTAAGGATTAAAATGTGCAAATTTGACAATGAGTACAAATGTAATTCAAACAAGAAAAAGAAATCAGTATTACTTGTAATAGTTGGAGAAGGCGAACTTTGGAATAATTGAGTTTCCTGTCTAAAAATTTAGAATGCTATTTTCTGTGTCCCACTGAAATTGCCTCTTAGCTCTTCTGGGTTCACCTACCCCACTGACACAGCCTCAGAATTCCCTCTGGCTCATCTGGGTTGGGTGTGACCCAGGCTGAAGGTTTCATGCTCATGATTTAGACCCTTCTTGCTGTTTTTTGTATATCTACCACGGACATCACTAGTTTGAGAGAGGCAGTTTTATTGACTTGGCAGCTGCCTTATTAAAGCTAGATTGTATTTGTAGTTAAAGATGTTTATGAACACTGAGTTTAAAAAAAAAAAAACACTCAGACTAAATTTAATCAGCTCTGCAGAGGAAAAATCAAAACTAAAAATGCATGGAGGAGTCTTCTCTGACAGATGACGGCTGCTCATGCCTTGAGTTTGCACGGAAGATACTGCAGACGATGCCGTTTACTTTTCATCACGTCAGGATGCTTACTCTTCTCCACCCCTTGGTCCATTCAGACTGAGGAGAGAAGCTGCAATGTTGCACACACCCCACTGCTGAGACCTAAAGGCGTTTAGCCTTTAGGCTATTTGCTTATGGGGATGAAATGCGAATGACTAGACTGAGTGATTTTCAGAGTGTGTTTACAAAATGTCATGTTAGTAGCTCTTCCATGTGGGGGGAGCCTCTGTGTAAGGACCACACTGAGTATGAGAAGCATAAATATTTCCTTTTCTTTGTAATTGAAATCAATTCTGTTAATGTGGTATTTTATCAGGATGTTCAGTGATTTCTGACTTTTCCCAAAATGCTAGCTCTCTTCATTACTTCAGACATTATCTGGAAAATGAGTTGTGAAACATGTACTTTTTCCTGTATCATGTCTGTAGAGGAAGTTTCATTTCAGACAAGTAGCATTTTTTCTGTTTGTTGTGTTAGATATAATAAAGCTGTCAACGTCCAGGAGGTGACAGACATGCCCACCTTGTTCTAGCTTTATCCCCCAGAGCCCAGTATAGTGCCTGGCACATAGTAGGAATTTAATACCTTTGTTGGGTGAACAATGTTCTATGAAGATCATATTTTCAAGTGGATTAAATGATGTATTTTGAGGTCAAAATATGGCCAAACAGTCATTACTAATTATGCTCTAGTATTGTCTCCACTTCCCCACTGTGCCCCCTTTTCTCTTATTTGGGTATGGCAGTGCCATTTTGATCATCACCTCATTCTGTTTTCTAGTTATATGCAGAAAGGCCAGGAAGGATATTGATGGCTTGGGGAAATCTTGGAGCCCTGGACTTAGAGTCCAAAGTCTTGGGTCCAGAATCTTACAAGGTTTTTGCACTCATTATATGACCATGGGCAAGTACTCAACTTCTCTACTCCCCTGGGCTTTCATACATTTGTTCATTTGACAAATGTTTATCAAGTATTTGTTAGATACCAGTGCTGTTCTAAGTGCGGGAGATAAAGCAGTGAATAACACAAACAAGAATCCTCACACTCAGAGATTTCAGTCTAGTGTAGGGAGAGAGAGAAAGTATAAATACAAAGATAGTAAAAACTTAAACTTTATCAGATGAGTGTTATAAGGAAAATAAACTGGGGAAAGGGGTAGGGAATGCTGGGAGTAGGCAACTGTGGTTTTGAAGAAGGTGGTCAGGAAAGGCCTTGCGTGGTGGTCTATGGGATAAAGATCAGAAGGTGTTGAGAAATAGAACCTTACATGTATGTTTCTGGGGGAGGAGTGTTCTAGATGGAGGGACGAGAAGATGAAAAGTCCATGTAGTGGATACTGTGGTGTGCTGTTCAGATACCCTTCAGTTCTGGGGCACTCATTCCTTCAGATGCTGTGAGTGAGGGCACCTACTCTCACCGAAATCCCTCTCCAGAAGCTACATGCTGAAAAGAGTTGCATCCTTTATGGTCACAGTCTTTCCCTAGGATAAGGCCCCATCAGTGACTAGTTCTGATGGGGGAATAAAGCATGGTATGCTTGCCTCAAAGCAAGATTACTCTGAAAGGCCATCCCAGCTCCAGAGCACTCTGTAGCATCAGCTGAGACCTTTTTCAGAGTTCAGCTCCTCCCACTGAGCAATCTTGTTTCCTTCACTCACCCACAGGTATTGATCCTGAGGACACTTTCCAAATACTTCCTGCGCTCAAATCTCCATCTCCATATTTCCTTGGGAATCCAACCTAAGACATTCCCTAAGGTAAGACAGCCAATATAGTTGGAGTGAAGTGAGTTAAGGAGAGAGTAGTGTACTAGAGATGAAGTCAGAGAGGGAACAAGGAGTTTTTCCCACGTAGGGCCTTGTAGGTCACTGTAGAGACTTTGACCTTGACTTTCAGTGAGATGGAAAGTCTGAAAATGTCTGAGCAGAAGGAGCATGACATGGAATACATTTTTAAAAGCACACTCTTGCAGCAATGTGGAGAACAGGCTGCAGGAGAGCAAGAGCAGAGCAACGTGACCACTTAAGGAATTATTGCAATAATTTGAGCAAGAGTTGATGTGGCTTTGATTAGGTTGATAGCAGTAGAGATAGTGAAAATTAGTCATCTTTTGGATATATTCTGAAGATAAAGCCAATAGGAATTGCTCATGAATTGCATATACAATGTGAAAGAAAGAAAGGATTTAAAAAATAACTTCAAGTGTTTTGGCTTAAACAACCAGAAGGAAAAGCATAGACTGAAAATGAAGCAGATTCAGAGGGTGTACTAGTTATCTGTTGCTGCATAACAACTTACTCTAAAATTTAGCAACTTAAACTGCCAACCTTTATTATGTCAGACCATTACTAATGGTCAGGAACCTGGGAGAAGCTTAGCTGAGTGTTTGTCTTTCAGGGTTTCTTGGGAGGTTTCAGTCAAGCTGTTGGATGAGGCTACCGTAGTCTCAAGGTTGGGTAGGGGATGGATAATTCACTTCCAAGCTCACTCATGGGTTTGTTGGAAGGCCTCAGTTTCTGGATGGCTGTTGGCTGGAGGCTTCAGTTCTTCACCATGTGGACCTCTCCATTGGGATGCTCAAAGCATGGTAGTTGGCTTCCTTCATAGCGTGTGATCCAAAACAGAGAGAACACAGAGGAAATCCCAAAGCCTTCCATGACCTAGTCTCAGAATTCATACACTTGTATGAATGTAACAAATCATACATTTTTTTTGAAGCAAATCAGTAAGTCTAGCCCACACTGAAGCAGAGGGGAATTAAGGTCCTTCTAGTGCAGAAGACAGGACTAACAAAGAATTTGGGGACATGTTTTTTAAATCATCACATAAAAAAAGATCAGAAATTTGGTTTAGGATTCTTAAAGCCTACAAGACATCTAAGTGGAAATGATGAAAAAAGAGTTGGATATATAAGATAGGAATTTAGGGGAAAAGTTGAACCAGCGGTAAAATGTCAGGAGTCAGTATTTATTATTTAAAGCCCTGAGACTGGATGAGATGACTGAGAGGAGGTGACTATAAAGAGAGAAGAGATCCAAGGACTGAGCTGTGGGACACTACAATGTTCAGAGTAGGGCTGTTGAGAAGGATTCAGGAAAGGAATCAGGGTAGGAGGACAACCAGGATAGAGTAGTGCCCTGGAGCTAAGTTAAGAATGTTTTTGAAGGAGGAGGGAGTGAGCAACTATGCTAAATGTTGATGTCAAATAGGATGAGGACCAAAAATTGGCCATTAGATTTAGAAATGCAGAGGTCACTGATGATCTGATGGAACAGATCCAGTGGCAAGGTAAGGGAGAGTAAGGGAGGATACCCAGTGACTGTGTGTTTCAATGAGAATGGAGGTGGGGTGGGGAAGGAATCAGATACAGCAAGTACAAACAGATATTATTAAGAGATTTTCTGTGAAGGGGAGGAAGTAATGGAGTGGTATCAGGAGGAGGGTGTAGGTTCAAAAGATAAGTTTTTATTTAAATGATGGAATAAGCAACAGCATGTTTGGAAATGATCCAGTGGAAAGGGGAAAATTCACAATGCAAGAGAGGGAGGAGATGCACGGGAGCAGTGACCTTCAGTAAAGAAAGAGGGTTGGGATGTGGAAAGTTGAACTTGGGTCGTGATTTAGTTTCTTGTTGGTGCTGTAACAAATTACCACAGACTTAGTGGCTTAAAACAACACACATGTATTAGCTTAGAGTTCTAGAGGTCATAAATCCAAAATGGGTCTCACTGGACTAAAATCAAGGTGTCAGCAGGGGTGCTTTCCTTTCTGGAGGCTCTAACAGAGAATCTTTGCCTTTTTCAACTGCTAATGGCTGCCTGCTTTCTTTGGTTCATGATCCCCTTCTTCCATCATCAAAGCTTCTTTCTTACATGACCCTTCAGAAGAGCCTCCCTCCTCCACATTTAAGGGTCCTTGTGCTTACATAGCGACTGTCTGGGTAAGCCAGGATAATCTCCTTATTTTAAGGTCAGCTGAGTAGCAACCTTAATTCTATCTCCTACCTTAATTCCTCGTTGTCATATAGTATAACATGTTCATAGGTTCCAGGGATTAGGACATGATCATTTTGGGAGGCCGTTATTCTGCCCATCATAGAAAAGAGTATTGATAATTCATCCAGAGGTACACAGGAGTCAGAGTGGGCACTGATGCATAGATGCAGCATTGGGAACATGTCGAAATTATTTTCCAGTTGCTTCGCTTTTCTCAGTAAAGTAAGAAGGAAGGTCAACAGCTGGGAGGTACCAAGGGCTTGAAAAGAGAGAAAAAAAATTATGGAAGTCTTTGTAGACTTCTTATTGTAGAATATAGGGAACCTAGAGATAGAAAGCAGTTAGTGAAGGGGGAATAATAATCTAATAAGAACAGATAAGATATTGAGGGTAATCTTAATGATATGGGAATGTTCAGGAATGACTATGGTTTGTTAATTTTTTTGTGGTATGGTAGGAGCATATTGGAAGCAATGAAGTTATATCAGGATGTTTGTTTTTCCTGTTCCTTTGTTTTATTTTATCTGGAAATGTTTATATTTTTATTTTGTGATAAAGTTAAAAAAAATAACATTTAAAAAGACTTTTTTCAGTACTATTGTGTGTCTGAATAGACAGATTTATTTTATTATTTTTGAACAGTTTGATTCACACTTAGGATGGATTGTCTGAAGTGTTTTCAAAAAGTTGGAGGGTGAGTTTGCCAAGACAATATGAAGTTGCCGGGCAAGACTGAATGCTCTACCTGTCCTAGCTGCCTCAGGGTTGTTAGGAGGGTTGCAGTAGATAATGTACATACAAGTAGTTTTTAAACTTTGAGGTACTTTATTAATAAATGTCAACTTTCATTGCTTACTCTCTGGTGGTTCCTATTCTATGTTTTCTTGTGAATTAAATACTGTATAAACCATGTATTTATTATGAATGAAATTAATCCTCAACACAGTCCTAGGAAACAGGTATTATTGTCGTCATCCCCATTTTACAGATGAGTAAACTGAGATCTAAAGAGGTTCAACACCAAGGTCCCCAGCTGGGGGTTGGCAGAGCTGGGATGTAGACCCAGGCAGACTTCACAGACTTGCGCTCTTCACATTCATGCTATTCTGCCATCTATTTCATATACCGTATTCCCAGTCAAGCTTTGTGTTCCTTGAGGTTAGAGACCAATGGCTTCTACTTCTAGGGTAAAAAATATCACTCACTGCATCTAATCTAGGCAGTAAATAAATATCCATTGAATGGCTCTAAGCATGGTTACAATATGTAAGTAGTTAAAAACATAAATCAGAGCAACATTTGAGTCTTAGCACAACCTTTTACTAGAAGCATTGTGATGTTTAGCAAGTCCAAGTTTCTATTCCTCATCTGTGAGACGGGGATAATAGTAATGCCTGCCTTAAAGGATTGCTGAGAGGATTAGTTGAAATAATATACACAGGAGACATATTTTAGTACAAAACATTCAAGCAAACTAACAAACGTTACCAATTCCTTATTTGAAAACATTGAGTTTGTAGTACATAGCATTTTCCAGTGCATAGTACAGACTTGACTTACTCTGGGCTCCCCTTCCTTCTCCTCTTGTTCTGCTCTTGTACCCGCCTTGGCCGTCTTACACTAATGTGAGTGGCTATGTTGATTAATAAACCCTGTGTTGGGGGATCAGGAGGGTTTCTTAACCCAACACTCCACAAAACTCTTCTCATAATTCTATATGAGTCTTGCTCTCCCCAGTACCCCAAAATTCAGGAGACATTTTTCTCTAAGACCACACCCTTCACCCTTTTCTTCTCTCTGTACCTCATTTTCCACAATAGGACTACAATGAATGTGACCCAAGGTCAGCCAAGCTACAAAAGTTTACTACAAACTGTGGAGGTCTTCTTGTACCATTTAGCTACAGTGAGACCATTTATGGGTCCCTGGCCTCATTGCTCAGTTTAATGTGACATAGCTTAGCACATTAATCAGCCTTTCACAATCACTTGCAGTTTTTCTTCCTATTGCTTTATTCGTTCATTTATTTCCCTTGTATTTATGAACCAGGCTCTATGTCAGGTGCCCCAGGCCAATGCTGAACCATCTCTTTCATCTGCCCTGTTTAGGTGCCTCCCCTGTGGTTTCTCCAATTCTTAATCTTGAGTTCACTCTGGAGAACATGCCAAGTGGCATTTCTTTATAGTCCCCAATTTCATGCAGCTTCTAATAGCTGGGATCTGATACTTCTCTTTGTAGTCTCTTTCTCTTTGAATAGTTTTTAGCCTATTGTCCTGAGACCAAGCAATTTTATGGTTTGGAAAGCCTTATATTTTTCTTTGTTTTCTTGTTTGTTGATTTTTAGTTTCCTTCAGAGCAACTTTGGTTTGCTTGATTTAAATGAATTAGCTGGATTAGCATTTCATACATCCGATCAATGTTTGAAGAGATTTTTCAAAATGTGATTTGAAAGTGTTAGTGGTACTTTAGAATATAGATATTTTAGTAATATATTTAGCAATCATGCTCTAATTATAAATCAGGCAGTATACTAAGTATCAGACATGTTAATTCATTTAACTCTCATAATGGCTCCAAGGAAAGTGGCATTATAATCCAACTTTGTTTTGTTTTTTTTTCCATTTGAGAAGGTTGAAATTCAGAGACATTGATTAATTATTTCAAGGTCATGCAGCTAGTCAGTTTCTGAAGGCCCTCATCTGGGCATTCAAACTTTGGCAGCTGGTTCCAAAATCCTTATCTTAACTCCAGGGCTAGAGAGAAAGAGACCTGTTTTAGTAGAAAACAAAGAAGCAAATTAACAAGTTACCAATTCCTTATTTGAAAACAATGAGTTTGTAGTACATAGCATTTGTCAGTGCATAGTACAGACTTGACTTCCTCCCGGCTCCCTTCCTTCTCCTCTTGTTCTCCTCTTGTACCCGCCTTCCCTGTCCCCTCCCCTCTCCACCCTTCTTCGTTCTCTCACCTTCTCTTCCCACCTCCCCTCTGATGCTCTGTAGTAACTGACAATAATAACATCCATTTCCGTTAGGGGAGACCCAACCCTTGACCACTGTGTTGACCTGGCTTGCCAAGGCTCAGAGGAGGCCCTCACAGCAGAGAGAACATTTACCTATCTGGGTTACGTGCCCACATGGTGGGTGAAGCACCAACATCCCTGTCTCTAGCCCAGCACCAGGTACAGGCCAAGGGCCCTTCGAGACTCACCCAGCATGAGCTGAGCGCGCAGGCCTGTGTCTGTCTCCCCGGTGTGGCCCAGCACCATGATCTCCCTGAGCAAATACTTGAGACAAAAACAGTAAAAACCTACACACATTCCCCCTCACCCCCATCCCACTGCACCCCAAGCAATAATTTTCAGGATAATCCATTTTAAATCCATATTTAGAAAAGAAAAAGTAAGAGCATCTGAAAGGGTAGAATCTTGATAAAGATAACCACATTTTACTTTTCTTAGCTGAGAGCCTAACATTTTAGAAGCACCAACATCTTGGTGTTTTCACTTATTTAGGCTTCCTCAAGAAGAGCAAGTCCTTGCTTCTTGGCTGCTTATCTAAATGAGCTCACATGAAAGCTTCCTTATAGGACAAAGGTATTAGCTACCCATAGACAAATTACAGCTTCTCTCCCAGAATGCTGAGACTGACTATAAACTCACTCTCCACCCCACATGTGTAATGAGTGGTAGTTTTCACTTTCTGCTTGAGTTCCAGACTCCTTGTTATGCCGTTACTGTGACCTGAAATTCCGCATCTCACTGTCAAGAACTCAGGTATTTTGATTATATGGTGATGATAAAACTATGGTGGGGGCTAAATATGGTTTAGAAGAAAAGAAAACTATGAATTCAATAATTAGAACTTGAAGAAGCACTCTTCTTAGCTATAATTTATTTTCTCTCCGTTTCAGTAAAAGTTGCCAATTTCCCATCCATGTATCAGGAATCTATGTTACCCTAACTGTCCTTCTGCTCCCTCTGTATACCCCTGTTGTAAAACAGTTGGTATTTGGAGAATTAGGCCTTGCTTAAAGGGCAGGAATATATATGTTCCCTTTTATTTTGTTTTAAAATTTATCATAGTTTTATATTCTGTTATTCTATATATTTTATTTTTATTTTTGAGCAATTACATCTCAATTAATCTTTAAAAATAATCTTCCTCGGCTGATGAGTATTTACATTTCTCAATTTAATTCAGCTGCCACTTTAATTTGTATATTTTGGATGGGAAATAATTTTACATATTTCCCTGAAAATGAAATATGACTGACTATAAATATTGAGGTAACTAGTTGCTCCCTTTGCCATTTAATTGGCTGACAATATAAGATTTCATCCAACAAACAAACGTTGAGAGTGTTCATTGCTGGAGTCTAGTGAAAATTAAAAATCTAATTAGCCATGTTATATGTTGTTCACCTACCATCACCTAGCAAGTCTTTATGTCCATTTGACAGAAATTAAAACCAAAAGTTATCAGTTAACTTCAGAAAGTAGGGGCATAAGGCATTTATTAAAACAAGTGTGGGCCTTTTTTCTTTTTCCCTTGGACTGTTACAAAATCATTGATCTAAGCCTTTACAGATTAAGTTCTCATTAAAAAGAGTAGTTTTTTTAAAACAAACAAAAACAGAATAGGATTTTGAATGGTAGAGGCTTCATGCATATATATTGGGGATTACACGTTTCTTACAGAGGAAAACTCATGCAGTTGTTTAACAAGTTGGTAGAAGAAGATAAGCAAATAACTATGTTCTGAAGATTTTCTAATTAATACTGGTAAGAATAACTACAAATATTTGTTATATGCTAACTGTGTATTAAATATTTCATTGCATTGAATCATCATAACATTTAATGAATTATGAACTGTTAGAACCTCTATATTATGGATGAGGAAATTGCTACTTTGAAAGGCTATATAATCTGTGTATAAGTTAGCAGTGGGTAGAGTCAGAATTTGAACACAAATTTGTCTGAATTAGAGAGTACTTTCTTTATCACTACATTTTCCTGAACAAAAAATCCCCTATGCCTTATTGAGCTTAGGAAAATAATTCTATCAGATTTTGCAGGCAATTTTAAAGTGTGTATTTACTTGGCAAGTTGTTCTGAATCGTACTCCAAGAGCCCGTTTAGTTTCTAGTGGAGGGTGTCTTTGGGCTTTGGCATTCACATGGCACCGACTAATGTTCCACTAACGGAATCATGGAGAGGACTCACATTGCCCTCTGCTAGACACCCTCCCTATGGGTTCTTCATACCTACTGTGCCTGATAAGAGGCTAGCAAGCTCGTGCATCCCAGGAAACATTTGGAGGTAATGGTGGGAGTAGCAGGAAATACAATTTTAGCAGAAATCAACAGGGTATGCTTCATTTGTGTATGGCAAGACTGAAATGAGAAAGGGTCCTGAGCCATCAGAGGAATTACGGGCTCTGAGGCGTGGGTTGCCACCTGGGGGCATCTTTCATAGGTGGTAGGAAAGGCGCTTGATTGAACTTGCAGTGTGCACTGTGTACTCAAAATTGCACTAAGTGGCACAGGAAGACCCAAAGGGAACAGAAAATCTGGTCTCTGCTACAGGAGATGTTTTATGAGACTGATTCAAAACCATTGGACCTGATATATTACACACACACACACACACACGCACGCACACACAAATCATGGATGCTGTCTTCTTCAAAATAGTGACCTTAGTGATCCGGGCACTTACTTTTGTCAGCAATCCTTCCAGTGCTCAGAGCATTTGCAAAAGCCATTTGAAAATGACTTTCAGATTTATTTGGAAGCACACAAGGCAATCGCACTCCATTCAGAGTGGTCACAGTTTTAATGCCCAGCCTAGTTACCTGCCTGAACTGGCTCTTAACTCATTTGAACTGTTTCCAATAATCAGCACTAGCATTCAAGGACAGAGGTTGTCTGTCACAGTGGGCATTGACAAGAGTACCTTATTCACTGTAAAGGCCATACCTAAGCTTATCTTGTATCCTCCATTATGCTCAGTTCATCAGCTGGCTCATCATACATGTTCAATAGAAGTTTATTAACATGACTCAAGAAAGAAAAACAAACAATTGTTCCAAACAGGCAGTACCTCTAGAATGTGTCTAACCTCTTAAGGTGATTACTTCTCATCAACAGATTTTAAAGGCACTGAGCATAAAAGAAGTGATAGTGGATAAAATTTTATCAAATCAGTGATTTGATATCTCCCTGCAGCATCTACCTATGTTAGAATTTGGGTGTTAAAACAAGTCAGAAAGTCATTAAATCCCTTACACTTGTATGAGCCTTCCTAAGTCTTCTCAGCTTGCTTGAGAGTTATCCTCCCCTGGCCCAGAAATTGAGCTAGAACAATAATGGGGTGATGATGACGTCATGTCTTGAATACTTACTCCATGCTGGGCATTGTTCTAATTATATTTCAGATATCTACTTGTTTACTCCTCATAACAACCTATGAATAAGAATGATTTTTTTTATTCTCCCCATTTTGGAGATAAGGAAACTGAGACTTTGGGAGTGGCTTGTACAAAATTCCATGATTAATAAATGTGATTTATTACCTGAGTCTCTTCTTTGAGATAGTAATGATGTATTCAGTGGGCACTTTGTTTTTTTTGTTTGTTTGTTTGTTTTTAAAGTGTTTTAGAACAACTTCACAATAATTCATCTTCTTTGTATCAAAAAATGAGCAAATAATCAGGAAAATAATCACCTAAAATTGAAGCACCAAAAGGTTGATATTTTGGTGCATGTGATTGCAGATATTCAGTTTTTTGTACATATTTCATAGCTACACAAGTTTCATTGTACCTGGGCTGATTTCCCTAGAAGCTGTTTGTGAAGATGCCTGCAAAAGTGAATGGCTGCTTTCTCTTAAAGTTTCTTATTGCTACAGCCAGAGAAAAGGCTTTTGCTCATATTCTAGATTTGTTTTGCTTTTCTATGGTCTTATGATCAGGGTGATATTTCCTTATGGCCTAAACATGCTTCATCTTCTTTTCCCTCATGAAGTAGGGAAGAGAAAGAAAGAAGAGAAGTATCTATGATGGGCTGGCTTTGTGCTTAGCAATAAACATGGATTTGTTAATTTGATCCGTAAACACTCTATTATAGTTCCTCATTGACTTGACAAGGATCCTGGGCCTCCAAGAGGGAAATTAAGAATGCATAACCAATATGTGACAGAGATTGCATGCCAAGGCTATGACTCCAAAGCCCATTCAGTCCCTTATAGCTTATCGCCGGAACTCAGGCCTCCCTGCCGTTGGGCCATTAGCTGGAGTATTTTCCCAGCTAAGACCTTTCAACCCCTGACTGTGGGCTCAACTTACCCCAGCTATTCATACTATTGAATGCCAATGTAGATTTAGCATTACTCCTAGGCTCTAGGAGACCCAGCCCTGGGGCATCTTTCTCTGGCCGAGTGCAGGAGCATGAAGACAGTTGAAGGCAACTTTCAGGCATGGGGCCAGAGTCCCCATTACCTACCCTTACAAAGTTCAGACAGTCTGTTTGGTGCATCTCTGCCCTGTACACAGCAGAGATGTTGGGTGTGTGGTCAGTCTTAGTTTCTCAACTGCTAAAACAAATACCATATAATGGGAGGGCTTTAAAAAGGGAATGCATTGGCTCATGGTTTTGAGGCTAGGAGAAATCCAAAATCGAGATATCAGCAAGGCAGTGCTTTCTCTCAGAAGACTGTGGTTTTCTGGGGCTGGCCAGCAGTGATTTTGGTCCTTTGCTTTTCTAACACGTGGCAATGCACATGGCAGTGTCTTCTCCTTTCTCTTCTGGGTTCCGTTGACTTTCAGCTTCTGGCTGCTCCTTGTAGCTTCTCTTTCTATGTCCAATTTCCTTTGCTGATAAGGACTTCAGCCATATTGGATTAAGGTCCACCCTCATTCAGTCTGTGTACTCCTTAACTAGTAACATCTTCAGGGTCCTATTTACAAATGAGGTCACACCCAACGGACCAGGGGTTGAGGCCTGAATGTGCCTTTTGTAGGGGACATGATTCAATCCCTAACATGGTCCCAGACAGTCTCCCTAATTTCTGCCAACCTGAGGTTAGACTTTGCTTCAAAATCCTCCACTTTGTATTAAATAAACTTGTGTGGTAAATGCTGTTGCCATCAACCAGGCATCTCCAAGTTCCCTCTTCTGATTCATAATAGCCTGGAGCCAACTTTATCAGCATCAGAGACACTTGGTCCATGCCCCTGTCCCCTCCCAGCAGAAAAGGGAACTCCCCTGCCAGGTATTGACTCTGTTTTTATGTCTATACTAGTTCAGATCTTACCTGAGGCTAATGCTGCACAATTGGTAATCCTCCAGCCATCAAAATAGGGAAGTTCTTCCTTATGTCTCACTTGACTTCTCTCCATTGCGTTAGCTAATTTTCATAAATATGGGTAGGAGGACTTGAGGAAAAGGAAATTTCCCTGTCTGGTGCTCTCTTTGTGATAGAATTGCTCCTTTGAGTTAAGCCAACGTTTTGAGTGTTGTTAGATGTTTGCAAATTGTATAAATCTCTTAAAACAACAGGTGCTCAAAACATAGACCTGTCAAATGTCCCGATGCCAAGAAAAGGGTTTGGATGCCATGCATTCTAATATTCTTATCAAATCCATATAGAACCACTCTTTTCATACATGCCCACTCAGTTAATGTGAACCCATATCAACTTGATTTAGGCAATCCCAAAACTATAGAAAGAGCAAACTTTGGTATCAAGCTCTGGGTTCAAGTTTTGTGTGTGCTCTTACCACTTGTGGTAATTTGGGTGAGTCCCTTGGCTTCTCTGAGTCATGGTTTCTTTGTCTATCAAAGGAGGCTAATAATAATACTTTTCTCACTAACTAGATTGATAAAATACATTAATAAGGTAATGTGTGGGATAGCACTTTATAACTGCTAGGAAAAAGCCAAATGGTTTTCACAGCAGAATTTTGGCAACCTTCTTCTTGAGCCCCGTCAACAAGTTACAGAGGACCGTGGAATGCACAAGGTGTGGATCACTCTGCCAGAGTATGCATTACTGGATAAACCTCCTACCAGCTGTGTGACCTTGGGGGAGTGGTAGATCCTCTCTGAGCCTCATTTCTAAAATAGGGGTAAAAATAAGGGCCTAAGTTCTTGGAGTTGTGAGAATTCATTGAAGTTGGTTAGCGCAGGGGTAAGGGCTCACTAGGTTTGGCTAACATCAACACTTGTTTGCATCACATAGCAGGTGGCCATCCAATGTTTATTAACTTATTGGTTCCATTCCACCAGTCATATTTTAAGCATCTGATGCTATTGAAGATGTTGTATTATATTTCTGGTTATTTTATAAAGGCCCATTTAGGTTTCCTAATTACATTTTTTTTTCATGTGGTTCCTTCTTTATTGTCTTCCATTTTGGAGATTTGCTGTGATAATTGGCAGGTATTTTTTCCTAGAGCACTTCTTTCTTCTAGCATCCCTCTTTGATTCACACTCAGAGTCAGGAGAGTTTAGTAATTCCCTGCTAGCCTGGGCACCTAATGGATCTTGAGCTGCCTAGGGAACGAAGCCAAGTTACACCTTGCCTTTGATGACTGTCTCTGTCCGTTCAAGGTTCACTTACTGTACTGAGTCCTCGGCTTAGTGCGAGAAGAGTTGTTGCGCTTGGAGGAAAGTTTCCTATGTCATAAGAGGAGGTATAGGAGCATGTTGTGAAACCAGCTGCCATGAAATTGAATTACAGGTGTCATATTCTTCCAGCCTTAAATTGCTCCATTATACCGTGGGCCTTTCTGTTTGTTTGGAACAAATAACTGCAATTTACTAGAATTCTAAGAGATGAGGGTATAAGCAGTCAGAGGTTGTTTAAGGTTTCCATAATGATGGGAAATTACTGCTATCCATTTCAAGTACGGTTTCTCTCCCAAGCCACCACATTTAAATGCAAAGAGAGGAAATGCCTCACTTTTTAATACTCCTCTCTTTTGGCACAACTCTCTTAAAAGATACTCTAGGTTTCTTTAATGTTCTTAACCATGTGCCCAATCTGTTTTATTTATTATCCTGTGGAATACGTTCAATAATGACTTCTGAGATGGCTGGGAGTGAATGGACAATTTGCTTTTGCTGCCTTGGTCTCCTCAACCCCTTTCCTCTTAATTCGGTGGAGACGGTGAAGAGATTCTGAAAATAGGAGTCAGAGAGATGCTTTAACTCTGGAGGAAAGCTCCAAGGTATCCTTTTTTGCTTCCTCATAATTGAACATGGTTGGAAGAGAGCTCTGTGTCTCACCTTCTTCCTTCAATACATTTTAGCTTCCGGAGGAGCACTATTGTTTTCCTTTCGAGAAGAAAAGTACATACTTAATGATTTTTTTTTTCCTGGGACTGTTCTAAAGCTGACAAACTGCCTCAACATTCCAGAGAAATTGGGGAGAGTGATCATTTTTATATGAAACAGGCATTAAAGTGATCATAGTTTTCTCAGAGTCAAGCAAAGTCACTGTAGAAAGTTGACTGAAATGTGTTTTGTATATGTGGATGTTCTAATTTTAAAAACGAATTCCCTAAATGACAACTGCTTATCAATAGCACTTGAGACATTTCTCATGAAAGGAAACTTGGAATTAAGTGGGGGGTTTACTTAAATCGCACATGGCATGTAGATGCTTTTGGACTCTTATTCTTGCAATATTTATGGTTTTAGTCATTTTTTTACTATACATGTATATATGTATTCAGTCTTTTTGTAAAAATTCCATAATGAAAAAGAACCAAGGAATTTTACGATTGCACCAGCCCCACCCTCCCAGCCTATTCCCTGACACACCAATAGTTTGATGTTTCTGTATCTACCAGATACTTTTCCATGAATATATACATAAAAATTGGTACATGAAGAAATATATAGTTTTTCTTTGTGACCATTTTAAGTAAATTGGGTCATATTTTATTATGTTTTTCTATAGCTTTTTTTTTCCACAACATTGTATTTTATAGATATGTCCATGTATGTGCATATAGATCTAGTTCATTCTTTTTAAAGGTTGATTATTATTCCATAATGTGGATGTTCCATAATCAATTTGCCATGTTGATGGACATTTAAGTTGCATTATTACAGAAAAAGTGCTACAATGAACATCCATATGAATGTTTCTTTATGGCATAATGTAGACATCCAGTTTTCATTGCAACACTACCTTCTTGGAACCTTTCGACTGGTCATCCTAATGATGGACTAAAGATAGCCTATTTGACAGTATTAATTGATGCATATTTACAACAGCATGTGAGTTCTGGCCCTTGGGATTGTGTTGGGAAAAGATGTTAATTAAAATTAAAACAGCAGTGATTTATAAAGGTTTACCTCTAAGATACCCTGCTGAGCTGAACATGCACACTTCGAAATGTGAGAGAACTGAGAAAATTAAAAATATAAAATAATTTATGGTAATGAACTTTTGAATTGTTTCACGTAAAAGTGAAAATGAGTGTGTGTTCAGAAATGACTGTGGGACATTGAGTTTGAAGTATTTTGGCATATTGGGCAGAGGTCATGTGATGTGATGATAACACGTATCATGTAGGAGAATGCTATTTAGACTGAGAGTAGCCTGGCTTTGAACCCTGCCTCTGACTTGGGTAGCTTTGAGGACTCCAGGAGCTCACAGTCTGTAAGCCTCTGTAGAGCAGGATTAACCATAACCAGTCTCCTAGAGTTGTCTTGTGGATTAAATGACTGGTGTGTGTGAAATGCCTGGCACAGCACCTGCCATCAAATGGGGTCATTGATGTCACATTGTTTAGAAAATATTATTACTATAAACCATCTCATTTACTATCCATATGTCCTTGGACAAGTCAGCTTAATCTCACCAAGTCTGTTATTTGCTCCATAAAAGAGGCTGCCAAATTGGATAATCTCCAAGATCCCTTGCAGTATTATTTCCATTTTGATAAGTGGTTCTTCCTTTTGAAAAATAAAAGTTTCACTCACTGTCTTTGTTAGTCTTTTGGTTTTTACAGGATGCAAACACACAATGCAGGTTAGGTTGACAGTTCCAGAGGTCCCAGGCCTCCATGGATGGTGATTCAGCTGCTTCCAATATGCAGCCTCAAGTCAGTCAAGGAGTGACAGTTCCAATTAAGAGAAATCTAACTGTGGAGGGCCCTTTTACCTAGGACAATTGGTGATCCACTAATAGAGTTTCGTGTTCTCGTGCCACCCCATGCCACCCATTGGCTCACACATCCTCCGCCAGCAAGACCTCATTTCCCCTCTCCCAGTGGGTGTTGTCTCTCCCAGTGGGTGTTGCTTATACAATAACCATCGCTCTACTCTAAGGACAACTGCTATCCTATATGAAGGCACTTATATGCTAAACATTTTACATACATCAGATTATTCATTCATTAGTTGATAACTATTTCTTGAATGTGAATTAGGTGCTAATCGTGATTCTCAGTGCTAGAGTTACAGAAAAGAACACAATCAAGTTTCTGACCTTCTGGAGGGTCCATTTTAGTGAAGCACCCCAGAAAACCAACAGATAAACAAATAACTGGTACTATATATTTGCTAATACAAATTAGTATGAAGAAAAATAAGGCACATAGAGAATGATGGGGGATGCTAATTACATAGTGTTGTCAGGTACGGTCTCTCGGAGGATTGTCGTTTGAACTGTGATTCAAAAGATGAGAATATATCACAGATTTTATACATGCGTGTGTGTGTGTGTATGTGTGTATGGCACTGCAAGGAAGGCCTTACTATCCCCATTTTACTTATTAGTATACTGATGCTTAGGAAGTTTATGTAATGTATTAGGAATGTTTTTCAGTAGCAAGTAATAGAGCATCCAACTAACAGTGACTTAAACAAACAGGAGTCTATTTTTTTTTAATTTAATTTTGAAATAAATTCAAAGTTATAGGAACAGTTGCAAAAACAATACTAACCCCATACACAGATTTCCATCATACCCTGACCCCCCTCCCCCGATAGCTCAATCCACCAACTTTAACATGCTGTCACATCACTATTTCTTTCCCTCCCTCCCTCCCTCCTTCCCTGTCTATCATCCATCATCTATTTCTCTGTCTTCTGAACATATGAGAGTTAGCTGCACACATCCTTGAACATACAATGTAATTCACGTATACACTTCCCATGAACAAGAACATTCTTTTATGCAACTCCATTAAGCGCAGCTAAGAAGTACAAGAGATTCAACAATGATACAAAGCTTACATTCTATATTTCCTTTACCTTATGTCTCAACTGTGTCTCTTTGAGCCACCTGTCCTCTATCCTCCAATCCCATCCAAGTTCATCATTAGCATTCAATTGTCATCTATTTAGACTTTTTTTTTTTTTTTTTCAGTTGTGGAAACATATATACAACCTAAATCTTCCCATTCCACCCCCTCCCTAGCCTTCCATTAGTGGGATTAGTCACATTTAGAATGTTGTAATGCTCTTTCCCACCATCCATTACTAGAAAGTTCCCTTCACCTCAAACAGCAACCCTATACTCATTTCTTAACTCCCTGTTGCCCCTTACCCCATTTCTCTTAAACCAAACGCTACTTTTCATCTCTGTGGTTATATTCTCTGATAATTTCTTTGTGTTTACTGTGGGGCTTAAAATTAACCTCTTAAATCCATATCAATCTTGTTTTTCTTTGATACCACCTTCACTTCAATAGGACACATAAACTATGTTCCTATACTCCTTCATTCCCCCACCTTTATATAGTTGTCTAAAATTACATATTTTACATTGAATTCAAAACCACTGATTTGTCATTAGAGTTTGTGTATTTTATATCATGTAGGAAGTAAATAGTGGAGTTACAGTTCAAAAATTATTGACTTCTATTTGTATTCCATTGTGGTTGGAGAATGTGCTTTGAGTATATTCAATTTTTTTTTTTTAATTTCTTGAGGCTTGTTTTATGTCCCAGCTTATGGTCCCTTCTGGAGAAAGATCTGTGATCACTAGAGAAAAATGAGTGTCCTGGTGCTTTGGGATGTAAGGTACTACATATGTCTGTTAAAATTCTCTATATCTCTTTCTCCTTTCTTTGTTTCTCTGTTGGTAGGGCTCCGTTTAGAATCTGAAGTAGGGCAGGTCTTTTATTGGCAAAGTCTCTCAACATTTGTTTGTCTGTGAAAAATTTAAGCTCTCCCTCAAATGTGAAGGAGCATTTTGCTGGATAAAGTATTCTTGGTTGGAAATTTTTCTCTCTCAAAATTTTAAATATGTCATGCCACTGCCTTCTCGCCTCCATGGTGGCCGCTGAGTAGTCACTACTTAGTCTTATGTTGTTTCCTTTGTATGTGGTGAATTGCTTTTCTCTTGCTGCTTTCAGAACTTGCTCCTTCTCTTCAGTATTTGAGAGTCTGATCAGAATATGTCTCAGAGTGGTTTTATTTGGATTTATTCTATTTGGAGTTCACTGGGCATTTATGCTTTGTGTATTTATATTGTGTAGAACGTTGGGGAAGTTTTCCCCAACAATTTCTTTGAATACTCTTTCTAGACCTTTACCCTTCTCTTCCCCTTCTGGGACACCAATGAGTCTTAAGTTTGGACGTTTTATTTTATCTATCGTGTCCCTGAGATCCATTTCGATGTTTTCAATTTTTTTCTCCATTCTTTGTTTTGTTCTTTCATTTTCTGTTCTGTGGACTTCTAGGACACTGAGATGTTGTTCAGCTTCCTCTAGTCTTGTATTGTGAATATCCAGAGTCTTTTTAATTTGGCCAACAGTTTCTTTTATTTCCATAAGATCTTCTATTTCTTATTTACTCTTGCAATGTCTTCTTTATGCTCTTCTAGGGTCTTCTTTACGTAGCTTATATCCTGGGCCATGGTCTTCTTGATGTCCTTTAAATTCTTTGCCATGTTTTCGTTCCTCGATTGTAGTTCTTTGATTAATTTTGTGAGGTACAGTGTGTCTTCCGATATCTTGATTTGTGTGTTTGGAGTTTGATTCTCCATATCATCTGGTTTTATCATATGCATTAAGATTTTCTGTTGTTTTTGTCCTCTTGGCATTTGTTTTGCTTGATAGGGTTCTTTCAAGTTGTAGGAAAAAAAAAGGATATCGATCTAATTTTTCAAAAACACAGTTTGGTGACGTATACTTTCTCTAACTAACCAGCAGATGGCATCTGTGAGTCACCTCTTTCCCTCAAGTCAGTTCTCAACCTTGTTCCCATGGTGTGTGGGGAAATGTTTCTTGTGGGGTTCAGTTGAAGAACTCAGTTTGGTTGTGTTGCTGGAGCCGTCCGCCCTGAATGTGGGGCGTGTGTACGGGTGGCCAGGGAAGAAGGGCAGTTTTAATGTTCAAATCCCCCAGGTTCCCAGAGATTGAAGGCCACCGCAAGAGTCTAAGCCTTCATTTCAGTTCAGCCCCAGACCCTCTCTCTCACTGACCCACAAACCACCATACTTGGCATAGCGTCCCTGGGTTCTCCGATCGGGTCCCCCCTCCCAGCCGCGATCCTCCAGGAGCTCAGCCGTGGGAATGCTGTGCTACGTCACCAGTGCGCGCCGTCCCTCAAGGGAAGCCCCGGGCTGCCGGGCTGTGCAGTGGCGCTCTCAGCCTGGAGCAAAAATGGACGAATGGGGCATTCTCAGCCCCCCTCCTCCTCACACAGTTCCTCCTTCCCAGCTCCGGGACAACTGGCAGGGCTCTGGGCTGTGGGCATGGCCCCGGGCAGGAGTTTATCCAGCCCTCCGGGGGGCCAGCTGCTAGCCACAGGGTTTCTTTCTGCTTCCGGCTCTCCTCTCCATTCCCCCAGGCCCAAGGAGGCTATCTTCCCGGCCAGACACCGAAAGGCTGGCCCAGCCCCCTCTTGCTGTGTTTTACTGCGTGGTTCCCACAATCACAGCTGCAGCCGCTCCTGGGTTTTTCCCTTTTTTTTTTTTTTTTTAAAGAGCCAGCCAGTCTCCAAACGCTGAACCCTGGCTTCCCCAGACCACTGCGTGGCTGCGGGTCTTCCAGCCAGCTTACTCACTCGTTTCAGAATGCCGACTCCTCGTTTCACCAAGTATACGGCCCCTCTGGAGCTAGGAGCCCTCGTCCAGCTGCCTCATCGCTGTAACTGGTATTCTGGGTCACTTTCTGGTTTTTAGCTAGTGTTTTTCATGGAGGCATTTTTTCGCCCTATCTCACTCACCTACCTGCCATCTTAGTTTCTCCCCAGGAGTCTATTTTTATAATGTTACAAGAACTTGGGAAGGAGAGGCACCTGTTTGCTCAGGTTAAGAAGTTCAGTGATGTGGAAGCCAGCATCTCTGTGATTTTCTCCTCATGACTTAGGGAAGCTGCCATAGATCCAGGCAGCATTTCTATATTCCAGGCAGAAGGACGTAAGGAGGAAAGGCACCTGTTCCATCTGACTCTTATCAGGAAAAAAACTTTACTGATTTCCTCTGTATACTTATTGGGGAGAGCAATATCCCCTGGCCACCCCTAACTTCAAGGAAGACTAAAGAAGTGAGTATTTAGTTTTTACAATTTCCATAGTGGAAGAAAGTTGGAAAGTTAGAGAAAAAAACTTTGTGGGGTGTGTTGGGTTAGTGTTTGCAACGAATTATATGCCCAAAACTACACGTCTGGGAAGCCAGGTCTAGCAGCAAAGCTCTCCTCCTCTATCTTTATCTGATTCATTTGGGATAGTCCTCTCTTTTGGGATCCAGATGTAGTGACTAATGTCAGTACCAGCTCCCACTGAAATATTAGCAGCAGTACCCTATCTGTAGTTACAACAAAGCTTTGCTTGCTGTATTGCTGATATTGGTGATAGCACTTTCTACTCGCTTAATTTCCAGTCATTGAAATCTGTCTGGCCCAACTTTTCCTCTGATTAGCCTATTGCTTCATAAGAGCTTGTAGAAAATGGATGCATAATTTGTTACAAATCCAGAGACCAGAAGCCTGCCTGCAAATGCAGTTTAGCTACTGAAAATACTGAAGTAAATGATTTATCTTCTGAAAATATACTGATATCCTATCACTTGGGAGTCATCCATAATTACAGAATCCTCCATGCCCTTCAGTTTACAAATTGCTTTCACTTGCATAGCTACTCTGGGAAATAAGGCAAGGATCATTATTGCCATTTTACTGACTGGTAAACTGATGTCTAGTAAAATCTAAATGACAGAATATTAAAACAAAACTTAATCTTTTAATATCATGGTTTCCTCGATCTTATGAAAGTACTCTGCTAAAGGAAGTTCCATTATTCCCTTTCAAATGGATGACTGCCCCAAGTGCCCTCCTAGGTAGAAATTTTGAGCTGCCAGTGGTTAGATATAAAATGATTATTCCTAGAATAAACATCTATTCCCTTGCTTTAGCATTTTCTAAAAGCCTTTCAAAGTGAAATGATTAGATCATCAAATCTTTTAAAAGTAACTTCTGGCCATTTTTCTAGTTGAACAGAAGAGTAATACATGCTGATTGTTAAAGATCCAAACACTATATAAATGCTTACACTAAATAGTCAATTTTTTTCTTAAATGCCAACTCCAAAAGCTAACTAGCATTAGCAAATTAGTTTATTTTCTTTCAGACATTTTTTCAATATATTTGCAATCATTATTATTTTTAATTATTATTGTTATTAATTGGATACGATTATAGTGTTTTATACTTGTTGCTTAATAATACATTATGAACATCATTCTATGCCAGTCTATCTATATCTACTTAATTTACCTAATTATTCTAGTATTTTATTTAAGAATAAATTAGTTTTTTAGCCAATCCCCAATAATAGTTTTTCCCCAAATATTTACGCATTCTTGAACATGCACATATATCTTTAAGCAGATACTTAGTATTTCCATACAAAAAAAGTCCAGATCTAGTAATGCTTGATCAGAAGGTAGGGATATTTAAAATTGTATAGTTATTGCAAAAGGACCCTCCATGAGCAGTGTTTCAGAGAGCCTGTTTCCCTGTATGCTCACCAGCAATGGGTATTGTGCCTTTTTAGCCCTTGCTAATCTGAAAGACAAAACAATTAGAAATCATTTTAATTTGCATTTCTTGGATTAACAGTGATTTCAAGAATCTTTTCACATGATTGTTAGTCACTTTTTCTTCTGTCATTTGACTCTTTATGAATGCCCTTTGCTTGTTTTCAATTAGCTTGCTTTTCTTTTGACATATGTACACATATGTCAATCTTTGTTTCCACTTTGTGCTTTGTCTTTTAGCTGTGTTTGTAGTATCTTTGTCCATACAAACTTGTAAGTGGTAACCCTGTTGATCTTTTCCTTTCTTAGTTTCTGGCCTTATGACAATGCAGAGAGAAGTCAGAAACAGTCTGATTATACAGTATTCAAGGTGGAAATCTACTCTGAATGAAGCTTTGGCAATATGGGATCTCAGACTTGAGTAATTATCATACCAAGCTGATATTTACCCACACCCATTTGCATTGTGGTCCAAACCAAGATTTAATAACCCATAGCATATTTGCACAGGATTTCTCATTTTCTAACCATTTAAAATTAATTCTGGAAGATGAATGACTCATTTTTAATATAGTTCCCTTTGAGTTTAGCTTTTCACTCAGAAGGTTTTTTAGGAGTATCAGTGGTTTGGTCAAAACAACACAGTCATGTCTTAACTTATTGGAAAGTTCCATGTATTTGTTTTGTCCCAAATGTTCTTGCCAGCAAATGAAATTTAAGGCTAAATCCAAACTTTCAATTGTGATGGGTTTTCTAAATGAAAGAGTTAGGATAAAAAAATGATCAGGTGCTTGAGAAAAGAAAATGCCTCTGTGTTTGGCCATTCAGCTAAACTGCAAGTTAGTAATGCAGTATGAATCTAAAAGACACATGAAATAAAATTTATAGAATCTGTACCTATGAATCCCCTGGTGAAGAGTGCGGACTTTGGAATCCTGTAGGCCTAGCCTTCAATTCTGGCTTCTCTGCTTCATAGTTGAGACATGCCATTTAACTTTTCAAAGCCTCAATTTCCTTGTCTATGAAATAGGTATAATGTCTACACCTACCATTACTTAAATATCATTTGTTTTGTCATTTCTGACATTCATTTCATGGCTGATTGTAAAACTCTGGGTGATCTGTTGATGTACACCCTGGCCTCAGGTGCAAGCACTATTTAAAAATCACAGCAGATGAAAGTAAGGAGAGTGAATAAAAACTGAGTAAAACTGCCATTAATTTGTCGTTTTATAAGCAAGTTCTCTCTCACAGTCAATCTGTGCTGTTAAAGTAGCCCAGCTTTTCATTTTTATTTTATGTTTTTACGTCTCAATCTTTCATGACTTAAAACTGATGACACCTGAATATTTCTCAAGCAGTTACTACATATTTATGAAGAATGGTTAACCTGTGGAAAGATAGAGAAAGAAATCATAAAATTTTAGAGCTCAGTGACTTTCAGACTCATGTAATCCAACCTGCCAACTTGAGGGGATTGAGACCCAGGCAAGATCCATTACTTGCCCCAAATCAAGTATTAGTAATAATAATAAAAAGCAACTACTACACAAAATTATAATGCAGCATGGGAGACACTGGGCTGGTTTCATTGTATCCCATCTAAGGGAGAGGTACGGGGGCAAGACAACACTCTCCCCCATACTCTCCTCAGGGGGTCAGGGCCATGGGTCTCCAGGAAGGGTGTTCCCGCAGGTCACAATAAATGGGGTTTCAAACACTGTCCGGGGCAGTGACAGGTGCAGCGCCCACCGGACAGCCAGTGGCAGGAAGTACACAAGCAATGGGCTGGGTGGTCCCAGCTGGATACAGACTGGAAGGTCAGCTACCTCCTCAGTGCAAGTGACTTGTGAGCTCAGTTAAGCAGAGAAGATAGTGGGAGCTCGTCTGGTCCACAGGGGTGTGAGAGATGGGCAGTGGACCCTGGAGAGGATGATCCCACAGAAGTGGGGTGGGCAGGGGTCTCTGGAGGTGGCCTCATCTCCCCTTGGCAAGCCCCTCCAGATCAGTTCCTCCCAGCCTGGGCTTCTTTGCTGGCTCATCCTCCTGACAGCACCTCTGTCTGTCCTCCTCACCTCAGCCCACATTATCTGCTCCAGCCCAGAATGGAACTGAGATCATCCATTCCCTGGGTCCAGTAATTGTCTCCTTGTGGTCTCTGTGTATTTCTGATGTGGTATCCCTTCCTGGAGGAAGTGACTGTAGAATGCCTTGATGATAAATGAAGAGGGGCCAAGAGAGGGAAGAAAATCCTGAGGACAAAACTATGTTTGTTTGTATTTCAAAAGTGTTATCCTGCCCTCGTCGGCATCCTCAGCATCGTCACCATCAGCATCCTCAGTTCCTGCACCAGCACCACCGACATCAAGCAGGGACACTTATTGAGGATCTGCTGTGAAGTGCCAGACCCTAAGTACATGTTATCAGTTTATGTCACAGATTCCCTTTAACATTGGTTATAGGGTCCTACTTTATTGGTCCTATTGTTTTCCCATTTTGTAAGTGATAAAACTGAGACTTATGGTGGTCGAATAATTTGCCTAACAAAGTAGTTCTCAACCAAGGGCTATTTTACCCCCAGGGGACATCTGTCAATGTCTGGAGACATCTTTGACAATCATGAGTGAGAGTGTGTTACTATGTACAGGACGGTCACAAAATAATTATATGGCCCCAAATGTCAGCGGACCGAGACTGAGAAACCCTGGCCTAACATGATACATTGGTAAACTGAAGAGAGTTTTTATCATGAATGGTTGTTGGTTTCTTATTTACTCTATCCAGATAATCATGTGTTATTTCCTCATTATTCTGTTTATGTGATATATTCTAGCAATAGATTTTTAAATGTTAAAACCATTCTTTCATTACTGGGATAAATTTTATTTAGTCACAGTATGATACCATTTATACGAAAATTTTACATATACAAAACAATACTATATTTTATAATGGACATTTACATATGTAGTAAAAGTATAAAAAAATCTGTAGGGGAGAAACACACACCCATTTCAAAAAAGTGGTTACCTCCGAGAGAGAAAGGACTGGAATGTAATGGGGAGAGTTGTTTAACAGCGTCTTGCACCATTTCTTTAAAGATAAGTCTTGTTATGCAGGGAAACAACTTACCTTCACCCTGGCCCCACTTCCACATCTCAATTCCTTGTCCAAGTTATTGATTCTGCCCATTATGTTCTCAGGAAAACTTTCTTGTCTTTTCTAAACTCAACTAGATCCATCTACAGATGACGTCATGGAAGTCCATAATCATTCTTCATAACACCTACAATTATAATTAAACAAATAATTAAGTAATTACTTTAATGTTTGCTAGAATATAAACACTGTAACACTAACACCAGGCCAATATTTTATGTCCTCAGGGCATAGTAACAGTGCCTGGCACATAATAGGTGTTCAATAAATATATTTTGAATAAAGGAAGTAAGTGAATGAATGACATTTTTCTCTATTGGTGTGGACTCTGGACAGGAAGAGGACACAGCTATATCATCACTTCTGGCCTGAGTGTGTCTCTTACTTGTGTCATGGTGCATGGATCTGAAGGATGAAAAGCATAGCTCAGAGTGATCTCCAAGATATGAGCCAAAGGGGCCAGAGAACTAGGTAGAGAATGAGGAATTGTAGGTCACAGTGGATGTTTTGTGGGCGGGGCAGTTCTGTTTAAAGTAGTCAGAAATGGACAGAACTATGAACAGAATCTGAATGTGGCATAGTTCATTTGTATTTGAGGTTCCAATTATGATTTCACATGTCAAAACTACTGATTCCAAAACTTAATTGTGCAAAAAAAAAATCACATCATGCTTGCTCAAAATACTGATTCCAAATCAGAACATTTCAAATCAGAAGATTTGGGCCAGGGACCAAGAATCTGTATTACAATAGTAGACAAAAGGGTAGGAATGGGAACAGGGAAGGGGAGAAAGGAAGAAACAAATCAATAGGGAAAACAGTTTGAATATCCCTGACTTATTACACTTTTGAATGAATGAAAACACAAATCAAAGTGAACATCTAAATGACAGCGTGTCAAATATGTCAATGGATTACCTTTAGTCAAGAAGTATTATGCATAGTAATTATGCCAGTGAAATAAGTTAACTAATCTGTAGTGCCTGGTGGCTTTTGCCTCTAACTTATTGTCAGAGCTCAAGGGGACTTTTGTAGCCAAAGGACTAAAGAAGGCACCTGGCAAGGGTTGAGACATGTGCTTTTTATTCGGGGCTTACTTACAGGGAATGGAAGTCAGTGGAGCTGCTCTGAATGGCAGCTGGCGGAGTGTGAAGGTACCCTGCGCTTTGGGGGAGGCTGATCAAGCTGGTTATACGGGCTTGAGACAAAGACGTTCCAATGGGTAGGAGAGCATAGGTGTAGGAACAGGGTCTTGTGATACAGGGAGGGATCGATTGTAGTCAACAGGGAAGAGGGGAGGATTCTCGGTTATCTTGTAGATAATAGTATCTCAGGGAGTTCAGGAAGGAGATAAGCTATGGATCGCATTTAGTGCAGGAGGCCTGATTTTGCAAGGAGAGTACGTCAGATCTTAACTGACGGAGGTCACGCCAGCTGCTGTGTGCACGTCTTCAAGGCCCTTAGGGAAGGCCCTGGGCCCGGGGCTCCCACACTTATCCATGACAGAGAGGAATGTTGGTTCTATTTCTCTTGTCTAGACTCAGCCCTCACTAGCTGCAAATACTAACCCTGCCCTTTCATGCTATGATTCTTTTTAAATAAAGCTCTAAAACAATAGAAATATTTGGTCCCCAAACCTATAAATATAAGCATTTTATGTTATTTTTGCCAAATTAATCTTTAGGAGCAGAAATATTTCTTTGGAGAAAATGAAAGGGGCAAAATGTTGGAGTTAATAAATAAAAAGAGTTATGGTGAAAAATGATGGTGCTACAAAGCTGCCCTAGAAAAGGAGTACATTTACAACAACAACAAAAAAATCACTATTTAAAGAGTTGGTTTAAAAAAAAAGAAAACTGGCTTCTCAGATGACCAATTAGGTCATAAATCTGGCCTCATCTGATTTGATTAGCATGTGGCACAGGGTGTCTCATCTGGGACTCGTATTTTCTTAATCATGCCATGCTTCACAGCTGGACTGGAAATGCTGCCACATTATTTTTGAATGCAAGAAACTTGTGATTCCAGACTCTCCCAGGATTTTAACTCTCTTGCCTGAACAGTTTGACACAACAACAGATGGTTCCTGTTGGATCATCCCAACTACCTTGTCTATTAAGGATCAAACTCCTTGGAGTAACAACTAGTGCTTTAGCCTTCACAGTCTAGTGTTTAACGTGCACACACCGGCAAGAAACAGTCGTTGAGATGTCTGTTACAGCTACAAGCTTCTGAAGGGGACACGATGCCTGGCACACAGACGTGCATTTTAAGTGCCTGAGGCATAAGATGAATTAATTGTGACAAGGCATGCTACTTCCCATTCCACCAGTCCCTGGAGGTTAGCTATCAGTCTCCAGGAGGCAGAGATGGACATTAGCTTGCAAGATTCCTATGAGGGAGGGCTGATGGGATCCCTACCTGTGGAAAAGAAGGGAAAGGATTGAGCAGCGGGAGAAGTTGGGCAGCCATGCAATTTCAGCAAAGCCTTTGCCAGCCCCACAGGGAACTTTGAAGTGGGGATCCCTCTTCAGAGTTGTTCTAAATTGAAGCGAAGAAACTAAGCTTGTACAGCTCCAGTCCTTGGATGTAGGTTTGCCCTAAAGGGCTTTTCTCAGAGAGGGTGAAAGCTGAGGGCTTTCTGGTGGCAGGACTCCTGCAAGCTGGGGGAATCAGTCCTTCATCCCGAATGGGGGTCTGGGTACTGCGTTACAATGAGCTCTCTGCTGATGCTGGGGAATTCATTGGGACTGGCTCAGATAAGAGTGTAGATGGCCATGAGATCACATGATTGTGAGATTATGACTGATGTAGACTACTGAAGATTTCTTACTGACTGCACAGATACCTCTTGAATGCCACTTAGTGCATGCATGCACTGTAAATCATTACTTTAGTAACTCCTTTTAGCCTTTATTTTCAGTGTGATATTAAAGACCTGCTACCATTTGGATGAACCTTGAAAACATCATGTTGAGTGAAATAAGCTAGATACAAAAGGACAGATAGTGTATGATTTCACTTATATGAAATAACTAGAGTAAGCAACCTCTTAGAGACAGAAGTAGATTATAGGTTACTGGGAAGGGAGGGAATAATGCTTAATGAGTGCAGAGTTTCTGTTTGGGGTGATGAAAACATTTTGGTGATGGATGGTGGTGATGGTAGCACAACATTGTGAATGTAATTAATGCCACTGAATTGTATACTTGAAAGTGGTTAAAATGGGAAATTTTATGTTGCATATATGTTACCACAGTAAAAATAAAATGATATTAAAGACATTCATATTTGGAAAGAGGGTGCAAAAATAATTCTGCCAAAGAAACACGAAACAAAATAATCATTTCCTCAGAAAATATCAGTAACGTGCTGGGCATGGTGGGATAGAGACGGTCCTTTGATTGAGGAAAGGCCAGTTGCAGGGAACCAGCCATAAGGATGGGCACCATATGGGAAACAGTGTTCCCAACTCACAAAATCCAAAGGGGCATTGTAAATGGAGCTCAGTCTGGATCCTTGGCAGTCTCTGGAGGATTCTATCTGGCTCATAAGAGAGAAGTGGCAGCAATGGGGGATGCGCTTGCCATGGTCCAGTAAAAGGAAGAGTAGGAAATTTTGCTTGTAAAGACTCTGCTCACTGGTAGGAGTGTGGGGAGAGAGGAACTGAGTCTGAGTCAGGTGACTGACAAGAGTAAAGGAAGGGCTGGGTGCCCAGGCCGGAGAGGAAACCAGCTGGAGTTCGGGCTCCCTCTCAGTGGGGACCTGGAGAACACTTAGAGGGACAGATAGACTCCCAGGCTTGGGGCCACACGGCTGTAGAGCTGGAGCTCAAGACATTCCATCAGGCATGAGAATAATTGGTTAAAACTGCAAACTGATAGTTTATAGAATCTACAACTGGGTAGAACTGAGGAAGGCTAGGACTCAAGAGCTGGATTGATTCGTGCAATTCCTATTTCTCTCTGGCATTTGCTTATGTATATACATGACTATTGTTATTTCCTCTTTTCATACAGATTTGTTTTGTCCTGCTATTAAATGAAACTTTTGCTTTACAAGTTCATCCATAGTCTTTTTCTCAGTGCCTCCTGACCCCTAACTTCTGCTCTGGCTAGCCTAGTCTCCTTACCACCTCTCTTCACCAAACATGTTTAGCCCAGCCCCTGCCCTGCCCACGCTGTTTCCCTGCTCCTGAAATGAGTGTGTCCTGAATCTCTGACTCTCTGAGCCCCACCTATTCTGGAGGCTCCCCTCAATCCTTTCATGCTCACACTGGTCTCTGGCCTCCTTACATTCTGAATCCCTTTGGGGCAGTATAAACAAGTCAACTGGGATTTCGGTGTCCAAATCGATTTAAGTTGGGTCAATTCACAGAAAGCTAAAATATACTACAAAGACAGCAACTGAGAACTTTCTAATGTTTGGTTTACTTACTTGCCAACACAAGAAGTTCTTTGCATTCTTTGCTCATTTGATTTCATTCATTCATTCAAACATTTGTTGAGAATGGACATGCATCAGATACAATATTTGACATGGAAAAACAAACTCCCTGTCCTCCTGATGCGGATAGTCTATTCAGGGAAATAGGAGAGAGTCAAACAGAACAACGCCCAGCAAATGGATAATTACAAATCATGATAGTTGGGGCTGGAAAGCTTATGTGTGTGTGACACCGTGATAAAAAATGCCAAGTAGCTATGCTAGAGCACCAAACCGACAGCAGAAATGCAGGCCCCAATCTCAAATGACTTGTTTATACCATTGGGGCTAGTAGTGTTTAGAATTCACGGAAACCAGATCCAAACACTGCCATTCCCTGCCCTTCCCCTAACCATCATTCTCTCCAGGTTGTCATTTGTCTCCCAGCTTGTCTGCCCTGTCATTTTATGTGTAATTAATGCTGCCCATGATAAGAATTTCTTTGACGGGTTTCCTAACCAGTAGAGTGAATTTAGAGACCTAATTACCACATGCCTGAATTCTGGGCTTCCTTCTAAGGCCTCAGCTAGGATACTGCAGATGAATGACTTGGTCTGTGCTATTCTCTGGGGTAAGGCACTTTCGAAAATATGATTTCGATCTCCACAACATGCCAAATGCCAGCAACTGAGATCAGCCTCTGAAACAGAGAATGTGTGGCTTTCTGTACTTAACACAACCCTGTTTTGCTCTTTCATTTCTGCCTTAGACAGACAACCCCAGGAAGACAAACAGCTCAGCTTGGAAATCTTTCCTAGGCAGGCTTCAGTTCATTTTTTTTTTTCCTTTTTAGTAATGGGAGGTGGTGGGGGTGGAGAGGAGATACAATTGGCTGAATAATTAGTGAGATATTGCTTGTGTCTTAAAGTAATTTGAGCTTTCAGGTTTGCACAGGGAATATGGATCAACAAAAGCAGTGATGATAATAGTATTTGCCAAGCATCTCTGTGTGCTAGGCATTGCATAAAGCACAACCAAGTATGCTGGTTTCTTTTACTGTTCCTACTTTACAGATGATTAAACTGAGTCTTGGCACTTAAGTAACTTTCCTATTAGCTGGCATAGCTGGGACTCAAATGCAGGGTTCTTGGACTCCAAAGCTAGTACTCTCCACAATAAAATCCAATATTCTGTCAGTGATATGAAGCTCTGGCTGGAATTCTTGGCCAGATTTAGGATATGAGAAAGAGAGTACCCATAAAACCATAATTTTTTGAGGGTTTCAAGCAGGAGTGGCAAAAACTAAAAAAATATGTTTTAAAAGAATGCTGAATTATATTGATTGTGATTTTTGGCATATTTTAAGTCAAATGATAACCCAAGCCTTGTGTTAGTAATCCCTGGGATCGTGGTTACTATATTGTTCTAGTCAGAGCAAGTTTTCATAGAAACACAGAGCTCAAGATGTCTTGTCTAGTCTAAGCCCTTGTCCCTCTGCTGACATCCACCTAATCTGTCCATGGCAGGTAGTTCCTGCTACTCCAGTCAGAAGTGTACCTGTGGATGAAAATTCCATGACCCTCTTCACTGACCCATTCCAGTCCATTTGTTAGAATCTTAGCATGACTCTTGTTTCTGTCTTCAGAAACATTAAGCCATCTCCCCCTATATGAAGACATTTGTTAGCATAATAATAATAACAGTGATTATTTACATTTGTAAAGCATATTCTACTTTATAAAGCTCATTCACTTACAGAATGAAATGAAATCACATTTCAGTTAAGTAAGGAAGGGATTTGTTAACTTATTTACTCAGCAAACATTTATTGTGTCCTCTATTTGCATTAAAATGTCAATTCCATTTTATAGGTGAGTAAACTGAGTCACAGAACAAATCACTTCATGTCTCTCAGCCTTCTAATGCCAAGTTTGGGGCTTTTTCTAAACCTCCAAGTGATCTCTTGTTTGAACGTCAGGCCATGTGTCTCTTTTCCTAAACCAAGGAAAATTATGAAAGCCGACAACACACAGGAGCACCCGAGTTTCATTTCATGTATGTTTTAGTTTCCTAGGCTGTTCAAAGCAGATACCATGAAATGGGTTGGCTTTAAATAACGGGAATTTACTAGCTTACAGTTTGAGGCTATGAGAATGCCCAAATGAAGGCAGCATCAAGGCGATGCTTTCTTCCATAATTCCAGCTGCTGGTGATGCTTGGCTCCTCTGCCACATGGCAAGGTACATAGCTTTGTCTGCTGGGCTCTCCCTTCTCTTCCAGGTTCTGTTTATTTCAGCTTCTTGCTTCTGTGACACTCTTTCTCTCTCTCAATCTCTCTCTCTATTCTATTTATAAAGGACTCCAGTAAGAGGATTAAGACCCATCCTAATTAAAGTGAGCCATACCTTGATTGAAGTAACCTCATCAAAAGATCCTACTTGCAATGGGTTTATACTCACAATAATGGATTATGTTTAAGAACATGTTTTCCTAGGATACGTACAGCTTCAAACCATGACACTATAGACAGTTTCTATGCCATTTTGCATTAATCAGAAAATAATTCCTTTTCTTTGAAGCATGATGTGTGTTTTTATTTTCTTTATGGAAAGTTAGTGTAACTGCTTAAACAGGAGAGCTTTTGGTTAAAAATAATAATAATAATAATAAAAACCTGGAAGGTAATGGGTACTTAAAATATGAGTTAAAAAATTATATGTAGGGTTATAATTATCAGCCCAAAGCACTTATCCAAATGTTCTTGTTTAAAAATCCAGGAACTTTGGCTGCATTTGGTTTTGTAAAGAAGTTAAGGATTTTCAAAGATAAATAATTTAGCATTTTGTGTTGCCTGATCTCTGGAGTCTGGGGTAACCAGCCTCCATGGAGACACCTAATGATCCCACCTCCTGGCATTCCCACCTGTGTTGTAGCCCCCTCCCACAGTGGACAGCATTGACTTGCATAACAGATAGGATGGTTAGAAAAATGACAGTGTGACTTCCAAGGCTAGATCTAAATGAAATGTGTGGTCATGAACTTAGTGGCTTAAAACTATACCCATTTATTTTCTTACTCCTTTCCTGAGTTAGAAGTCTGGGCATAGGGTGGCTTAGCTGAGTTCTCTGGTTAGGGCCTCATGAGGCCAAAGTCAAGGTGTTGACAAGCCAAGCCCTTATCTGGGGAATAATCTCTTCCAGGCACATTCAGGTTGTCGGCGGAGTTTACTTCTGTGTAGTTGCTGGCTGTTGGCTGGGTGCTACTCTCATCTCTCAGCTCCTAGAGGCCACCTATATTCCTTGGCCTCTGGACTCAAATTCCTGTGCTTTGAATCACTTTGCATTTCCCTTCTGCCTCCTCTCTCTGACTTCCTCTTCTGCCCTCCATTCCTGCTTTTAAGGGCTCATATGATTACATTGGACCCACCAGGAAAATCCAGGATAATCACAGGGGCCAAATATTCTGCAACCATAAACCTAAAGTGTCTTTACAGTAGTGTGTGGTTTGTCTTGATGGAGATAGTGTAGAATGGCATTTGTGTGGATTTCTCCCCATTTCTGCCACAGAATTTGGTAGATGGAATTAATGAAATTGGGACTACATGGTCTCAAACTATTTAAAACAATGGCACTCTCATACCATTACTTATGAGTGGTAGAAGCTCACATTAAAGCCCTGGTTCCCCGAGGATCCAGTAGTGCTCATTGAATCAGGTTCACAAAATGGAGAGAGGAGAAAAATGTGTTTCGTGAAGACAGCTGCCAGTCTCAGCACACAGCTGTCCCTTTGGAGTTGTCCGTCACTTACTTGTGAATGCTTGTCCTCTTTCACAGGAAGGCCTCCTCTTGGGTGTTTGTACAAGGGAATAAATAGGCTTTCTGTAAAAGGGAGTCTCCTTACTTGGGACTCTGGAATTTCCTCCTTGTATTCCCAAACCTCTGGTGCTCTTCCTCTCCTTTTGATGTGTCCAGGAGAAGAATGTCATACCACCTGCAGGAGAAGTAGTGATTTCAGAGAAAAAAATAGAGGTAATTCTTATTCATTACATTTAGTTTGTTCATTCATTCATTCATTCATTCATTTCCTTACTCTTAGATCAAAGATTTGGGAACACTCTTTGGGAGTTGTGTTTAGGTCCGTTTCCCCCTTTGTTTTCTCATTTTGGAGACACTGCACTCACTTTAAAAAATCCTTTTTCAGATAAGCATGGGATGTATTTTGAAGATTCTTTTTTAGTGCATGTTTGCATAGTAAAACACCAATTCTTTACCAAACGTGTTTCACTATGACCACATACCCTCAGTGCATGTGACACCTGATTAATGTGCATGGAAACCAGGATTCTAGGGAATACATTGGGAAGTGGTGGGTGAGAGCCCAGAACAACAGTGAGGTTAAGTCTGCTGAGGAAGTACAATTAAGAGGAGTCTTGGGGCTCTAAAGGATTAATGCCTGGTGCCCTGGAACAGCTGTGAAATTAATGCACCTTTTGAGGAATGAGAAGGATTTAGATTGTGAAGAGCTTATAAAGCTGGGTCAAGGGTTGGGGATGATCATGGATAGAAACACTGAGGAAAATACAGCCACAGAATGTCATGATTATATCTACAAGGGAAAAGACAAATCTCCTAGAGCCTAGGTTTATGCAAATAGCTCCATGCCTTATCCTTCCGAGGCCTCCTCTGAAGCTGTCTTCAGAACTTGTTACAACTCAGAACTTCTTGAGTTGACTCTCAAGAAGTGCAATTTTATGTCTAATCAAAGTAAAATCTCTTTGTTGAGCACTTATCACTTGCAAAGTCTGTTAGGGGGAGTGGATAATAGTTAAGTATGAGCCATGTTCTCTGCAAAACCCATGTAGAATTGCTGATAAAAGGATTGGGAATCATATTTTGCATTAGGTACATTCATGATGATATTAAAGCGTATGATGGTTTATTAGAAGCAGAATGTGATCAATCCTTGTTCACATCCCCCGATGTCACAGGAAGAAGCAGGTTTGAAGGCATTTGAGGAGAAATAGGTGAGACTTTAGAGAAGATTTGACATAAATAGCTAAGCTCCGAAAAAAGAGAATATTCTCACGTTTTGAACTTTCATTTATTAATGTACCTCATGAACATTTCTATTGCAGGTAATGGCATTTAATAGCCACTCAACCATACAATTGAGATAACTCAGAGTCAATTTTGAGTCTCCTATTTTCTTAACCTTTCAAAGCCTGAGTCTTATCTTTCTACTTCCAAAATGTCTCTAAAATCTACCCTCTCCTACATATTCTAGTATCACCGTCCTAGATTGGTTCCTCATTATCTTTTGGTTGGTTATAGAAATAACCTCCTAATGGTTTTTGTTACTCTCCCTTTTTACCAAATCCAACCCTCCTCCTAGTTTGCCGCCAATTATCCATCTTACATAGAGACCTGGTTATGTCACCACCTCGTTGCCATCCTTCAGAGGTTCTCCATACTTGTAGGGTGAAGCCCTAAACTCAACCTGACATTTCTAAGCCCTTCATTAACTGGACCCATCTGGCTTTTCAGTTTCCTCACCTGCACAACCCACATTAGTCTTCAATTTTGCCATCTCTGCCAAGCACCTTCCCTCCAAGGCAATTATCTCTGCCCCAAATACTCCATTCTCCCTCTTTTCTATCAAGCAAACTCCTATTCATCTTTCCATTTCTATCTCTCTAGGCAGCCTTCTCTGGTTCATATCTGCCTTCTTCCACTCCAACCCCTGTTCCTCATTTATATCCTGGTATGATGATAACAGTGATAATAATGGCAATTTCCATTAATTGACTAAGTATCAGGCTTGGCAACACACTTGCACTGTCTCACTTAATCACTCAATGACTGTATGAGTTAGACATTATTATTCCCACATCGCAGATGAAGAAACGGGCTCAGAAATAATTTAAGTGGCTTTCATAAGTTTCCCAGCTGGTAAGTGGCAGAGCACACATTCAAACCCAAATCTTTAGGACTCCAGAGCAGAGACTGGACTATTTACTGTTACTTTCTATGGCCTTCTGCAAAAGATAATAACAGGAATGATCTCAGGGAGTAGACTCTCTGGTGCAGCTCTCTCTCTCCCTATGAGTTCTGAGGACTTCTTTTCTACAAGCATCTACAACAGTGCATGATTCACAGCAGTTTCTTAATGGATGTTTTTTGAGTGAAAGAATGAAAGAACAAATGAATGACTGATTTTAATAAAGACTTAGCTGGGTTGAGTACAGAGTATATATATATATATTTCATAATAATGAAAAATATATATTCATTATTATGAAATATAATAGTTTGAAATTTTTTATGTTGGGAATGATTAATCCAGGAAACAGATAGGAAAGAGCGAATGCAGAGAATGAGTTAGATTTTTATCACTTTGTTGTGTATATGTATCAGTTAGGGATAGCTGCAAGTAACAACCTAAACAAAGAACTTGAAGTGGCAATTGCTGTCATTGGTTAAGTACTAGTACCTCTGTAATTCCCTTTGTTTTTCCGCGTGCGTGTTTCCTCATGGTTACAAAATAACTGCTGTAACTCCAGACATCACATTCACTTTTAAAGCATGAGAAGGAGGAAATAGGAGTCATGCCAGTCATATCTTTTCCTTGTTACAAGAGTCCCCAACAGACCTCCACCTGCAACTCATTGGCCAGAACCATGTCTCAGAGTCACTCTAACTGTCAGGGAATCTGGAAAATATATCTGTCATCTGGGATTAGGCATAGATCCACCCAGGTTCTGTTAACAAAGAAGAGGGGGAGTGAAATAACAAGTAGGCAACCAACAGCACTGGTCACATCATGTATGTTGTTCTTCTTAATTGGTCAGACTGACTTTATGCCTCAGTCATCATAATGTTGTCCTTCCAGAATTTCTATGCTCCAACAAGAGGAGATGTTCAAGATGCTAAGAGATGGAGAGATATTTTAAAGATTAACTAAATGATAATTGGAGGTGAGGGGCTGAGCTCTTATCATTAACCATGGAAGTTATTTAAGTTCTTTAAGCTTCAGTTTTCTCCTCCATAAAATGAGAATATTAATGGTGACATTGCAGGATTAATGTGCAAATTAAATGAAGTAATGTACTTTTGTCCAGAATATTGGAAATGCAATAAATGTTAGCTATCACTATTACTTAATTATTATTATTTTCGAAGAAGGGATGTTTGTCTCCAATTGACAGAAGAAATTTAATTGTGGGAGATGGGATCAGTGGACCTATCTCTTCCTTCCTGATATTAAAGATGTAAGAATACTGAATATTTTCCCATTGACTGTCTTCCAAGATAGTCCTTTGCTTTCTCCACTCTGCTTTTGAATTTTTGTCAATTATGTTGATTCACTAATCCTAAACAAAAAAATCCATTTGTGGATTGTAGCACAAATCAAGCCCTCTGAAGTCAGTTGCTATTCAGTCAATTCAGGAGTTGCAAACTTTTTCTATAAAGGGCCTAGTAGTATCTATTTCAGGCTTTGTGGGCCATGTGATCTCTATTGGCACTACTAAGTTTTGTCATTGTAGCACCAAAGCAGCCATACATAGATGAATGAGCATGGCCGTGTCCCAACAGATCTTTATTTATGTACACTGAGATTTGAATTTCCTGTAATTCTCGCAAGTTACAAACTATTGTTTTTCTTAGGTCCTTTTCAACCATTTAAAAGTGTGGAAACCATTCTTAGCCTGTGAGCTCTATAAAAATAGTTGGAAGTAGTTGGTTGGCACATAAGACATAGTTTGCAACTTAATGTCATTGTCATCTTTTCCAGGACAATAAGCTAAAGTTGTTTCTTCCCTTACCCCTGGCATCTGCTTCCCCAATCAAAAACTGTGGATCTCAGTATTACCAAGTGGAATTTTAAAGTGTAAATTACTAATTCCAATTATTGGAATAAAGGCACAGGATTCAAGAGCAAACAAATTTATATGTAAATAAATAATGTAGCTTTAGATAAATACAATTCAATAGAATGAGAAAGTTCTCAGGCTATGAGGGGGGCAAGAAATAATAATAGCATACCTTCAAGAGGTAGTGAGCAAAATTCACCTTAGCATGTCTGCCTCATCTCTGGGCATATATAATGCAGGACTAAAATACCCTCGCGTATTTTGCAACACAAAGAACAGTGGTTTGACTTGTAGAATTCCTCCAGGAGTAAATAAATGCCAAATTGATAGCTCAAGAACAAAAAATGAGACCATGTTTGTCCCTTCCTTTTGTTCAATTTCTTCACTCTTCCAAACCAATTACTAAGGCCTCACCACCACTTCTGGACAGCAGCCTTGAAGTCTTGAAACTCATTATGTCAGGTTGAAAATAAGAGACAACAGCTGTCAGCCAGCATTTGATACCTTTGACTTGTTTCCATGTAGCGAAAAAAGCATGCTTGCAAGCTGTACAATTGAGAGCATTCACTGTTTTTTTTCTGCTAAGGGTTCTGAGCAGCTCTGAGATAGCATTGCTCTCCCCTAAGCTGTTTTGCACCAAAACATACCTGCTAGTTTTTTTTTTCCTGAAGATACAGCGGCATATTCAGTATTATTTATGTTCCTGAAACAAGGCAGACATAGAATTTCTGGATATAACATTTATAGATTAGAAAAATAGTGCTTTTATAACGATGTAAAGATATATCAATCTTTACTCATTCTTCCTCCATCTGTATTCCATATGGAAAGCACAGGTGGGATTTGAAATGATTTCACTGTAGACAGTTACACTATTTCTGAGGCTAGGTGGGATTTCCACATGATTCAAGTATGAAAATAAGACTTAAGATTACAGTGAATGCATGCTATATTTTACTTATCTGTCAGTTCCTACCCTTTTTTATACATATATGATTTTAGAATTTTTCTACCTTCTTAGCCCCAAAGCCTTTCCCACTTTGCAGTCTCTGTATTGTAATGGACATGAGCCATTCAAATAATTGCTAACATTTATTGAATGCTTACTACACCAAACACTCCAAAGCAGCCCTTTGTGATAAGTTGTTATTGTTCCCTTTTTGAGATGAGGGAATGGAGATAATGACAGTGGATAATTTGCTGATGTAAATGGAAGGGACAGGTTTCAACTCCTAGCCTTGATGACTACCTTCTATGCTCTTAAACACCACCGTACCAATTCTGCTGTGCTTCTGTCTCAAAGCTGGCAGTTTTCAGTGTGCATTGGAATCACTTGGAAGGCTTGTAAAATCTGCATCTGGGAGTTTTGATTCAGCAGATACAGGATGGAGCCCACATATGTGCATTTCTGATAATCTCACAGAGGATTCCGCTGCTGTTGGCTATAGGACCACATTTTGAGAACCACTGCCATAGGTTATCCTCAAGCCAGTAACATTATCTTATTTGTCTAATTGTTTAATATGTGTGTAAAGGCTTTGAAGGTAAAAATGCTACCTCAATGTAAAGTGTGGTGCTCTGTAGAGCATAATTTGAGCCAACGAAGTGTCATTTCACAGGTGTACACAGTAAAAACACATACACACACAGAAATACATAGATACAAGAATAAATGTATACTACTTCAAGTTTCCATTTAAAGACTCTCACTGTTTTGTCAGCTTGTTTGTGCCCAAGGATTGTGAGGCATCTTCCTGTGATTGGCAAGTTAATCTCTTAAGGACCAAACTGGTTTTCTTAAACAACATAGTGAGGTGCATGGCACTGAGTGTGAATTCAAACTCAAAGAGATCCTACTGAATAGAGTTCACAGCCAAAGTAGGTGGCCACCAAAGGAGATAGCTGTTCCATGGGTATAACCCCAGGCTCAGGAGGGGGCAGATATTTTTAAAAAGATAACATGGTGAGCCAAAGTGGAAAGGGAGAAATGCCTAGGAAGAAATTTTTGAATAAAGATTGTTTTTCACAGATGATTCTCAATGTGTGATGATAAGCTTTCTTTTGAACTCTGTTTATTTATAACTATCATCTCTCTTCCTTTGAAATTTTCTCTTTTTTTTAATATCCAGTTATAGAATGCTGAAAATACCTGAGAGGTTAAAAAAAGATCATTATATGCTTCATTGCTATTCTTTGTCATTGTTCTTGCTGCACGCATTGAAAATGTTGGCGGTGTTAGCCAAGACAAATATTTTGATTTTTGACACTACGTAGTAATGTTAAAAAATCTGCCATGGTTCCTTATTGTCTGCAGGAAAAACACCCAAACTGCTGAACTAGGTGGACCAAAAGTTTATTAATCTCTTTTCAAAGTATCAGGGACCGTGGCAGGCACGTCTTTATTTAAAGAGATATATTCAATTCTTTTCCTGCCCTCAAAGGATTCAACCTAGAAGATTTGAGATCTCAAATAGAGAATTGTTAAGAAAACTTCCCAGAGATGGTGGAATTTGAACTGGGTCTCGTAAAATAAATGAAAGTTGATCTGGCACAGAAGGAAAGAATTTTGGCATTCGTTACCCATGCATTCAACAGATATTTATGGAGCATTTATTAGGTGGTGTTTAAGTTTTGGGATAAATAGTTAGTAAACTGTGGTATCTGCCATTTTGGAATTCAGAGTTTGTTGGAGACAGAAATCAAACAAAAGAATACTGCAGATCATTACTCCATTCCTGTCATGGATAGGAAATGGTTGGAGGTGAAATCCAGAGCCCTTAACAAATACCCTGGGAAGTTTATCTATGTTTACTAAAATCAATATCATATTCTGTTATCTTGGACATACTTGGTGCTCAGAAAATTTTGAGTGATATTTTAAGTATGAACAGAATCACAAAAACTTTACAATCATCTTACACACACACACACACACACACACACACAGACACACACACACACACACACACACACACACACATATTGTTCTGAACCTGAAGAAACTTACCCGATTCTATGACCAAAAATATTGGGTAACAAAAACTAACATATTGTTGGAATAAAACAGAAGTTATACAGCATTATATATTTATCATTACTTTCTACCTGGATCCTTAATCTGTGATCTGTGTCTATTATTACTCAAGGTAAAATCCACAAGGAGGTTTTTTTGTTTGTTTGTTTGTTTGTTTTAGATAATGTTGGAGGATAAGAATTCAACTTTTGCCTTAACTTATTTTTCTGCTTTTCCTTATTTCTTCATATATATTAGCATGACTGTTGTGTCACTTTTCTACTTCCCTTGAGGTTGAATTTTCAGAGCTCCCAGATTCTCTTTTCAAATTGGCAAATGCCATTGAATTTTAATTTTCATCATCTTCACAAAAAAATATATAATTTTTTCTCTCTTCTGAGTTGGTTGCTCCTTTCAAAGTATGACCAGAGTTTTGTCATCATGAAAAGCAAACTGAATCAGATAGAAATAGACCTCTTGACTCCTGACTTGCTTCCTCCTTTCTTACTGTTCTGTGTATACTGTGGAGAATTTATCCTTCTGGTTTGGTACAAGTTATACAAATGACTGCAACTCTCTTCTTTGTGCTGAGCAAGGTCAATACATGTTAGTCACTCAGACTGCCTCGGGTACACATTTAGAAACTGTAGCTTGTCTCCTCTCTTTTTAATAAGGGGAAATTTCATGATAGCATTGGAAAATTAGCATCACTAATCTGTGAGCACTCTACCTGCAGGCACACGAAAAACCTAAATGCATTTTCCTATCATTCATGAGCACCTAATTGGTAAAAATGTAATGCCAAGAGGAATAGCATAATCAGGAATTCCCAAGGGAAAATCAACTAGAGCTGATCAGAATTATCTCTCAATCCAAAAGCTTTGTGTTTATCTTGCACTGACTGCATAACAAACTGCTCAAAAGTTTAGTGACATAAAATAACCAATTTATTATGCTCATGGTTTTGTTGGTCAGGAATTCAGAAAAGGCACTACAAGGATGGATTTTCCCTGCTCTGTAATGCCTGGGTCCTCAGCTGGGAAGTCTGGAAGTCTGGCATTAGTTCTGGAATCATCTGAATTTGTCACCATTCACATATCCAGTGGTTGATACTGGTCATTGGCCAGAATATCATCATACCCATGGACTCTCTGTGGGTTTGCTATGCATGGGCCAGTTTGGGATTCCTTGCAGCATGTTGGCTTGGTTTCAAGAGGGGTCTTCCTCAGACAGCAAGGCAGGAGTACATGACATTTTTATGATCTAGCCATGGAAGCCACATAGAGTCACTTCTGTCATACTTTGTGGGTTGTAGCAGTCACAAAGGTCCACCCAAGTTCAAGGGGAGGGGACCTAGACTCCTCCACTAGATGGGAAAGATATCAAAGTCACATTGTGAGAACAGCATGTGGAATGACAGATATTGTGGTAGACACCTTTGGAACATACAATCTGCCCCAAAGTTTCACTCATGAATGTCCTGAGGGGTCATGGAGATTATCCTAGAAGAAAGAAAACAGAAAGGACTGCCACACATTAGGGGCATGCAGACCTAAAATATCTAGGTAAAAGTTCTGGAATCCGGAAAGATTTGTGTTTAAATTCTGACTTTTCTGGCTGTGTGACTTTGGGGGACTCATTAACCTCCTGAGCCTCAGTTTTCTTACCTAGAAAATGGGGCTGTGAGTAACATCTATCTCATTGGATGTGTTGAGGGCTAAATGAGGCCTCACATGTAAAGCATTCAGCATGATGTCTAACAAATGCAAGTGCAAATGATGAGGAGGAGGAGGATGGTTGATGTTGCATCTATATTTCACCCCTGTTGGGACTTGAATGTTGAAGGACAATGAGACATCACTCTAACCACTAATAGCAGGGAGCAAGGTCATGTTTGGTAAGGATGTGATAGGTTAATAGGTTTCATTAAGTGAAAATTACACCGAGTGGAAAAAGTTCTGGTCACAAAGTTTGGAACTGAATTCTGGTCCTACTGTTCACTAATTTATGATCTCAGGAAGCCAACCTCCTGTATTTTGCTTCGTTATCTGTAAGATATAATCAATTATTACTTCCTTGTCCTCCTATCCTCAAATGAGCTGTGACTATGGAAACAATTTGTAAATGGGTGTACAATTGTTTTATAATTATACTAATGCAATTTGTAAGGGAATCCTGGTACAACAGGGTTAACAAAGCTGAAGCAACTTAGGTAAGATATAATAACTCATATTGACACTACTCGGTTTGAGGCACTTGATTTGATTCAGGTTGAATCCTCCCGAGATCCCTGTAGGTGCCATTTTTACCCACAGCTAATTTTAAATGGGAGAACTAGGGCATAGAGAGTTGGCATAGTTTATCAAAGGTCACACAGTTGTTGGGGAATAGAGACTGGATTAGAACTCAAGTCTTTTGTCTCTATAACCCAACCCTTATTTCCTGCACCCCAGCCTCTGCCCCTGAAAAGCCACACAGGCTCCAGTCCTTGGCCAGGCTTCTTAAAAGTGCGTGCATTGGTAAGCGTTGAACTCTGTCAATGCAGCCCATCCCTGTTATCTAAAAGCAACATAGCAGCACTGAGAAGAAGGAGAGTGCTTCCTTCTTAAAGAAAGGACTTAGTGCCCTTTCAGTTCCACAAGAGGAAGTCAGGAGCACATTCCTTTTCCGAGGGCAGGAAGAGGGCAGGATCTGATGCTTTCTTAACTCACTTGATAGACAAGGCAGTCAGCCGTGTTCTGTCCCTCAGTATTGGCATTCAATGATGAAATAGATCCCCAAAGTTTCAAGCCAGCAATGAATCCTGTCTTCATTGGTTTGTTTAATTGGTTGGTTTTACTTAGTTTTATTTATTGGGAATTTGAAAATCAAAGGATATCAAAGAGTAAAGTTAAATCTGTTAGATATATGTTTTTCTCAGTGTTATGTTTCCATATTTCTAATAGCAAGTGAAGTGATTTTATCCATGATTTTGGATGGAGGTAAGATTTGTACTTTCTCCATCTGTCTTTCCTGTTGAGAAACTGTGAGGAGACTGATTATGCAGAGAAAGTACTCTCACTAAATGCATTAATATTTGTTGAGCCATTATCATATGTTGATGTGTTGGGGTTATCTAAACATACTGCATGTAATAATTAATTTAATTCTCTCAGCAACCCAAAGAGGAAATGGGCTTGGGCATATTTGGGCAGGGAGTTTTTGTGACTCCAATACCTAGAGTTTGCATAGGTTAGTATGAAATAGAGACACATCCCAAAGTAATTTGGACAGAGAATATATATATATATATATATATATGTATATGTGCAGGGCCCCCCTGAGAAGCAGGGGGAAATTGCAGAGGTGTTGGGCTTCCTCACCTGGATGGTTGCTGATGTTCTCACAAACATTGAGGACTGGCGGTTTGATGTGCCAAGCTCTCTGTCAGGGGACTTGCCCTTATGAGGCTCATTGCTACAAAGGAGGGGCTAAACCTGCTTATAATTGTGCCTCACAGTCTCCCCCTGAGTACCTCTTTGTTGCTCAGATGTGGCCTTCTCTCTCTAGCTAAGCCAATTCAGCAGGTGAACTCACTGCCCTCCCGTGAACGTGGGATCTGACACCCAGGGGTGTACATTTCTTTGCAATGTGGGTTGTGACTCCCAGGGAGGAATCTGGATCCGCCATCGTGGTATTGGGAACATCTTCTTGGCCAAAAGGAGGATGCGAAATGAAACGAAATAAAGCTTCAGTGACTGAGAGATTCCAAATAGAGCTGAGAGGTCACTCTGGTGGGCATTCTTATACACTATATAGATAATCTTTTTAGGTTTTAATGCATTGGAATAACTAGAAGTAAATACCTGAAACTATCAAACTCCAACCCAGTAGTCTTGACTCTTGAAGATGATTTTGTAGTAATGTAGCTTATAAGGGGTGACAGTGTGATTGTGAAAACCTTGTGGATCGCACTCCCTTTATCCAGCGTATGGATGGATGAGTAGAAAAATGGCAACAAAAAACTAAATGAAAAATGGGGTGGGGGGGGGATGATTTGAATGTTCTTTTTTACTTTTATTTTTTTATTCTTATTTTCACTTTTTCTGGTACAAGGAAAATGTTAAAAAAATAGATTGGGGTGATGAATGCAGAACTATATGATGGTACTGTGAACAACTGATTGTACACTTTGGATGATTGTATAGTATGTGAATGTATCTCAGTAAAATTGAATTAAAAAAAAAAAGTCATCTACCTCCCCTGGTGACATCCAGACATACTACAGAGAAGTGCTCTTAAAACTACTTACTGTTGTTGACAATTTAAAGTTCCATTAGAAAGAGTTCTTTTTTTTTTTTCCTCGATTATTCCAAGTGCCTTGCAGCAGATTTGAACTTTCCCATTGTCCATTTACAATATAGATTATGCTAAAATCTAAAATTTTAGAATATGAGGTTTGGACAGAACTTAAAATTGTTGCGTGTGCCTAAATCAGGAGCTGCCTCTAGGTAGGATGAGACTACCTGTGTTACAGTGACAGTCATTGCCTGGTGCATTGAAGATGCTGGATGCTTTTAATAAATATGAAGATCTGCACAGCATAATAATCTTACAAAATGATGAAAGCATTGCAGTTTAACAGAATAATCAAACTTCATAAAAATGATTTCTTCCACCTTAAAAAATAATAGGGATTGACCAAATGGGTGATTCTAGAGTCAGCTAGTCAGCTATGTAATCTGGTACAACAAATCTGGCAGTGTTACCTATATATAACGTGATTTTAAAAAAAAATAATAAATCTTTTATTTTCAGTCAAGGAAATAACTTAAGAAAAGCAATTTTTAGTTCAATTCAGAATCGATTTAAAATTCTGTATGGGTGTTTCCCAAGAAAATTGCTGACTAGGACAATTTTCTTCTGCTTGCTGGGTCCTTCCATTGGCGTACATTGTAATCAGAGAAATGTGAAGAGTTTTCATTGATGACTTCGCCATAAAATATGACCCACATATTTCTTTATCCATTGATGGCACACCTTCCTCTGTAGTGTAAGCCGGTCATGTCTACTTTTAATTGGAGGTCTGACAGTTTGGATAACTGTACCTTGTAGGGTTATGCAAGAAAATACTTGTGATGTACAAACCAGTGTATTTAAAATGTCTTTCTACCTAGAAGGCTTGTTAAGACATGGAATTTTGCAGAAGGCTTCAGAAAAACACCTGCTCACATTGTTCATGGTTTATCTGTTGGGCTCCCTTAAAGACAGGACATGCAATGAATGGTGGCTGTAAAATTCTCATGGGGTGGACATCCTTTGTTAGTTTTTCTTTGACAATCTCATTAGAAGCAAATATCCAAGCTGTGGCCTTGTTTTATTCACAGCTGTGGGATCCCACTTCTGAAAGTGCTTATTGGTTCCAGGGAAGGCCACAGAAATCCCACACATAGATATGTGGTTTTTCTGCTTTTATGGTACCTTCACCTGCAAACCTCACCCCCACCCCATTACTCAGATTAAGCAAATGAGCCCAGACTTCTGCTGGATAAAGAGAAACCTTATTGTCTTTATGACTAGTTGCCAACAGTTGGGGTCCTTCCCATGTAGTCTCTCTGGAGATGTTATCTCAGACAGACAAGATAAACAGCTGTGCCTTCACCAGATCCTGTGGAAATCATTTATTTCCCATGTTTGTCTCCCCTGCTAAGGAGGAAATGGTTCAAGGATGGGTTTGATGTCCTATCCATCTTAGTATGCCCTGCCTGGCACACAGCAGGAGGTCAATAAATGTTGGTTAAGGTGGACTTAATATAATTTGCAAAATTTGATCCCTTTAAATGGGTTCATTCAATTGTTTGTTTTCTTTCATTTATTTAACAGTAGTTTATCAAGAACTTATTCTTTTCCGGGCTGCTGGCTAGGAACTAAGTATATAGTAAAAATTGAGACAGACTAGGTCCCTATCCTAGTAATAGAATTCCAGGCTCATCTGGAAAACTAATGGCCTCACCAGAGCTTAAATGCATGCCCTTGGCAAAGCAAAAGTGTTTTTACTTTTCCTAGAAATGTGTTGGCAGGGGCAGAGTGCAGAAATGTTGTCATTTCTTCTAGATACTCACCCTTCCAGAAAGATATTCTGCTACTTCATAAAATAAAACAAAATAAAATAAAAGGCACCATGAGAAAAAACAAAAACAAACTAACTTTTCAAACCCTGTAACTAGGATCTCCCCTAAATTTTGAGGTACTTGAGGTAAGAGAACAAATGGAGGCCCACCTGTTACATAGGTATAAAGATTTAAAATTATAAACACCAACATAAATTAAAATGTTAATTAAAGTAAATTCTGCATTCTCACTGTGACAGATATTCCCTCATAAGGGCTTAAGGGCTAGATCTAAATTTAGAATTCTTGAACTCCTTGTAGTTGGGAGCTTGAACATAGAAGTGCCTGTCGCTTCAGGCCCAGGACACAGCTGCCCTTTTCTCTTTCCAACTTGGCTGCCCCCAAAACCATGAGGGGCCTTGTGTACCTAGTCCACACTTCTAGGATCTGTCACCCTTCACAGCTGCCACTTGGTAACCCCTTGAGGCCAGGGTAACACACAGATGACACATTCTACCCTTAAGAAGAGAGCCCTGGGCAAGAGGCCAGCATGGGCCCAGGAAATGGGCTTGGGCATATTTGGGCAGGGAGTTTTTGTGACTCCAATACTTAGAGCATGGTCTAGAAGCACTGGGGCCTTGGGTGAGCATGTCCCTTGGCCAAATAGGGATGGGTGTGCTCAGAGGACAGTCAGAATGGAGGACCTATAAGGGATGAAGCACCTGTTTTGCAGTTCTAAGGGAAATTCTACCAGTAACAGCGGTTTTCAAATTTAAAAATTAGCAGAGATGAAACTTTTCAAGCAACAGTATTATGTGAATTCCTAATCCATAAAACAGGTAAAAGTAGGATGCTCGTTTGGATGTCAGTACAAAGAAGCCTAAAATGTACTCTGGATTCCTCCCTTGCTTCATCTTGCCATACCCTCCTTCACCCCAGCATCCACTCAAAGCCAGATGCACATTTGGGGAACCTTAGGACTCTGAGTTTGGACCAGAGCAGGTGTCAATCTCCTGTGGGGCTTGTTAGAACACAGATGGCTTCTTTCCTTCATCTGCCTACCCTCTGCTCCCAGAGTTTCTGTTTCAGTAGGTCTAGAATGGGACCTAAGAACATTCCCAGGTAATACTGACTCAGAGACCACACATTGAGATCTGCTGGATTAGAGAATGATGCCTAAGAATCCAACCTATGTTAATTCCCATGTAAACTTCCAGAGCTTATTGGTTTTCACTGAAACCATCCAAGTGATGTGTATCAATTAGATGTAATGTAGAAACAGCAAAAGAGGAAGGACTTTGTCAGGCAAACTCTGGAGTCTACTGCTTCTTTGGTATTTGACATCATTTTTTTCCCATGATCTTGTATCTGGATACCAGTGACATGCTCTGTGTTTTAGTTTCCTGGGCTGCTCAAAGTAGATACATGAAATAGGTTGATTTAAATAATGGGAATTTATTAGCTTAGAGATTGATGCCAAGAAATTATCCAACTCAAGGCATCATCAAGGTGATGCTTTCTTCCTGAAGACTGGATGCTGGCGGTCCTTGGCTCCTCTGCCACGTGGCGAGGCACATGGCAGTGTCTGCTGGTCTCTCCTTTCTTTTCCAGGTTTCATTGATTCCAGTTTCTTTCTTTCTATATATATATAGAGAGAGAGAGAGAATATATATATATATATATTCATTCCATTTACAAAGGACTCCAGTAATAGGATTAAGTCACATCCTGAATGAGGTAGGTCACACCTTAACTGAAGTAGCCTCATTAAAAGATCCTACTTAAATGGGTTTTCACCCAAAGGAATGGACTAAAGAACAAGTTTTTCTGGGGTATGCACAACTTCAAAACACCACAGTCCACCCTCTGAAACCCAAAATACATGTTCTTTCTATATGCAAAATACATTCATTTCATCACAGTATCCCAAAACCTTAAATCATTTCTGTAACAATACTGAGTACAAAGTCTCGTCAAAATCGGTTATGGGTGTGGTCTGTCCTGGGGCAAAATTCCCCTCTGTCTGTGGACCTGTGAAACCTAGACAAAATTATCTGCTTCTGATAATGCAATGGAGGGAAAGGCATAGGATAAACATTCCCATTCCCATAGGAAGAAATTGAAAGGAAGCAGGATTCACAGGTCCCAAACAATTCTGAAACCCAGTAGGGCATACTCCATTAGATTTCAAGATCTGAGAGTCACTATGGAAAAATATTTCATCCTTCAGTCCTGTTGAAGTCCTGTTTCCAAGTATTGGGGTCCTCTTTCCAAGTATTTGGGGTGACAGCCAAACTCTAGGGAATTCCCAGGGCTTAGGGTCCACCCTTGTCAAGCATTGGGGTAGTGGCCAGACCCTCTGCAGTCCCCAGGGCATCTGAGAAAACTGGGGTGGGAGTACTCTTCCTGAATAATGGGGTGGAAGGCCATCCCTCTCCAAGTGCCAGTGCAGACTCAACCTTTCAACCCACATGGGTGGGCCCAGTCTCTTGACCTGATACGATGTCTTTGGTCCAGACTTTAGTTTCCGAGATCCTTCCCTTGAAGTGATTTTTCCTTCAGGCTCTCCCTTTTCTGTCCCTTTTAGTTAAGGCTGGCAATGGTCCCTTTCATACAGATTTTGCAAAAAGCTTGTTACAAAGGCTTTGCATGTAGTACACAGGGGTCCAATCAATCAGACAGCAGAACTTTCAACAGATCTTTCCTAAATAACTGTACCTCCAATCTTGACTTGCACTGAAATGGCTAATTGGATCTATGTTCAGTTAAACCCTGACATGGAGCACTATTTTCTGGGGACTCATTTTCCAGAAACTCAGGATTTTCCAAATCAGTTTCTGGTTTCTTTATGCCTAGAAGTTCATTTCTCAGCTTATCCCTTTCCTCTCACATTTTACTATAAGCTGTGAGAAGAAACCAGGCTGTGCTTGCTGCATTTACCTTGGAAATCTCCTCAGCTAAATATCCAAGTTCATTTCTCTCAAATTCTGCCCTCCATACAATTTCAGAACTCAATTTTGCCAGGTTCCCTGCTTCTTTAAAACAAGGATCACCTTTCTTCCAGTTTCCAGTAACACATTCATCATTTCTAAGTCCTCATCGGAAGTACCTTTAGCATCTATATTTCTACCAACAGTCTTTTCAAAGCAATCTAGGCCTTTTTTATCAAGTGCTTCAGAATTCTTCTATCTTCTACCCATTACCCAATTCTAAAGCCATTTCTACAGTTTTGGTATGTGCAATAGCAGCACCCCACTCTCCTGGTACCAAAATCTGTTTCAGTTGCCTAGGCTGCTCAAAGCAGATTCCATGAAATGTGTTGGCTTAAACAATGGAAATTTATTAGTTTACAGTTTAGGGGCAAAAAAATATGCAAATCAAGGCATCATGGAAATGGTGCTTTCTTCCTGAAGACTGGTTGTCGATGATCCTTGGCACTTCTGTCACATCGTTTCATTGCTTTCAGCTTCTTGCTCTCATGGCTTTCTCTCTCTCTTTCTGTCTCTATATTCATTCCATTTTTTAAGGGACTCCAACTATAGGATTAAAACCCATCCTGAATGAGTTAGGTCACACCTTAACTGAAGTAGTCTCATCAAAAGGTCCTGCTAACAATGGGTTTACACCCGCAGGAATGGATTAGATTTAAGAACATGTTTTTCTGGGGTACATACAGCTTCAACCACCACACTCTTGGAGATGATATACAATTGGGCAAGTGCTACAGTCAGGGAAGGCCACCACATTCTTCCACATCTTGCATTTAGATCTGAAACAGCCATTTAAGATTTTTTTTTTTTTTTTAATTCTTCAAAACCAAATAAAATTAGAGGAGTAGAAAGGTTTTTGTCATTACTTTTCAAGTTACAAAATTGAGCCTAATTTGTGTTGTGAACTGACAGGCTGAATTTCAAAATCTTGTCAATGATTCATTAGAATTTTATTTTTAGTTAGAAAAAGTGTTTTTTTTTATATTTCATTGATTTGTTGAAAAATGGTGTAATGATATTTTACTCACATTTTGTGGGTCTGAATAGACTATCTCCACCTCAGATTCTCAATTCTGAGCTGTTAATGTTTTCCATTTAAACAATATTTTTGTTAATTAACAATCCAGTTTCCAAATGCTTATGCTCTGTCAGAGGTATTACTGAATATCTAATTTGTGTGAGCTGAGTATTATTTGTCTATTAGATAAGTGCATTATTTTGACCAGCAATTACATTTTTAAGTGAATATATTAAGTTGAGGAATAGATGATTACGAGCAAAGAAACAGCAGAAGAATGATTAATTTATTGGGATTAAAAAAAAGGTAAATAAATATAGCATGCCAAGACTCAAGCAGATCCCACACCCTTGAGGCTAACTCAGAAGGATCACTAAATTTGCTGACAAGAAAGCTCCCCAAGCAGCCTGTCAGGCCCTCAAAAAAATATGTGCTTCCTGGAGCCCCAAGTTAGGTCAGATGTGACCTGTTTACCTCGTGTTGAGATCCAACATCAAAATTGACAGAGGGGGATTCTCCTGCCGTATGGAGGCTAAACTAAACTGAAGTGAAATTGGATGAATGCTCTAGAGGTTGCATTTTCAGCATGAAGTGCTCTCAGAGCAAGCCCCTTCCATGCCCTATTGAAGAGAGCTGCCCTTCTCCCATTCAGTGTCTGCTTCAACTTTCTGTCACCCCTGTGATGCCAGCCTGCCCTGAATCTGCTCTGCTTCACCCTGACTCACCTCTGTCCAACCCATGGTATACCTGCTGGGTCCACGCCATTTTAGAGCATGTTGGAGTCACTCAGAGTGCTCCTTTAAAAGGCAGATTCCTGAGCTCCATACCCAAAGATTCTGATTCATTAGGTATGCAGTGTGGTTCTACATTTTTAACAACCCACCATGGCTGATTCTTATTCAAGGGACCCATTGATACAAACTGCCTTAGACCATCCAGCAAAGGGAAAGCCATCATTCTAGAGATGTGCCAGAAATAAATCCAATAGGGCACTCTTATTCCCCTATTAGGGTTTTAGTGTCTATTTATTTTAATCATATAAGCTCCCTGCTTAAAATCATTCCCACTGCAGTTACAATAAACTCCTCAGTCTTCATCATGGCCAAGGAAACTTTGAAGAGGAGTCTGCACCCAAACTTCATCCTGAGATGATGCCATCTGTTGGGAATCAGTCATGCTTCTCTCTCCCAACTTGCCCAATTTCCTGCCATACAGGTGCCCTCTGGCTGGAATGCTTTTCCTCTCTAGCCAAATCCCTTTTACCCTAAATTTAGCGTGAATATCATTGCCTCTGAAAAGCCCACTCCCATCTAATCTCTTTCCTTATTAATTCCTCTGCTTTTTATTTTCCTCCATACTAGGAGTCATAACATAAAATTATATATTTATTTGGCCAATTAGTTGTTTACTTTCTGCCTTCCCCATTAGACCCTGTGCTCTACGAGGGCTTTCTTTTATATTGTTATTTTGCATTGCATTGGCTTGCCTTATTCCCAGCAGCTAGCAGTGTGCCTCGCACGTATTAAAAGCTAAATGAGTATTTATTGAATAAACGAAGGAAGGGATATGTATTGATACATCCTGGGAGTGTGAACAAGGGTTTTAGAGCTTATTACATCTCTTAAAATGGAATATGATTCCCACCCCACCCAACTCCCCAACTTGAAAAGTTCTTACATCAAATTCTAATGATATTTATTTCCAAATTTGTTTTCACTCCTTCTCAGAGCTGTCTAATCTGGGCCGAAGCTGACTGAAGGGTTTTATGAGCAGTCAGTTACCAAGAGGACATAGGAATGAAAAGTCACTTCCTCCAGTGTTTGATGCTTCTGGGCACAGTGCCAAGATTTTTGACAAGATAAATGACTTAATGCTTTCCACCAATCCTGGATCCAAGTGAGTGGGATTGATAAAGAGGTGGTCAAAGCAGCTTTTGAACTGAAATCAATATTCTTTAATCTCTAAATTTCCTTTTGAAATGTGACTAAGGATAAGTTAGTGGATATTTTTTTTGTGGTAGAATTATTTTTAAAGTCATGATTTTCAGAGTCTACATACATTTTCCAATTACTGTTGTAAGGAGGGAGATCCTACTGTAGATGACCCACAAGCTTTTGCCTTGATTTCCATAACAGAGATGTTTTGATATTTTTCAAGTGAGAGATTGCAGTGTTGGGGCTCCATTAGTCACTATATTAGGAACAAAGATAGAAACATAGGTTTCATTTTAATTTAAAGGAAAGTGGCCTTGTCTTCTGTCATCTTATCAGGGTCTCAGAGAAATCCACTTGTGTTTTGCATGGTTAAATAGATTAAGAAAGAAGGAAATTAAGCAATTTTCTTGAATTAGTGTCTCCAAAGAATAAATAAATGGAAAGCATAGTAATTGGTTATGCCAGGCCTCACTTTGAGATGCTATTTGATATTCATAGCTAGAGGCAAAGCATACTTTTAAAATATACCAATATGTGTAGTTCTTAAACATATTTGTGTTTTGGGGATGACTATTACTCAAATGTACCCGGCACTTGTACCTTGCTCCTGTCTATACCACTGCCACCACCACAGATATTACTACCAGTATACTGTTAAAGGTAATGCTAGTAATGATCCCTCTCATTTACGGAGAATTGCAATGTTCCTACTATGTGAGATGCTTTTCATATATCATCTGATTGAATAATCATACCAATACGTGGGATAAATACTATTATTGTTCCTCTTGCAAACCAGGAAACCAACAGTCAGAAGTTGTAATTTATCCAAGGTCACTCAGCCAGCTAGTAGTGGATCCTAAATTCAAACCCAGAGAAGTTTCACTCTAAAGCCTGAGCTCTTTCAACTCGATCACTCTGTGTCTTCAAGAGGAAAGAAAAATAACAGGTAAAACAAACTTTGATGCCTGATCTTCTTTCATACTTTTGCATCATGCTGTCTTTTCAAAGGAGTTAAACCATTTATGCAGTATAAATGCTCCACAAGCTGGGTGAATGAACCTACCCTTTCAAAATAAATACACACACAAATATTTGACTCCAGCCAAATTGAATTAATCCCTGGTTCCCAAATTGTGTACACCCCTTCCTCTGGTTCTGTGAGCACAGGGCTGGGAAAGCAGTTGTGGCACAAACCGGAATGTAAATAAAAGAAAGCCCTTTGCTTTTCAGCAGTGTAATGACTACAACAAGCACTAAGTGGGAAGAGGGAGCAAAGGTCCAGACTTACGCTAGGTGGATATCGGAGATACTTTGGAAATGATGCTTCAAAGGATTCAAGATAAATCTGCCGAGTGGGGAATTCACAGGTGGATAATGGGAAGTTGACTCTAGAGTTACAACATTTCAGGAAGCCACTGACGGTGAAAACATCTGAAACACTTGAGAAGGATGCCAATACGCTTTTAGCATTGGCTGCATTCAGCTGCTTCCCCCTTCATCCTCCTCCTAATGGGCTTCTGATTGATCTTACTTTCCAGCTTGCATTAGGAAAGTTATGGCCAAGTCTGAATTTCACTGAGGGTATTCTTACAGAATTAAGAAAGATCTCCAGAAAGGGAATCAAATCATACTCCAATGAAAATTAGGAAGTTTCCAAGCGTAGTCTTCAGCTTTTGTTTTGTTTTGTTTTTAATATAAAGGTTGTTTTAAACTATATGTGGGCAGCCTCTTGGATTCACTTCGACTCTTGGACTTTAAGTCCCAATTAACTGCATCATTTAGGTGGCATCTCCCTGAGTTTTCCCCTGCAGTTCAGTAACATGATGGGTAACATAATGGCATCATCACTGGTTAAGAGCATGGGCTCTAGTGTCAGATGGGCCCGAGTTTGAATTCAATCTCCATTTATTATTGGCAAGTTATAGAACCCCTTATATCTGGCCTTTCCTGTTCTGTAAAACTGGTATGATAATGATGTCTGCTTCAGGTGGCTGTAGTGAAGACAAAAAGACAGAATGCAGTTAGCCCTTAGCACAACTTCTGGCACAGAGTGGGCATTCAATCAGTGTTAGGTGCTATTATCATTGCTATCATATTGTTATAGGTTTGGTTGAATGAAGGATCCCTATTGACCATTTGTAGGACCCAGTGCATTCAGTGACTGCTTATATCTCACCCCATTTTCTAAAGATCATTGACAGCGTTTATATGCATTATAGTGTTTTATATCTTGGTATTGATTTTGAATTCAGAACCAAAGTGAAAATGACAAATCCCTTATTTTTTTATTTGAGGTCAAAGTGTTTCTTTTATTCACTAACCTGTTCAAGCAGGTTGGATAGTGATTGCATTTTCCCAAGCACCTGTGAGCTTATTACAAATGAGTTGTCTGGTATATTTAAACCTCTCTTTCTCCCAGGAAATGAAACTGCACCAGTTTACTGAGACATGTCATGTAACTAATCATTTACCATAGCTGAGAACCAGAAAATTTTAGTTCTGTTCACTTGTCACTAGAAAGGAGAAATTATTTTCCCTCATTTCTACCACTCTGGAAGTAAAATATAATAATGTATTCTCATATTTTCACCCTTCAATTTGTGTTGTTTTGCTGAGTGGGAAAAAAAGATAAGGAGATTATATTTCATTTTAAGCTTTACATGTAAATCTACTGTGTTAGGGTATCATTTAACACTGCCCCAGCTGCTGGGTTCTCAAACATACAATCCAACCCCCAAAATGCATGTGGTAGGAAGTTCCAACTCACCCCCTTTCCTGGAGCCTAGGGCCCCTCCCTTTCTCTTGGTTGTCTTGAAGGATTCCAAGGAAGTCCTTCCTTCTCCCTTGTTAGTTTCATTAAGTCAATTCCTTTTCTTTTTCTGCTCAAAATTATCTTTTCCAATGCTGATACTTGGCAGGTGCATGCTGGCCCATCTGTACACTGAGAATCTATTCAAATTGTTTCATCTGGTTAATCAGTAACCTCTTTCAACCCCCATCCCCCCAAGAGCCCCTCTGCTGCCCTGTTCTCTTCCTCTGGGTCCTCTGTATCTCCCCCTAATCCCTCAACTAAAGGTTGACCCTTGGCACAGCAGGATACCTTGGGTCCTTGCTTCAACCAACAGCACCAGCATCCATCATTTGGTAAGTACTCTTGCCACACCAGGTGGTATATGTGTTGAATCCACTCCATTCCTTTTTGTTCTTTCACAGCAGTCCTTCTTGATTTATTAACCATTGAATATAAATCCCAAGCAAGGAAGAATCCATATCTCCTTTCTTAGAAGGCAGAGTGGCCTTAATCTTCTTCAAATTCTCCTGGGAGGTGAGGGAAAATATTTCATTTCATCCTCCTAATGAATCAAAGAAACACAAAGCAGCTAAGTTTGGTATTAAAATTGTCTGAACTTAACAGATTCTATCATAGGGCACTGTTGTTTGTTTACCAACCAAAATGAGCTGCATCTTACCAAGCCCCCTGTCCAGCTGAGTAGTTGAACAGAATTGTTGAAGAGCTGTTTAAATTAAAATGGGAGAAGCTAGATGATTACTAGAACCAGGACCAGAATAGCCGCCTGGGAGTGGTGGACAGGATGACAAACTTCATCTGCAAGAGTTGAGAGAGTAGATTAGCATACCAGTTGGAGAGGTTTGAAGTTGTGTGTATTCCCAGAAAAACATGTTCTTAAATTTAATCCGTTCCTGTGGGTGTGGACCCACTGTAAATATGACCTTTTGATGAGGCTACTTCAATTAAGGTGTGTGAGGCCCAGCCTAATTGGATGGGTCTTCATCCTATTACTGGAGTCCTTTATAAGCAGAATAAATTCAGACACAGGAGTGAGAAAGCCACAGAGAGAGCAGCCAGAGGCTGAAATCAATGAAACCTGGAAGAAAATGGAGAGATCATGGGAGGCCACCATGTGCATTGCCAGCCCCAGAATGTCACAGTCTCAAGGAGAAAGCATCACTTGATGATGCCTTGATTTGGACATTTACATCAAAACTGTTAGCAAATAAATTTCCAATTGTCTAACCCGACCTGTTTCATGGGATTTACTTAAACAGCCTAGGAAACGAAAATACCAGTAAAGCCCAATTCCAAATGAAACAGGTTTGTGAGTAAGGGAATTGCTAAAGCATAGGTCCTACAGTGGGGGGTGGGGGTGGGGGAGCAAGTCCCTTGATGTCATATTGAAACATGCCCACCTATGGGTTATTTCATTATCTAAGGAAAATATACTTTTGTTTGCCTTGCCATTCACTGTTGATTAAGAGCTCAGGCTTTGTGAAATCACATGTTAACTTGTAGATATTTGTGCAATAGAAATGCAAATTTTTCTCCTCTAAGTCAATGATATCAGTGCCCTGTGGGAGGACATAAACCAGTTTTGTATCTATAACAATATTATTTCAAGATCCTCTTTTTTTCCAAAATACCAATAAATACCTTGTTCTTCAAATGTTCTTTGAGCCAGATTTATCATCTTACTTATTTTCTCATTAATGAGTTAAAGAAAAATTTTGGCATATGATCATTCTATATTTATATGAGGGTAATGTTTTTAACTTTTTTGGAAATTATTCTTTGCGCATCTTTAGGGCTATCTGAAATGAGTAAGAAAGTTGGGATGGAGGAGGCAAGTGTGAGATTAGCCTGAAACTCTCATGGATATTGGACTAGAGCGAAGCAAGGGATGTCTCCAGTTCCACTGCCAATTCAGTTCAACGATCAAGATGTGTCCCATGTGTCACACACACCATCCCCCCACCACGGTTATGTATGTCTTTAGGCTGACTTGGCAACTTAATTAGCATGTGTGACATTGCCTCATGGGTAAAATGACCCTGTGGTTCCAAACAAGCAAGTTTACAAATTGTAATGCCTTGGCCAAATTCCTCCCTCAAATCTCCAATCCCCATGGTATAGCTGGGGATATAACTTAGCTTGATCTCTGTCATCTACTTATACCTACTGACGATGTTGGCCAAGTGGCTCAGGTTTATTTCCTTACTACTGGACAGCACTTCTCATGACTACAGGTTTAGTCCTTGGCCTCCTTTATCAGATATGTTGGGATGTTAATTCTAGCATTCTTTGAATCATACTTCCCTTGACTTCGTTGCCAAATGCTCTACTGCCAGACCTCCTGGATGTGATTGTTAATACAATGTTTAGACACACAATAAATATTTGAATAAACAAGCAGGTTTTGACTGGCCCAAATGGCTCCAACAATCCTCTTGCTTCATCAGACACATCTTGTGCTCGGGTCTTTAAGAGTTGCCAGCTCTTCCCTGGCAGGCTTTTATTGTTCTCTGGAAATGGCCCAGTCTTTCCTCTGAGTGGTTCTGATACCACTAAACTTTTGATTTGCAGTCTGTTCATGGGCTACCAGCTCTCTCTATTGTTAATCCCCTGCACCATTGAAATGCACATCCTTAGGCTTCTGTAAATAGGAATGTTTACTTCCAAATGCCAAGAATCATCATTTGACAAAAGACTAGTTTTCCTTATAGATTCAAACAAGTTTTGGCAAATTTTCTCTTTAATGATTTTGCTTTGCTGAAGTTCAAATATTTTACTCTTTGGTCCACTTAGGAGCTTGATGAGTTAGTTAATTAGACCCACATATATTATTATAGACTCTGAGAGATTTAATTAAAATGTGCTAATGTGTAAAATCAAATGTGCATCATTGGTTTCTTAATTTTTCCCAAGTTTAGATGGAATGAATAAATTGCACTTAACATAATTTGGGGGCTGTTGTGGAAATTCTACACAAAGCAGCAATTAGATTCTCTGTTTATTATACAGTATCTTAATCTTTGGGTTAAGATTTTACAGTTGGAAGTCTAATGCTGTAATTATTTTGTGGCTTTGACAGACTAAATATTTACAAAATTGTAGTTTAGTGTGAGAATATGCCCAGTAGCTGTTACTATGTCAAAACATGTTCGGCAACTCTTTGAACCTGTTGGTTAGCGTTAAAACCCAATTAATGTATAAATTAACTTTAGAAATATACTGGTACTCAATGCATAGTCAAATGTGGGGATTGGCATAATTGTTCAGATAGTTGACATCTAATGAATTATGCTACCAAGGTGATTATAGTATCCGGTCGACTGTAACTTTAATCTGTAATATTAACAGCTTCAGTTATTAAGCTGTAACAAGTGTTGTGCTTAGTACTCATTTAATAGTTGCCACAAATTTGGGATGGAGGTGCAATCTTAATCCCTGTTTTATAGATTAGAAAACTGAGATGTTCACTTATTTATCTAAGTAACTTACTATGTGTCATGTGGAAGATCAGAAGTAGAGTCTGGACTTGAACTCAGATTTTTCTGATACCAAAAACCCATAATCTTTACTTCTCATTACTGCCTCTCCCAGAAAATGTTGTTACTGATAATTATTGCTACAACTTGTTTTGTTTTTACTACTTATTCAGATAGCTTGATTATGCTAATTCCTTTTTTTTTCTTACAGGGAGATTCATTACTCTATGCATGTTAGTGAAAGATATTAAAAGTTCAAATGATTAAAAATCTGTATTTTATGCATCTTTACCTTAATGGCTTAAAAAAAAACAAGTATGGAATGTAGGGATGAAAAAAAGAGAGAGATGTGAAGTCTATAGAAATTAGTTTTTTTATTTTTATGTATGATTTATTTTTAATTTCAGAAAGGTAGTACAATGCCCTATTGGGGTCTTGTACAGTGCCCTGTAATCAAACATGTTAACAGTTATTTAGTAAAACATTTAAATAGTCCTTCTAAGTCACATAAATAAAGACTATAAATTGCCCCATGTTGGTTCAGGTTAGGTTTTACAACAGATGAACTTAGAACATCAGATCAAATTTGCTGACAAATAAGTTCTGAAAGCTCTCAATTTTCAGAGCTTTTTGATTTCAAAATTGTTAACTGTGGATTGTGGATTTGTATTATCCTCATGGCATAGATCATGAAACTGGCTCAGAAAGCTTAAGTGACTCACCTAAGCTTAGGTCTCACAGCTCATGGATAGTGGAGGTTATTCTAATTGTAGACGCAAAAACATAACCTCTTTAAAATATATTAACCTTCAAGAAGATGGAGCTTAATTTTTTAAGTATTTACTGAAGACTACATTAAGAATTTTTTTAAAAAAATAGTAACGCACTTTTTTTAAATATACTCACATACCATGCAGTCATACAAAACAAAGCGTACATTCAATTGTTCACAGTACCACCACATAGTAGTGCATTCATCACCAAAATCAATCCCTGACACCTTCATTACCACACACAAAAAAATAACAAGAATAAAAATTAAAGTGAAAAAGAGCAATTAAAGTAAAAAAGAACACTGGGTGCCTTTTTTGTTTGTTTGTTTTTTTCCTTCTCCCATTTTTCTACTCATCCATCCATAAACTAGATAAAGGGGAGTGTGGTCCATATGGCTTTTCCAATCACATTGTCACCCCTCATAAGCTACATGTTTATACAATCATCTTCAAGATTCATGGGTTGTGGGTTGTAGTTTGATAGTTTCAGGTATTTACTGCTAGCTACTCCGATTCACTAGAACCTAAAAAGGGTTGTCTATATTGTGTGTAAGAGTGCCCATCAGAGTGACCTCTCGGCTCCTTTTGGAATCTCTCTGCCACTGAAGCTTATTTCATTTCCTTTCACATCCCCCTTTTGGTCAAGAAGATGTTCTCCATCCCACGATGTCAGGTCTAGATTCCTCCCCAGGAGTCATATTCCACGTTGCCAGGGAGATTCACTCCCCTGGGTGTCTGATCCCATGTAGGGGGGAGGGCAGTGATTTTAACTGCCAACTTGGCTTAGCTAGAGAGAGAGGGCCACGTCTAAGCAACAAAGAGGCATTCAGGAGGAGGCTCTTAGGCACAATTATAGGGAGGCCTAGCCTCTCCTTTGCAGCAACAGTCTTCCCAAGGGCAAATCCCGTGGTAGAGGGCTCAACCCATCAAACCACCGAGGTGGGGAAGCACAATACCCAATATAGAGGTGGGGAAGCCAAATACCCCTGCATTCTCCACCGGCTCCTCAAGGGGGCTCTGCATATTTTTTTCATTTTTTTTTTAATTAACTCTTCTTTTTCAATCAACTATATTAAAAAATTTTAAAAAAACATACAAGAAAAAAAATTTCAAACAAACCATAACAAGGGAGTAAGAAAAAGACAACTAACCTAAGATAACTACTTTACTTCCAACATGTTCCTACTCTACCCCAAGAAAATAACCTAATATAGCAACATTTCTGTGAACTTGTTCCTACCATACCCATCAGAAATTAACAGACCATAGTCATCCCTGGGCATTCCCAGAACATTAAATTTACCCACGGTAGCTTATCTGTTCATATTAGGTTATCATTCCCCCCTCCTTAATTGCTCTCTAACACTAGTTCCCCTACATTCTACATTATAAACCATTTGTTTTACATTTCTCAATATTCACATTAGTGGTAGCATGTAATATTCTCTTTTTGTGCCTGGCTTATTTCACTCAGCATCATGTCTTCAAGGTTCAGCCATGTCATATGTTTCACAACATTGTTCCTTCTTACAGCCACGTAGTACTCCATCGTGTGTATATACCACATTTTATTTATCCATTCATCCGTTGAAGGATGTTTGGGTTGTTTCCATCTCTTGGCAATTGAGAATAATGCTGCCATGAACATTGGCTTGCAGGTATCTGTTTGTGTCACTGCTTTCAGATCTTCCGGGTATATACCAAGAAGTGCAATCGCTGGATCGAAGGGTAACTCTGTATCTAGTTTTCTAAGAAAGTGCCAGACTGACTTCCAGAGTGGCTGAACTATCATACAGTTCCACCAACAATGGATAAGAGTTCCAATTTCTCCACATCCTCTCCAGCATTTGTAGTTTCCTGTTTGTTTAATGGCAGCCATTCTAATTGGTGTGAAATGGTATCTCATTGTGTTCTTAATTTGCATCTCTCTAATAGTTAGTGAAGCTGAACATTTTTTCATGTGTTTCTTGGCCATTTGTATTTCCTCTTCAGAGAACTGTCTTTTCATATCTTTTGTCCATTTTATAATTGGCCTGTCTGTACTATTGTCATTGAGTTGTAGGATTTCTTTATACATGCAAGATATCAGTCTTCTGTCAGATACATGGTTTCCAAAAAGATTTTTCCCATTGACTTGGCTGCCTCTTCACCTTTTTGACAAATTCCTTTGAGGTACAGAAACTTCTAAGCTTGAGGAGTTCCCATTTATCTATTTTTTTCTTTTGTTGCTCGTGCTTTGGGTGTAAAGTCTAGGAAATGGCTGCCTAATACAGGGTCTTGAAGATGTTTCCCTACGTTATCTTCTAGGAGCTTATGGTGCTGTCTTTTATATTGAGATTCTTGACCCACTTTAAGTTAATTTTTTTTTAGGGTGTGAGGTAGGGGTCCTCTTTCATTTGTTTGGATATGGATATCCAACTCTCCCAGCCCCATTTTTTGAAAAGACTGTTATGTCCCACTTCAGTGGCTTTAGGGGTCTTATCAAACATCAGTCAGCTGTAGATCTGGCTATCTCTGATTTCTCAATTTGATTCCATTGATCAATATGTCTATCTTTGTGCCAGAACCTTGCTGTTTTGACAATTGTGGCTTTATAATAAGCTTCAAAGTCAGGGAGTGTAAGTCCTCCCACTTCATTTTTCTTTTTTTTAGAGTGGCTTTAGCAATTTGAGGCATCTTCCCTTTCCAAATAAATTTGATTAGTAGCATTTCCAAGTCTGCAAAGTAGGTTGTTGGGATTTTGATTGGGATTGCATTGAATCTGTAGATGAGTTTGGGTGGAATTGACATCTTAATGACATTTAGCCTTCCTATCCATGAACATGGAATATTTTTCCATCTTTTAAGGTCTCCTTCTATTTCTTGTAGTAGAGTTATGTAGTTTTCTTTTTATAGGTCTTTTACGTCTTTGGTTAAGTTTATTCCTAGGTACCTGATTTTTTTAGTTGCTATTGAAAATGGTATCTTTTTCTTGAGTGTCTCTTCAGTTTGTTCATTTCTGGCATGTAGAAACATTACTGACTTATGTGCATTAATCTTGTATCCTGTTACTTTGCTAAATTTGTTTATTAGCTCTAGTAGCTGTGTCATTGATTTCTCAGGCTTTTCTAACTATAAGATCATATCATCTGTAAACAATGATAGTTTTACTTCTTCCTTTCCAGCTTGGATGCCTTTTATTTTTTTGTCTTGCCGGATTGCCCTGGCTAGCACTTCCAGCACAATGTTGAATAAAGCGGGCATCTTGTCTTGTTCCTGATCTTAGAGGGAAGGCTTTCAGTCTCTCACCATTGAGAACTATGCTGGCTGTGGGTTTTTCATATATGCTCTTTTATCATATTGAGGAAGTTTCCTTCAATTCCTACCTTTTGAAGTGTTTTTATCAAAAACGGATGTTGGATTTTGTCAAATGCTTTTTCAGCATCTATTGAGATGATCAATTGATTTTTCCCTTTCGAGTTTTTAATGTGTTGTAATACATTGATTGTTTTTCTTATGTTGAACCATCCTTGCATGCCTGGAATGAACCCCACTTGGTCATGGTGTATGATTTTTTTAATGTGTCTTTGGATTCGATTTGCAAGTATTTTGTTGAGGATTTTTGCATCTATATTCATTAGGGAGATTGGCCGGTAGTTTTCCTTTTTTATAGCATCTTTGCCTGGTTTTGGTATTAGATTGATGTTAGCTTCATAAAATGAGTTAGGTAGTGTTCCCTTTTCTTCGATATTTTGAAAGAGTTTGAGTAAGATTGGTGTCAGTTCTTTCTGGAAAGTTTGGTAGAATTCCCCTGTGAAGCCATCTGGCCCTGGGCATTTATTTGTGGGAAGATTTTTGATGACTGATTGGATCTCTTTGCTTGTGATGGGTTGGTTGAGGTCTTCTATTTCTTCTCTGGTCAGTCTAGGTTGTTCATATGTTTCCAGGAAATTGTCCATTTCTTCTACATTATCCAGTTTGTTGCCATACAGTTGTTCATAATATCCTCTTATAATTTTTTTAATTTCTTCAGGATCTGCAGTTATGTCACCTTTTTCATTCATTATTTTGTTTATATGGGTCTTCTCTCTTTTTGATTTTGTCAGTCTAGCTAGGGGCTTGTCAATCTTGTTGATCTTCTCAAAGAACCAACTTTTGGTGATATTTATCCTCTCTATTGTTTTTTTGTTCTCTATGTCATTTATTTCTGCTTTAATCCTTGTTATTTCTTTTCTTGTACTTGGTTTAGGATTGGTTTGCTGTTCATTTTCTAGCTTCTTCATTTGATCCATTAGTTCTTTGATTTTGGCTCTTTCTTCCTTTTTAATATATGCGTTTAGTGCTATAAATTTCCCCCTTAGCACTGCTTTTGCTGCATCCCATAGGTTTTGGTATGTTGTGTTCTCATTTTCATTCGTCTCTATATATTTAGCAATTTCTCTTGCTATTTCTTCTTTAACCCACTGATTGTTTAGGAGTGTGTTGTTTAACCTCCAGGTATTTGTGAATTTTCTAAGTCTCTGATGGTTATTGACTTCTAATTGTATTCCATTGTGGTCAGAGACTGTGCTTTGAATAATTTCAATCTTTTTAAATTTATTGAGGCTTGTTTTATGTCCCAGCATATGATCTATTCTGGAGAAAGTTCCGTGAGCACTAGAAAAGTATGTGTATCCTGGTGATTTGGGATGTAATGTCCTGTATATGTCTGTTAAATCTAATTCATTTATCATATTGTTTAGGTTTTCATTTTCCTTATTGGTCTTCTGTCTGGTTGATCTATCTATAGGAGAGAGTGATGTGTTGAAGTCTCCCACTATTATTGTGGAAACATCAATTGCTTCCTTTAGTTTTGCCAGTGTTTCTCTCATGTATTTTGTGGCACCTTGATTGGGTGCATAGACATTTACGATTGTTATTTCTTCTTGCTGAATTGCCCCTTTTATTAGTATGTAGTGGCCTTCTTTGTCTCTCAAAACATCCCTGCATTTGAAGTCTATTTTATCTGAGATTAATATTGCTACACCTGCTTTCTTTTGGCTGTAGCTTGCATGAAATATTTTTTTCCATCCTTTCACTTTCAGTTTCTTTGTGTCCCTGTGTCTAAGATGAGTCTCTTGTATGCAACATATTGATGGTTCATTTTTTTTGATCCATTCTGCGAATCTATATCTTTTAATTGGGGAGTTTAATCCATTTACATTCAACGTTAAAACCGTGAAGGCATTTCTTGAATCGGCCATCTTATCCTTTGGATTATGTTTGCCATATTTTTCCCTCTCTCTATTAATATCCTTTATTGTACCCATACCGAATCTCTTTAGTACTGAACCTTTCTCCAAGTCTCTCTGTCCTGTCTTTGTTTCTCTGTCTGTAGGGCTCCCTTTAGTATCTCCAGTAGGGCAGGTCTCTTGTTAGCAAATTCTCTCAGCATTTCTTTGTCTGTGAAAAATTTAAGCTCTCCCTCAAATTTGAAGGAGAGCTTTGCTGGATAAAGTATTCTTGGCTGGAAATTCCTCTCACTCAGAATTTTAAATATATCGTGCCACTGCCTTCTTGCCTCCATGGTGGCTGCTGAGTAGTCACTACTTAGTCTTATGCTGTTTCCTTTGTATGTGGTGAACTGCTTTTCTCTTGCTGCTTTCAGAACTTGCTCCTTCTCTTCTATGTTTGACAGTGTGATCAGTATATGTCTCGGAGTGGATTTTTTTGGATTTATTCTATTTGGAGTTCGCTGAGCATTTATGATTTGTGTATTTATGTTGTTTAGAAGATTTGGGAAGTTTTCTCCAACAATTTCTTTGAATACTCTTCCTAGACCTTTACCCTTTTCTTCCCCTTCTGGGACACCAATGAGTCTTATATTCGGACGTTTCATATTATCTATCATATCCCTGAGGTCCATTTCGAGTTTTTCAATTTTTTTCCCCATTCTTTCTTTTATGCTTTCATTTTCCATTCTGTCATCTTCCAGGTCACTGATTCGTTGTTCAACTTCCTCTAGTCTTGTACTATGAGTGTCCAGAATCTTTTTAATTTGGTCAACAGTTTCTTTAATTTCCATAAGATCATCCATTTTTTTATTTAGTCTTGCAATGTCTTCTTTATGCTCTTCTAGGGTCTTCTTGATTTCCTTCATATCCCGTACTATGGTCTCATTGTTCATCTTTAGTTCTTTGAGTAGCTGCTCTAGGTGCTGTGTCTCTTCTGGTCTTTTGATTTGGGTGCTTGGGCTTGGGTTATCCATATCGTCTGGTTTTTTCATATGCTTTATAATTTTCTGTTGTTTTTGGCCTCGTGTCATTTGCTGAACTTGATAGGGTTCTTTTAGGGTTTGTAGACCTATTGAAGTCCTTATCTCTAATTTATCAGATCTACAGCTTCGTGGAGTACACTTTCTCTAACTAACCAGCAGGTGGCGTCCACGAGCCACCTGTTCTCCACAAGCCAGATCTCCCGCTTAGCCTTTTTGGTGAGTGGGGGAGTGAGTCTTGTGGGGCCCAATTGGTGTACCAAGCTTGCGTGTGTAGTTGGTGTTGCCTGCCCTGTATGTGGGGCGTGTTTCTGGGCAGTCGGGGAGGGGGGGTGGCCCTAACAATCAAATCTCCCTGATGATCCTAGAGTTTTAAAGCTGCTGCAATAGTCTAATCCTTCAGTTCAGTCCTGCCACAGTTTGTCTCTGCCACTGACCCACAAGTCTTTGGTATTGGCGTATGGCTTCTGAGACTTGCAAGTGGGCCCCTCTTCCAGGCTGTGCACCCCGGGTCCTCTGTTGAGGGATGACTGTGCTATGTCACAGGTGAGTGCCGTCTCCCCAGGGCAGTTCTGGGCTGCTGGGCTGTGTAGGGAGGCTCCCAGTCTGCTCAAATGATGGCTGAATGGGGCTTTGTTAATTCACACTGCTCCACCTTCCCAGCTCTGGGACATTCAGCTGAGGTTGCAGGGAAGGCTAATGTCCACACCCAGTTTTGTGGTGTGTGCCTGTTACTTGAAGCACTTCCGTCACACTGGGTTTTCTGGGGCAGCTCTGGGCTATGGGGCTGGCAATGGGCAGGAGTGTTTCCTGTCCACCAGGATGGTGGCTGTGAGCGGACACCCCCCTTTTCTTGGGAAGTTGTGTTGTTTAGTGAATTTTCTCAGCCACTGGATTATTGCCTTTTGTCTCAGAGCTCTCTTAGTTCTGCTCTTTACTTGACGTGCCCAAATTGCAATTCTTTGAAGCTTTCTGTATTGAGCTTCTTAGAGTAATTGTTTTAGAAAAAGCAAAAAGGATTTAAAAAAAAAAAAAAAAACAAAAACGGCCCTCCTCAGAGATCTAATGGCTTATTGAAATGCTAATAGAGAAAGCAACCAGGGCCATTAAGGAAAGGTGCACAGGGCAGAGAGATCAGCTTTTCTTCGGGATTTGCATATGCCCCTCAAGGCCTGAGCTCCACCCTTCCCCTTTCTATGTTCACCAGAACTCCAAAAATCCTCTGCTTTTATTTTGGAGTTTTTCGTGTTGTTTTTTTTCTATGCCTGTCTCCTCTCTGCTGGGCTGGCTGCTCTCAGAGTCTCTGGTGTCTGGTCTCAGTCTATCTATGGTTGGAGTTTGAATCAGTAGAATGAGTTTTCGATAAGAGCAGCCACTGCAGTTCTCCCTTCTCCTTCCCGGAGCTGACAGCCCCTCCTCCCCCGGGACTGAGCCTGGCAAGGAGGGGCGCGGGTCCCCTGGCCGCAAAAACTTACAGATTTCGCTGATCTCAGCAGTGCCACGTTTTCATGAGTGTTGTATGAAGTATGCCCAAAGACAGATTGCTCTGTGGTGTCCAGTCCACGCAGTTCCTGGCTTTTTACCTACTTTCCTGGAGGAGTAACTAAAACTTACAGCTCACCAGTCTGCCATCTTGCCCCGCCTCCTCTCCCTCAAATTTGAAGGATAGTTTTTCTGGATAAAGTATTCTTGGTTGGAAATTTTTCTCTCTCAGAATTTTAAATATGTCATGCCACTGCCTTCTCACTACCATAGTGGCTGCTGAGTAGTCACTACTTAGCCTTATGCTGTTTCCTTTGAATGTGGTGAATTGCTTTTCTCTTGCTGATTTCAGAACTTGCTCCTTCTCTTCTGTATTTGACAGTGTGATCAGAATGTCTCGGAGTGTGTTTATTTGGATTTATTCTATTTGGAGTTCGGTGGGCATTTATGATTTGTGTATTTATGGTGTTTAGAAGATTTGGGAAGTTTTCTCCAACAATTTGTTTGAAAACTCTTCCTAGGCCTTTACTCTTCTCTTCCCCTTCTGGGACACCAATGAGTCTTAAATTTGGATGTTTTATATTATATATCATGTCCCTGAGGTCCATTTTGATTTTTTCGATTTTTTTCCACATTCTTTCGTTTGTTCTTTCATTTTCTGTTCTGTCGTCCTCCAGGTCATTGATTTGCTGTTCAGCTTCCTCTAGTCTTGTAATATGAGTATCCAGAATCTTTTTAATTTGGTCAACAATTTCTTTTATTTCCATAAGATTGTCTATTTTTTAAATCTACTCTTGCAGTTTCTTTTTTATGCTCTTCTAGGGTCTTCTTCATGTCCTTTATATCCTGTGCCATGCTCTTCTTCATGTCCTTTATATCGTGTTCCATGGTCTCATTGTTCATCTTTAGTTCTTTGATTAATTGCTCCAAGTACTGTGTCTCCTCTTATCTTTTGATTTGGGTGCTTGGGCTTGGGTTATCCATATCATCTGGTTTTTTCATATGCCTTAAAATTTTCTGTTGTTTTTGGCCTCTTGGCATTTGCTTAACTTGATTGGGTTCTTTTAGGATTTGCAGACCGATTAACAACCCTATCTCTAATTTGTCAGATCTACAGCTTCGTGGTGTACACTTTCTCTAACTGACCAGCAGGTGGTGTCCGTGAGCCACCTATTCCCCTCAAGCCAGTTCTCCCCGACTTTGTCTTTGTGGTGAGTGGGGGTGTGAGTCTTGTGGGGTCCACTTGGTGCACCAAGCTTGAGTCTGTAGTTGGTGTTGCCTGCCCTGTATATGGGGCATGTGTCTGGGTGGTTAGGGAGGGGAGGCGGCTTTAATAATCAAATCTCCCTGGTGTTCCTGTAGATTTAAAGCTGTTGCAGTAGTCTAATCCTTCAGTTCAGTCTTGTCACAGTTTGTCTCTGCCACTGACCCACAAGTCCTTGGTATTGGCATATGGTCCCTGGGACTTGTGAGTGGGTCCCTCTTCCAAGCCGTGCACTCCTAGGTCCTCTGTTAAGGGATAACTGTGCTATCCACACTTTTTTATTATATTAAAATCAGGCAATGGTCTGACAATAAAAAGGCTGCTTATGGAATACTGTTAAGCTTTACTTATAGGATGTTAATTCATTAGAACTAAAGTTTTCCCCAGAAAAAAGATTAATGGAAACCATCAGTTGTATTTTGGACTTGATATCTGCTGCTTTGAAAGCTGGTTTTACATAAATATGAAATTAAAAAAAAAGCAAAACAAACTTTAGGACACAATGAATTGTTTTTATTTTGGTGTGCATCCACATTTTAGCATTTTGTGGTCCTGAACAGAAAAGTGAGAAAGCACAGCAATTTGTCAGGATGTCAAGCCCGCCAATTTCAGGGATCCGCTGTGCAGATTTCTTTATCTCTGCAGAGATTCTTGAGAGGCAGTAGCACCAAAACCAAAGCATGCACTGAATTCAAGTTCTTTTTTTGCCAGTTGTCAGATTCTAAACTAGACCCAAATGGATTGCAAGGATGACCAATGAAAGTCCTGTTTAAAACTTCTTTGATTTTTAAAAGCAAAAGCAAGTATATGAAAACAGTTCATTCAAAAGGATTGTGTATGCTTACGAGTGTTGTCATGTGGCCCTTCTCCAAGTTTAACCACGAAGGCCTTTGAGAGCTTGCAGGTCTGAGTCACCCTGGTGAGTGTTCTTTTTACCATATCAAACCTGAGCTAAAAAAAAAAATGCATCAGCTGATGATGACAGCAGTAGGTGGCAAGGCTGATGACCCAGTTTTCAATCCCCAGCCTGGTGGAGGGAAAAGAAATGTGCTTCCAAAACTAAATGAGGGAGGTCAGAGACTCTTTTCAACCTTACCTGATGGCTTCTGGCCAAAGCAAGGAAGTGTCATGGGAAGTGTTGGGTGGTGAAGGTGCAGAGGACGGGACTTCAGGAAGAGGAAGGAAAAAGCAGCACCCCTCGATAAGGGGGTGGGGAAGGGGGGGATATGGGGAAAGCCCTGAAAGAATTCCTCACCAAAGGCCAATGTCAGAGGGCAGCAGAGGGGGTTACAATCTACTCTTTGGCTAAGGTGGTAGTGGAGAGTGAGAAGAGAATGATGGCTTGGAAGGGGATTGTTTTTAAGACTTAAAAAAAAGAAACTGGCAGTGTGTGTGCAGATGAAGCACCCACACACACCCAGCAGCAGTCCACAGGCTGTGACCTGAAACCTTCACATCTGTTCTAATAAGCCACCCCAATCTGGAAGGCTATTGTAGGGAGAGAAGGAAGAATGCAGCGGGAGAAGATGGGGAGAAGGCAGAGACCCCAGGCCGTGTAATTAGCACCAAGGTGACTGTGTGATATGTCTCTTCATAGTTGAGTTAGATGTGCCCCACCAGTTATGATGGGAACCAGTTTAAATATGCTTTCTTGATCCCAGAAGTTCAACTACGTGGACACTGGTACACTTGACTGTATGGTTTGTTATAGCACAACTTACATACTTCAAATAGACAAAAAATTAGTATCATTTACAGTATCTTAAGATAAAATGCCTTTGAAGGGGAGCTTCCTTTCCAGTACTTTGAGGTCTGTAAGATGTCTCTAGAAAATTTACTACTGTGGAAAATGAAGACTGCTTAAATTGAACGGGGGTGGGGGGAGGGCCTGTGATTTTTCTTTTTGTTTAATTGCTGTAACACTGTCCTTCAGGTGACTGACAGAGTTTCATATTTTTTTTAGCCATTGTTAGGTGCTGAATTTCTTGCAGGACAACTTTGATTTTATATGAATTCTGCCATTTTTCTAGCACTGATGTGGCTCTTGGGTCCACCACTCCATTAGAACTATTAACTCCATTCATATTTATTTTTGTTACAAATCTTACAAAGGGGGTGCTTCTGGGTATTTAGGTCCATATTCTATTTTAAGGCTGTATATTTGGTTTTCATAAATTGTTCTTGGAGGCCCAATTGTCATCCCTGCTATCTTGTGACATGTCGTCATCTTCTGAACCACTGCTAACTGTGCCATCTCCTACTCCTTTCTGGCTCTCTTTGAGTACTTCCAACAGTCAGAAATTGTGAGGGACTTTTACTCCCGAGCCCGTGGTGACTGTCATCTTCTGTCACTGTCCCACATTAAGAATTTGAGGGAGCGGAGATGAGTCACTGTCTACTGTACATATAGTAAAATCTGTATATTTTTAATGCATTCTGTTTATATATTTGCCTCTAATTTCTGGCCCCTATTACTATGGATCTCTAGCTGTTAAATATTCTTTTAGCAGATCATCTTTTTTTATAAATCAAAAAGACAGCAATGTACTATAATTATAGACAATTAGGAAAAAATATTTCATCATCTTATCAAAAGTCCTACTTACACTTTGGCATATTTGCCTTCATATCCTGTTCCACATGCTTATATATATTACAAAAGTGGCAGTCAGTAGAATATGTGCCATTTTAAGGCTATGTTTGAAAATGTATCATCAAATTTTTTTGTTTTATGATAACTGTCACTTTAATGTCCACTCCATTTTACATAATAATATTTAGCTTCTTTCCCAGTATATTCTATTAAAGATACAATTCTTAAAGGAGAAGTGATAAACATTGCTTTTTACTGTAGTAATTGCTTGATTTAATAGCATTTGTCTCTTGGGTAATTAGAGAAACAAATATGTGATTATTGTGGGTAATTTGAAAGATATAAAACTGTGTAGAGAAGAAAATGTAAATGATTCATAATCTCACCACTTAGTGAAAGTCAATAATAACAGTTCAGTGATTCGCCTTATGCATTCTTCAGAGTATGCATATATTCGTATATATCTATGTAATTATCTTTATCTATTCTCTAGAATTATACCTCTTTACTAAATTATGATCATTATATATGTATAGTTTTATACTTATATTAGCTGACAATATATTATGAGCATTTTTCATATCACTCAAAATTTGTTGAAGCTTGATTTTTAATGGCTGCATAGCATTCCATCATATGTGGAGCCTTATAGTGCTTTTCCATTCCCCTATAGCTGGACATTTAGGTGTTTTTTAAATAGCATGTCACCAGTGATGAGTTTTTTTATTTATAAATGTTTGGGAATATCTTTGCAGTTTTCCTTTGGATATGATGGAAGTAGAATTTCAAATCAAAGTAAGATTAGAAAATTTTGAGCCTCTTGATACATACTGCCAAATTTTACTCAAGAGAGTTTATGTCAACTTACCCTTCCATTAATGTTTTTAGAATTCTTGTTTCCATAGGGCTTTATGAAAACATGGACAGTTTTTCCTTGAAAATTTTCCCAAATTAATAATGAAAACTTGTATCATTATTTAAATTTTTTTTCTTTAACTACCATACTGTTTAAGCATATTTTCAGGGATTTGTTGGCTATTAGTATTCCTTCTTTAAGAACTTATTCTTTAAGACTTTTTGCCCATTTTTGTTTTGTAGAAACCAAAGAAAGTGAATTGAAGGCCCCAACAGAGACGGTATAGTTACATACATTAAATCTGGGATGTCTGTACCTGGACAACGTATTCATATTTTCAATAATTAATTTTGAAACAATGTCTTAACTATTTGAGAAAAAAAAAAATCAAGCTAGACCCCTATCTCATAAAATGTACCAAAATACATTTCAGGTACGAATAAATGAACAATACAAATAAACCGACACATACATACATACATAATGGAAGAAAAATATGGAAGAATAGAGATGTAACCTAAGAATGAGGAATGTCTTCTAAAGAACAAAAACAAAGAAAAATATCAATTATTCTGACTTAGAAATGAAAGGTTGCTGCAAGTAAAAAAAAAAAAAAAAACACATATAAAATTATAGACAATTAAAAATTGGAGAAAATTATTCTTAGGTTGTGGCAGATAGATGTTTAACCTTAACATCCAAGCTTTAGTGTGTGTAATTATACCATCCCTGTCAGAGCCTTCGGTACTCTTCCTTTGGGTTCTTCATCAATTCTTGGAATAGTACAAGACCATGGTTTTTTAAAACTTTATAATGAGATTCAGTATCCAGTAGAGCATGTCTCTCCTTGTTACTCTGTTCTTTCAAAGTTTCCTTGGCTTCTCTGACTTTTTATTTTGTCCAATGAATTACAGAATACTTCTTTTAACTTTAATTTTGAATAATTTTGAACTTACAGAAAAGCCACAAGAATAATAAAAAGAATTCCTGTTTACCCTTTACCCAGATGCACTTTTTAAAACAGTTGCCACATTTGCTGTATCATCCACACATTATGTACTATGTATTTTTTTGTTTGAGAAAATGATGTTATGATTTACTTTTATTAGTATATATATTTTTTATTTGAAATAGATTGTATACACTGCATACCTTAATACTTCAACATTTATTTTCTAGGAATAAGGATATACTCATATAATAATAGTGTGTTTATCAACTTCAGGAAATTTAATAGTGATACAGTATTTTTTATCTAATCTATAATCTGTATTTCAGTTTTTTTTTTAATTACCCTAATAATATCTTTATGGCATTTTTCCCTGCAATACAAGTTCTAGTCTAAAATCACATATTTTGTTTTTCCTGATTCTTTAGTCTCCTTTAACCTAGAAGAGTTCCTCAGTCTTTCTTTGGCTCTCATTATGTTGACATTTTCATCAAATATAAGCCAGTTTTGTTATATAATGTTCCTCACTTAGGTATGAAGATGTTTCTTCATAATAAAGATCCAGGTTATGCATTTCCAAGGAATATACTACATAAGTGATGTTGTGTCCTTCCCATGGTATCCCTTCCAGAGGTACACGGTGACTATCTGCCCATCCTGGGTAACGTTTGGTTGTGCCACCAGTCAGGGCTGTATGAGATTTCTCCACTGGTTAGTTAGTTATTACTTTGACCCTTGCAGTTAACAAGCAATCTTTGAGGAGACACTTTGGACCATGCACATATCCTGCCCCTCATAAATCTCCCATCTCACAAGATTTGGCATCCTTGATAATTCTAATCTGAACCAACCTTCAGTTGGTTGCAAAATGGTGATTTTCACTAGCTCCACCAGTCCCTCCACATTGATCAGTAGGTACTCGAAGATAAGGAAGATCCCTCTTTCTATTTGTTTATCTATCTGTCTATCACTTATCTATCCCATTTATTTTCAGTATGGATGCATGGACTCTTAATAGATTAAAATCCCTTAGAGACTTTATTATTTTGATGCTAAGTTTGTCCCAGATCTGGCAAATGGGATCCCCTTCAAGCCCTCTGCAGTTCAAAGAGATCTGCCTCATTTTTCCTTATAGTTGCAGGGTTCCCCAATATTGTGTGTATTCATCACAGTTTATTCAGCTGCTATCCCATGTTTGAGCTTCTAAGATCTTTTTCAATATTTTGCAATTGAACATAATGCTACAGTGAATGGCCTTGTGCTGCATATATTTTTTGTATCGTTTTAAATGTTTGGGTATCTTGTTAAATGTGTGATTGCTGGATCAAAGAAAAAAAGCATATGGAGTTTGTTAGATATGGGCACATTCTCCTCGGTGGGGTTTTGCCTTTGAATTTCCACCAGCTATATACAAGTGTCTGTTTTCCCATAGCTTTGCCAATGAGGTATCTTGTCAAGCTTTTGAATTTTTGCCATCCTGTTGGGTAGAAATTTGTATTTCTCTTATTATGAGCGAAATCACACACTTAAGAACCATTGTAACATCTTTTTGTGAATACTCTTGCCTGTTTTCTATATGATTATTGAATTCTCCCTCAATGTTCAGAAACTCTTTGTATAGTAAATTATTGCAAAATATCTTCTTTTAATTTCTCACTTATGTTTGATGTTACTTACAGTGATTTTTTTTGCCTCGCTGTTTTCCTTATTTTATGTAGTCAAATGCACCAACATATTCTTTCATTGCAGCTGTTTAGAGTCATAGATAGAAACCCTTTTCCTATACTTGTTATAGAGGAATTCACCCATTTTTCCTCTGGAACTTGTATGGTTTAATTTTTTACATTTATTCCAGACTCACAATTTTTTTCCCACAAGGTCCCACATATTTTTTAAGGACATTGTTAAATATTTCATACTTTTTATAATTACACTTAGAATTTTTTCCCATTAAATTTTCTTATTCGTTATTTAAGATATATAGGAGTTTCATTGATTGTTTTTATATCAGAGAAGCTTTAGGTTTATAGAAATAACATGCATAGAGTTCCCAAATACTCCCCTCAAATGCCGTTTCCCCTCTTATTTGCATTAGTGTGGCATATAGCTAAAATTGATAAAGCAATATTATTATACTATTATTTTACTCTATAATTTAAATTAGGGTTCACTGTACAGTTTTGTGGTTTTTAAATTTTTATTCTGGTAATATGTATACGAGTAAAAATTTCCCATTTTAAGTGCTTTCAAATATACAATTCAGCGTGCTAATTACGTACAGAATGTTGTGCTACTGTAACCAGCATCCACTGCTGAAACTGTTCCATTAACTAGAACAGAAGTTCTGTAGTTAAGCATTCATTGCCCAGTACCTGGTAACCTGTATTTTAGTGTCTGAGTCTATGAATTGGCATACTCTAATTTTTGTCATATAAGTGAGAATATGCAATATTTGCTTTTTTGTGTCTGGCTCATTTCACTCAACTTGATGTCTTCAAAGTTCATCCATGTTGTCACATGTTAAGAAATTCATTTCTTTTTATGGTTGAATAATATTCCATTGAAAATATATATCACAGTTTTTTTTAATCCACTCATCCATTGATAGACAATTGGATTACTTCCATCTTTTGGCAGTTGTGATTATGCCACTATAAACATTGGTGTGAAAATATCTGTTCGGGTCCCTGCTTTCAGTTCTTTTAGGTAGATAGCTAGAAGTGGGATTGCTGGGTCAAATGGTAATTCTGTACTTAACTTTCTAGGAACCACCAAACTGCTTTCTACAGTGGCTACACCATTTTATATTCCCACCAACAGTGAATGAGTGTTCCTATTTCTACACATCCTCTCCAACGCTTATTTTCTCTTTTTTGAATAGTAGCCATCTAGTAGATATGAAATGGTATCTCATTATGGTTTTTATTTGTATTTTCCCAGTGGCTAGTGGTGTTGATCATCTTTTCATTTTCAGATATTTTTGGAGAAATGTCTATTCAAGTCTTTTGCCCATTTTTAAATTGGATTGTATATCTTTTTCTTGTGGATTTGTAGGATTTCATTATAGTCTGGATATTAGACCCTTATCAGATATGTGGTTTCCAAATTTTTCTCCCATTCTGTAGTTTGTCTTTTTAATGCATGATAAAGTCCACTGAGGCACAAAAGATTTTTTTTTTTAATTTTATGATGTTCCATTTATCAATTTTTTTTTCTTTTGTGGTCATGCTTTTGGTATAAAGTCTAAGAAACCAATGCTTAACACAAGGTCCTGGAGGTGGTTCCCTTTGTTGACTTCTAGGAGTGTTATAATTTTGGGTGTTATATTTAGGTCTTTGATCCTTTTTGTGTTCATTCTGTATATGGTGTTAGGTAGGGCTCCATCTTCCTTCTTTTGCATATATATATCCAGTTTTCTCAGCAGCATTTGATGAAGAGACATTTCTTTCCCCCTAGAGTGGACTTGGTAAACTTGTAAAAAACAAATTGGCCATAAATGTGAGTGTTTATTCAGCAACTCTCAGTTTCAGTCCATTGTTATGTATGTCTGTCCTTATGCCAGTACCATACTATTTTGATCACTGTAACTTTGTAATAAGTTTCAAAATAAGGAAGTGTGAGTCCTCCAACTTATTACCCTTTCACAAGATGATTTTGATTAACTGGAGTCACTTATCCTTCCAAATATATTTGATTATTGACTTTTCCATTTATGCAAAAGGGGCTGTTATGATTTTGATTGGGATAGCATTGAATTTGTAAATCTCTTCAGGTAAAATTGACAATGATATACGTTGTTCCATTTATTTAGGTCTTCTTTGATTTATTTCAGCAATGTTTTTTAGTTTTCTTTGTACAAATCATTTACATCCTTAAACTTATTCCTAGATATTTGATTCTTTTTTGTTGCTATTGTAAATTACATTTTTTCTTGATTTCCTCCTCAGATTATTCATTTCTACTGTATAGAAAACTAATGATTATTGCATGTTGATTTTGTTACCTGCCACTTTGATTAATTAATTTATTAGTTCCAGTATCTTTGTTGTAGATTTTTCAGTATTTTCTATATATAGGGTTATGTCATCAGCAAATAGAGAAAGTTTTAGTTCCTCCTTTCCAGTTTGGATGCCTTTTATTTCTTTATTTTGCCTAATTGCTCTGGCTGTAACTTCCAGTACAATGTTAAAAAGCAGTGGTGACAGTGGGGATCTTTGTCTTGTTCCTGAACTTAGGGGAAAACAGTCAGTCTTGAACTCTTGAATATGATGTTAGCTGTGGATTTATCTTCTGTGCCCTTTATCATGTTGAGGAAATTTCTTTCTATTCCTAGTTTTCTGAGTGTTTTATCAAGAAATGTTGCTGGATTTTGTCAAATTGCCCTCTCTGCACCAGTTGCAATGATTATGTGTTTTCTTTTTTCCATTGTTGTATCAATGAACTGCATTACATTATTGATTTTCTTATGTTGAACCATCCTTGCAAAGCTGGTATAAATCCCACTTGATCATGGTATATAACTGTTTTAATGTGCTGTTGGATTTGATTTGCTAGTATTTTGTTGAGGATTTTTGCATCTTTGTTCATAAGGGATATTGGACTGTAATTTTATTTTTGTGTGTGTGGTAGCTTTATCTCACTTTGGTATTAGTGTGATGCAGGCCTCATAGAATGAGTTAGGGAGTGTTACCTCCTCTTCAATTTTTTGAAGAGTTTGAGCATGATTAGTATTAATTCTTGGAATGTTTGGTAAAATCCACCAGTGAGACCACCTGACAATGGAACTTTTTCTTTGTTGGGAGGTTTTTTGATGCCTGATTCAATGTCTTGTAACTTGTTTGTTCCTGGTCTGTTGAGATCTTCTACTTCTTCTTGAGTCAGTGTAGGTAGTTTGTGTGTTTCTAGTAATTTTCCCATGTCATCTAGGCTATCTTATTTGTTGGAATACAATTGTGCAAAGAATCCTCTTATCATCCTTTTTATTTCTGTGGGATCAATAGTAATGCTGCCTCCCCCCCTTCATTTCTGATTTTTTGTTATGGGCAACCTCTCTGTTTTTTTCTTCACCGGTCTAGCTAAAGGTTTGCTGATTATACTGATCTTTTCAAAGAACCAACTTTTTGTTTTATTGACTCTCTTTATTGGTTTTCTTATTCTTTAGATCATTTTTCTCTGCTCTATTTTTTTATTTCCTTTTCCTAGCTTTCTGTTTAGTTTTCTTCCATTTCTAGTTCCACTAAATGTGAGTTTACAGCTCTGATTTGAGATCTTTCTTCTCTTAAATATAAATATTTAGAGCTATAAATTTCCTTCTCAATACTGCCTTTCCTGCATCCCATAAGTTTTGGTATTTTGTGTTTTCATTTTCATCCACATCAAATGTTTCTTAATTTCGCTTGTGATTTATTTTTAAGAGTGTGTTGTTTAATTTGTATGTATTTGTGAATTTTCCTTTTCTCCTGCTGTAGCAATCATATCTGATTTCTCACCAACTTAACTTCAATATCATAAACAAACTCTTCCTATACCCCTCTGGCCCATCCTATTGTTGTACTTCCTGTAAATTATATCTTTATACATTGTGTGTCAAAAACCATAGTTTTATCAAAACCGTTTGTGCATATGTATTTTATAACCTGTAAGAAGTAAAAGGTGTTGTTATTTATAAAAATACAATACAATAGTACTGGCATTTACAATTATACATATGGTTGTCTTTACTGGATCTTTACTTCTTTATGGTACTTTGATCCACTGTCTAGTGTCCTTTCCTGTCATTCTGAAGAACTCCCTTTGTTTTTAGGGCAGGTCTAGTAGTGACAAACTCCTTTTATCTGGGAATGTCTTATTCTCTCCCTCATTTTTGAAAAACTGTCTCACCAGTTAGGAAATTCTTGGTTGGCAATTGTTTTCTTTCAGCATTTTAAATGTTTTGTCACTCTGCCTTCTTGCCTCCAATTTTTCTCATGAGAAATCAGAACTTAATCTTATTGGGACTCACTTGTCCATAACACATTGCTTTTCTCTTGGAGCTTTCAGAGCTCTCTCCTTGTCCGTGGCATTCAGCAGTTTGAATGCAGTGTGTTTGGGCATGGCGGTCTTTGAGTTTTTCCTGTTTAAGGTTTGATGGGCTTTTTAAATGTATATATTCATTTCTTTTGTTAAGTTTGGGAAGTTTTCCATCATTGTTTCTTTGAAAATTCCTTTTGCTTCTTTCTTGGTTTCTTCTCCTTGTGGGACTCCCACAAAGTGTATATGCTTTATGATGTCCCACAGGTCTCTTGGGCTCTGTTCAGTTATCTTCATTCTGCCCCTTACCCTGAATCATTTCAATTGTCTTATCTGCAAGTTCATCAATCCTTTTTTCTAACAGCTCTAACCTGCTTTTCAAACTTGCAGGGAATTTTAATTTCAGTTATCGTGGACTTTAACTCCAATATTTCTCTTTGGTAGCTTTTTTTTTCTTTAATTTTATTTTGAAATAAATTCAAACTTACAGGAACAATTGCAAAAACAGTACAAAACCCATACACAGAACTCCAGTATACCCCAATACCCCGATCCACCAACTTTAACATCCTGTCACACATTCATTTTTTTCTTTCCCTCCCTCCCTGCCTATCATCCATCATCTATTGCTCTGTCTTCTGAACATATGAGAGCAAGCTGCACACATCCTTGAACAAACAAATATAATTCACATATACAATTACCATGAACAAGAACATTCTTTTATGCAATCCCATTAAGCGCAGCTAAGAAGTTCAAGAAATTCAACACTGATAAAAAGCTTACATTCTATATTTCATTTTTTTTTCTTATGTCTCAACTGTGTTCCTTTGAGCCTCCTCTCCTCCATCCTCAGATCCCATCCAGGATCTCCTTGGCATTTAATTGTCATTGCCTATTTAGACTGTCATTTTCTTTTTCAATTGTGGAAACATATGTTCAGCCTAAATCTTCCCATTCCAATCCCTCCCTAGCATTCCATTAGTGAGATTATAATCACATTTAGAATGTTGTAATACTATCACCTTCCCACCATCCATTATGAGAAATTTCCCTTCACCCCAAACAGCAACCCTATACTCATTTCTTAACTCCCCATTGCCCCTTCCCCCACTTCTCATGACCCCTACTCTACTTTTCATATCTATAATCATATTCTCTGATAATTTCTCTGTGTTTACCATGGGGCTTAAATTTAACCTCTTAAATCTGTAACAGTCTTGTTTTTCTTTGATACCAACTTAATTTAAATAGGACACGTAAACTATGTTCCTATGCTCCTCCATTCCCCACCTTTACGTAGTTCTTGTCAAAAATTACATATTTTACATTGAGTCCAAAACCGCTGATTTGTCATTACAGTTTATGTATTTTAGACCTGTAGGAAGTAAATAGTGGAGTTACAAATCAAAAATTATTAACTTCTATTTGTATTCCATTGTGGTCAGAGAATGTGCTTTGAATATATTCAATTGTTTTTTTTTTTTGTTTTTTTTTTAAATTTATTGTGGCTTGTTTTATGTCCCAGCATATGTTCTATTATGGAGAAAGATCTGTGATCACTAGAGAAGAATGTGTGTCCTGGTGATTTGGGATGTAATGTTCTATATCTGTCTGTTAAATTTTTCTTTATCTTTCTCTCCTTTCTTTGTTTCTCTGTCGGTAGGGCTTCCTTTAGTATCTGAAGTAGGGCAGGTCTTTTATTAGCAAAATCTCTCAGCATTTGTTTGTCTGTGAAAAATTTAAGCTCTCCCTCAAATTTGAAGGAGAGTTTTGCTGGATAAAGTACTCTTGACTGGAAATTTTTCTCTCTCAGAATTTTAAATATGTCATGCACTGCCTTCTCGCCTCCATGGTGGCCACTGAGTAGTCACTACTTAGTCTTATGTTGTTTCCTTTGTATGTGGTGAATTGCTTCTCTCTTGCTGCTATCAGAACTTGCTCCTTCTCTTCAGTATTTGAGAGTCTGATCAGAATATGTCTTGGAGTGGGTTTATTTGGATTTATTCTATTTGGAGTTCGCTGGGCATTTATGCTTTGTGTATTTATATTGTGTAGAAGGTTTGGGAAATTTTCCCCAACAATTTCTTTGAATACTCTTTGTAGACTTTTACCCTTCTCTTCCCCTTCTGGAACACCAATGAGTCTTAAATTTGGATGTTTTATTTTATCTATCATATCCCTGAGATTCATTTTGATTTTTTTGATTTTTTCTCCATTCTTTCTTTTGTTCTTTCATTTTCCATTCTGTGGTCATTGTTCAACTTCCTATAATCTTGTATTATGAGTATCCAGAGTCTTTTTAATTTGGTCATCAGTTTCTTTTATTTCCATAAGATCTTCTATTTTTTTAATTTACTCTTGCAATTTCTTCTTTATGCTCTTCTAGGGTCTTCTTTATGTCCTTTATATCCTGTGCCATGCTCTTCTTCATGTCCTTTATGTTCTGTGCCATGCTCTCATTGTTTGATTTTAGGTCTTTGATTAATTGCACCAAGTCCTGTGTCTCTTCTGATCTTTTGATTTGGGTGCTTGGGTTTGGGTTCTCCATATCGTCTGGTTTTATCATATGCTTTAAGATTTTCTGTTGTTTTTGGCCTCTTGACATTTGCTTTACTTGTTAAAGTTCTTTCTGGATATAAAAAAATACCGATCTCTAATTTGTCAGATCTACAGCTTGGTGGCGTATACTTTCTCTAACTTGCCAGATGGTGTCTGCAAGTCACTTATTCCCCTCAAGTCAGTTTTCCCCAACTTTGTCTTTGTGGTGTGTGGGGATCTGATTCTTGTGGGGTTCAATTGGTGCACTTAAGTTTGGGTGTGTTGTTGGTGCTGTCCATCCTGAATGTGGTGCATGTGTTTGAGCAGTTAGGGAGGCAGGGCAGCTTTAATAATCAAACCTCCCAGGTGTTCCCAGAGATTTAAGGCTGTTGCAAGAGTCTAAGCCTTCAATTCAGTCTTGCTACAGATTGTCTCTGCTGCTGACCCATAAGTCCTTGGTATTGGCATAGGGTCCCTGGGATTTCCGAACGGGTCCCCCTTCTCAGCCGTGCTCTTCCAGGACCTCTGCTGAGGGAAGGCTGCACCATGTCACAAGTGCGCGCCGGCCTCCAGGGAAGCCCTGGGCCACTGGGCCATGCAGGGGCATTCCAAGCCTGCTTTAAAGATGGTTGAACGGGGCATGTTAATTTCCCCCTTTTCACAGAGCTCTGCCTTCCCAGCTCTGGGACAGTTAGCTGTGGATGCACTAAAAGCGACTGTCCACAGCTGATATTGTGGCATGGGCACGATGCTGTGGGAAACACTCTTGGCGCGGCTCTGGGCTATGGCTCCGTCCCCAGGCAGGAGTGTCTCCAGCTTGCTGGGGAGATGGCTGCAAGGGGTGCAGTTTCTTTCTCCTTTTGGTTCCCCTCTGTTCCCCTGGCCCTGAGACAATCAGCAGAGGGTGTGGGAAGGGATATCCTCCACTCCAGACACTGAGGCGTTGGCAACAGCCCACCCCTGCTGTGCTTCACTGCGCGGTTCTCACCGTTGTAACTGCAGCCACTCCTGGGTTTTTTTTTTTTTTAAAGAACTAGTCCGTCTCCAAACACCAACCCATGGTTTCCCCACACCACAGCATGGCCATTGGACTTTCAGCCAGCTCACTCACCCATTTCAGAATGCAGACTCCCGGTTTCACCAAATGCACTGTCCCTGTGGATTTAGCAGACTTTGGCTGGCTGGTGCATCACTGGAAGTGGTGTTCTGCATCACTTTCTGGCTTTTATCTAGTATTTTTCATAGAGGTGTTTTTTTTGCCTTGTCTCACCTAGCCGCCATCTTAGGTTCTTTCCTGTTTGGTAGCCTTTTAAAATTTCTTTCTCTTTATTGAGATTCTCATGTTGTTTATTTATGGTTTTCCTGATATCTTTCAGTACTTTCCCTGTGTTTTCTTTTATCTTCTTGTACATATTGGGGATCATTTTTAAAAATTATTTGTCTGGTATGTCCAAAGTCTTTGGACAATGCTTTCTTCTTTGATGGTTTCTGGATTTTTTCATGTACATTTGAATGGACCATCATTTCTTCTTTCTTTATTTGGTGTGTAATCTTTTGCTTCACCCTATACATTTTAGTATTTTAATGTGTTTTTTTCTGGGATTTGGTCCTTGAGCTGTATGTTACTTAAGTTTGTATCTAGCTATTGATATGGCAGAGATTTCCTTGAATGCCAGAAGCTAACACAAATGGGCAAACCAATGGACAAAAAAACAAACAGAAAAAACGCCTTTTACAGTCTTTGCCAATTGGCTCTGCTTTGGCTGGTGATCTCCTTCAGATCTTAGCCCTTCTATCAAGAAGACCAGCACAAGGCAAAAGTGAGTCCTCTCTGTCCTTTCTGAGTCTGTTCTTGTCCTGAGTTTGAGCTCATGAATGGCCTTAGGAATTCTCCCATTTACAAGAATCCTAGTGTCTCCTCTACTCCCTAGGAAATAGACTTTCCTCCCCCTTGGGTGTTCTATTGTATGTCTTAAGGCAAGTAACCCTTTGTCCCAAAATACTTCAATTAGATTGTTTCATACACTACTTTAGACTTCTGCGTGCATGGCAAGCTCTAAGTGGGATGAGCCAGACAGGAGTTTCCTGGTACAGTCTCAGGCTGCCACCTCATAAATTCGCACCAACATACAGGTATCTCATTATTTGCAAGGGTTACTCTGCTCCCTCCAGAACAGGGCAAGAGAACCACCAATGGGAGCACAGGATGACTCCAGACCACACTGGACAGGGGGTGGGGGCTGTAGAGAGGGTGGGGTAAGGCCAGCAAGGGCACCATGGTGTACTCTTGGAATTTTTAAATTGTGTTTTCTTGATCCAACACTCACCTAGTTATTGCAGTTCTTTAACTCTTTCCCAGAATTTTGAGGGAGATGACTGCCAGTTTTTACTGGCTGTGGGGACAGAATCCTGGAGAGTCTCATGCTGACATCTTAGTCCAGTTGACTTTTATATTGTAATTGTGACCATCTACCTTACTACATTGTTATTTCAGTAACACTTCCAAACTGAAATATTTTACTAGGAATGCAATCACATTATTCTTTCTTATTTTATACTTTGCATTTCTTTTTTGACTTGTTGCATTAGAAATAATATGATTATATAATATTTATCATATGAAAGAAAACCAAACAAGTGAAACATAATCTCCTCTCTGAACATTCATTTTGAGGTGTAAGTAATGTAAGATCCTTGTTGTGAAAATGAAAATTCTCATCTTTTTCCTGACTTTAGTGAGAATGCCCATAATATTCCATCATTAAGTATGTTAATATTGGCTAATTTCTGTTAAAATTAAAAATCAAATTTCATACCTATACTATCCTAAATTATGTACCACACTTTGCATTTATGTATTATTAAAAAGATGATCTCCTACTCAGTTTTTTTAAATTAAACATAGTAATAACTATATGTGTAAGGATTTAATGTGAGTGTGTTTATAGATGGAGAGATAGATGTTATATACAAATATCATGTGAGTTTAATATAGAAGCTATATATTTTATGTAAACAGATATATATCATATTTTTATATTATACATTTATATTCATGAATATTGGTGAAATTTGTCTAATGTGGATGAAGACCATGGGGTGGGCCAGACCCATGCGTTTATCTGTCATCCATCTATCCATCATCCCTTTCTCCTTCCATCCAGCAAATGTCTCCTGTTCAACTAATAAATGTTGATCACTAGGCTAAGTTCTGTATACAAAGACCTTTAAAGTAGTTCAACCTCTGGGGAGCTGGAACACGAATAATTTTGCCTCTTGCAGAAAATATCCCTTTTTATGGACCTGCTTCAGCATTCATACATAGGCATTGACTTGTTTATCCTCAACAAAACGCTGATGGCAATGTCTCAAGTAGTAACAGATAAATAGAAAACTTAACTCTTAGCAGGTGATGATGCAGATTTTCTCCAAGAGTTTCAAACATGTAACTTCACTTACTTATTATTCAAAAAGTTCATTGTCTTTTTTATGGAAAATATCTGACAGATAGGAAGATACATGCGGTCCACAGAGAGCCATTAAATTTGTCACTGGAAAGACAGAGTTACTGCATATTAATCAATCAGCTGTTTCCCTATCTCCTTCTCACTTGACACATTTAATGAAAATCACTAATCTTTAAAACACAACAGAGAAGTTATAATACTTGCATATTTCATATTGAAAGAGTGATGAAAATGTCACTTGAGACTTTTATTTTGTTATTTTTTAAAATGTAGTTAAAATTATAGCTAGGAAGCAGTAAATCACTGTATGCTATCGTATATCTACACTTGGACTCAGAACCTTAATATTGATAGAATTAACATATTAATGCCAGCCTACCCTGGATGTTCCAGTAGTTAAACTTCTGATATTTTTTCCAAAAGCTTAAAAAAGCCTTTCAGTTAAAATGCATTACTTAGAGAACTGATTTAATGATTTAACTTCTTTTCATTTAAGAGGCAAAGTAACTTTTCTTTGAAAAATAGTATCTGCCAAGAATTTGATTATTGAATGGAGATCAGTAAGTTTTAAATGTGTGGAACATCTGTCAGGAATTTTGGAAGGGAATCACAACTCCAATGAAATCCATGAAATCTGAAAATTCAGAGGAAAGGACAAGGTAATTTGTGATTGCTTCATTTTTGTCCCCTTCTTTCCCCACTACTTGTACCTCCACAGTGTCATCCCTAAACATGCAACTATAATTATATTATTCCTTTCTTCCCAAATCTTCCATAATTCCCAAGGCCTACTAAATAGAGTCCAGATACCTTCAAAGTCCCAGACATTCAAAGTCCTAGACAACCACCCCAACTCCTGTCTTCAATCTCAAGTCCTGTCACCCATGTTCCTTCTCACACCCTCTACCCCTTCCTTCTCGCTGTGCATGTCCACAACTTATTCTGCTTCCAAGCCCCTGTGCACACTGTTTGCTGTGCCTGAAATTCCCTTCCCCCAATTTTCCATCTCCAATTTCACAAATCCACTGTGAAACATCCCCTGATCTTTACAACCAGGTATAACCTATTATGTATACTTATTTTTATGTATTTTCATATACATGCAGGGTTAATGCAACACATTCTTTTCTTTATCCATTTAATTATAGAGCTAAAAGATCTTTATATAGCAACTGGGTACATAAATCTCCTCTTCACTTTTTACATAAATGTCTTCATTGACTATCTTAAAGATAAAAAACAAGTCATTGTTTCTTTCTCTTTAATTAAAGATAAAACCAGAAGCCTGGTTTCACTGAGGGAGTTGAGAATAGGGAGGGCTTCACTGCACAGATTTTAAACAGTTCATGTCATACTTGTAACAGCCAAATTCTATTACATCATAAGGGCACACCATAATTTAATTAACCCCTTCTGTCTTAGATATTTTAGGGTCCCTAGTTGTTTATTTTTAAAAATTTGTTATAAAGCATTCTTTTTTTTTAATAGAAAACACTCAAATGTTTATATGGAAGGACTTTTTCAAGGACTTTCAGTAGGATTATTTCTCAGCAATGAGATGGTTTTCTATCATGAATTATAGTTAGGCATCATGGTGTCTTCTTACCACCCTCCCTACCAATGCACTGCAAGGTAGATAAATCCTCCTCTTCTCTTCTTGAACATAGAGTAAGTTATCATCAGATCACTAACATGCATTGATCAGGACCCATGCTGACTGCTTTACAGGTGGTATCATTCTCTGAACAATGTCCTGGAGCTGTGTATTGTTATTCTCCTATCACAGATGTGTCAAAGGTTAAAAAGTTAAATAACGTGCAAGTGAAGGGGGCAGCATTTGACTCCAGTTTACTTGGTAGCAAAGCCCTGACTCCTAACCACTGTGCTCTCCTTCTGCACACAGGAGGCCCTTAGGGGATATTTGCTGAGTCATAATGCCTAGAATAAGACAAAAGGGAAACTCGCACAGAAAATAAAGCAAACACAGTTCATGTTAAAAACAACAGCAACAACAACAAAGCATTTCTTCCTTTGGTCACATTGTGTTATTTTCTTTGAGTACATTCGTCTTCTGGAAGAAATCACTGAATAAAAATAAGATTTGTGTTTGGTTAATACCTGGTTCCATTAGTATAATCCAAATAAATAGTTTATTTCCAAATTTAAACAAAAATTCTAAGTATATTTCTTTGATAGGCAGACAGAGGGAGAGGAAGGACATGGAGGTTTTTCAAGATTAAAAAGCATGAAGTTTTACTAAATCATTCATTCATTTCCAAAATATTTATTGGGCATCTATTATATGCTAAGTGACATGCTACCAATTGCAGGAAGAGGGTAAGCAAAAGCAGAAACACCTTCAAAAATTAAAGCCTAAATAAATGTGTAGACACAGCCGGTGATAATGAGGGCTCTAGAGGGGTTATTCTGGAGGGTCAGAGAAGGTTCCTCTGTCACCTGAGAGCAACGATCTGATGCTCAAGAGCAAGGGTAACCCGAGTCTGGGCTGCATGTGGTGGGCCTGGGGCAGCAGCGGAGAAGGGAGAGTGGTGGCTGAGCAGCAGAATAGCAGGAAGGACAAGTGCAGAGTCTTGGTGGGGGTGGGAACCTGGCACATCCTGGGAGCCAGAGGAAGGGTGTGAGCTCTCAGCATAAGGGGTAGGCAGTCGTTGCTTTAACTAATAGGTTATTGTACAGCCATCATCACAATCAATTTTAGAACATTTTTATTACCCCCAAAAGAAACCATTGTCAATCTCTCCCCATATCCCTCCCAATACCCCCGCTCCCTGCCCCTGGTAACCACCACGCCACTTTCTGTCTCTTTGGATTGGCCTATTCTGGATATTTCCTGTAAATGGGCAGTCCACTCAGTGTGTGTTTTGTGACTGGCTTCTTTCACTTAGCATGATGTTTTTAAGGTTCACCACATTGTAGTATGTTATCAGTACTTCATTCTTTTTCATTGCCAAATAATACTGGTAGTGTTTTATCTTTGTTGTTGTATAGTGATCGCAACAGTTTCCAGAAATATCTCACAGACTTTATTTAAATAATTTCTAAAACAAGCTCACCTTTCAGATAGTAGAAACATGGAATTGTATCCTGGCTATTAATTGTTATTCTTAAAACATAAATGTCATGCAATGGAATTATTGTAAATGCCCAACTGTGACCTTTAAAATAGGGCAATGCATATTTTCACCTTTGAACAAATACCTCCAGCATTTTTCCAAGGCTTTATTTTTGGCAATATTATCATGGCATGTAAACATGGCATGTTTTACAACTTCAATTATGGAACAAACAACTTTACATATATTTGTTATACATTCCCTATAAAGGATAAAAATTGGTTTTATTCACAGAATGTAGGGATTTTTTTTAGTGTGTAAAACATTTGGATCAATTTCTATAGGAAGGGAAATATGGGGCAAAATTACCTTCCAGTATATATTTTTTAATTGTTGTAAAACATAAAACTTAATGTAATCCTGCCTTTTCTTTTTTTGTTTCATTTTTTGTTTCATTTTCTCTTTCCTTTCATTTTTTTGTCATTACAAAATAAACCTATGGGAGTAGAATCTCATGGGAAATAACGTTGCTTTTCTTGCTGTATGTGAACTCATCCTGCTGTCAGGTTACTGTGAATTGTACAAAGTGAAAATATGGTACAAGAGGATGGTTTTCCACTCCAACTGTCATGTTCTGGTTCCCTGGCTAAAAAACTCATCTTTTCTTTCTCCCTAATTATAGCACAGTGGAAAGAACACAAACAGAATTAGAAAAAGCTAGGTTTGAACTATGATTCTGTGACTCACAGACTGTGAGGCTATGGGTGAGTTACTTAAATTCTCGGGAATGATTTCCTTAGCTGTGAAATAAGAATGATGGTGTCTCTTCTTGGGACTCTTGGAAAGATAAATTAGATAGCAGTGTGCCCAGCAGTTAGTAAGAGCTTGCTAAATGGTAGTTATTAAAGAAGGTCAATTTTGATTCCATGGCACAAATGGTTCTTTAGGTGCTTTATATCTTCCTTTCCACTTTGAAATATTGTCCCTATATCATCAAGAACTGTGCTTAATATTCCCCTCACACAAGCAATCAAGTATGAGCATTAACATTGCAATTAGAATATAAGCTCCAAGATGCCAGGAACTTGTGAAATGTGGGTCTACTTTGTGAAATGCTGTCTGCAGCTGAGATTGAGTAAATGCCTCAATAAATGTTTCTTAAGTTAATTAGTCATGCAACATGTGCAAGTCTCTTTGGTTAGCATTTTTTGGGGGTGGGGGTTAGAAAATGACTAGCACCCAATCACTGCTCTCAAGCAGCTTGGAATATGAGTTTGATGAGTATTGGATAAGCACTTTCTGGTACCAAAGGATAGAAATGGGCTCAAGTTACCCCAGACAAAGGCTGAGAACATTCAGGCAACTGTCTCAGTGATGCCACATTGAGAAGCCATGGTGACTTAGAGCATCATTCAAGGTGCACAATAGCTTATTGGCTCTATACACCTTCAACTGTCATTTCTTAGCAATCCACTGTTGCTCCCTTTCCAAGAGACTTTGCCAAAGGATGTCTCTTATCTTGATCTGAACTTCTGCTTTGACTGTAGTTGCTTCTATTCTTACCACATGCCTGGATATTTTTCTGAATTTTAAGTTTCACAAGTTCTGTATATTAGTCATAGTTTTCCAAGGAAACAGAACTGATGGGAAATACATATTTACACAAATATGTAAATATTATGAGGTTTATGTATGTAAATATTATGAGATTTATTATAGGAATTGGCGCACATGACTGTGGGGATTAGAAAGTCCTAATTCCATAGAGCAGCAGGTTGGGAATTCCAATGAAGGTTTAGATGAATTCCCCAGGAGAAGCTGGCTGGCTGAAATAGAGCTTGAAATTTTTTCTTAGTGATTGCAGAAATCATCAGTTCTCCCTTTAAGGCCTTCAGCTGATTGGATGAGACGTCTCTCATTTCTGAAGGTGATTTCCTTGGTTGATTGTAGATGGAATCAGCTATATATGCAATCAACTGAACAATAATTGAAATCCATGAAATAAACTCACAGTAACAATTAGGCCAATGCTCGCGTGACCCAACCCCTGGACACCATATCCTAGCCAAGTTGACATGTTAACTTAACCGTTTCAGTCTAGTTGAGTTTCTAGTGGGAATCCAGTATTAGAGCATGCCTTTAGGCAGGGCTCTTGGGACAGGTCACCACATGCTTAGGGTTACTCTGTGGTTTGCTTCTGCCGCCATTGGATCACATGTGATCATTATTCAATAGGCTATGACCAGGGTTAGGGATTTGTGGAATTGCAAGCATGGTGACCCAAGTATTGGGTGGTGAAGGAACCCATGTCATTTCAAGCCTTTCCTCTGTAGAAGTGAATGGATAACTATCAATACAGAGTTGTCTAGGCTAACTGCCAAGAAAATGGGTCAGAAAATGCACACTTTGGTGGAGAAGAAAGCCCATCATGGTAGGTAAGTATGGAAGAAGGATATGGAGAACATACCACAAATTATGTCTCATACCATGTGGTGCCCTTGGGATGCATTCAAAGAAATACTTGCTAAATGGGTTGTTGAAGGAAGAGACAACATTTGGTTTACAATATTGGGAAATTTAGATGGGGAGACAGAGGCAGAAAGAACTCTGGTTTTTGGATCTCCAACCCAGTTGTCTAGTTTCTGGTACTTTACTTCCACTTTGGAATTGATTCTCTGGACTCTATGCCCCTAATCCTCCCTTCTTGGTTGGATCATATCTGCTTGTTTAAGGAATCGCTGTGGCTGAGAATTCAAAATGGTACAGTGTAGCTCCTGGGAAAACTTATTTTATATGGTATAGTGGTTCCTGAAGTGTTTCCCTATAATAATTTTTCTGTGAAATATTGTTTTTATGAGAAGAAAGAATTCTGTGGTCAAATGAGTTTAAGGAACACGGGGTATATTAGGATAGGCTATGCTATGGTAACAAATTAATTCCAGAATTTTAGTGGCTTAACTTGGAAACAGTCGGTTTCTTGCTTATGCTAAGTCCAATGGCAGCTGCCATGTGGAGACTTAGGGACCCATGCTGCTTCCGTCATATGGCTCTGCCATCGTAACAGCATGGCCTCCGTGATCTCCTAATAGGGGACGACAGAGCTGAAAATTCACTGCCTCGGCGTGAAGTGACACATGCCACGTCCATTCGCATTTCATTGGTTAGAACTAGTCATAGGGCCTTGCCTTAAGGCAAGGGGCTGAGAATCTTCCCTTTGCCCAGGATAGAGAGGGAAATTCAGATATGAATGAGCTCTAGCAATCTCTATCACACTGAGTGAAGTGGCACCTTTTATTTTTTCTTTAACCTGCAAGACTTTTTTCAAGTCTTGGACATGGTAATGTATTTTGTCAGCCTTCAAGATGGCCCATTCTTTGCAGCTTTTCCCACATTTGCTTATGAAACTCTTCTTTCGTGGAGTATCTTATAGCCCTAGTATTCCATAGGACCTATTTTGAAAAACAAAGAGATAATTTCTATATTTCTTTTCTCACTGCTGCTATATGTATTAACTCTTCTAATCTCCCTTGTGGTGGCCTAACTTTGTAAACTTTTATTGTCATGGAAATTGCTATAAGCGTAATTAGTCTATAATTCTTAGACTAATCTCAATGTCTGCAAAGAGAACATTCAGTGAAGCAAAGCAAATAATTTTTGGAATACAGCAGAAGTGATTACTGGGTGACAAGAATTGCTGTCTGGTGGTAGCTGTTTTAACAGTCCACTGGCCCTTTATATTGGAAGGATAGTAGATGAAAATGTTATCACTCATGCGAAGTAACAGTTCTCACCAAATTTCTTTGAGCTACTGGGTGAGATCATCATCGTCTGTAAAATAAGTAGCAGAAATGGTGGCTCTAGTCAGCTGTTGTTAGGTCAAACTTAGTTCGACTTGCAATTCATCAAAAAACTGCCACTGAATTTATGATAAATGCAACGCCCAGTGTTGAGCTCTAAGGAAGGTACAAGGAAATATGCAACTTAGTATTGTGCATGGAAAGCAGCAATAAATATTTGTTCCTGATTGACTGCTCTTTTTCAATTCAGTCTTCAGATTTTTATTAAGGATCTACTCTGTGCTCCAAACTGTATTAAGCTTTGAGAAGATGTTAGGGAGCAATATTGGATGTGGTGACAATTCTCATAGAGGTTATACTTTATTGGGCACAAGCATTATTCAGATAGTCACAGATAAAATCAGACTGTACAAAAATAAATGAAATAAATGTTCTGAGGTAAAGGGTTTTCTGGGATCCTATATCAGGGAGCCTGACTGAGCTGGGGATATGACACTTGGTCTGAGCTCACAGGATGAGGGGGAGTCAGCAATCTTAGAGCTGGAGGGAAACAGAGCTAGGATTTGACCTTATTTCTGTATGACTCTATGCAGTTTCAATTTTACAAACCTATATTTTCATATGATAGAGTTCTTTGAGCCCAAGCTAGTCAAGGATTCAGTCTCCTGTTGTTATCAAGCCCAAGTCACAACTGATTTCAAGAATTACAGTACCTTGTTCTCCCTGTAATCTGGGTTCTATTAGAGTTCTCCAGGAAACCACTCCAAAGAAGCAGTTGCAAAAGAGTCCATTGATGGTGGGGTATTTGCTCTTTCGGAAGAACCTGACTGGTGCTTTAGATCACCAGTTGGCATATATTTATATAGTGTGTGTGTGTGTGTGTGTAAAGGGCCACATAGCAAATATTTTAGACTTCACCAGCCATATGGTCTCTGCCACAATGACCCAGCTTTATCATTGCAACAAAAAGCAGCCGGAGACAATATGCAAATGAATTGGCTTGGCTGTGCTCCAATAAAGCTTTATTTACAATATCAAGTGGTAGCAGTATTTGACCCACAGACCATAGTTTGCAGACTCCTGGCTTAGTCCACAATCCTTACGTGTCTGATTTTACCTGCTAACCAAGTGGGAAGTTTTTTTTTCAAATGAAGAAAGGCATTTCAGTGACATCTCTTTGGTGTTTCAAACAGGGTCAGCAAATACAATGCAGTTTTAGGAGTATCAGAAAAGCTTTTGGATCCTTTCTATTGAAAACAACCTTTACTCATCCCTATCTGTTGTTTCAAACTCCCCTTTGGTGCATTATCTATTTTTATTTCAACCTAATTGAAAACCAAGTTTTCCAGAAAGGGAGGTACTTTAAAATATTTCAGCTTTAACACCTTGGAATGAAGAAAGGCTGTAAGGGTGAGTTTTTAATGAATGTAAAGGCTCTCTGAGGACCTGCCCACCTTGGGGCGAGTGTAAGGGAATAGTGTTAATAAGAGTAGGTCTCTGGCTCCACGTTTGTGGGTCTGACCCTGATTCTAATTGTAGTAGAACATGAAGAAAATTGAATAGCAAATATCATGATAAAAATTATACCAAATCTCCCTCCTTTGGATGGGGAGGTCACATTTTAGTATGCTGTGCATTCCCCATAAGACCTTATGAATCGTAGATAGGTACTCAGTAAATGCTGAATTTATATCATAAAAATGAATGAATGAATGCTTGAACAAATGAGGGCTGCAACTGTTGTTACTTTTTATTTTTGTACAAGCATTTGTCAATATTCAAACTTCAGGTAAAAACGAATGGTTGTGATAGTGATTAATAAAATATGTATATATATATATATATATATATATATATATATATATATATATATGGAGAGAGAGAGTGAGAGAGAGAGAGAGAGAGAGAATGTGTTATTACTTCAATATTTCCCAAATCTTGTACAGTTTCTGAGTTTAACGACAGTTTGCTGTTGGCAGCCATGGTGGCAGTATTGAAAAATGGGTGGAATGTGCACTCAGCCCAGAAATAGCCCTTGAACATTGCTTTGAATGTGATTATTGTTTTCCTAAAGTCAGCTGATTTTCCTATGGTTTTCCTTTTTCAATTCAAAAATGAGTACAGAATGATTTAGCAAAAAGCACATAAGTTCTAGAGTCAGTAAGAACTGAATTAAAATCTGACTCCTCAGTTTACTAGCTGTGTGAAATTGGACAAGTTATTTATCCTCTAATATCTCAGTTTCCTCCATGTAAAATAATAGTTAACATAATTTTAGTTCATAGCATTCTTTGATGATTAGATTAGAGAGCTTGATGCTCTGCTTTAATGAATACTGAAAACTCTGCCTCATATATAGGAATCACTCAATGAATATTTGCTATGATGATAATGATGGCGAGTTCTAGCAATCAAAATATTTTTTATTTTCTCAGGCTTCTGTACATAATGAAGGCAAGGTAATAGACGAGTTATTGAAATGTGTGTGCCACATATTATGAGAAGATCTGAGAGAGTTATGGGGAATTTTTTCCTTGAAAGAGATTTAATATTTCATCTGAATCACAAGATAAAAATTTAATAATCCTCCCTCACAAGGAAGAGAATAAAGCATGATTCCGTCCCAAGCCTATTGTTGCTTGTCAGGGAGATTGTCAGTGTTAATGCTACCAATTAGAAGGATGTACCATTCAGCATGAAATCACAAACTGTATATACTGCTTGCATAATGCTTGATCGATCAAATGGATGAAAAACCACAAAAACATCTCACACATTTTCCACTTGGCTTTTAAATTTTCTGATCTCATTTACCCCACAATTTAAGAATTAATTTATTAACTTCACCATTTTTACCCTCATCAGCTGCTTTGCATTTGAATATAAACAGTTTCTGCATTATTATTGTCTGATATATTTGATGTTGATCAAGAAAAGTGTTATGTTCAGCTGAATATAAAACAAAAATAAGCACAGGCTCTGTCTAATGGAATAATGGGGACCAAGCAACTAAAACTGGAGTCAAATAAGCAATTTACAGTTTAGAAACCCTCGGTAATATAGTAATAACATGGTAAGTAACGTGAATAGTTATTTTCCATTAAGCAGGAAATTAGAGTTACCAGGATGAACTGGCCACTGATTTTATATACACACACACATACATATACACACATACATAAATGCATTCTTATAGTTGTCTAGTTGTCTTGTTATTCATTTACTCATTCATTCATTCAGGATATCTCTATTGAGTCTATACTTTATGGCAAGCACTGGAGATACTACAGGAATGAAGACAGACATGGTCTTTATCCTTACCCTCTAGTTTACACTCCAGCACAAGATGATGATTCGTGTCAGGAGAATGGAAGTCCAGGCACATTTGGCTGCTAACTCAATTATCTTCTCTTAGACACAGAATTTAGAAGCCAGCCAGGGAATAATAAACTAGCAGGGAAAATAGAGAAGAAACCAAACAATGTTCATTGAACTAACAAGAAGTACAAGCGATGGATCCTTTTGCATGTCTACCCAGTACCTGCCATCTTCTCCAGATGCACTCACTGGGGCTCTGGTTCTAGTAACACAGATTTTTTTTTTTTTTTAATTTTCCACTCCTTTGTTCACAATGTTTCCCCAATTATCAAGTTCTGTTTTCTTTTCTCTCTTTCTCCAAATCCTTTCCATTCATTTGGAAACCCCCTTTACCTCCACAAAGCCTTCTTTAAGCATGCCAGCTTTCACAGACCTCCTCAATCTCCCAATTTCCTACAATTGGATGGATTATAGTTAGTCACATTCTGCCTTGTCTTTAGCTTTTGATTCATTAAAAAATAATATTTTAAAGCATTTCCTTTTCTGAACTGGATCCTGTGGGGAGGTTGGGTTTGGGGTACATACAGGTAAGAAAAAATAGGAATGAGCTCGAATTTTTGCCTCTAAGGAGTTGTTGAATAAGAGCGATATGTCACAGATGTCAGTTATCACAGGTGCCTCCAAGGTAGAGAGTGAGGAGAGAATGGGCCAGTTTAGTGTTTTGGGTGTTCTGAGGAGGGAACAGTCGCCTCTAAAGGGAGCTGGTGGTGTGTCGGGAACTTTCATGGGTAAGCCTTGTGTCTTGAGGATCAACAGGTTTGAACATCAGATATGGAAAGAAAGAAGAAATTTCACTACAGTTTTAGGAATAATATATGCATAGAAACATCATAGTATGGATTGTGTCCAGGGAGCATTAGGTGCTTCAGTTTTACTAGAGCATTTTGTGAGTGAAAAACACAGTTGAAGACGAGACCACGGAAAGGTAGGTTGGGGCTAGACCATGGAGGGAAGACATTCAGTAGCAGCATAAGTACCCCAGTCATCATTTGCTCAGCAGCCAGAGAAAACTGGAGTGACAGAAGTACATATTCTTTGGAAAGACTGATCTGACGGTATTGTGTGGAGCAGAGGTTCTCAAGCTTGAGTGAGTTGCATCAGAATTTCTGGAAGGCTTGTTATAACAGATTACTAGGGATCAACCTTAGAGTTTCTGATTCAGTAATTTTGGGGACCAAGAATTTGCATTTCTAATGAGTTCCTAGGTGATACTGGTGCTGCATGTCCATCTGGAGACTGCACTTTGAGAACCACTGACGTAGAGGCATGGAAAACTTGAGATGTGAGGCCAGGAAACCCTTTGATGCTTAGTTGCAGTATGCAGGCAAAGATAAGCCATGAGCTGGGGAGTGGCAGTGGGCATGAAATCAGGGCAAGAGATTTAGAGCAGGTAGGACTTGGCATCTAGTCAGATGTAAAGGTTCAGAGAGAGGGAAAAGGTACGAATTATTCCAAGGCCTTGAATCTGAGGAGTTACTGTAATGTTTTCTTTTGTTTCTTGTGTGTTAGTCATACTATTCTAACCAGATTAAAAAATCCTTAAGGATAATGACTATATCATTTGGCAGGGTTTTGTTGTTGTTTAATCCCTCTTTGTATGCATAATAATAGCTAACATTTATCAAGTATACAGTGTGTGGTAGATACTTTGCATGGTTTACCTAGTTTAAAGTTCAGCATCTGCGAGTTGGGTATTACTGTTTGTTTTATACAGGGGAAAACTGAGGCTAAGAAAGATTGGGTAACTCACCTAACATCACACAGTTACTCAGTAGCTTAACCAGGATTTTAACCAGCCTTCTGATTCCAGAGCCCACACCCTAACCTCTACGTTATACCACTTCATCACTGACAAGCTAGTTGCCTAATAGGTGCTAGATCAGTGTATCTACATGGTCATAGAGGAAAATTAGATGATACAGATAAGCATAAAAAACTAAACTCACCTGTAAATCCACTATCCAGTGGTGTTCACTGCTAAGATTCTGGTGCATATCTTTTCAGATTTTTCTCTAAGCCTGCATATTTATACCTATATGGATCACACTACCCTATAATGCTGTTTTATAACTTGCTTTTAAAATTAATGATACCATAAGCAAAGATTTATTTTTTTCTGTTGCATGACTATACCATAATTCATTTTAACATTCTCTGATTGGGCATGTAGGAATACTTCCTGCTTCTGAGAATTATCCTGCTGATGGATGGAGACCTAACCTGAAGTGCACATCTTGGAGATTAGAACTTTGAAATTGTTTGAAGGGATAGAAATCATCCAGTGAAATCCTCCCATTTCATAGATGCAAAAGCCAAGGCCCAGGAGGTAGAATAGCTCTCCTGTGTTCACAAATTAGAAACTAGGACCATTGTCTCATTCATTTATTCATCCATCCATTCAATCCACATAAGAATGTCTCCTATGTGGAAGTCACTGTTCTGTGTACGGGGAACACAGCAGTCTCCAAGCAGACAAAGACCCTGCCGTCATTGGAGGAAACATACGATGGGGAGATTCTAATGCAATTAGAATTGCCAATTTTCATGACCACTTGGTTTCTTATCTCATATCAATGATGCCAGCCAAATAAACCTGCTTAATGCTGCTCAATACACAACTGTTTCCTCGCTATGTTTCTACTGGGAGAAAACTGTGGCTTGCTAACCAAATCAAACGGGTGTCTTCTGCTGAAACACCCTTCAGGGGCATTTTTCACCCACTGCCCAGAGATTATTTAAGTATGCCCTGCCAATTTTTAACAGTCCCCCTCTTCTACTCCACTCCTCACACTTGAAGAAACACTATTCCTCTCACATAAAAGACTTCTGTCAAGCTGAAAAATGCTTCCATTTGTTTGGCCATGAGCTAACCACGGCTGAAAGATGGTGATGGCAGAGGGTGTGCAGGTGTTTCTTTTTTCATGCATTTTGAGCAGGGATAGAGCTACATTCAGGATCCAGGCCCAAGGGATTTGCTCTGTAATCTCTTTCCTTGTTCTATAGACCACCCCCCCCCCAAACCATTTGGAAGCATTTTATTGATTAGAACAAGTCAAGATTTGGACCCAAGTATAACGTGTCAGAAGGTATCTTATTTATACATACGTGGAATCAGGCCATGTGATTGGGAGTCAGAGCAACCAGGATTCAAATCCCTACTTCACTACATGAAGTTGGGCATTTTAACTTTTTAAAATCTCAATTTCTTCATCTGTAAAAGAGGGCTAATCATACATAGTTCACATAACTCTGCATGTCATGGTAGCACTTGCTATTATTAATTACTTTTTGTGTAATTTTGCTAGTTGACCAGCTGTCCCCTTTTGCCCTGCAACTGAGTATGGGGGTTCCCAGGATACAAAACTTTCAGTGCTAAAACCAGGAAAGTCCCAGGCATACCGGGACAAATTGGTCACCTTAAATTATGCAGCAAAATTTGAAAAATCACACCATACCGTAAATGCTTAATGTGAGCAGGTTTTGTTATTGTTTTCTGTGAGCATCCTCTAATCTCCATATTTTGTTGGCAGTATTTGTTTTACATGACTGTCTCCTGCAAGTTTCCAATGAAAGTTTCAGAAGGTAATTATAATTAACAGGACATTATGGGTAATGCTAGGTAACCATTCTTTTATTTCAGGAGATGAGACACTTCAAAGGAATTCCATCATAAGGTATTTCTTAGACTTTTCCTTTGGGAGCCTTTCTGTTTGCTTTCTTACTTTCAAATGCTAATATCACCGTTCCATTTTCACTTGTTCAACTTTTAATTTGGAATTGAATTCTACCATCTATCAGTACAACTTCAATCTTCTGTCATAGCTTTTACCGAGTGGTTAAGGCAAGGAAGTTTATAAACCTAAAGAGTGGCTATTTCAGTGGTTCTGCAAGGGCAGAACAGAAATTCAATGTGCCTTACTCTTATAGTCATATAAAATGAATTGTAAAATGACTCTTGGTTCCCTGTGGACTTCTATTGGACATTTGTTCCCATGAAGGTTGATCTTCATTCTAGGAATAGCGTCGTGGATGGAACCTGTGCTGGTCTGAAGCTGTTATGTACCCCAGAAAAGGCCATGTTCTTTTAATCTGTTCCTGTGGGTGCAGACCTGTTGTGGGTGGGGCTTTTTGATCAGGTTGTTTCAGTTGAGATGTGACCCACTCAATTCAAGGTGGGTCTTAATCCTTTACTAGAGTCCTTCGAGAGGATAAAAGGCAGAAAAGGCCGAAAGAGCTCAGAAAGAGAAACACGTGAAGAAGTTTGGAGAGAGTTTACAGAGAAAAGCCCCAGAGGAGCTGAAAGAGCCACTGAAACCAGAAGCTGAAAGCAACAGAACCCAGAGAGTAGGACCAGCAGATGCCATCTATGTGACAGAGGTGTCCCGAATGCCAGCGTCCTTTCTTCAGAGTTATCATCCTGTTGATGCCTTAATTGGGACATTTTCATGGCCTTAGAACTGTAAATTGGTAAACTAATAAATCCCTACTGTAAAAGCCAACCATTTCTGGTATATTGCATTCCGGAGGCTTTGGCAAACCGAAAGAGAACCCAAAGTGAATATCCTTGTGCATAGAACTTTTGGGGAGCAAAGTGTCAAGATAGTGTCTAGGAATAGTGATATTCCTAGCCAGAGAAATGGTTGGCCAAACTATTAGCACCCTAAGAAATAGTATTTGAGAAGTATAGGGTAGCTATTACTTATTTAGCACATAATACAGTAGCAGGCACCGTTATGGAATTTCACATATAAATCTCATTAAATTCTCTTAAAGTTTCTCTGCAGTATGAGATCATTATCTCATGGATAATGAGGATGAATGGATGAGGACACTGAGACTAGGAGAAGATAAACAAGTTGCCCATAGAGCTAGGCAATCACAGAATTGAGATTTGAACACAGGCACGTTTGATTCAGAAGCATACGCTCTTTCTGCTATATTATGCTGTGGTCATTTGTTTAATAAATATGTAAGAAGCATCTTTCCCATGCCAGGCAGCGTCAGACTCTACTGATTCGAAGTGGAGCAAAACAGACAAATAACCTGTCCCCATGTCACTTACAGTCTAATAGAGTACCAGACATTAATAAGTTTGTATTTAACCTCTTCCTGCTTCAAGATTTCCCAGAATTTTGTTTTGATGATTGAAATGATGATTAAATGAGGGGGTACAGTGCTTGTCTCTCAAAGGTGTGCTCTGTAGTGGTTAGCTGCTATTATTGATACTGAATTACAACACAGATAGCAATTATTAATGTTGCTAAGTGTTACGAAAGAAAATCACTTGGAAATATGAAAGCATGTGAAGGAGGACCTGATCTGCTCTGGGATAAAGGCTTCTCTGGGGATGGGAACAAGAAGGTGGGGAGGAGAGCCATCCAGGGAGAAGAAGCAACACGTGCAAAGGCCCTGAGGCAGGAGGGAATGCCAGGTGTTCAAGGAAGTGAAAGCAAGTGTGATGGAGCTTGTAAAACAGTGCAGTTATAATCATTTTCTCCTGAATATTTCCCCAGACCCTAGGCATTTCTCCAAGTCTTTGAGTTCTTCTGACTACACCCACATAGTTCTCAGATCCCAACTCCCTAATTGTGTAAGCAGGTAATACTGTCCATTAAATTTACCTAAAAATGAATGTTACCCATATAAACTTTCTCAGAGACTTATCTTAGGGTACAAAGAAATCTTGTGTCTTTTGTGTTCCGTTTCTTCCATATCCATAGATTAGGTAGCATGTTGATGGGTGAGATATAAATGCTGGGAGACAGCTCTGTCTTTAAGAGAAAAGATAATTGGGAATGAGTCATTTTCTTTTTAAAGAGGAAACAGTGAGGGCTACAAAACTTGCAGACACAGGTCTTGCCCATGTCAATTCCTTGCCAGTGCAGATAGACTAGGCTACCTAGAAAGAGATTCCCTGTGGGGAGCAGGGAAACGATAGTAGAGACCAAAAATAATCATGTTAAAAAGAAAACTCTTCTAAGAAACATAATACTTATCTTGTCAATGTAGACATATTGCCTCTGCAGTAGCTTCAGGGTGCAGAGGGAAGGAGAAAAAAAAATAGAACCTACAGGAAATGAATAGAAAAAAATAATGTTTTAGTAGGGTCAAGAATTAGTCAGGCTCCTTCAAGAGAATCCAGTAGGTCCTAGGACTTCCTTTGACTGTCATATTTTAATCTTCTCTTATGTGAGGATTATTCTGTACCTGGTGGAATTAACAGGAGGATAGAGACCAGGGAAATGGGCCTTCCTGTAAAGTGTAGAGCTGGTGGGGAACTCAAAATCATATGGCCAATAAGAAGGGCATATCACCTTTGTGCTCTTCTTCAAAATCCGTGTACCCAGTCTCATAATGTGAAAACATCAGACACACCCCGAGGTGAGAGACATTTTACAAAATATCTGACGTGTACCAATTGAGTCAATGTCATGAAAAACAAGGAAAGATGTAGAAACTATTACAGATGGGGGAAAACTAAAGGTGAGCATGGACTAAATGCAGTGGCTACTCTGAATTGGAGCCTGCAACAGAAGAGGAACATCAATGGGGAATTTTATTAAATGAAATCTGAAGTCTGTGGCTTAGTGAATAATATATTGTTAACTTCTCAGGTTTGATAAATGTGCCATGTTGACTGTTGGGAAAGCTTGGTGAGGTGTATGTGGCAATTCTGTACTAAATTTGCATTTTTTCTGTATATCTGAAATTATTTTGGAATTAAAAGAAATGTTTCCATAAGCACACATACAAAAAAAAAAATACAGCCTACAGTTTTTACTTTATAGGAAAGGAAACCAAAATTCAGAGAGGTGCGTGCCAAACTAGAGCTTTATTTTGTTACTTAGTTAAGCATGAAGAAAATGGAGATGAAAAACATTTCCCACCCTGGAGGGTCCTGTCTCTGGGTTCCTGCAGAAAGCTTGGGGGATCCTACAAAGGGTTTATTTTGGTGTGCTAAAGCTGCCGGAATGTAATATACCAGAAATGGATCAGCTTTTATAAAGGGTATTTATTAGGTTACAAATTTACAGTTCTAAGGCCATAAAAGTGTCCAAACTAAGACATCAACCAGAGGATACCTTCACTGAAGAAAGGCTGATGGTGTCCAGAACACCTCTGTCAGCTGGGAAGGCACATGGCTGGTGTCTGCTGGTCCTTTGCTCCCAGGTTGCGTTGCTTTCAGCTTCTGATTCCAGTGGCTTTCTCCTTAAGCATCTGTGGGTTCTCACTTAGCTTCTCCAGGGCAATCTCTGAGCTTCATCTCTTGGCTTACAATTTCCAAATGTCTTTCTGTGCATCTCCAAGCGTCTGGGTCTGTGTCGTCTCTGAGCTCTCTCTTTTTCTTTCTCTGAGCTCTCTTAAAGACTCCAGTAAACTAATTAAGACCCTCCTTGAATGGGTGGGGTCACATCTCCATGGAAATAATCTGATCAAAATTTCCCACCCACAACTGGGTGGGTCACAGCACCATGGAAACCACCTAATCAAAAGATCACACCCTCAACAAGTCTGCACCCACAAGTTTGGATCAAAAGAACATGGCTTCTCTTGGGTACATAAACAGATTCAAACCAGTACAAGGCTCTTTCCACCATACTACACATTGAGGTTGTTTTAATTTTTCTTTTCTGCCTAAGTGGTATCTATATCGTTAGCCGGGCCTATAAAATTGCATGGTTGAACCTCTGACCATGTGACTGGGCTCACCTGTTTCTCACCTGTTTCTCTACAATCCAGCCATCCTGGTCTTCTTTCATTCCCACAGTGTGGCATAAACTTTCTGTTTCAGGACCTTTTTATCTAACTGGAGGGTGATATCCATCCCCAGCCCCCTGTTACACACATAGAAACTTGAGTTATCCATCTTCCTCTAGTAAGTCTTCCTTTATGGTCCATCTCACCACCTACTCCTAAAAACCTATGAGTCCGTTTATTTTTTGCTCCCATATTACACTGTAGTAGTGACATAATCAGCACACTTGGTCATACTTGCTCATTTTTTATCTTCTCCACCACACTATTAACACTTGCATTTATAAATGACAGTATTTAGTCCCCATTTTCAAAGAGCATCTCAAATACTCCTTATTTTTATGCCCTATATGCTCCCATCCCCATCCCTCAGCATCCTGAAACCTAAAATTGATACCGTATACCTCACTGACAAGGCAAATGGTATGTTTTATATGGCAGTTTTCTTATTGTATGATGATTTTGAAAAATATGCCATGTCTTGCATATTCATGGCTAGATTCCTAGAGTCTTAACACAAGACCAAGCACATGGTAGACATTTAATCTGTCAGTTGAATAAATAAGTTTTGTGATGAAAAATAGAGAAGACAGTTTTCTGAAAACCAACTGGACGGTAAAGGAAAAGCTACTTTTGGAAATCTGACTTAACAAGATAGAAATAATCATGTTGTCTCATATATTTTCTCTTTTCCGCCTTTATACCTTGCAGAGTATACACTAAAAATCCTTTTACTACCGATACAGTAGTTTTCTTTTTCTATTTTGGGATCATGAAAGAGAAAGAAAAATAACATATCACAGGCGTTATATTTCCAGGAAAGCTTCAGTTGGCTCTTGTCATGACTCCTGTAAAAAAGAAAAAAAAACTGCTCTACAAATGAAAGAGATTGATGTGCAGTCCCTTCAAATTCTTCTGAATGGTGCACTGTGAAGATAAGTTACAGTGAGTGTCAGGCCATTTGCAGAAGCAGCAGCTTCCAGACAAGGGGTTATATGTGGGAGAGAGTAGCAGCGAGAGGAGCTGCTACAAGAGCTGGGAGCGGCTGTCCTCTTGGCTTCTGAAATGGGTTTCCATTAACCAATGGCAAGAGCATGAAGTGACATGGAGATATGCTCTTTATCAGTCATCACCATAGTCATCATCATCGTCATTTGTGTTTCACTACTTGCATAGTCCTTTTGCAAACACTGAGCAGGTCATTAATAGAGGATTTTATTAGGATAAGCACTGCTCTACCATAACGAGAGGAAGATTACTGAGAAGTTGATGAAGCCTAAGTCTCATTGCCCATAACTTGCAAGAGTTCTTTCCAAGGATGTTCATTAATATTCTATTTATAATGTATTTTTTCCTTAAAAATTACCACCACCCCCCTCCAAATTGTATAAGCTTTAGGTCCCAAAATACCTGGATCTGCCCCTGATTTTAATTATCCACTGGAGGAACCCAAAGAAAAATACTAGCATTTAGTACACAACAAGCTAGATGACTCGTGTTTTTATGCCTCGGGAGAGTCTACGTGACTAGTGTACTGAATACCAAGTAGAAACTTATAAGATCTTTGTTGAATTAAAATCAGCAACTGTGAAATGCTACCACTTTACACTTCTCTGCTTTTGCTGTTGGGGCAAATGAATTCAGAGATGTAGGCTGTGTGTTGTCATGTCCAGGATCGCTCATCCAGCTGTTTGTAACTATCCCATGAGTATGGACAGATGCATGCCCTCATTTCCATTTAGATAACATTTTTAATCTCTTATAGTAGGGTATCTACTAGTGAGTCTTACATCAAATTATTTTAGGGCTTTTAGCAACCTCAACTGAATCTAGTGTCATCCTGATGGAGCTTGTTCCAATGATGTGTGAAACTCTAGGAAATGCACTGGCTTGAGGCCCATTTTGATTTCTTAGTAACCTATTAATAAAACATCATCAGATTTAGAATCGCAATTCAAAGAAGGGCTATCACTTCTTGGGATTCTTCTCTCATTGCCCTGATGTATAAACTGCAGAGTATTCTATATTTCCTTTTGAAGTGTCATATTTTGAAATACTGTTTCTTCCTGGTATCCTTCTTAGCATCAAAAGTATTACCCATTATGTTTATAGGGACAGAGCATACCCATTATCCCTCTATAAATTATGAAGCAATTAAAGAATAGACACAGGAGTTGCAAATGAGCTGGGCTAGAAAATGTGGCCCAGACTCTGAATCAGGCTGGTCTAGACATGTGGTGGCGTGCTGAGCTCCTGGAATGGGCCGATCAACTAAAATCTGCGTCTTTGTCTTGCCTTACTGGTGAGGTCAGTCCATCCTTCTCATTTGGGGATGCGTAAGTGAGGAAGGGCGAGAAGACAGGCAGAACAAGTTTCCTTACCCATATGGGCAGATGTTGGTATTTTATGGGGAAAGGCAGACATACCAGGAGAGATGGTGGGGCTAAAGGAGGATGTGCTTCCTAATATATCAATCAAGTTTTTTATTTAACTAATTCAAGAAAAGGGTTGATGTTATTCATTTGTTCATTCATTCATCAGCTGTTTATTGAGTATCTATTATGTACAAAGCTCTGAATTTTTTCACACTTTCTTGGTGTGAAAGATACATGCTTGAAGAGGGTGTGCTTTCTTTAAAAAAAAAAAAGATAAAACCTAGAAAAATGAGAACTTTGCAGCTGGGAGGAAAGATTTATTCTTTGTACTGTAAATTAACTGTGGAATGACTGACTTCACAAAGGCAGGGACCTTTGGACTAAGCCTTAAAAGAGTAATGCGATTCTGCTAGATTGAGAATGGCAGATGCTAGGAATAGGGACCAAACAGATGACAAAACAAATCTATAATGGGCTTGACCAAAATGAGGAGTAGTGACCAATCTGGAGCATTGGGATAATGGGAGTGGGCCTTGGATGTAATCATTCTAATGATTCTAAGGTGCTTTGGTCCTATCTAGAACTGCCCCAGGCAGACCATTTTCTCCAAAGCTGGAAATTAGATATACATGGAATTTTGAATTTGCAAGTAATTATGTGAGTTTTCTTGGTGATGTAAGAAAAAAACAATTGACCTCCGTTTTTCAAGCAGTAGGTGTCAGATACCCTAAAAGTGTTACTTGCCTTATCTAATCATCACAATAAATTTTGCAGTAACCATAGCCACTATTATATTGCCTGTCTCACAGATGAGAAAACTGAGGAACAGAGAGGTTAAGACATTTACCCAAACCCACACAGCTAATGTTAGAGCAAATCCATTTGCCTCCATAGTCCATGTCTCAATGTGACCAGTTTTTGCTGCACAGTAGAATAGGTCAAAAGTTAACACAATCTATGCGTCTTTCTGAAGGAACAAGAGTCAAGCCGTGAACTTCCCATGTTTCTAATTGCATCCTCAGACCATGGCAGAGAGCCATATTGTTGTTAAGATCCATTGCCTTAAGAATGAAAATTAGATGGCACCTATTTTTAGCTCAGTCACACAAATCTGGGTCCAACTGTTTCACCTTGATTTTTTTTTCTCAACTAGATGGAAAATTGGGCAATTCCTCAATTAAATGTCACCAACCCTCTTGCATTCCCAGCAGCAAATGCCTCATTTCTCAAGGGTTTCACAAAATTTCACCTCTCTAGTATCTTATTTTCCAGGCTCAGCACTGGAAAAGTAGGGGCAAAGAAACAACTTTCAGCCTGGCCTTTTCTTGCTTTTTAAGGCATTTTCTCAGCAGTGAAAAAGCAGTTTTACTGTTTGGTAAAAAGCTTCTTTCTTGTCACTTGGTGCGTGACTGTAGAAACCCCCAGTTCTCATTCAGTATGTTAACCCATCTGGCACCATCTGGGAGGAAAGATTTATTCTTTGTACTGTAAATTAACAAACCAGCCCCATCCTTTTTAGAGCCAGTTAGAACACAAGGTAAAATCCAAGAGTCTTTAGGAAGGATCATTACTGTGTTTAGAGACTAAGGAATTGGCATCCATTTCAATAAATATTAACTGTACATTTGCAATTTTATACTACAGTTTTGCACTAAGAGAAAGGTAAATCCCAGATCTGTCAATCAACAAACATTTATTCAGTGTCTACCAAGGGTAAAACACTGTGAAGAATAAGAAAAATTTTGTAAAAAGAACTCTACCCATTAGGGCCCTAGGGTCTATCTAGGGAGAGAAGTTAAACATATTTAAATAACTGAGGGCTCAATGTTTATATCTGCTGAGTCAGACAGTTAACACCTGCATTTTCAGAGTGAGGGGCTATTTTCTATGAATTGGAGAAATCACTTAAAGCCTCTTGGAGAAATGTGAATTAGACCAGGGTTTTTAAGAAGAGTTAAGATTCAGATAATTGGTAGGGAAGGAAGAATAAAATAATTCAGGTAAGAGAGAGTAAGGTGTTCCAGCCCAGAGCTTTGAGTATAGTAGATGTTCAATAAAGGCATTAGAATGGAATAAAATCCAAAACATATTCAGTTATGTCCTTCCACCACTATGTCTGATGGTTTTCTGAATAATTTTTATGTTAGACCAGGAAATGGAGTTATTTAAAGGAATGTTTTCATAGGGAGGATAGATTAATTTAACCAGCAAGTTTCACTTGAATTAGGTTGAATCATGAGTTGCTTCAACTATAAATGAAGGGAAGCTTGGTACCCAATAGGCAAATGAGACTTGTTGCCTTTCTCTTTTTATGAGACAAAATATCCATTAGCAGCTTTCCTTACTGACAGCAATTTGATGATAATTGTAGTTGGTTCACTGGGAGAAAGGTGGGACAATGGAAATGATTTGGGCAAGGCATTAAAGAAGATCTGAAGCATTCTATAAATTGACAGATTTTTTTCCTAAAGAAGGACACGATTACCAATTTTTTACAATAATATATCATTTTTATAGAAGTAATACGTGCACATTGTAGAAAAATCCAGATAAGCAAAATTGAATCACATTTCTACCATGAAAGATCCAGACTGTAGCATCTTAGAGTTTATCTTTCTGTATATGTGTGTATTTATGTATGTATGTACATACACATTTGCAGTTTTTACTACATGGGATAGTAGTATATATACAGTAATTGTTTATTTTCAGTCCATAGTCTTCATTTATTTCCATTTTAGAAAATTTTCATGTCTAATACCCTGATCATACCCAGATTTCCCTGACTGACTAAGAGATGTCCTTTAAAGCTTATTTGCCTAAGTCAGTACACAGTCTAGGGCCACACATATATCTAGGTTGTCTGGTCATTAAATGTCTTTTAATCTAGCATAGCTTCCCCTTCCCTCGTTTTTTATCACACTGAGTCACTGAAACTTCTTAATCTTTTAAAAACATAAAATTATGCTCTATACCCTATAAATGGTTTATGAGACTCCTTTCACATTTGGTATAAGAGAAAGTCTATTGCATGGCTCACTGTGGAACCATGGATTGTGGGTGACAGTTTTGCTACAGTTGTGCTATTGACTATCTTAGCAGACTTAGGTACATCCTCTTGATTCTTCGGCTTCCTTTCCTGTATCAGACCAGAATTCTTGAAACAGAGGCATCAGATATCTGTGTTTTTAATAAATTTCCCATGTGACTCTGAACATTAAGTGAGTTTAGAAAAGAAAAGAGTTGAGCATATGTATTGGCTTTTTTTCACCTGTGCTTCTGCTCTGTGCTGTGTATAAGATCATAAACTATACAACTGTCTTTAATCAGAAACCGTGTTAGTTTTCCATGGCTGCTGTAACAAATTACCACAAACTTGGTAGCTTAAAACAACATAAATCAAGAAAGGGAAGATGGTCACATAGAGAGGAGTGGAAGTTAGTTAGTCCCCCCAGAGCAACTATAAACAACCAGGAACAACTAGTAAAAGATCTGGAATAACTGCTGGGAGACGACTGTGACTGTCCACACATCTTGCAACAGTCTGGATTGGGAGAAATGCCCATGATCTCAGCATAAAATCTGTAAGTAAAAACTGCAGACCCAAACCGAGAGCCCCTCCCTCATGGCAGCCTGAACGGCAAAGCCTCACTGTGATAGAGGGCAGCACTCTTAGCCGAGCTCCAACTGGGATTTTACTGTTAACTGCTCAATACAAACTACGAATCCCCAACAAGCAGACAGGGGCTTTTGGTGATGAATGACCTTGGAGAGTCAGGGGACATACCTATCTCGGGATGGGGAGCCCAAAGGATCGGGTGCTTTCTCTGGCCGACGGGTGAATCTGGGGGTTGTAGACTGACCCAGAAAGGGAGTTTTCTGTCCCTTTCTCTCTTTCTCAGTCTGGGCAGCTCAGTGGAGAAAGCCTCAGCCATTTTCAGCTTGCAGTGCTCTGCAGTGGAGAAAGTCTCAGCCATTTTAAACTCACAGTACTCTGACCCAGACAAGGGCAGAGATAGCAGAGTCAGAGAAACAAAGAAGCTATTTATATGCAAATGACTTCTCTCTAGTGGGCATATATTTCCTAAGAGGAAGGAGGTGGTGCCAAGCTCTACTACCCATCTTCCATTCAGAACTAGACCCCAGATCCTTGGGGAAAACAATCACAGGCCATACCTCCTTATATGCTGACATGCTGACAGGCACCACCTGCTGGGCAGAAAAGCACAGCATGTGTCAATCTTCTAAGACACACCGTCAAGAAAAGTGGATACTGAATATTTCTTCCTTTTGGGACCTGAGCCTGTTCTTGTCTGGGAAAACCTGATTGGGGTGGCCAAGGAAGCCAGATGCCTAGGCATCAGAAGACTACAACCTACACTGGGAAGGGCGAAGTTATGACCCAGTCAGAGAAGCAGACTTGCACTTCATCTGAGATACAGGAATTTAAACAACTAATGCTAAATCAATTCAAAAAGTTTAGGGAAGATATGGCAAAAGAGATAAAGGCTATAAAGAAAACACTGGGCGCACATAAAGCAGAAATTGAAAGTTCGAAAAAACAACTGAGTCTGTGGAAATGAAAGGCACAAGACAAGAGAAGAAAGACACAATGGAGACATAAACAGCAGATCTCAAGAGGCAGAAGGAAACACTCAGGAACTGGAGAACAAGGCACCTGAAAGCCTACACACAAAAGAACAGATAGAGAAAAGAATGGAAAAATATGAGCAATGTCTCCGGGAACTTAAGAACAATGAAATGCAAGAATGTATGTGTCATGGGTGTCCCAGAGGGAGAAGAGAAGGGAAAAGGGGCAGAAGCAATAATAGAGGAAATAAGCAATGAAAATTTCGCATCTCTAGTGAAAGACATAAAATTACAGATCCAAGAAATGCAGTGTACCCCAAACAGAATAGCTCCAAATAGGTCTACACCAAGACACTTGATAATCAGATTATTAAACATCAAGGACAAAGAGAGTATACTGAAAGCAGCAAGAGAAAAGTGATCCATCACATACAAAGGAAGCTTAATAAGACTATGTGCAGATTTCTCAGCAGAAACCATGGAGGCAAGAAGGAAATGGTGTGATATATTTAAAATACTGACAAAGAAAAACCAACAACCAACAATCTTGTATCTGGCAAAACTTTCCTTCAAATATGAGGGAGAGTTTAAAATATTCTCTGACAAACAGACAATCAAAGAGTTTGTAAACAAGATACCTACTCTACAGGAAATACTAAAGGGAGCACTACAGACTGATGGGAGAAGACAGCAGTGAGAGGTTTGGAACACAATTTTGGGTGATGGTAGCACAACAATGTGAGTATACTGAACAAAGATAACTATGAATATGGTTGAAAGAGGAAGGTTAGGAGCATGTGGGATACCAGAAGGAAAGAGAAAAGATAAAGACTGGGACTTTGTAACTCAGTGAAACCTAGAGTATTCAACAATTGTGATAAAATGTACAAATATGTTTTTTCATGAGGGAGAACAAATGAATGTCAACCTTGCAAGGTGTTAAAAATAGGGAGGTATTGGGGGAAAAATATAATCAATGTAAACTAGAGACTATAGTTAACAGAAACATTGTATTATGCTTCCTTTAAGGTAACAAAGGCAATATACCAAGGCTAAATGCCTCTAAGAGGGGGACATAAGGGAGGGGTATGGGACTCTTGGCATTAGTAATGTTGTCTGACTCTTTATTCTACTTTAGTTTAAGGTTATCTTTCCTTTTGCTGCTTCCTAGCTGTCATTTTTTTTTTCTTCTCTTTCTTTTTTCTTTTTCTTTTGCCTCTCTGCTGTCTCTGACTCTTCCTCCTGCTTTGTGGAAGAAATGGAGTTGTCCTTATATAGATAGTGGTGAGGGTGGTGAACACATAAATATGTGACTGTACAGGGAACCATCGATTTTCTACTTAGGATGGAATGTATGGGGTGTGAACAAAACCATCTTAAAAAAAAAAAAAAGTGTTGATAAAGAAACCTTGAGGACAATATACTGAGTAAAATAAGCCAGACACATAAGGACAAATATTTCAGGGTGTCACTGATAGGAACTAATTATAATATATAAACTTATAGACATGAAACATACCAGGATATAGAAAGAGGCTAAAGAATGGGGAGCAGTTGCTTATTACGAGCAGAATGTTCAATTAGGTTGAACTTAAATGTTTGGAAATGAACAGAGGTGATGGTAGCACGTTGTGAGAATAACTAACTGCTGAATGGTGCATGAATGTGGTGGAAAGGAGAAGCTCAGAGTAATGCATGTCACCAAAGAAAAGTTGGATGTTAAAAGATGGAAATGTATAAAACAGTGAACTTGTGGTGGGCAGTGTCTGTCATTAACTGTACAAACATTAGAAATCTCTTTCATGAACCAGAATGTATGACACTACAACTAGAAGATAGTAATAGAGGGGCATGAAGAAAAAAATATATGCCTATTGCAAACTTCATACTACAGTTAGTAGAATTTCAGTGTTCTTTCATAAACAGTAACAAATGTACTATACCAGTACTATGAGTCAACAATGGAGGGGGTTGGTTAGGGGTATGAGAAGATTGGAGTCTCTTTTTTTTTTTTTTTTTTGTCTTTATTTATTTTCTGGAGTAATGAAAATGTTCTAAAAATTGAAAAAAAAATTAAATGTGGTGATGGATGCAAGCCATCTGATGGTACCGAGGGCAGTTGATTGTACACTTTGGATCTTTGGATAATTGTATGGTATGTGAACAATTACAATTTAAAAAAATGTGATGATAAAAAAAAGGAAATGGGTTTAAGAAAACTATCGAGTGAAAGGGAGAAAACAACATAAATCTATTATCTTACAGTTCTGGAGGTCAGGAGTCCTAAAATCAAGGTGTCAGCAGGGCTGCATTCCTTCTGGAGGCTCCAGAGGACAGTCTGTTTCATTGCCTTTTCCATCTTCTAGAAACAGCCTGTGTTCCTTGGCTCATATCCCCATTTTCTATCTTCAGAACCAGCAGCAAAGCATCTTCCAATCTCTCTTCTTTTGACTCTGTCCTTCCTGCCTTCCTCCCATAAGAACCCTTGTGATTACATTGGACCCACCCAGGTAATCCAGGATCATCTCCTCATCTCAAGATCCTTAACTTGATCACATCTGCAAAATCTCTTTTGCCATATAAGGTAAAATAGTGACAAGTTCTAGGGCTTAGGACAGCTTTGGGGGAGGGGGTATTATTCAGCCCATCACATAAGGCTTTATAGAAACTTGAGTACTATCCAAAGTAAATATTAAGCATTTCATTTTGAAACAGTTTTGTTTGCCTTCTTAAGCTTTATTATGAGATTTGAGGGATGATTATCAACCATTACTAAAAACTAGGATGGAAAGAAGTCATGGAGAGGGGGAGGAAAGGAAGAAAATTTGCCAGTGAAGTTTTTTTTTTAATGAGTTTATCCCTTTGGATAATTTCCTATTCATCTCAAAATTTGCCTTACTCTTTTCAAAGAAATACTCCATTGTCCCTTACTCCATGAATAGAAGACCTATGGGAATCCCTGTCAACAGTCCATTAATCAGGTTGAGACTTGACAATTGATAAGCATATTTCTGTTTGACTACATCGGAAGAGGTGGAAGCAGTCTGCTTTGTGGCAAAGTGAATAACTATATATAATACATCCTTGTCTCCAGCTTTCAAAGATTCCAAAGTGAAATGAAATGAAATACAATGCAACAAATACTACAGCTGAATGAATAAGTTAATTGAATAAATAATTATTGAGCACCGTGCCTCAGGCACTATGTTAGGTTGGTTAAGAAAACAGACATAACTTCTCCTCATGAAGCTATATCCTAGAGGAGGAGACAGAGAGAAAACAATAGAAAAATAAACAAACAAATGTTGAAGTCAGGAAAACTGGCAGAGAAGTAGCTGCATAGTGTAGTGAGAAGACTTAGGAAGGAAATCAGGGAGGTTGTGTCTGAGGATTGACCTGAAGAGTGGGAAGGAGCTGACAGTGTCTGTTGCCTCTTGCATGCCCTGTGTTTGGGGTGGAGGGGGCAGAGGGAAGGGTTTTGGGGAGTAGAAGGATAGGATGTGAAGTGCTGGAGAGGGAGGAAGGCAGGCGGGGGCAGGAGAGGGTCAGGAGGTGGAGAGCTTGTGTGTTCAATTAGCTGAAGGGAACTTGAATGCTATGGATGAGAGGGGAGAGGTTGGCAGAATTGGAGCACGGAGCACCAAGTTGTAAGCCCTGAGGAAGACTTCAAATTTCGTTCTAAGCATGATGGGAAGCCTTTGAGGCTTTAAAACAACTTTTAAGTCCCCAAAAGTTTACACTGGGTATGGTAGGAGAGTCAATGGAAGGAACAAGGTTAGTTGGAAGGTTAGTGAAGTAGTGGAGGCAAGAGATGTGGTCATGCAAAAAGAATCAATATATTTTGATGGCAGAAACAATAGGACTTGCAGGTAGAAACTGCAAGTGGGTATAAGCAATGACTCCTGGCAGGGCTGGCTGCATGCTTTGAGGGGTCCAGTGCAAAAGGAACATTCAGGACTCCTTTTCAAAAAGCTGGGAAAGTGCCGTTAAAGATACTAACCTTTAAAAAGTTTCCTTTCTTCTGTGGTCTCTCCCTCGACTTGTCACGGGGGTTTTTATTTGCTATATAATATCATGCTCACTGGGGCATGGGGACACCTGCAGGAGCAGCCCAGTCCCCCACAGACGCCCAGGGGCGGACTCTACCGCTCCAGGTACAAAGTCACCGACCGCTGGGTTTACTCTCCAGCCCATGTGGGACCATATGCAGAGCCTTCACAGGCCTGCTGCCTCTACCCAGAGCACACAAAAAACCCCCAAGGTTATTGAGAACTCTGCACCAGGACACACTCGGTGTCTGAAACAAGGGTGGGAAGGGGCTTGTCTCTGCCAAATAGCTCGGCAAAAGCATTATGGCACGGCCAGCCCCGGGACAGTTACGGCTACTGCCATACCCTGCAAAGACAGCAGGGGGCGCATCTGCTCAACCTAGACCCTACCCACACCCACACCCATGTTCCCTGCCGGGTGGAGGACACGCCAGATTGCAGGCTTCCCCTGCCAAAGTGACTGGCAGAGGGGACAGCTGTTGCAGGGAAGTTAAGGGAAGTGGCAGGTCGGCAGAAGCTCAGTGGGGCCCAGGACACCAGGGAGAAGGGAACAGGAGGGTGAGAGGAGACGGGGAGGGTGGCAAGCAGGACCACATATGAGCCAAAGCTCCAGCTTCTCCTGTTGGGTGCATGCTCCGTTGTCCCAATATGTATAGAACATTTCACGTAGAGAACACAAATTCAAATATAAAGCTAAGAACTTCAGGAGGGCAGCTGCAGAGCAATAAACTCCAAATGCAGTGCCCTCTTGAGCCAGGCTCTGTGTGCCTACCCTGGTCTCATGCCCAGTAGCAGGCCCTTGATCCCTGGATTTCTGACTTAAGCATCTTGGTAAGTGTTGGTGCTATTTACTGATAAAAGGGAAGTCTGAAAAGAGTCCAGTTTGCAAGGGAAAATCAGGTCTTTAGTTTGACCATGCTAAGTTCCATATGCCTTTGATGTGTCTGGGTGAAGATGTCAAGTAGGGAATTGGACGTGTGAGTCTAGAGCTTATAGAAGTAATGAAAGCTTCGAAACATTCAAGGTCATTATATGATAGTCCTATTAGTTCTTTATCATGAAAGTAAAGTGCAACTCCAAACATCTGCAGATTTGGACTCTAGAGAAACAAGAATTATCTATATTCAAATATCGCAAAACAATTTTTTGCAAACCTCTATATTTATCTGACTGCAGCATTAATATATTTTCTAAGTTCTTCCTTTTTCACATATGTCCCTGATGAATGATATTCATCATTCCATTTCTTCTCAATTTTCTGACTTCCAAATAGTATTTTGCTTGTCAAACTAATATTAACTATTGAATAATACTGGATTATAAGTGTGGTAATTCTATTTTGTGTTATGAATATGCAGATGGGGATACTGAACATTTCTTTTTCTTAAAATAGACTAAAAATATGGAGCTTGGCCAGAGTCCTTTGCCTTGAATATAGTTTAAACTAGAAAATTCTGGCCTGCATGCCTGTTATTTTTTTTTCCTCACACATTCAGTTTATCGGTACTGTTCAAAATGAAGCTATTTCAACCATTCTCTCCCTTTCCCTGTTGTATGTGATGGGGAACCAAGAATAATTTAAAACAAAAGAGTTCTATACTCAAAGGAATTACAAGATGTTTGCCTTTAGGTGATGTATGAGAAAAACTTTTCTTCCATACTTTCTTTATAGCAGTGTGCCAACTTCCATTTATCTATCTTTCCCTCATAGAATGATTCAGCCCCGAGGCTACTGTTTTGTTTTGTTTTCCTTTCCCTTCTTTTTTCCTTAAAGGACAAAATAAGGTAATGCCTGATAGACTGCACAGAGGTATATTTATAATACATCTTGTAGGATGGCTCCTCATTCAGGCATGAATTTTGTCTTTGCCATCCCATGAGTGCATCTACGCAGATCACTTCTAAATCAGGTCTCTTCCAAATGTCAGAGAAACTAGAAACGTGCTTATTGAAGACCCTGAATTATTATTCTGTTGCCCCTCCCCGTTAATGCTGCAGGCAACCCTCCGAGAGCAGGGACCTGATTAGAAATTATGTTAAAGGTAAATCTCTCCTTATAGGTGAATATGCACTTGAAGATTGTTACCTTATGTTCCACCCGTCACAGAGACCTGGTATTAAAGAAATGCATCTCTCTCTCTTGCACCTATGCTATTGTTAGACAGTGAAGAAAGAATATGACTCTTTTTGTTTTATTAGAGAAGTACTAGGTTTAGAGAAAAATCATGCAGAAAATACAGGGTTCCCATATAACCCCCCTCACACACCCAATTTTCCCTATTGCTGTATCAGTGTTGTGACTTTGTTACAGTTAATGAGACCATATGATTATAATTATACTATCAGCTATAGTCCATAATTTGTATTACGATTTCCTGTTTGTGTTGTAAGTCTTCTGGACTTCTTAAACATTTTTATTCTAGTAACATATTTACAACCTAAAATTTCCTCTTTTAGCCACATTCAAATATATAATTCAGTGTTGTAAATTATATTCACAATGTTGTGCTACCATCACCTCCATCCATTACCAAACTTTCCCATCACCCGAAACAGAAATTCTGTACAAATTAAGCATTAAGTCCCCATTCTCTACCCCCACCCTGGTAACCTGTATTCTAATTTCTCGCTCCATAAACTTGCTTCTTCTAATTATTTCAAATCAGCGAGATCATACAGTATCTCTCCTTTTGTGTCTGGCTTATTTCACTCAACATGACATCTTCAAGGTTCTTCCATGTTGTCACAGGTATCAGAACCTCATTCCTTTCTATAGCCAAATAATATTCTATTGTATATATGTACCATATTTTATTTATTCATTCGTCTGTTGTTAGGCATCTGGATTGTTTCCATTTTTTTTTTTTTTGGCAATTGTGAATAATGCTGCTATGAACATCAGTGTGCAAATCTCTGAGTCCCTGCTTTCAGTACTTTTGATATATACCTAGAAGTGGGATTGCCAGATCATATGGTAATTCTATACTTAATGTTTGGAAGAACCACCAAACTGTTTTCCATAGCAGCTGCACCATATTAAATTCCCACCAACAATGGAGTGTTCCTATTTCTCCACATCATCTCCAAAACTTATTTTTATTTTTGAATAGTAGTCATTCTAGTGGGTATGAAATGGTTTCTGGTGTTTTTGGTTTGCTTTTCCCTAGTAATTAATAATGTTGAGTGTCTTGCTATGTGATTTTGTCTTTTATATAAAATCTTTGGAAAAACAAAGCTCAAAACCACAGTGAAATACCATTTAACACCCATTAGAATAGCTACTATTAAAGAAAATATAAAATACATACATTAGAATATTTTTCAGCCATAAAAAGGAATGAAGTTCTTATACATGTGACAACATGGATGAATCTTGAAGACTTCATGTTAAGTGAAGTAAGTTAGACACAAAAATTAGAATAAGTAAACCCATTGAATAAGAAATTGGAACATAGGTTACCAGGGGCTGGGGTGGGGGTAGGCAATGGGAATTTAGTGCTTAAATTGTACAGCGTTTCTATTTGGTTGATTGTAAAGTTTTGATAATGGGTGGTGTTGATGGTATCATAACATTGTAAACATAATTATCAGCACTGAATTATATACTTGAATATGGTTAAAGGGGAAAATTTTAGGTTGTATCTATGTTACTAGAATAAAAATTAAACAAACAAACATAGGACTGTACAACACAAACAATGAACCCTGTTGTAAACAATTGACTATAATTAATAGTACACTTATAAAAATGTGCTTTCATTGATTGTAACAAATGTGCTACACGAATACAATGTGTTATGATAGGATGGTATATGGGAACTCAGTTTTTTATGCATGATTTTTCTGCAAACCTACAACTTCTCTAATAAAAAAATTAAATATAAATAAATCGTTGGTCACCTTTGCAGTATGATTGAGAATCAACTCATTATTTTGAAAACTGTTAAATAAAGGGAAAGTATCAAGCATTCATCTTGTCTTTCTTTACAGACTATACCTTGGAGGAATTAAATAATTGATATGGAAAAGATGCTCTTTTTAGAAATATGCCAGTTAATTAGTGAGGGAGGAAAATAGATTAGAATATCACAATTTCACAACTGCTAATAAAATAATAGATCTGTGGAATGATCTTTGATGGTTATTAACACATCAAAAAGTGGGCAACCAGACTATATTTGCCTCTTGATGGAACACACCACCATCTACAATGTAAAATTGAACTTGATTCTGATGAAGTCTTTAGATTTAAATGCAAATTTATATTAAAGACAAGAGACAGAGGAACATGTCAGACAATACCAGGAGGAGAAAATCAGCAGTATCTACGCTGTGGAAAACTCTAGGGGGCAAACACCCTGGTTTCTTCTAAAAAAATATTTTATGATGAGGAAATGCTGAAGTGAGAGGGAATGGAGACTATAGATTAAAAGAAACTGAAGTCTGAGGCTTCTCAATCTTTAATGTGTATGTGAACCACCTGGAACCTTGTTAAGGGGCAGGTTCTGATTCATTTAGGGCTGTGAGTGGGGTTCTGAATTTCCAGCATGCTCCCAGGTGATGCTGATACTACTAGTTCATTGACTGCACTTTGGGTAACTAAGATTTAAAAGACATATCAACCAATTGCAATGTGTGGACCTAAATTTTATCTTGATTCAAATAGGTAACCTAAAAAAAATTATGAGACAATCAGAGAAATAGGAACACTGGATAGGTATTTATGATATTAATGAACTATTGCTAAGTTTGTAGGTGAAGTAATGCTATTAGGTTATGAATAATGACAAGCATATTTAATTTTTAAAGATACATAATGACATACTTACAGTTGAAATAAGATGTCTGGTGGAAGAAAGAAATAGGGTAGGGATATTGTTCCAGTTTGCTAATGCTGCCGTTAAGCAAAATACCAGAAATGGATCCGCTTTTATAAAGGGGTTTAATTTGGTTACAAAGTTACAGTCTTAAGGCCACAAAGTGTCCAAGATAAGACGTCAACAGTCAGGTACCTTCAATGGAGAATGGCCCATGGAGTCCAGAAAACCTCTGTTAGCTGGGAAGGCATGTGGCTGGCATCTCCTCTAGAGTCCTGGTTTCAAAATGGCTTTCTTCCAGGATGTTCCTCTCTAGGCTGCAGCTTCTCTTTTAAACATGTCACTCTTAGTGGCTCTCGGGGCTTTTGTCCTCTCTTACCTTCTCCAGAGCAAAAGTCTGCTTTCAAAGGCCATCTCCAAAATGTCTCTGTAAGCTGCAGCTCCTCTCTCAGCTCCCGTGCGTTCTTCAAAGTCTCTCTCTTCTCTGTAGCAAGCTTGCTCCTTCTATCTGAGCTTATATAGTGCTCTAGTAAACTAATCAAGTCCCATGCCGAATGGGCAGGGCCACACCTCCCTGGAAATTATCTAATCAGAGTTATCACCTACAGTTGGGTGGGTCACATCTCCATGGAAACGCTGAAAGAATTACAATCTAATCAACACTAATGTCTGCCCATACAAGATTGCTTAAAAGATAATGATGTTTTGGGGGGCATAATACATTCAAACTGGCACAGATATAGATAAAACAAGATTGACAAGTTACTAATTGTTTTTGCTGAATGATGGATAAATTGGATTCCTTTACGCTATTCTGCCTCTTTTTGAATGTTTGTAATTTTCCATGACAAAAGTTATGTTTTAAAATACATAATATCTAAGCATAGAGAAAAATATTAGTATAAAACACAAAATTTAATTGTGTTTATAAGTATTTTTTCTTTGTGTTTCCCTACAGTTTCCAAGTTTCAAGTGTGTGCATTACTTTTATTTATTTTATAATTCATTTTTATTGTGAAATGTAACATACATACATAACAGTGATAACTTTCAAAGTATGATTTAACAAGTGGTTAGAAAGCAAATTTCAAAGAATGTTATGGTTTACAGTTTCAAATTTTCAGTTATTTCTTCATTGTGAAATATGACATATATACAGAAAGATGATAAGTACAATTTAACAAGTAGTTATAAAGGTAATTTCAATGAAAGTTATGGGTTACAGTTCTACAGTTTCAGTTATTTCCTTATTGTGAAATATAAGATACATACAGAAAGGTGATAACTTTCAAAGTACAATTTAATGAGAAACTATAGAGCAAATCTCAAATAATGTTAATGGTTATAGTTCCACCATTTCAGTTATTTCCTTCTAGCTATTCTAATACACTAACATCTAAAAAAAATTTATATAAACATTCAATATTCATAATCCTTTGTTAAATCCTATCTTATCTGTTGCTACCGCTTCCTCTCATTTAATCACTATCTCAATTTTCAGGAGTGACTAAACAGTGTCCATCCTAATTTGTTCATATTGAAAAGGGGTGTTGACAATATGGGGAAGGGGACTGCATCTGGCTGTTGTTCTTAGAGAAGCTGTTGCCTTTGGGTTTTAGTATTTGTCTGGCATAGGAACACTCTGGTGGCTTTAAGTTTCTGAGAGATAAACTTAGTAAGTGAAATTTCTATAGAATCTCAGATAGGGATCTAGGTATTTGGGGATTATTGTTGGTTAGGGCTTGGCATACTGTGGCCATTTGGGATATCTACCTGGAGTTTGCATAAGAGTAACCTTCAGGATAGCCTCTTGACTCTATTTGAAATCTCTTAACCACCGTAACCTTATTTTGTTACCTTTGTTTTCTCCCTTTTGGTCAAGAATGCATTTTCAATCCCTCAATGCCAGGGCAAGGCTCATTCCTTGGTGTCATCTCCCACATCGCCAGGGAGATTCGCTCCCCTGGGAGTCATGTCCCATGTGGTGGTGGTGGGGCATTAATGAATTTATTTGCCAAATTGAGCTTAGAGAGAGGCCACAACTGAGCAACAAAAGAGTTTCTCAGGAGGTGCCTCTTAGGCATAATTATAGGAAGGCTTAGCCTCCCATGAACAACCCTTGGTTCCACAAGAGCAAACCTCAAGATCAAGGGCTTGACTTATTAAGAAGGGAGATCCTAATTTTACATAGCATATATTCTGTCCAAGATAAACAGTGTCTCACTTTATCTTCACTTAGTTGTACAATTATAATCACTCTCAATTTTAAACAATTATCCTAATACAAAACATCTCAGAGCTCTTAGCCACTAATTATTCATCTCTAGTATTACTGTAGTACTGGTAAGGTATTGCTATTAAATATAGTCTATAATAATATAATAATGTAGTGGGTAGTTTTTTCATATACCACTCTGTTGTTAATGCTTTGTACTACTGTCATACCTTAGAAGTATATCATGCAAACACTTAGTTATCCTTGTAGCTGCTCTGTGGGTTACATGCCTTTAAGCAGCCACTTTCAATATGTTTGCCTTCAGTGTGGCACTGATACTTATAATCCCATTAATAAAACATCATCACCCCTGTCCATTATTATCCCTTTACATTCACACTCATTAACATGTCTGTACATATCAGGTTATCATTCCGCTCTCACTAGATTCTGTCTATCTTTAAGTCCCCTATATTCTACATTATAAGACACTGATTTTACATTGTTCAAGGAGTTCACATTAGTAGTAACATACAATATCTCTTCTTTTGTGTCTGACTTACTTCACTTAGCATTATGTCTTCAAGGTTCATCCATGTTGTCATGTTTCAAGACTTCGTTCCTTTCTACTGCTGTATAGTATTCCATCATATGTATATACCACATTTTGTTTATCCACTTGTCTATTGAAGGACACTTGGACTGTTTCCATCTCTTGCAATTGTGAACAATGCCACTAGGAACATCATTGTGCAAATGTCTGTTCATATCACTGTTTTCAGATCTTCTGGGTATATACTGAGAAGTGAAATTGCCTGTTTGGAGGGTAACTCAATATCTAGTTTTCTGTGGAACTGCCAAACTGTCTTCTACAGTGGCTGTACTATTATACAATTCCACCAGCAATGAATTAGAGTTCCAATTTCTCCACTTCCTCTCCAGCATTTGTAGTTTCCTGTTTGTTTAATGGCAGCCATTCTTATTGGTATGAGATAATATATGTCATTGTGGTTTTGATTTGCATTTCCCGAATGCCTAGTGAATTTGAACATTTTTTCATGTGTTTTGTAGCCACTTGTATTTCCTCTTCAGAAAAATGTCTTTTCATATCTTTTGCCCATTTTATAATTTGGCTGTTTGTACTACTGTCATTGAGTTGTAGGATTTCTTTATATGTGCAGGATATCAGTCTCATCAGAGATATGGTTTCAAAATATTTTCTCCCATTGTGTTGGCTGCCTCTTCACCTTTTTGACAAATTCCTTTCAGGTATGGAAACTTTTGACTTTGAGGAATCCCATTAACTATTTTTAATTTTGTCACTTGTGCTTTGGGTATAAGGTCTAAAAAGCGACCTCCTAATACTAGGTCTTGAAGATGTTTCCTTACTTTATCTTCTAGGAGTTTTATGGTACTGTCTCTTATATTGAGGTCTTTGATCCACTTTTAGTTAATTTTTGTATAGATATAAGGTCGGGTTCCTCTTTCAATCTTTTAGATATGGATATCCAGTTCTCCCAGCCCCATTTGTTGAAGAGGCTGTTCTGTCCCAGTTCAGTGAGTGTTCTAGTTTTCTAATGCTGCTGGAATGCAAAACACCAGAGATGGATTGGCTTTTATAAAAGGGGGTTTATTTGGTTACACAGTTACAGTCTTAAGGCCATAAAGTGTCCAAGGTAATGCAACAATTGGGTACCTTCACTGGAGGATGGCCAATAGTGCCTGGAAAACCTCTGTTAGCTGGGAATGCACATGGCTGGTGTCTGCTCGAAAGTTCTGGTTTCAAAATGGCTTTCTCCCAGGATGTTCCTCTGTAGGCTGCAGTTCCTCAAAAATGTCACTCTTAGTTGCTCTTGGGATATTTGTCCTCTCTCAGCTTCTCCAGAGCAAGAGTCTGCTTTCAATGGCCATTTTCAAACTGTCTCTCATCTGCAGCTCCTGTGCTTTCTACAAAGTGTCTCTCTTGGCTGTAGCTCCTCTTCAAAACGTCACTCACAGCTGCACTGAGTTCCTTCTGTTTGTCAGCTCGTTTATATGGCTCCAGTGATTGAATTTAGACCCACCCTGAATGGGTGGGGTTACACCTTCATGGAAATTATCCAATCAGAGTCATCACCCACAGTTGGGTGGGGCACATCTCCATGGAAACACTCAAAGAATTCCAATCTAATTAACACTGATAAGTCTGCCCACACAAGATTACATCAAAGATAATGGCATTTGGGGGGACACAATACATTCAAACTGGCACATTCCACCCCCTGGACCCCAAAATGACATTATCTTTCCATATACAAAATACATTCATCCCACAATATCACAGAAACTTAAATCATCTCAGTAGCAATAGTTAAGTACTAAATTCCATCAAAATCAATTATAGACATGGTCAGTTCTAAGGCATAATTTTCCTTTAGCTGTGGATCTGTGAACTTAGAACAAATTATATGCTTCCAATATACAAAGGAGGGACATTCATAGGATAAACATTCCCATTGCTATAAGGAAAAATAGTAAGGAAAACAGGACCAAAACAGTTCCTAAAATCTGCAGGACAAACTCCATTAGATTTCAAAGTCTGAGAGTCATTAGCAAAGCTAAGTTGCATCCTTGGGGCTTGAGAGAGCGGGAGTCTAACCCTTCCTAAGGGCCTTTGTGGCAGCCCTTTCCTCTCCAAACGCTTAGGTGAGTGCTCCAGCATATCCACACATTGGGGAGACCACCTTCTCGGCCCCACCCTCCTCAAATATCAGGGGAACACCCGGATTCCCTTCCATCTCTGGGCACATGCTCAACCCCTTCAGAACAGTGTGGTGGCAGCCAGGCTCTCCCCAATTCCCTGGAAATGTGCTCCACCCTCTTCGGGGCTTGGGGTGGCAGGATGTTTCCTGAGCATCGAGGCGGAAGGTCCACCCTCGACCTCCAGGGCAAACTCACCCTTTCCATGCATGTGGGCCACTCTGCTCTCCCAGCCCGAGACCTCTTGACTCCAGACCTCAACCTCCATGGCTCTGTCTTTGAAGAAATTTATCCTTCAGTTTGTTCCTTGTCTGTCTCCTCCAGTCCAGACTGGCAATGGCTCTGTCTATAAAGATCTCGCAAAAATTCTGTTGGCTTCATGTGAAGCACGCAGGGGTCAAAGCCGTTAGACAATAGGACTTTCCACAAATCCTTTCTTCTTAACTCCTTCTCCAATCTTGGCTTGTTCTGAAATGGCAGCTGGGTTCCATATATAGTTGCATCCTCACATTGGGCTATAGCTTCTGGGGTTTCCCCCCGCTGGAAGCCCAGAGGTTTTCAGGCTATCAACTTCTGGTTTCTTTGAAACCAAGAGTTCATTTCTCAGCTTATCTCTGTCCTCTCACATTTTACTGTAAGCTTCAAGTAAAAGCCAGGCCACTTCCTCTATGTTTTGCTTGGAGATCTTATCAGCTAAATATTCCAGGTTGTCGCTTTCAAATTCTGCCTTTCTTTCAACACCAGGACTCAATTTTGCCAAATTCTCTGCCACTTTAAAATAAGGATCGCCTTTCTCCAGTTTGCAACAATATAGTCATCATTTCTGTTCAAGGCTGCATCAGAAGTATCTTTAGAGTCCACATTTCTACAGTCTCTTCAAAGCAGTTTAGGCCTTCTCTAACAAGCTCCTCACCAGAATCTTCCCCTTATCCATTTAAAAAGCCTTTCCAACATGTTTGGTATTTGGAAACTCAGCAGCACCAGCACCCCACTTCTCTGGTACCAAAATCTGTTCTGGTTTGCTAATGCTGCTGGAAGGCAAAACACCAAAGACAGATTGGCTCTTATAAAAAGGGGGTTTATTTGGTCACACAGTTACAGTCTTAAGGCCATAAAGTGTCCAAGGTAAGGGATCAACAATCAGGTACCTTCACCGGAGGATGGCCAGTGCATCCGGAAAACCTCTTTTAGCTGGGAAGGCACGTGGCTGGTGTCTGCTTGAAAGTTCTGGTTTCAAAATGGCTTTCTCCCAGGACGTTCCTCTCTAGGCTTCAGCTTCCAAAATGTCACTCTCAGTTGCTCTTGGGGCATTTGTCCTCTCTTAGCTTCTCTGGAGCAAAAGTCAGCTTTCAAAGGCTGTCTCCAAAATGTCTCTGTAAGCTGAAGCTCCTCTCTCAGTTCCAGTGCATTCTTCAAATTGTCTCTCTTGGCTGTAGCTCTTCAAAACGTCACTCACAGCTGCACTGAGTTCCTTTTGTTTGCCAGCTCATTTATATGGCACCAGTAATTGGATTTAGACCCACCCTGAATGAGTGGGGTTACACCTCCATGGAAATTATCCAATCAGAGTCATCACCCACAGTTGGGTGGGGCGCATCTCCATGGAAACACTCAAAGAATTCCAATCTGATTAACACTGATAAGTCTGCCCACACAAGATTACATCAAAGATAATGGCATTTGGGGGAACATAATACATTCAAACCGGCACAGTGAGTTTGGGGGCTTTACTAAAAATCAGTCAACCATAGACCAGGGGGTCTATTTCCAAACTCTCGATTCAATTCCATTGATCAATATGTCTCTCTTTGTGCCAATACTGTGCTGTTTTTGACTACTGTGGCTCTACTAGGCTTTAAAGTCAGGAAATGTAAATCCTCCCACTTATTTCTTCTTTTTAAGAATGTTTTTAGCAATTCGAGGCCCCTTTCCCTTCCAAATAAACTTGATAACTAGCTTTTCTGATTCTGCAAAGAAGGTTGTTGAAATTTTTGTTTGAATTGCATTGAATCTGTAGATCAGTTTAGGTAGAATTGACATCTAAACAACATTTAGCATTCCTGTCCATGAACTCAGAATATCTTTCCATCTCTTTAGGTCCCCTTTGATTTCTTTTAGTAAAGTTGTATAATTTTCTGTGTAGAGGTCTTTTTTTTTTATTCATTTTATTGAGATATGTTCACAAAGCATACAATCATACAAAACAAATCCTACATTCGATTGTTCACAGTACTATTACATAGTTGTGCATTCATCACCAAAATCAATCCCTGACACCTTCATTAGCACACACACAAAAATAACAAGAATAATAATTAAAGTGAAAAAGAGCAATTAAAGTAAAAAAGAACACTGGGTGCCTTTGTTTGTTTGTTTGTTTTTTTCCTTCCCCCATTTTTCTACTCATCCATCCATAAACTAGACAAAGGGGAGTGTGGTCCATATGGCTTTCCCAATCACATTGTCACCCCTCATAAGCTACATTATTATACAATTGTCTTCAAGATTCATGGGTTCTGGGTTGTAGTTTGATAGTTTCGGGTATCTACCACCAGCTACCCCAATTCATTAGAACCTAAGAGGGGTTGTCTATGTTGTGCGTAAGAGTGCCCACCAGAGTGACCACTCAGCTCCTTTTGGAATCTCTCTGCCACTGAAGCTTACTTCATTTCCTTTCACGTCCCCTTTTTGGTCAAGAAGATGTTCTCCATCCCATGATGCCAGGTCTACATTCCTCCCCGGGAGTCATATTCTACGTTGCCAGGGAGATTCATTCCCCTGGGTGTCTGATCCCATGTAGGGGGGAGGGCAGTGATTTCACCTTTCAGGTTGGCTTAGGTAGAGAGAGAGGGCCACATCTGAGCAACAAAGAGGCATTCGGGAGGAGACTCTTACGCACAATTATAGGGAGGCCTAGCCTCTCCTTTGCAGCAACAGTCTTCCCAAGGGCAAATCCCGTGGTAGAGGGCTCAACTCATCAAACCACCAGTCCCCTATGTCTGTGAGCACATTAGCAACCATCGAGGTGGGGAAGCCTAATACCCCTGTATTCTCCACCAGCCCCTCAAGGGGGTTTGCATATTTTTTCCTTTTTTTTTTTTTTTTTAATTAACTCTTTTTTTTTTAATCAACTATATAAAAAATAAAAAATAAATAAAAAAATTAAAAAAATACAATAAAAAAACATTTCAAAGAGAGCATAACAAGGGAGTAAGAAAATGACAACTAACCTAAGATAACTTCTTTACTTCCAACATGTTCCTACTCTACCCCAAGAAAGTAACCTAATATAGCAACATTTCTGTGAACTTGTTCCTGCTATACCCATCAGAAATTAACAGACCATAGTCATTCCTGGGCATTCCCAGAACGCTTAATTTACCCATGATAGCTTATCTGTGTGTAGAGGTCTTTTATGTCCTTGGCTAAGTTTATTCCTAGGTGCTTGATGTTTTTAGTTGCTATTGTGAATGAAATTTTTTTTCTTGAGTGCCTCTTCAGTTAGGTCATTTCTAGTGTATAGGAACATTACTGAGTTATGTGCATTAATCTTGTATCCTGCTACTTTGCTGAATTTGTTTTTTTAGCTTAAGTAGTTGTGTCATTGTTTTCTCAGGATTTTCCAAATATACAATCATATCATCTGCAAATAATGACAGTTTTACTTCTTCCTTTCCAATTTGGATGTCTTTTATTTCTTTGTCTTGCCAGATTGCTAAGGATAGAACTTCTAGCACAATATTGAATAATAGTGGTGACAGCAGGCATCCTTGTCTTCCTGATCTTAGATCATTGAGTACTCTGCTGGCTATGGGTTTTTCATACATGTCCTTTATCATATTGAGAAAGTTTCCTTCAATTCCTACCTTTTGAAGTGATTTTATCAAAAAGGAATCTGAATTTTCTTGAATGCTTTTTCTGCATCTATTGAGATGATCATTTTTCCCTTTCGATTTGTTAGTATGTTGTATTACATTGATTGATTTTTTTATATTGCACTACCCTTGCATGCCTGGAAAGAACCTCACTTGGTCATGGTATATGATTTTTCAATGTGTCTTTGGGTTCTATTTGCAAGTATTTTGTTGAGAATTTTTGCATCTGTATTCTTAGGGAGATTGGCCTGTAGTTTTCCTTTCTTGTATCATTTTTATCTGGTTTGGGATTAGAGTGATGTTAGCTTCATAAAATGAGTTACGTAGTGTTTGTTTTTGTTCATGTTTTCAAGAGTTTCAGCAGGAATGGTGTCAGTTCTTTTTGAAAAGTTTGGTAAAATTCCCCTGTGAAGCGATCTGGCCCTGGGTTTTTATTTGTAGGAAGCTTTTCAATGACTGATTGGATCTCTTTACTTTTTGATTTGTTGAGGTCTTCTGTTTCTTCTCATGTCAGTCTAGGCTGTTCATTTGTTTCCAGGAAATTATCCATTTCCTTTAAATTGTCTAGTTGGTTCGCATATACTTGTTTGTAGCATTCTCTTATGGTTTTTTAAAATTTCTTTGGGGTGTCTCCCCACTCATTTATAATTTTATTTATTTGGGTCTTCCTTCTTTTTGACTTTGTCAGTCTACATAAGGGTTTTTCAATCTCGATCATCTCAAAGAACCAACTTACGGTTTTATTTATTCTATTTTTTTTCTTCTCAATATCATTTATTTCTGCTTTAATCCTTGTTACTTCTTTTCTTCTACTTGCTCTAGGGTTATTTTGCTGAACAACTTTGTCAGTTATTCCATTAGTTCTTTGATTTTAGCTCTATCTTCCTTTTTAATGTATTTAGAGCTGTAAATTTCCCCCTCCACACTGCCTTCACTGCATCCCATAGGTTGTGATATGTTATGTTCTTATTTTCATTTGTCTCTACATATTTAGTGATTTCTCTTGCAATTTCTTCTTTGAATATGTTGCTTAACCTCCACATATTTGTGAATGTTCTGGTTCTTTGATGGTTATTGATTTCTAGTTGCATTCTGTTATGATCAGAGAATGTGCTTTGAATAATTTCAATCTTTTTAAATTTACTGAGGCTTGAATATGCCCTAGTATATGAGCTATCCTGGAAAATGTTCCATAAATGCTAGAGAAGAATGTATATCCTGGTAATTTGGAATGTAACTGTTCTAGTTTGCTAATGCTGCCATTATGAAAAATACCAGAAATGGATTGGCTTTTATAAAGGGAATTTATTAAGTTACAAATTTATAGTTCTGAGGCCATAAAAGTGTCTAAACTAAGGCATCAACTAGGTGATACCATCACTGAAAAATGGCTGATGGCATCTGTAAGACCTCTGTTAGCTGGGAAGGCACGTGGCTAGTGTCTCTTGATCCCGGTTTGTGTTCCAGCTCCTCTGTCAACTCCTGTGCATTCTTGGTTCTTTCTCCCAGGGTATTTCTCTGTAAGTGCCTGAGGGTCCTGTCTTACATATCCCGAGGCAAACTCTGGGCTTCATTTCATAGTTAAATGTCCTTCTGTCTGCATCTCCAAATATCTCTAAGCGTCAGTGTCAGGAAGCATCTGGGCCTGTGTCTCTTTTTGAAGGATTCCAGTAAACTAATCAAGACCCTCCCTGAATGGGCAGGGCCAAGTCTTCATGGAAGTATTTAATCAAGAGTTCATACCCTAATCAAAAATATTAATCAATCTGCCACTACACAATTGTGCTAAAGAATTGGCTTTTTCTGGGTCATTAATATATCCAGACTGGCACAGCAATGCTCTCTATATGTCTATTAAGTCTAATTCCCTTATCATACTGTTTACGTTCTCAATTTCCTTATTGGTCCTCTGTCTGGTTGTTTTATCTCTAGAAGAGAGTGGTGTGTTGAAATCTCCCACTATTATTGTAGAAATGTCTATTGCTTCCTTCAGTTTTACCAGTGTTTGGCTCATGTTCTTTGGAGCACCTTGATTGAGTGCATAAACATTTATTATTATTATTTCTTCTTGGTGAATTGTCACTTTTATTAATATGTAGTTTACTTCTTTGTCTCGTATGACATCTTTGTATTTACAGTCTATTTTGTCTAATATTAGTATTGCTACCCTTGCTTTCTTTTGGCTGTAGCTTGCATGGAATATTTTTTTCCATCCTTTCACTTTCAATCTCTTTGTGTCACTGAGTCTAAGACGAATCTCTTATAAACAGCATATTGATTGTGCATACTTTTTATTGCATTCTGCCAATCTATATCTTTTACTTGGGGAGTTAATCTATTCACATTCAATGTTATTACTGTGAAGGCAGTTCTTGAAGCAACCATATTATCCTTTGGTCCTTTGGTTTTTATTTGTCAGATCTGTTTTTCTTCCCACCTCCCTCTTTTTTTTCCCTTTAAGTTTCCCTTACAAATACTCTAGTTCTGTGCCCTTCTCCAGACCTCTCTCTCCGTTCTTTTTTTCTCAGCCTGTATAACTCCCTTTAATATTTCTTGCAGGGCAGGTCTCTTTTTTTTACAAATTCTCTCAGAATGTTGGTCTGTGAAAATTTAAAACCCTCCCTCAATTTTGAAGGAGGGCTTTCCTGGATAAAGAATTCTTGACTGGCAATTTTTCTCTTTCAGAATCCTAAATATGTCATACCACTGCCTGCTCACCTCCATGGTGCTTGCTGAGTAGTCACTACATAATCGTACGTTGTTTCCCTTGTATGTGCTGAATTGCTTCTCTCTTGCTGCCTTCAGGAGTTTCTCCTCTTCAACATTTGAAAATCTGATTAGTATGTATCTTGGAGTGGGTTTATTTGGATTTATTCTATTTGGAGTTTGTTGGGCATCTTTGATTTCCATATTTATGTTGCTTAGATGGGTTGGGAAGTTTTCCCCAACTGTGTCTTCAGATACTCTTCCTAGCCCTTTACTCTTCTGTTCACCTTCTAGGACACCAATGAGTCTTATATTTGTGTGCTTAATGTTGTACATCATTTCTCTGAGCTCCATTTCAAATTTTTCAATTTTTTTCACCATTTGTTCTCTTGTGTGTTCACATTGAATTTCTTTGTCCTCTAGTTTACTTCTTCTTTCTTCTGCCTTTTCACATCTCCTGTTGTGGGCCTCTAGTATATTTTTAATTTGATTAACAGTATCTTTTATTTCCGTAAGATCTGCTATTTTTTAATTTACTCTTTCAAATTCTTCTTTATGCTCTTCTAGAGTCTCCTTAATATCCTTTATGTCCTTAGCCAACTCAGTGAAGTTGTTTTGGAGATTTGTATGTACTTCTTTGATTAATTGCTATAAGTTCTGTGTCTTCTCCAGCTTTTTAATTTGTTCATTTGGGTTATCCTTATCTTCTTGTTTCTTCATGTGCTTTATGATTTTCTTTTCTTGGTCTCGGGACATTTGCTTACCTTGAAAATGTTATTTTGAGATATGCAAGACTGTTTGAATATTTATCTATAATTTGGCAGAGCTACAACTTGGTGGAGTGCACTTTCCCTGTCCTTCATGCAGATGGCACTCTTGAGCCTCCTCTTACTCTCAGGCCAGCTGTCCCCCAACTTCACCTGTGTACTAGGTGGGGTCCAACCCAGATGGAAATCAAATCACTGTACCAGTTCTCTGTGTGCACTTGGGACTGCCAGCCCTGTGGGAGGGGGATGGGCCCTGCGCAGTTTGGCAGGGAGCCTGTTCTAGGGCAGATTGGTCCTGGCAGTTCCTGGGGTACAAGTGGACAACTCTGGGGCTGTGGAGCTGTGCATCTCACCCGCCAGCTCAAATGCACTGCAGTCCCTGTCTGCCATGTGCCCTTGAGTCCCTGGGGCTGGGGAGGGTCTCCAAACACTTCCATGTGGCACCCTTGTCTCTTGGCTGTGCTCACTGAGGGCTTCCATGGAGGAAGAATGAATGCGGTCACAAGTCCACTGAATCCCAAGTTCCCTCACGAGAGCTCTCATCCATGGGGCCGTTAAGGGTTATCTCCCCAGCCAACTGCTGAGGTGGGTGCACGGGGCATGCAAGGCTGCTCCCTTCCATACTTGTCAGCCAGCTCCAGGCACTTAGTTCCTGGCACTGGAGCTCTTGGCCATGGTCTGTGAAGGGTTATCTCCCCAGCGAACTGCTGTGATAGGTGCACAGGGCATGGAGAGCTGTTCCCTCCCACCCTTGTGCCTGGCTCCAGCTGGCCATCGCTTGGTGGTGGTCCAGGCCACACACACTCACCCCGTCATTTCAAATGCAGTCTCTCTGCCTCTCCAGCTAGGTCCCAACTACGTGGCATAGTGGTCCCTGCCCAGCCAGTGGCACCCTGGAACTGCTGCTTTGGAGCACTTTCTGCTCTTTATCTAGTCTTTTTCATGGAGGAGAATTTTGCTCTGCCTCTCCTAATCTGCCGTCTTCTGGGAAGCGTGCATTACTTTTAAAATCAAAGAAGTAATTTTATTTGAGGGACAACCCAATGATTAAGTAATTGTCCCAGCTGGTGAGGAACTAGGATTAATAGGCAAAACCAAGCCCTGGTAGGGAAACTCAAGTTAATTAAATTGAGGTAGTGTCACAACAGAGACAGAAAGACAAACCAGAAATGGGAAGGAGAGGTTATTTAGCATCTTCCTCTGCTAAGGAAGCTTGCGTTGTGAGGAGGTGCACCACTGGCCTTTTGTCAAGGATGCAGCATCCAAGTACTAAGGACTTGAGAGTTGGGGGAGAAAGGTTTAGGGAATCTAAATCAAGCTGTCTTAGACTTTCATCAGAAAGGGTAATTTAGAAGTTCAAGACCTTAACCAACATTGGACTTTGCTAGATTTGAGCTCTACCTAGGTTTGGCTTTCTTCTTGCATGTGTGTTGGAAGGGGACTCTGTGACAGGTCAAGAGGAGGGTATAGTGTTTAAAACCACAGGCTTTGGAAATGACAGAATTTAGGCTCAAATTCCAGCTCTGCAACTAACCTGCTAAGTGGCATTGACAAAGTGATATGCCTTTTCTCAGTCTAGGATTCCCCATTTGTAAAATGGAGAAACAATAATGCCACTTTGAGGCTTAGTAGCATAATGCCTGGAAACAGTATGCATGCAAAAAATGTAAGTTTTGTTATTTTTTTAGAGGTTGTCAGTAGAAAATAGAATATCCACGCTTCCCATTTAAACCAATCTATGAACTGCTTCACAGTTCACTGACTTTTTTTATTCCTAATTCTCTTCCTTTTTACTTTTCAGCTGTTAGTGGGCCTCACATTTGATCCTTCTCCTCAGTAGAATGTTGAGGTGTTCTCAGACAGTCAGTTATCTTTATGCATATGGTTGTCACAAAACTGTTCAGGTCAAATATTCTCCCAAGATGCTTCTAATTTAATGAATAAAATCTTACATAAAATACAAACACATATTACAGAATGATTATCCTGAAATATTGGCCTGGACTTTCTGTTTATGTGATTTCAACACTGAAATTTTTGGAGCACTATGTGATCCAATTACCAATTTGATATCCTGGAATATAAAGTGGGCAAGAATGGAAGGAATGGATAAGGCTGAATGGGAAATCTAGATCAGATTCTGGAGAGTTTTGATTGCCATGCTATGAAGTGTGATTTTCATTAACTCTGTAGTGAGGGGTCTATCAAAAATTAGTGAGCAGGAATATGACCTGCTGAGAACTGAACTGTAAGATTTCTCTTAAAGGTTTTTTGGATGACTGGGATGTAGAGACATTTCACTATAGTTAAGAATGTGTTCTATCTTCCAGAGCAGACCTACTGAACACCAATACTAAAATGGTATAAAAGAGAATCTGGATGGTGTCTAAGGTCCTTCAAGTATTTATATTTTAATTTTATGCAAGGAACTCTTTGGGAGCTGAACTGATGTGAATGAATGTAAAGGGAATGTGTGTTGGCTGAGAAACTATGTAACCTCACTAATGGCTGAAATGTATGTTGGTTTGGTGCATAGAAATTGCAGTAAGAATGAAGTTGTTTAGAGGTAGATTCAAATTTAGCCTGTATACTGCTGTTTGAGTCTTCACAAGTACAATCTGGGCATTGTGATTACAAAGACGGTGGGAAGGAATACATGTTCTTTTAAATTAAAAAAAAAAAAGATGGACAAGTAAGAATTTTAATGGCTTAAAGCATGTAATTGAAGTAATAGAAAGTTGATGTCACTGTTTTTTTCTGGAAGTAAAACAAAGCCATAAGAAAGGGTCTTCTAGTTGTGCATTTACCCTTACCCTGAATGCCACTTAGGCCTCAAATCTCCAGTTCCCAGCTCCTTGGTCACCTGGCTCCATGTGTCTTTGCTCTGCATCTGGACTCCTAGAAGAATTGATTTAAGTCTATTCATTTCAAGGCTTAATCCTCATTTAAATCAAAGTACTACAAATATATTTTTAAAGAAATGTAATACTTCTTTAAACCAATCTATGAACTGCTTCACAGTTCAGTGACTTTTTTTCTTATTCTCTTCCTTTTTCCTTTTCAGCTGTTAATGGACCTCACATTTGATCCTTCTCCTCAGTAGAGTGTTGAGGTGTTCTACCCCTGAGTAGAAATAAAGCTATTGTCAAGGGTAGTGTTAAAATGTGGGAGTAAGAGTACAAATTTGAGCTATATGAGGTGTTAGTGGAAGGACAATACATAACTGCTGTTAAATAATTGAGAAGAAATAGAAAACTGGCAACAGGAAAAATTTATGTTTACTGTACCTTTTCTTGCTGAAATTTTCCAAGTTTGTCTCCATATTGTTCCAAACTAAACAGACTGTGTCTAATCCCTATTATTTTTCAGGGCTAAGAGAACATATGCTTTTGCATTTAGCTGAGGACCCTGGAGTTTAAAAAAAAAAAAATTCAAAAAAAAAGAGAGACAGACAGTATTAATTAAATTTCTGTTAGGCCTATGCCTGCTTCCTAAAGGGTTACATCTGATTTCTTATAGAATTTACTTCTTTTCTTTCTGGCCTGACCCTAGATGATTGTATGAAATCTTTCCTCAGAATGGCAAAGCTAGAGAGATGATTTCTGACCTCTGAAGTCAAGAGCTAGTATGTAAACTTGGTATTTTCAGTATAGACAATGGAAGAAGTAAAAGATACACAAGGCTTTACTTGCAAGAAAAGTTCTCATTTATTAATTGAGGCTGGGGGTTGGGGAACAAACATAGTTTGTATTATGTTTAGTCATCTATAGGTGTTTTCTTACAATTTTGTCATTATTTCCCAGTACTGTATAACTGACATTGTAGGCCATAGAAATCCAACATGGCAACCTAAAGATGTTTAGAAATTCATAGACTAGAGCTGGTATCCTAAGTACCAAATTCCAAATGGTTTTAGTTTATGCCTTAAAGGATGGTAGGAAAAGATCTAAAAATGGACCCATTGTATGAATGATAATGAATTGGACCCCCGAGTAGAAATAAAGCTATTGTCAAGGGTAGTGTTAAAATGTGGGAGTAAGAATACAAATTTGAGCTATGTGAGGTGTTAGTGAAAGGACAATACATAACTGCTGTTAAATAATTGAGAAGAAATAGAAAACTGGCAACAGGAGAAATTTATTTTTACTATTAAGGAGCAGTTAGAAGCAAAGACAAGGAATACCTCATGGCTGATCTGGAACATTCCATAAATTCTCTGGCCCTTTTGGGGCCATGTTTTGGGGTGGTTTTCCAAGCTATGTTTAATGGTGCCTTAGGATAATTCAGTCATAGAAACTTGGAACTGAAATATATTTGGAGCATATGTTTTCAATTTTCTTGTTTTCAGTGTTTTCTGTCTTTTTTTGTAATTGTCAGAATTATTTCTTTAGAAACCGATTGAAAACAGGTGACTAACCAACAGCCTTCCCTTCTCAGCCTTCCTTTGCACTAGCAGTGGTCTGAAATACCTCATGAGAACTTTAGGATTCCCTAGGGTATGGCCATAATGCCCCTACCTCTCTTTCTTTCCAATATTATAAATGAAATTTAAGAGATGGGCTTATAGAAAATTACAGAAGTGAGTAAATGGCAAACTCAGGATGAGAGGCCTGTCTGCTGTATTTCCTCTGATGTTGCCGCCATTACATGACGCTTTCTCCCAAGGTCTCTAATTTCTACTTTTAGAGTAATTGGGTAGAATGATTAGAGATCCAGTTCTTTGTGGTTAATACTGTGAGAAATACAAGAGAATAAGGGACATGTTCCCTTCCCTTAGGAAGCTACTGCCTGGATGAGCAAACAAGATACAAATTTAGAACTATAACAAGATGAGGCAGTTATTTTCACCTGCACATTTAGCCATAACTGTTTTCTTCATATAACTGCTTACTTCTTGAAAGCCCAATATGTTTAGTTGAAACAGTTGTTCCAGGACTCTATGGAACATGGCTTGAACAGTCTGAAATTTTAGAAGAGAGAGAGGTTATTAAGTCTGCTGAGGGATGGGGAGAACTCTCAGGAGACATTTCATAAAGGAGAATTAGGTGTGTCTTGAAGGATCAGTAGGATTTACAAAAATGGAGAGGAGAGAGATACTGTGTTAACAGTCCAGGATGGCAATGGCAATGGGAGGGGAAAAGTGGAGGGATGATATATGAATAAACTAACTTATTTTCTTGATGGATGTAACTATCTGGTTTATGCAATTGTTATGTAATTGTTCACTTGTTTATCGTATGTCTCCTGCAACCAGAATGAAAGCTGGATGCAGGGCATTGATTTTGTGTATTTCATCACCTATAGTCCAAGTGTCTACCACCATGTACACAGAAGACTGTGTGGAAGGAATGGGAGACTGAATGTAGGGTGTTGACAGATATTAGATTGGATTGTAAGGTTGGGGTCAGATTAAGGGACCTGGAACACCAGGATTCAAGACTTAGATTTTTTCCCATCCAAAGATTTATGAAGAGAGAAGTAGAAAAGTTCTACTATTCTTATAAAATAATTAGTATGACAGTGGGATTTCTGATGGATTTCAGTGGGTAGAAAGAAAAATGGTAACCAAGGAAGACTTATTAAGAGCCTTTTGTAATATTAGAAATATTACGTGATTGAGGTGGGGTATTAGGGTATTGGTGGCAAGAGCAGGCTACAAATATTTGACAAAGAAAATCTCAGAGAGGCAGAATTAATATCTGAAAGTTGGCCAGAATATGTTGAAGAGCCCATTGGATCTTTTTCATTTTCCACCATTTCCAACATGCAGCTCATCTCCAGATCTAAATTGTTGACTGTGATGACAATCTAGGTGGCAATTCAAAAGCTCTTTTAGGTTTTGGGACCTCCACACAGAATCTTAAACTGATCTGGTTCACTCTTTCAGCACTTGGAACCTTTTCCAGATTAGTATTTTTGATGTGTAACGTATTGTAGCCTGTTAGGACTTATTTTGGATTTGGGTGCTTGATTGAGAATAAGCTCTAAGATCAGGCAGAACTACTTTATTTTGTAGTCAGATGATGAAATAGGGAGAGAAATTTGAATCCTTTGAGAAATCAGTACAGGTCATTCTCTGTCACATCTATTTTGTTTTTGTTCCTCTTGCCTCCATGTGTCTGCAACTTGATACAGCAGGAGGATTTTTCCCCTTCCATTGTTATTCTTTTTTTTTCTTCTTATTCTGGCTTCTCTTTCTAAGGGCTTCTAAGAATAATCATTGTTTTCCCTTTCCAAAAGGTGTGCTTCATTTACAATAAGTTTATAATATGTAGTATAAAACCTTTACCACTTTGCTCAGTTCAACATTGAACCTCTCAATACAAAAGCTGAGTTCACAAGAATTTCTAAGAAATTTGGAGAGGATGGAAGTGAGGGAAATAAATAGACATTTTCCTGAGGCAATGTCAAACTCTGAAACTAGCCTATAGACTTTCTTAAAATTGCTTTAAGCTAGCTGTGTGAGGAATTTTGGTCTTTGACTTCTCTTGATGTTTTAATTTAGAATTTATATCAGCAGTAAATAATCCCACTCTTACCACTATAGCCCCCTCCACATATTTTTTTAATTCAAATTTTGTAGGTGTTACACTAATGGAACATCTTAGCTTTGGATACCAGAAACTCAGGTAATAAGCTGCAAAAAGGATAGAAAAAAAAATACTCAGGTTGTGTCATAACCTCTATTTTAGTTTTCTGAGCCTGCCATAACTAATTACTACAAACTAGGTGACTTAAAATAACAGAAAATTATTCTCTCACCGTTCTGGAGGCCAGAAATCTGAACTCAAGATGTTGGCAGATTCTTTCAGCCAACTCTGCAAAGAAACTTATTACCCACCACCCCCCAGATGGGGCAAGACTCCCAGGGATGTCAGTCTCCCTGGCAACATGGGACATGACTCCCAGGGAGGAGCCTGGCCCTGGCACTGTGGGATTGAGAAAGACTTCTTGACCAAAAGTGGGGAAAGAAATGAAACAAAATAAAGTTTTGGTGGCTGAGAGATCTCATATAGAGTTGAGAGGTCTTTCTGGAGGTTCTTCTTATGTATCATAGATACCCCTTTTTAGTTTCTAGTGTATTAGAATAGCTAGAAGGAAATACCTGAATGTGTTGAACCATAATCCAGTAGCCTTGATTCTTGAAGACAATTGTATAACTATATAGCTTTTATATATAAATATATATATTTATTTGTGACTGTGTGATTGTGAAAACCTTGTGACTTGACCGTCCTTTATCCAGTGTACTGGAAGATGAGTAATAAAATAAAGAAGAAGAAGAAAAAAAAAAAAAAAAAAAAATATATATATATATATATATATAATAGGGATAAAGGGTTTGGGATATTTTGGGTGTTCTTTTTTTTTATTTTATTTTTTTCTTTATTTTATCATATAGTTGTGCATTCATCACCACAATCAATTTTAGAACATTTTCATTACTCCAAAATAAAGAAAAAAAAAATCTGTATCTATATCTATATCTATCTATCTATCTATCTATCTATCTATATAATAGGGATAAAGAGTTTGGGATATTTTGGGTGTTCTTTTTTTATTATTATTTTTTCTTTATTTTGGAGTAATGAAAATGTTCTAAAATTGATTGTGGTGATGAATGCACAACTATGTGATGATACTATGATCCATTGATTGTATGTTTTGAATGGATAATATAGTGTGTGAATATCTCAATAAAAGTGCATTAAAACAAAGACAAATAACAACAACAAAAGGTGTCTGCAGAGCTGCCCTTCCTGTGGATGCTCTGTGGGAGAAGCCTTCCTTCCCTCCTCCATCTCCTGGTGGCTCTTGGTATTCCTTAGCTGCTTTAGCTTGTGGCCACATCACTCCAGTCTCTGCCTCCATCTTCACACCACCTTATCCTCTGTCTATCTCGTAAGAATGCTTCTTATTGGATTTTGAGCCCACTCAAATAATCCAAGATTTTTCTCATCTCAAGATCCTTAACTCAATTACATTTGTAAAGACCGTTTTTTCCAACTGGGGCAACATTCACATGTTCTAGGGACTAGGATTCAACTCGCTATGGCTCCCAGTTGGGCATTTGTAGAGAGGCTTTGTGATGTAAGGCTGGAGCATTCATACAAGATCCTCAATGAGAAACCAGTGAATGAAATAACTTCCATTTACTCTGCATTTACCATGGGCTCAACACTGGACCAAATACTTTACATGCAGTATCTCTTTTAATATTTCTAAGAATCTGTAGGGTAAATATAATTATTAATTCAATTATACATTTGGGGAAAATGAGGTTTAGATAAGTGAAGTGAGTTGCTCAAAGTCACATAGCTAGTTTCTTGGCCCAGGTTTTCCTGGAAGCAGCACCTAAGACAAAGACTTGTGGGATGGACATTTTTCTTGGGAAATAATTCCCTGGAGGAGGAGGAGAGGGACAGGGAGTGAAGGTGAGAACTAATTCATGGATGAGTTATTGAGTTAGACACCACTAAAGAAAGCTACTGTTTGATTTCACAAACATTAAGAAGAGCTTTAAGAAATGCATCTTGGAACCATCCCCCTGAGAGACAAAATGGAAGTATTTATTCATCAGATCTTTTCAAGTGTTGAACCAGTCTTGCTTATGTGGGGAAAAATCTCACTTTATCAAGTAGTATAATTCTTTTTACAGATTGTTGTATTTGTTTTTCTAATATTTTCTTGAGGTTTTTTGCTTCTCAGTTCATGAGACATATTTGTCTGTAGTCCCCTCCCTCCCTGCCTCCCTCCCTCCCTTTCTTCCTTTCTCGCTCTCTCTCTCTACCCCTCTACCCCCCTCCCTCCCTCTCCCTTCTTTCTCTCTCTTCCTCCCTTCCTTCCCTCCTTCCTTCCTCCCTTTCTTCCTTCCTTCCTTCCTTGGTACCATCTTTGTCTAGTTTTTTTGTTAGGGATATATAGCCTCATAAAATAAGTTTGGAAGTATTCCACCTCATCTATTTTGTGGAAGAGATTGTGAAAATTGGTGTTAATTCCTTTTTAAATGTGCGATAGAATTCTCCAAGGAAACTATTTGGGCCTGGAGACTTCTTTTTCATGAGCTTTTAAATTACGAACTCTATTTCTTTGGTAGTTTAAGGCTATTCAGATATATCTATTTCATCTTGGTTGAGTCTTGTACTGTATTAATTTTCTGTTAAGTGTGGTAAGAGTCTCACTTGGCTAAGATCAAGTTGTTGGCAAGGCTGCATTCCTTTCTGCAGGCTCCTGGGTAGAATGCATTTCATTGCCTTTTCCGTCTTCGAGATCATGCCTGCTTTCCTTGGCTCGTCACTCCCTTCCTCCATCTTCAAAACCGGCAGTGGCAGGCTGAATCCCCATACTGCTGTCTCCCTGTTTCTCTGGCCACAGCCAGGTAGAAAATTTAAAGGTGATTACATTGGACCCATCTGGATAATACAGGGTAATCTGTCCATCTCAAATTCCTTAACCTTAGTCACCTCTATGAAATCCCTTTGGTCATGTAAGGTAACATGCTCAGTTTCTGGGAATTAGGATATAGACTTTTTTTTTTGGGGGGGGGGGAGCGGTACATTATTTTGCCTGCCACTGGTAATTTGGTTTTCAAGGAATTTGTCTGTTTCTTCTAGGTTGTCAACTTTATGAATGCAAAGATTTGCAGAGTCTCCCTTTTTAAATTGCCACAAGATCTGTAGTGCTATCCCCGATTTCATTTCTGATATTGGTGATTTGCATCTGCTTGTGATTTTTGTCAGTCTTGTTAGAGTTTGAATAATTTTATTGTTGTTTTTTTTTTTTTTTTTTTGAAGAACCAGCTTTTTGTTTCATTGATTTTCTCTATTATTTTCCTGTTTTCAATTTCCTCAATTTCTGCTCTTGTCTCTTTTGTTTCCTTCCTTCTACTTGCTCTAGGTTTATTTTTCTCTTATATTTCTAGTTTCTTGAAGTAGGAAGTTACTTGGTGTATTTGATTTGAGATTTCTCCTCATTTCTGATGTAAGCATTTAATGCTACTCATTTCCCTCTCAGCACTACTTTAACTGCTCCCCACATTTTAATAAGTTGTATTTCTGCTGTCATTCAGCTCTATGTATATTTTTTTTTAATTTCTTTTGAGAAATTCTCATTGGCCCATATATTTAAAGATTTTTCTGTGGGCTCTTTGTTACTGATTTCTTCTTTGACTCTGTTTTGGTCAGAGAACACACTCTGTATAGTATCAATTATTTTGAAATTGAGGAGGGTTGTTTTGTTGCCCAACATATGTATATCTTAGCGTATGCTTCGTGATCACTTAAAAAAAAAAGTGTATTCTGCTATTGGTGGATTGACTGTTCTAAATATGTCAATTAGATTCTGTTGGTTGATTGTGTTATTCAGGTCTATATAATTGCTGGTTTTCTGTATAACAGTTCTATTAATTACTAAGAAGGGGGTGTTGAATGTTATAGTAGTGGATTTGTCTGTTTCTCCTTTCAGCTCTATATATGTTTGTTCTGTGCATTTTTGAGACTCTTTTCTTTGGTGCTTATATTTAGGATCATTATGTCTTCCTGGTGGATTGATACTTTTGTTATTATGCAGAGTCCCTCTTGGTCTCTAGTAATTTATTTGCTTGAAGTCTACTTTCTCACATATTAATATAGTAACTCCTATTTTTTTGTATATCTTTTTCCATACTTTTACTTTCATCCTACGTGTGTCATTGAATTTGAAGTGAATTTCTTATGAATAGCATATAGTTGGGTCATAGTATGTAACTTTTCCAGTAAACTCTGTCTTTTGATTGGTGCTTTCAGACATTACCTTTTAAGGTGAATATTGGTAAGTTATCCAGAATAACCAATACAGTCTTGAAAAATGAAAAAAAAAAAAAAATTGAGGACTCATACTTCCTGATTTCAGTTTTCTGCAAAACTACAGTAATCAAGGCACTGTGGTATTGACATAAGGGTAGGCATATAGATCACTGGATAGAATTGAGAATCCAAAAATAAACACTCAGAATTGACTTTTCATAGTTACTGATTCTAATCTCTGTCATCTCCATTGAGCCCACCCAGCACATTTTCATTTCTGTTGCTGTATTTTTCATTCTATATTTTCCACTGGGTTCCTTTTTTTTATAACTACTATTTCTTTGCTGAGTTTTCCTATTTCATTTGTATCAAGAGAATTTTTAATTGATTGTTGAAGAATTTTTATGACAGCTGCTTTAAAATTTTTGTCAGATAATTCCAACAACTGATTCATTTCTATACTGGTATCTTTTCTTATTCAAGTTGTGATTTTCTTGGGTTTGGGTGATTTTCCATTATTTCCTGACCCTTTGTCTATTATGTTATGATACTCTGGGTCCTACTTAAGTATTTTATTCTAGCAGGGAGTCACCCTGTTTTAGTGCACAAGCTTTGACCTATTTTTATAGGTTGTCGTTCCAGTGGCATTTTAATTTTCGGAGGCTTTGTCTTGTTATTTTGGTCTTTTTGGTGCATCTGGTGCCACTGAGATTCCTACAGGTGTCTGCTCATGCTGTTTACTGGGGCAGAAGGGGTTTCCCCAGGTTTGGGCTTCTGGGCATCTCTGCCTGGTGTCCCCAACCCAGACTCTCTGGGTAGGGGAGGGAGGTGGGGCAAGATGGCAGGTTGGTGAGCTGTATGTTTTAGTTACTCCTCCAGGAAAGTAGGTAGAAAGCCAGGAACTGTGTGGACTGGACACTGCAGAGCAATTTGACTTTGGGCATACTTCATACAACACTCATGAACACGTGGAACTGCTGAGAGCAGCGAAATCTGTAAGTTTTTGCAGCCAGGGGACCCGTGCCCCTCCCTGCCAGGATCAGTCCCGTGGGAGGAGGGGCTGTCAGCACTGGGAAGGAGAAGGGAGAACTGCAGTGGCAGCTCTTATCGGAAACTCATTCTACTGATCCAAACTCCAACCATAGATAGATTGAGACCAGACACCAGAGAATCTGAGAGCAGCCAACCCAGCAGAGAGGAGCTAGGCATAGCAAAAAACAGCAAGAAAAACTCCAAAATAAAAGTGGAGGATTTTTGGAGTTCTGGTGAATATAGAAAGGGGAAGGGCGGAGCTCAAGCCCTGAGGCTCATATGCAAATCCCAAAGAAAAACTGATCTCTCTGCCCCCTGGATCTTTCCTTAATGGCCCTAATTGCTTTGTCTCTTAGCATTTCAATAACCCATTAGACGTGCAAGGAGGGCTTTTTTTTTTTTATCTTTTTTTTTTTTTTCTGTTTCTAAAACAATTACTCTAAGAAGCCCAACACAGAAAGCCTCAAAGACTTGCAATTTGGGCAGGTCAAGACAAGAGCAGAACTAAGAGAGCTCTGAGACAAAAGGCAATAATCCAGTGTCTGAGAAAACTCACTAAATACCACAACTTCCCAAGAAAAGGGGGGTGTCCACTCACAGCCATCATCCTGGTGGACAGGAAACACTCCTGCTTGTCGCCAGCACCATATCCCAGAGCTGCCCCAGACAACCCAGTGTGACGGAGGTGCTTCAAATAACACGAACACACACCACAAAACTGGGCGTGGACATTAGCCTTCCCTGCACCCTCAGCTGGTTGTCCCAGAGTTGGGAAGGTGGGACAGTGTGAATTAACAAAGCCCCATTCGGCCATCATTTCAGCAGACTGGGAGCCTCCCTACACAGCCCAGCAGCCCAGAACTGCCCTGGGGGGATGGCACTAACCTGTGACATAGCACAGTCATCACTCAACAGAGGACAAGGGGGTGCACAACCTGGAAGAGGGACCCACTTGCAAGTCTCAGGAGCCATACACCAATACAAGGACTTGTGGGTCAGTGGCAGAGACAAACTGTGGCAGGACTGAACTGAAGGATTAGACTATTGCAGCAGCTTTAAAACTCTAGGATCACCAGGGAGATTTGATTGTTAGGGCCAACCCCCCTCCCTGACTGCCCAGAAACACGCCCCATATACAGGGCAGGCAACACCAACTACACACGCAAGCTTGGTACACCAGTTGGACCCCACAAGACTCACTCCCCCACTCACCAAAAAGGCTAAGCAGGGGAGAACTGGCTTGTGGAGAACAGGTGGCTCGTGGACGCCACCTGCCGGTTAGTTAGAGAAAGTGTACTCCATGAAGCTGCAGATCTGATAAATTAGAGATAAGGACTTCAATTGGTCTACAAATCCTAAAAGAACCCTATCAAGTTCAGCAAATGCCAAGAGGCCAAAAACAACAGAAAATTATAAAGCATATGAAAAAAACAGACGATATGGATAACCCAAGCCCAAGCACCCAAATCAAAAGACCAGAAGAGACACAGCACATAGAGCAGCTACTCAAAGAACTAAAGATGAACAATGAGACCATAGTACAGAAAACAAAGGATATCAAGAAGACCCTAGAAGAGCATAAAGAAGACATTGCAAGACTAAATAAAAAAATAGACGATCTTATGGAAATTAAAGAAACTGTTGACCAAATTAAAAAGACTCTGGACACTCATAGTACAAGACTAGAGGAAGTTGAACAACGAATCAGTGACCTGGAAGATGACAGAATGGAAAATGAAAGCATGAAAGAAAGAATGGGGAAAAAAATTGAAAAAATCGAAACGGACCTCAGGGATATGATAGATGATATGAAACGTCTGAATATAAGACACATTGGTGTCCCAGAAGGGGAAGAAAAGGGTAAAGGTCTAGGAAGAGTATTCAAAGAAATTGTTGGGGAAAACTTCCCAAACCTTCTAAACACCATAAATACACAAATCATAAATGCCCAGCGAACTCCAAATAGAATAAATCCAAATAAACCCACTCTGAGACATATTCTGATCATGCTGTGAAACACGGAAGAGAAGGAGCAAGTTCTGAAAGCAGCAAGAGAAAAGCAATTCACCACATACAAAGGAAACAGCATAAGACTAAGTAGTGACTACTCAGCAGCCACCACATGGAGGCGAGAAGGCAGTGGCACGATATATTTAAAATTCTGAGTGAGAAAAATTTCCAACCAAGAATACTTTATCCAGCAAAGCTCTCCTTCAAATTTGAGGGAGACCTTAAATTTTTCACAGACAAACAAATGCTGAGAGAATTTGCTAACAAGAGACCTGCCCTACTGAAGATACTAGAGGGAGCCCTACAGACAGAGAAACAAAGAACGGAGAGAAAGAGACTTGGAGAAAGGTTCAGTACTAAAGAGATTCGGTATGGGTACATTAAAGGATATTAATAGAGAGAGGGGAGAAATATATATGACAAACATAAACCAAAGGATAGGATGGCTGATTCAAGAAATGCCTTCACGGTTATAACGTTGAATGTAAATGGATTAAACTCCCCAATTAAAAGATACAGAGTCACAGAATGGACTAAAAAAAATGAACCATCAATATATTGCATACAAGAGACTCATCTTGGACACAGGGACACAAAGAAACTGAAAGTGAAAGGATGGAAAAAAATATTTCATGCAAGCTATAGGCAAAAGAAAGCAGGTGTAGCAATATTAATCTCAGATAAAATAGACTTTAAATGCAGGGATGTTTGAGAGACAAAGAAGGCCACTACATACTAATAAAAGGGGCAATTCAACAAGAAGAAATAACAATCATAAATGTTTATGCACCCAATCAAGTTGCCACAAAATACATGAGAGAAACACTAGCAAAACTAAAGGAAACAATTGATGTTTCCACAATAATTGGGGGAGACTTCAACACATCACTCTCTCCTATAGATAGACAAACCAGACGGAAGACCAATAAGGAAATTGAAAACCTAAACAATCTGATAAATGAATTAGATTTAACAGACATATATAGAGCATTACATCCCAAATCACCAGGACACACATACTTTTCTAGTGCTTACGGAACTTTCTCCAGAATAGATCATATGCTGGGACATAAAACAAGCCTCAATAAATTTAAAAAGATTGAAATTATTCAAAGCACATTCTCTGACCACAATGGAATACAATTAGAAGTCAATAACCATCAGAGTCTTAGAAAATTCACAAATACCTGGAGGTTAAACAACACACTCCTAAATAATCAGTGGGTTAAAGAAGAAATAGGAAGAGAAATCACTAAATATATAGAGACAAATCAAAATGAGAACCCAACATACCAAAACCTATGGGATGCAGCAAAAGCAGTACTGAGGGGGAAATTTATAGCACTAAATGCATATATTAAAAAGGAAGAAAGAGCCAAAATCAAAGAACTAATGGATCAACTGAAGAAGCTAGAAAATGAACAGCAAACCAATCCTAAACCAAGTAGAAGAAAAGAAATAACAAGGATTAAAGCAGGAATAAATGACATAGAGAACAGACAAACAATAGAAAGGATAAATATCATCAAAAGTTGGTTTTTTGAGAAGATCAACAAGACTGACAAGCCCCTAGCTAGACTGACAAAATCAAAAAGAGAGAAGACCCATATAAACAAAATAATGAATGAAAAATGTGAGATAACTGCACATCCCGAAGAAATTAAAAAAATTGTAAGAGGATACTATGAACAACTGTATGGCAACAAACTGGATAATGTAGAGGAAATGTACAATTTCCTGGAAACATATGAACAACCTAGATTGACCAGAGAAGAAACAGAAGACCTCAACCAACCCATCACAAGCAAAGAGATCCAATCAGTCATCAAAAATCTTCCCACAAATAAATGCCCAGGGCCAGATGGCTTCACAGGGGGAATTCTACCAAACTTTCCAGAAAGAACTGACACCAATCTTACTTAAACTCTTTCAAAACATTGAAGAAAATGGAATACTACCTAACTCATTTTATGAAGCTAACATCAATTTAATACGAAAACCAGGCAAAGATGCTACAAAAAAGGAAAACTACCAGCCAATCTCCCTGATGAATATAGATGCAAAAATCCTCAGCAAAATACTTGCAAATCGAATCCAAAGACACATTGAAAAAATAATACACCATGACCAAGTGGGGTTCATTCCAGGCATGCAAGGATGGTTCAACATAAGAAAATCAATCAATGTATTACAACACATTAACAATTCGAATGGGAAAAATCAAATGATCATCTCAATAGATGCTGAAAAAGCATTTGACAAAATCCAACATCCGTTTTTGATAAAAACACTTCAAAAGGTAGGAATTGAAGGAAACTTCCTCAATATGATAAAGAGCATATATGAGAAACCCACAGCCAGCATAGTACTCAATGGTGAGAGACTGAAAGCCTTCCCTCTAAGATCAGGAACAAGACAAGGATGCCCGCTGTCACCACTGTTATTCAACATTGTGCTGGAAGTGCTAGCCAGGGCAATCCGGCAAGACAAAGAAATAAAAGGCATCCAAATTGGAAAAGAAGAAGTAAAACTGTCATTATTTGCAGATGATATGATCTTATATCTGGAAAACCCAGAGAAATTGACTATACAGCTACTAGAGCTAATAAACAAACTTAGCAAAGTAGCGGGATACAAGATTAATGCGCATAAGTCAGTAATGTTTCTATATGCTAGAAATGAACACACTGAAGAGACACTCAAGAAAAAGATGCCATTTTCAATAGCAACTAAAAAAATCAAGTACCTAGGAATAAACTTAACCAAAGATGTAAAAGACCTATACAAAGAAAACTACATAACTATAGTAAAAGAAATAGAAGGGGACCTTAAAAGATGGAAAAATATTCCATGTTCATGGATAGGAAGGCTAAATGTCATTAAGATGTCAATTCTACCCAAACTCATCTACAGATTCAATGCAATCCCAATCAAAATTCCAACAACCTAGTTTGCAGACTTGGAAAAGCTAGTTATAAAATTTATTTGGAAAGGGAAGGTGCCTCGAATTGCTAAAGACACTCTAAAAAAGAAAAACGAAGTGTGAGGACTTACACTCCCTGACTTTGAAGCTTATTATAAAGCCACAGTTGTCAAAACAGCATAGTACTGGCACAAAGATAGACATATAGATCAGTGGAATTGGACTGAGAATTCAGAGATAGACCCCCAGATCTATGGCCAACTGATCTTTGATAAGGCCCCCAAAGTCACTGAACTGGGTCATAATGGTCTTTTCAACAAATGGGGCTGCTTGAGTTGGATATCCATATCCAAAAGAATGAAAGAGGACCCCTACCTCACACCCTACACAAAAATTAACTCAAAATGGACCAAAGATCTCAATATAAAAGAAAGTACCATAAAACTCCTAGAAGATAATGTAGGAAAACATCTTCAAGACCTTGTATTAGGCGGCCACTTCCTAGACTTTATACCCAAAGCACAAGCAACAAAAGAAAAAATAGATAAATGGGAACTCCTCAAGCTTAGAAGTTTCTGTACCTCAAAGGAATTTGTCAAAAAGGTAAAGAGGCAGCCAACTCTCTGGGTAGGGGAGGCGAGTCTCAGGCCCATGGGAACAATGAGTCTTCTCATTGTGGGCTTCCTTCTGAGACTGTGTCCTTTATGCGTTTATGACCACCTTTCTCAGTGACTCTGGCTAGGGGAGGAGAGTGGCAGACCCACAGGGACCAAGAGGTTTCCTGCACCTGGCTGCTTGATGTAGCTGTCTTTCTCCTTCCAACTCTTCCTACCCACACGGATGTATCGGGGTAGGAAGGTGTGAAGAAGAGTGCCTCCCTGGACTGCTTAATTTGGAGGCTGGACCCCCTGATACTGATCCCCCTTGTTGGTGGTGCTGGGTTCACCTATCAGAAGGACTTCCATTCCCAGGGCAGAAGGAGTCTACTGGTGCATACTTTTTTTTTTTTTTTTTGCCGGATCAGGCATTAGATCTGCGTGGCCTTCCTCTGTTGGTTAAGGGAGACGTAAAATGCCCTAGCCCTGTGCAGCTCCTTCCGTCCTGGGATCCTCAACCAGTTCACTGCCTTCTTATCACCTATCAGAGTTCTCCTTTGGTTGTTTCTTGCACTGTTACCATCTGGTTGTGTTTAGCAAGGAGTAGCAGGGAGAAATGGCTCTATTTGTTTCCATGTCAGATTTCTCTACCTAAATGCATATTTCACCAAAAATCATAAATATTTATGTGTTATTATTACTCATCTTTCCTTTCTGACTCTTCTTTAGCACCTAATATAGTCCTGACTCATAGTAGTCTTTCTGTAAAACCTTTTATAGAAGAAACTGAAGGGAATCCTATAATGTCAATATCAGGTTTGTAATTGAACACAAATATGTCTGGTGATGGGGCAGATGGGGCCTTTTTAACCTACCTATTATTTTACCAGGTCCGCAGCTGCCTACGTCACCTATATCACACTACCCACATTCTATATAAAGTTTAAAACACTTAGAAAAGCAAGTTCCTCAAGGCAAGTAAGTTGTTTCCTCCTCCTTTTCCTAAGGTTTTTATAAAGTTTATGCTAGAATTATATAAATAGGTAGATTTATGGGAATACCTGATCTCTGTCTTTCTTGGCCTGTTTGTGTCACTCCTTTTGGATGAAATTAAACTTGATAGATATCTATACTTCTCTGTGATGTTTGGAGCCACCATTTATGTGTCTTGCGGATCCTTAATAAGTTGAAATAGTAACATCAACCCAATAAAATTTCCTGCCAAAAGGCATCTTCTAGAATCTAAAGGTATGAGATTATCTCTACTTTCTGGCACCAAAATGAAAAGGTAGGAAGAAATGGAGATATTTGAAAAGGTATGCCATAGGGAACTAGTTAAATAAATGAAGTAAGTACTGCTGGCCTATTAAAAAGATTGAAGTGTATCTTACTTATGCAGGTATGGAAAGATGGCCATGATATAGTAGGCAAATAAAACAGAGTTGCCAGAGCACATATAGGAAAATGAGATCCTGTATTTGTTTATATACCACTGTGGCATGAAGTCTCTAACGTGAACCCTAATAATCCCCAGTTCCTGGTGTTTGCATCCTTGTGTGATCCTCTCTCCTTCATTGTGGGTTGGCCTAGTGACTTGCTTCTCACAAATTTTATAAGGCTAAGGTGATGGGCTGTCTCTTCTGGGATTAGGTTACAAAATATTATAACTTCTGTCTTGCTAGCAGATTCTCACTATTGAAGCTCTCCCTTTGCCGGCTTTGATGAAGGAAGCTGCTATATATGGAAAGGCTCAGTGGGAAGGAACTGAGGCTCCTAATCCAATAGCCCACAAGGAACTGAATCCTGCCAACAATCACATGAGTTTGAAAGTGGATCCTACCCCACTCGATCTAAAGATGGTCTTAAAGGGGAACCATAAGTTCTTTGTTTAAATTATAATTTCTATAAATGTGTAGGAGGAGATATCCACTGGTGTTTCCATCTCTCTTTATCTCTCCTTCCTTCCTTCCCTCCCTCTGAATCCAAGTGTGTGAGTTGGTGTTACATGTAGCATACACAATGGGCACTTACATCCTCATAGCATTTTTACTTCCTTTCATCACACTCATAGGCCTGTGATCACGAGTACTTTGCATGGTTCTAATATGATGTTCAATAAGTATTTGTGGAATAAGTGTTTGTTACAGAAATAAGAAAGTTTCTGTTGATTTTTTTTTAAATTTTCGTTTCTATGGCCAGAATTTTTTTTTAATGCATTGGGTCTCTTTTCGGATAGTTGTCTTGGTAGCCTAAAGCAGATAAAAATTGGAGTATTGACAATATATCAAAAAGTCTAAGGCTCCCAGCTTCCATTAAATAACCTGTTATAATTCCTCTGAGTTGGAGGGCATTTGATGCTCTCCAAATGCAAATGAAGATTTCTTGATTGTTCTTTCGTGTGGAGCAATGTGTAACATACTGGAAAGAACACAGTTTTTAGTTGATTGCCTGGAATTCATCAATATTTTTTAAGAATTCTTTCATAGTTTTTGATTCCTCTTTGGTAGTCTGTTGTATAAATGTATTTCTTCAATGAAATAGTTCTATATATTGTGGTTGTCTAAAGCCACCTGGTGACTGTATCCAGAATCTAGCAGTTTCTGAGAGATTTTTCAGAAATCACATGTATTAACCAATGTTAATGATTGATTGCTTAGCAGCACATGCATCTGACTCCATAGATACTCTATAGTGCGTGTGCCTTGTCTGACAAAGCAGACAAATTCTGTTTTTTCTCATAAAGCACTTACAGTAAATAAAGAGCAATAAACAAACTTTTGAACATTTCCTTTAGAAACTCAGTGAGGACCCCCTATTGAGTATATGTTTATATATTTTTTTCTCTTTCACAATCTCCTCCTAAAAACATTTATAATTCAAAAGAGGAAACCATGTTGGATTCAATGGTATTTTTCCACCAGTGCTCAACACATCTTAACAAGTGAAATGTGATTTAATAGTTCACCCAAAGGCCATATCCACACTGCCTTGACTAATTCATTTTAATTTTTTTATGTGATTCCTAACAGTAATCAGCATACACGATTCATTTAAAGGTTGGATTTTCTAGATTTGGTAAATTTTGGCCATTTCCAATCAAATGTCAAGGTCTTTTACTGCTATTTCAAATCCAGATTCCCATGATATCAGAATAATTAACAGAGTTGGATAGAAAGTAATGTCTAAGCCCCCACTTCCACCCCAAACTTTATAAATGAAAATGAAAAATGAGCCCATAGTGTGTGATGCCGACTTGCGATGCCGAACACCGATAGTCTGCTGTGGATGGTGGTGATGGGTTATTTTGACATTACAAAGCACTGTTTCATTCACGATCTCAGGATTTAAGACTCCATTTTGTACCTAGTAAGCCCTAAGTAAATGCTGAATACATTAATTTATGTATTTATTTCCTCTTAGTTTAACTCAAATTATAATCTTTAAATGTTTCCATTTTAATGAGGTAAGGGATATAAAAACATACATGTTCTTTCTCCTCTATTTAGAAATGGCCTTTATCTTCCTGCAGACAAATAGCATAATGCTGCCTAAACATCAAATAAAAATGAACAAAATTGTAATTTAAATCTAATCTGTTGGTTTCAAACTTTCAGCAATACTCCATCATAATGAATGGGATAGGAAGTATACCACAGCAATCTAAGAAGATAATTTAGTATGATATGTTAGATTTGGAACTACTATAGAAAGTCTCTGAAATAATCAAGTCACATTTAGGAATGATTCAGGGAGTCACCTTGAGGTGGAATATTTTTTACTTCCCAGAAGACTGGTAAACATACAAAGTGTAATTTAAATCTCTCTTAGAAAATGCGCACATTCACTTTCATTATATATTCATATGGTCCTAATTGCTCTATAACCATTAACAATTTAGTTGTATTATTTAAAATGTGTATGCATAAATACATGCTTGATATTTTGGTTTTCCTGTGAATAAATGTTTGCTTAAAATATTAATGAATACAATGACCCAAACCCTTCTGAAGACATTCTCACTTCAGATTATGTTGTTGAGTGTTAATTAAAGACTGCTTGCTAATTGTCCCTTGTTAAGTTCACATATTAATTTGTTTTTTTCTGGACAAAACTTGTGACATACTAGATAAATTTTGTAAGCCTTTCAGTTTACATTAGAATGTAGCTAAATTTTAGTCTCCACGTAAACTCAGAATAAATTTTATGAAAATTCTTTAGGTGCAAAATAGTTTTATACTAATTGTACTAACTTGCATTTGTGTACTGTTTGATAATTTCCATAGCTCATTTTTATCCTACTTCACGTTTGATGTATATAATATAACCAAAAGAATAGTAAAATAGTCATTATAATCTCTACTTTCTAAGCCCCTTGATGAGTCAAGTCTAAGAGGAACCTGCCTAATATTGAATCCTAAAGATTCAAGTGTATTTGTTGGATATTTTTCCCTCTGTTATTCCTGATTTATGTCTTTAGAGTACAGTAAAGACAATTTGTTATTTCCATACTTTAGATTGTTGTTTCTTTTTTATGCCAAAAGAAAGATCCAATGGAGATGTGCACAAATTTCATATTAAAAATTTTGATTTTGACATTGAAGCAAGTCTTCCGCTTAGAGAAATATAATGAGTCAGCAAGTGTCTGATCTGCAGTAAATTGCAGATACTAAAATAAGGTAGAATAAAGAGTAAGATCTTGGTTCTTTCTGGATTTGATTGATGATTTTGCTTGATGTCATGGCAAATTATTTAATCTTTTTAAACCTTGGTTTCTTCATTGATAAAGAGGGGATAATACTAGTTACTATTTTATTCTGTTCTGGGACTAAATGAGATAATGCAGATAAAGAATGATATAAAATATAAAATAGCTTTCCTTTTCTTTAAGATATGTTTTAACCAAGGCAGGAAGGAAGAAGATATATGGAGTATCATATAGATGAAAGTGTTTTACATATATTTTCATGTAGTTCGGTAACAAATAAGTAACCGGCTAAGAAAATGTGTAACCTCTCCATATAAATCAGTGAACAAACTTGCTTTTGATTTTTGGCAGACTTATGAACCCAATTAGCTTGGTAATATGTTTTCAACTTTAATGGGTAAGTAAATAATTAATGTTATTGCTTTTGTAAATTTAGCTTTTCAGTTATAAATTAACATAATTAAAAGACTAATGTTCCCGTATGCATTCTACTATCCAAATTTAAATCAAGCAATTAAACTGTCAGTTTTCCATGACAGATAAGCTCAGCTCATAAGGACACAGACAATTGACATAAATTTGTTCTTTCATGGACGTGTTCATTACAAAAACATGAAAGAAAATACTTCCAGTTCGTGTAATCAAGTGAATTATTGCAAGCAGCACTTATATATTTTTAATTGTTTGTCTGGTTCTTCTACCTTAAATTCAGAATTTACATTCTGTCATTTTCTCCTCCCTTCTGAGGGATGAACTATCTTTGCAAAGGATCGCTTGGGATCTGGTCAGAATGACACTCTGTTGTATCTATGTGCAGTGATCCAAATCTCTGAAAATGATCTGCTTCATTTGTAGTGACAGGACCTCCCCACCAGAGTTGAGATCATTTAAATAGAAAGTTCAGCGATTTTGCTTGGCTAAAATGTGAAAGCATAGCTGCGTGAAAATTGTGATTGTTGTGTGAAAGCAGTGATGGAGAGACAGGACTAAGTGATGACTGCTGTGCTACTGGAATCCACGTGAATGTAGCAAGGTATAAACCAGTAGCTGTATTCTCCCTGAGCTGTGAAGCAGATGTACTTTTTTTTTCTTTTGAAATCAACTTAGTGGAGTACTATCAAATAGATTTTAATCTATAACAGTCTGTTTTGTGTGACTACACTGTTCCAAGCTGAATGAGTAGAAAATGGGTTCTGCTATGTGGGAATAAATGAACTGAAGACGTTTTTTAATCTTCAGGAAATGCTGGTATGTAATTAAACATGCACTGACTTATGATCTATATTTCACTGCTCTCTACTTTGAAGCACACTAATAAAAATTTCAGAGCATATTAGAATGGGCTTCTGTATCATATAAATCTTTTTGGAAACGGATACAACTAATTATTCCTCATACCCCTGATATGTGCCTCAAGTTAATCCCCAGTTTTGATTACTGAGTATGTGAAAACACAACACTTAGATATTTACTTTTAATTTATTCAATCTCTGGTGATACATTTTCATGTATCCAGTGTTTTAAAAGGAATGCCTTAAACTCTTGAACCTGGAAAGAATTGTTAGTAATATTTTATTCTTTTTTAAAGAAAGTGTGTATTCTATTGCCTATGCTCTTTCTGATTACAGAATTCATTTCTTTCCCTTGTTGTTTGAGCTCCAAAGAATGCTTGTTGGCTTAGGTCCAGTTAAGAATTTTTCTAAATGTGATATGTGTTCACTCCACTTTATTTTTCTGCCCAAGATTATTTTGTTTTTATCTTTCCAAAATCACCACTCATTATTTCTGATGTCTGTTAACGAATAGCTAAAAGCAAATAAAGCTGGCAGTTATCACTTCTAATATTTCTCACTGTATAAAATGGGTATCTATCTCATTAGTTCATCACTGTACCTGGGAATAAGTCTGTAGGTCAGTGGTTCTAAATCTTGTTTTAGACCAGCAGCTCTGAGCCCTCTCCCTAGAAAAATGCAAATAATACATTTTGCCTAAATTGCCTGGGGTTCATGGAACCTCTTGCGGGCCATCCCTGGCTTCAGGTTAAAACCCATGTGTAATTAGAGTTACTACAACTGGCAGTTATCCCTTTATGTATTATTCTTTTCCAGTTCGGTGGTTCTCTGTAAAAATATGCTTACTGTTCCCTTCTGAATTAGACTCTGCTAGTGGTTCATACTCTGTCATGTTAACTTAAATCTGTATCATTGCAACTTTCCAAATGCTACTCATTCTTTAAGTTAAACCGAAAAACACTATTTCTATGAAGCTTTCTCTTTGTCTTCCCATCCACTTCCCACCCCTACCCCCAAAGTCAACTGGAAGTGGTTTATCACTGTCTCTTGGTCATACTACTTTGAACTCCTATTCCACATTATAGCTGCATCTTTCATAGGTGTTAGCATTTTCTGCCATTTTATTGTTGTGTTTCCACCGCTGTTTTTCAACTAAGTAACCATGGAAAAAGCAATTCTGTTTCTTTTCATACATTTTATTGATTTACATAGTATTTAATGTCAATATTGTAGAAAACTGCTTTTACATAATTACAAACAAAAATGACTGAAACAGGTTTTAGAAGAAACACAGTTGCCTTTAGGTGTGCATATGACTCAGCTGATGGGAATGGAAATGTGTGAGACCCAAGAGAGTGGTCTAATAGCTTCCATTGTTTATAAACATGGACACCAATAAGTATATCTTATAAAAAGAATGAAGAGCATTGTTTATTTGGTGAGCTGGTGTATTGTAGACCACTAACGAGTTTCTATTACAATAAGAAATCATATAAGAAAATAATGCTTTCTGATGCTGGATAGGAAGTTAATAACCTAATAGGTAGATGAACCATTTAAATTCATCATCCAAATAGTACATTTTGACAGTGTAAAGGAGTGCTACCAATAATTGTGCCAGAAGAACAGGAGTAAAACAGAATGCATGCCTTCTAGTAAGCTTTATTTTTTAATTTTAATGATGCTTAAACTTCCAAATTGTAAATTAAATGACTTTTTACTATTTGTGCAATTCTGTAGTATTATCTAATTGCATTTACATATCTTAAGAAGGCAGTTATACATTAGATTTAATAGCTTTTGTTCTAGAATCACAGCTATGAACTCTTGTAGCCCAATAGCTATACAACTTTCTGTAAGATACTTTAGCTCTAAGCCTGAATTTTCTCAGCTGTAAAATGGGACCATAGTTGTAACCTACCACTATGATGACTAGAGCACATAGCCAGCTTTAAGTGAACATGATCTGTTAAAATTTTAATAATGAAATTTATTGGGTATTTATTTTTCATTTATTTCTCAGATATAAATTTCTTTATGACATGTTCTTAATTTTACTTATTTGAAACTGCCATATGAAACTCATAATTGTATTAATATTTTAAGGCTGTTGAGGACATTGATGTTATCTTATGCAGTATGAAGATCCACAGATGAAATTTCCGTCAAGTTTTATTTCCTTTCCTAAGCAAATGTAATTCTTTTATTACATAAAATTTCTGGAGCTGTTTATCTACAAAGGTCTATAGAGATTGGTAGATTCTCACCAACCAATTCAGCATTTACTTTGCTGTGAGTAAGCCAAGCCAAGAAAGGGGAATGTCCAAAAGTTCATTACTTCACATTTGTATTACACTTTCCAATATCTAAGTCCGTAGAATTATGGGAAATTTCAGAAATTCTGCTTTATGTTATTCTACTTAATTCCCTCCAACAATAATTATAATAATAAATCTTCAATGAGTACAGGCAGTTTTGTGCTTCAAAAAGAAAGAAAAGCCCCACTTCGTAGTATTTCCCAATTTTCATGGTGTAAATACTCCCGACGTGGTTGGTTTCAAGTTACAAATGGTTTAATAACCAGCTCACAAATTTCCTGAAAATTTAAGTAGCAGCTCTCACAAGCTGGCTTGAACTCACTGCTGATAAGGCCCTTGATCTCAACTCTCATAATTGTGTCCTTGTGAAATAGAACACCTCTTCTTTTGGACACATTTTCTCTTCCCTCTTTCCCCATTCCCTGTTAAGCCTCTCCCTCTGAGCTCCTGTGAAGGTTTCAGTCATTCAGTTTTGTTTGGTTCTTCTCTGATTTCTGAATGGTAGGGGTGCTGTAATGTGAAAGTAGAGTAGCAGGGGGAGAGGGGAAGGAAACCATTTCAGCTGAAAGTTCTTACTCTTCTTTCAAGGCTAACAGTGGCTTAATCTGTTTAAACTCTCTGGTATATCCTGCATGGCTCTGTATGATCACCCCAATGTATTTTTCCATTCTGATTGGTTAGCATGCTCTATCCCCAAATTATGTAACTCATCCTTCCTTATAGAATTTTAAGGAACTTCATTTAAATTAATTTGTGATCCCACAGGACCTTGTACCTTGTCTGCTAATCCATTTACTACCCAGTGTCTGACATTTGTCAACACAGTGGCAAGTACTTCAGAGGAGCTCCATATATATTTGCCTGAAGTCAGGCACCATGGCTTGTTAGAACAGCTGCAGATTAGGAGTCAGAAGATTTTGCCTCACTTGGGGCCAGTCAGAAGATCTCTAACACTTAGTTTTCCTTATTTATACAATATTCTGGGTTTCTATTCCTAGGTTATCAGAAGCTATTAACTCACCTATGCTTTGCGGATCAATGGCAAAGTATAATATTTACTTACCTTTTGTGTCTGACTTTCTTTTAGACATAAAAAACAGCATAGTGAGATAGTTATGATTATGGACTGTAGAGCCAAATCCACTTGTCTTAAATCCAAGCCCTCCTGCTACTTGAGGCAAATTAGTCATTTTCACTAATTTTTATGGGATCATAATAGACCGATTTTATGGGATCATAATAGACCGTTCCCCCCAGTATTGTTAGGAGGAATGAATGAGTCAATATATATGAACAGGATTTAGATTTTACTAATATTTTCATTTCTTCTCTTTCACTGACCTCTATAAGTCTTAATATTTCTTCCTTAGCAAGTTATGACCATATTTCTACTTGAAATTTATTTGTGTTGAGTCCCTATCTCAGTATTTCCCAAATGTCATCATCCTCCAGAATTAGGAAGACACTTTTCACTCACCTATAATGTTCTTTATTTCCTCTCCTTATAATATACTTTCTCTAATTCCATCTGAGGTCTCTGGGGGGATGGTACAGAGTTGGATTGGTTATTAGTATCAGTATGATGAATTTGAGAAAGTGTGAAACAGTTTTTTGTTCTCCAATTTCCTCTCAGAAATGAGCTTTTTCATGTACATTGGCAATTTTTTTTTCAAATAAGTATTCTCTCCCCCATATCCAAGATAACTTTTCAAATTAATATAATGATTTGTTCTATTCTAAGGGGTAATTATCTGTAATGCTTTATTTTTAGAGCAATATCCAGTTATTTCCAGACGCTAAGCTTGTCATAAAATCATTGAAGGATAAGTAATGTTCTTCTGACTACTCCAAGAGAGTGGCTCAGTTGATTCAAACCCCACTTGAGATATGAATTTAGCATCCAGGTTACCAGCTTATATACATTGTGAAAGTAAATATGTTGTTAGGTGTCTGATGTTTGGAGGTTGGGAGGGGAGAATGAGAGAGAGAGAGAGAGAGAGAGAGGGAGAGAGAGAGAAAGAGAGGATAGGGGGAGGAGCAGGGGAAAGGAGGAGGGGGGAGAGGGAGGGAGGGGGAGGGAGAGGGAGAGGACATTTTAATCGGAAAACATTTTTAGAAAATATGGTTCTAGAAAATAGGATATATTTCGAGTCTCAAAGAAAGGAAGGAAATTACTCTAAATAAACTTGGGGATGATTTTGGGCCCATGGATCCAACCTCTTCATCAATGAGAAAGAAAAGAGTGGCCCATCCTCCAAACCCAGTCTTTCTAAATCATCTGACCTTTATAGGTATTCACATCAGATTTTGAGAGTAAGTGGGGCAAAGATCACATCTTCTATTTCCAATATGCTCAAGACTCTGTGACCAGAAAGAGCATGGGCTCAGGACAATAGGATGGCAGCCAGCAGGCTGGGGCACAGTGAGGGAGAGGGTGATACAAGTTGGGACAGGTGTTTTCCGGTCCAGGTCTCAGAGGATCTCATAAGCCACTTTAAGGATTGGGGATTTTATCCTAAGGGCGGTGGGAAGGAAGGCTTTGAAAATTTAGGCTAGGGAGTAGAAGTGGTTTATTTTCAAAAGCTCATTCCAGCCACAGAACAGAGAATGGACTGCAATCATCCAAAGTGATAAGAGGCCAGTTAACAGACTATTATAATAATCCAGGCAAGTGGAGAACTGCTTTTGGTGGCTTAACCTGGAGGTGGGGGAAGAGGGGAGACCCACAGTGGATATAGGGCTCTCCTTCATGGGAGAAGCAATGCAGAAAGGCTGCTTGCTTTTTAGAGAGATGATGAGTTGCTAGTCGTGGAAAGGACTTAGAAAAGCAACCACAATTTATCCTTTGCAATGTGTGTTATGTTTGTGTACATGTCTGTGTATGTGAGTGTATTGGAAAGGTAAAGTGTGATATTGGTAGTTTTTTTTTTTAAAGCTTTCCTATGTGAATGTAAATGAGTTCAAGGATTTGCCTATTTGTTTTCCCATTTATAAACCATTTTCTCTTGCTGGAGATTTCTCAACTTGGAACTTTCAGTAAGTGAGATGTAAAATTAAGACAGACGTTTTTGGATTTTTACCAAATGGTTCATATAAGTTCATGAGCATCACTTAGTGCCAGATGGCTATGAACAATTATCAAGCATTTCTTTAGACTTTAATGTTTTCAGAGAACTTTATGATAAGTGACTAATTTAGCTTCACATTTGCTTGGTAAGAAGGGCGAGGGAAAAATAATAGCCAGCCATCTAAGGCCCATATTTGATGTAAATCATCGGGCTCTGTGGAATCTTAATAAATATTAAATAGCAACTTAGCTTGTGTTGTGGATGGGAAACATAAGGTTTGGGGAAGGCTTAGGAACAGCAAACCTATGGGGGTAGCGAGACTGAAATAAATACATAGAGTTAGGGGATTGTTATGGTCATTTTGTCTTGAAAATTGAGAGCCAGGGCACTACATCTGTCTCCTTACCCCAACTATATGAAGTAGATATTATTATGCCTATTTTACAGTTTATGAAACTGAGGCCAGATAATAAGGTGAATTGCTTCAGTTTGCTCAGCCACTTAAGTTTGGAGAGCAGGAATTTTGTTTAAAAGTCTGAAAGACTCCAAAGTCGATGCTTTCATGGGCGTTCAGGAGCATTGCTCTCCTGATTGTGTTGACAATGCTATTCCATCTCCTAAGACAAGTGCTTTGCCTGCCTGCAATGCGTATCTGTGTTGTTTTATAAACTTTCTGTAATCTACCTCTTGATGGGGCTAAATATATTTCTAAATCTAATTTAATCTTTCTGGTTTCTAACGTGATTTCAATGAAAGCTTATTTCCCATGCAGTGGTTTTGCAATTATAGTGGAGTCCCAGCTTATATGCATTTAATTTATGTAAATTCAACTGTACGTGCATAGCAAATAAAGAGAGAACTATTAAGTAGGGTGGAAGAGTCTGTCCCCTGCTCCATCAGTGAACACATGGTCCAGAGTAAGAGAAGAGACTGGATCCTGCTTTTTCCTGCCTCGGTCTCAGTGCTTCATGTCTCTCAGAGAGTAAAGACTTTGTCTAACTGAATGAGTTGTTTATTTTTCATACAACATGGCCCCGAAAGGTGAGTCTTCCCTTCATTTGTTGTTCAATTGAAGAGAGAGCTGTCTGCTACAAAACTGGAGGGAAAGGTCTCCCTCTCGCTTTGTATTTATCTTTTTAACAAGCACGTATTGAGAACTTACTATGCCTCAATGCTGTTCTCGGCACTGGGGATACTACAGTGGACTAGTAAAAATAATCCCTGCCCTCAGAGCTTACATATTAGTGGCTTTTGAGATATAGAAAGTCAGCCTCAACGTTTTGCCTTCCTAAGAGATTGTCAAGGGTAATATTGGTTATGTGTGCTTTTCACGTTAGCTGCTGGTTTTTTAAATTAAACCCCACCATAAGCACTCCTACATGAAACACAGCTGTTTTTGCCTTCTCCATGTTACCAGTTTTCTGATAATAGTTGGAAATGCAGGTTTGTTGTTTGCACAGGATGATAGAAGCATTTGGTGAGATGTCACATGGTGTGGCATGGTCGTGAGAGATGGGAGCTGGGCCTTAGAAATGCAGGTTCTTGTCTTTCATCTGACTCCAACCACCCCTGTGACTTTGGACAAACCGCATCTCCCATCTGTAGAATAATGAGATTCAACTGGCTGGTCTCTATGGCCTCGTCTAATTCTTTTCTTTGAATTATTTTGAACTGACTGATTAAGGCTTTTTCCTCATCATGTAATAGTATTAGAGTAAAATCTCTGCAATGTTAGGCATGATGAGACTTCTCTTTATTCCTTTAAATTCAGAATATTTAAGGATACAGAGAATGGCTGCTATCTGCATTTGACAGATTACTCGAGTCTTTTATACAACTTTTTTTAGAAATGGGCACATAATTTTTTTTCTTTAATTTACAGATAAAATACACTTTTCTTTAACTGATGTTTTGCTTTTGTGGGTTATTCTGAAGAAAGAATATTCAATATGCCCTAAAAGAAATACAAGGGCATTTATTTTATTTTCCAGTTTTACAATATTTTTATTATGAAATGTTACCTTTTAAAAGTTAAGGTAAATGGTGTCATGAACATCTGTGTAATGAAATCCTATGAACAAATAAACCAGTTTCAAGGACCAGTCTTGTTATATACACCCATCACCCCTCACTGGAGCAAATTCTCACATATCACATCACGGTTCCTCAAGTATTTCAGTATTCATCTCAAAAGGTAAGGTCCTTCTTATAAATATAACTATGCCATTAATATACCAAAGAGATTATTAATTCCTTGATATCATCGAATACCATCATTTTTCAAATTACTGATTGTATTATGATGTTTTCTTACATATTGTTTGTAAATCAAGATGCAAATATGTTCCATATGTTAATATTGGGTTTCATGTTTTCTGTGCCTCTTTTAGTTCATAGGTTACCTATCATTCTCCATCGTTTTCCTTGTGGATTTATTTGGTGAAGACAAAGGGGTTATTTGTCCTGCAGATAGTCCCACAGTCTGGGTGTTGCTGATTACAGCCCTGTGATGTTGTGTATTGCGTATTCCACAATCATCTGCATTTCCTGTAACTGGTTGAGAGATAGCAACTTGATCTGAGTCAGCTGGGATTTGGTTGGCTAGACTTATTCATTCTTTTGTGATGGTAAACAGCCATTGATAATTATTGCTTAGTTCCCCTATTTTATTAGAGGGGGTCACAAAGTGTTGATATTCTAAGTTTATCATTTTTCTTCGTTTTTAGTGGAAAACCGATACAAAGGGAAACATCATCCCTTTATCAGTATTTCAATACAGGCCACATGGAAAGGCAGGAGAAATTCTTGATTTTCTTTTACTTGCGTTTTTCCAAATAATGAGTAGGTTCCCTAGCACCCTTCAAAGGTGATCAGTGAGGGTTTCTTTTTCACTTCTTAGTATCATTAAGAAATCATAGCTTTAAATCTATCTGAAGTGTTTTAATTTTTGTAGTTATTATTCTCATTGATGCTCTAATTTTCCCATCCTTGAATGGCATTTCTCTCATTATGAGTGAGGATGAACTAATGGGCCATTTGCACTTCTGTTTGTTTGAACTTTCTGTTTATACCCCTTGCCTACTTTCCTAGGGGTTTATTGATGTTTTTCTACTTTATCTTTAAAAGATCATTTTTCTATGTCTATCCTTAGAAGATCCGTATGTATTAGGGATATTGACTCTTTGTTCTTATGAAATTGAAGATTGCTCCTCACCAAATACCACAAGCAATATAAGAAAACAAATGACAAACTGGGAAACCTCTTTTACAATTTTTGCTGCAAAGATGTGTTCAGGGATGAATAGGAAAGAGTATAGCACAGTGGCTGGAAGCCCAAACTCTAAACTCAGACTCTCTTGGGTTCCAATCCAGACTCCACTTCAACAGTCTGAGCCTTCAGCTTTCCCATCTGAAAAATGAGAATCATAATGTTGCTACCTCATTAGCCTATTGTAAGGACTCTAAGAGAAAATACAAGCTCTGAACTTCTTCCATCCAGCCCTCAAGGAATTGTATGTTATATCTAGATGATATGTCCTATAATAGCATTTTTCCTATTTCCTCTTTTCTATAGCAAGTAAGCTGACTTCACCTTTTTAAGGGTTTGAGTAAAGCAAAACTGGCAATCCTAAATGTCATTTAATAATTAATATTTATAGCAAACTCTTACACCCTTGCCCCATGCTAGACACTATTCTAAGTGCTTTAAAATTAACCCAATCAATCTTCACCAAGAACCCTTTGAGATAATATTAGTATAATTCCTGTATTGCAGATGAGGCACAGAGAGGTTAAATAACCAGCCCAAGGACACAACTAGTTGGTAGCTGAGCCAGGGATCAAATTCAGTACTTTTTAACCAGCATTATCTTGTATTTTATGATATCGAGGCAAAATAGTGTCCTTGTTGACAGCTGCCTAGAATGACAGATTTATGCCTAGCATCCTTTCTTTGGGTTCACTGCAGCGTAATATTGTGGCTCTAACAAACATGGGTCATTGAGAATAGATCAGAGGCTGGTGTTCTAGGGAGGAGGCAATGCTGCCCTGGCTTCTTTGATATTAACAAGGCTGGTCATTTTCTATATGGTGTTGGGTATCTAGAGATGTATGGAAAGCTCAAGAAACCCCTTGGTAATTGAAACACTGGTTGGTCTTAACCTTCATTCCCACTGTTTTTCCATTCTTGCAAGTAAGGAGGATGTGGTGGTCAGCTGTTGTCTGGGTTTGAGGGAGCGCAGCATGCCCATTACACACATTTGAGGCCATGTCGTGTATCATGCTACCACTGCAAATTTTGTTAGTATCTACATGGTATGTTGGTGTCCAGGCATGTATGGAAGTTTGTGGAGAGTTGTGACAGAATATGTGTATCATGCAGAGTGGATGTATTCACAGACTAATTTACAATTTATTGATTCTCTTTTGACAAAGACCAATTGTCTAAGGCAAGGGTGGACCATATTTCTGTATATCTAAAATAGCAAATATCGGGCTGGGAGGGTTGGTGGTTAGGTGCATATGGAGAGGGGTGAGGTGGGGATTCCAACCTTCTGGGCATACTACATTTGGAAACACATCTTGAGGACCACTTCTGTTACTATTTACAAGCCATCAGTGTCTGACCTCCTTTATGAAGTTTATGAGAAAAATATATTTTATTAATTAGCAGACAAGACTACAGATCAGCAACCCAGGTGCCAGGAAGTTTCCTAAAATCCCATTATAATGTTCAGTGACTTTTCTTCTAGAGTCCTTTTGATTTTACCTTTCAATTTTAGAGGCTAACCAGGTAGGGAAATAAGGTGCTTAATGCTTTGGCAAGAGATTAGGTGTCTAAAATGTTTTCTATAATCCTTGAAATCCATCAGCACAGATTTTCTTTTGCTATTCCTTAGCAGTTTGATTGTTTGATTTCGGACTAGGAATGAATAGGAGGCAAATTCTTTAATATTTAGCTGGAGAGTGCTGATTCCAGTTATATTTGAGCACCTAGATCCCCAAAGTAGTTCGTATTTCATAGACCCGGCATTTTTTTTCAGGAAATCTGGCTGGTTGAAAATATAATTAACATTTCCCAAACCCAGACCAACCACCACCAGTGACTCAGTGCTGGTTTCACTATTTCTGCTGCCCAGGACACAACTGGTCCAAGGCTTATGTGTGGCTTCCTCTGTGGGTTCAGAAGGAATGTGCCCTCTCCCAGCTGATCTCTTTCATTCTCCTCTCAGAGACTGAGTTGAGACAGTTTTTACATTTATATTAGTAGCAGACTGACTTCCTCATTAGGAGTTTAAATTGCAGCACTTATGAATATTGGAACTAGGTTTCATCAGAAATAAAATCTAAGAAAGAATCCACCATAATTTTCAGCATGTTTGGGGAAGTTACACACCAGTAAGCTCTGGGGTCATTTCTGTGTTTGAATCCCAACTCTGTCACTCTGCGGTACTGTGATTTCAAGCGAATTACTTAATGAATGTCTCCAAGCCTCAATTCCCTTATGTTCAAATGGAGGCATTGCACGTATTGTGAAACTTTGCTGATAACGTGAATGTTGTGGGTAGGTATGTAAGGCACACCTTGCATAATTTTGTGGTATACCTATGATCACAGATCTTCTCCTGGAGAGGCAAATCCTTAAAGCAATGCTTCTCCAATTCCCAATGGGAACAAAGGCTTTTGGTGTAGTTAGTTGGATTTAAATTCACAGTTCATTCTTTTCCCTGGCACCTCTTCACTCAAAAATCTTCATCAAGATCTATTTTAGAGTTCCTGATACCCTGTACTCCTCTGCTGCTCTCTGGTCCAGCCCTCTCTGATGTCTGCCTCTTGAGGAGTGTGTCTGGGTGTCAGTGTGTTTGTGCGCTTCTCTGTGGATTGATGCCTGGGTAGGCTTTACACACACAGGAATCATTTCAAATGCAGCCCTACCATTAGAGAGGTGTGGTTCCAGTCTGACATCAGAGTCACTGCTAACTGAGACCTCTTGAGAAATGACAGGTTGTCTGAAGCCTTCAAGGCTGTCCTTACTGCCTGACAGCCAGCGTTGCCACCCATCTCTATGATTAATGCTCTCCTCATGCAGCCACGGGTGATTTAAGATATATGTTGTTCTTTCTTGACATTATTATCTCTGATGATATTCCTGGTATATACTTTCTCAGCATTAGTCCCATTAGAGTTTCCAAAGATTTCAAGCTAATTTTTGAAGCTGTGTCCTCTGATGCCCATTGTCCTCTAACCATAGCATGTGGCATCTTGTTAATGGAGAATGTATTTGTGGATTTGGTGAATGATTTTGTTTCTTTGCTGAAGCAGGGACATAAACCAGGATTGACTCAGAAGAGGTTTACTGGGGGTAGGATGAGGAACCAACTAAGGAAATGAAGCAGCCTCCTGAGGAAACCAAAACTTACAGAACTGTCTCTCTCTATCAAGTAGAAACATCACACACCCCTATATCACTACTTGGGTAAATCTACAACTTTGCAGAAGTCTGTTGTATCTTCCCATATTCAGGCAGAAGTTAGGAAATTATAGAGTACATAGAAAACTGCTGGAATGAAAGCTTTGTGGAGGTATGAATGAAGTCTTAGTCCCTGTGGTATCTCCAGTCCTTAACAGTGCACAACAAATATTATGCACTCAATAAACATTTCTTCAGTAAATGTATTTCTGAGCATGCCCTTGAGTGATTTAGAATGAGATGTAAGTCACTTTTCTCTGAAGTATCTTAACTTTTTATTAGGTTGTTATATAATGAAATCTGAAAAGTATATGTGACACATTTTTTATGATTTTACTACCCGAACATAGACACTTTATTAATATCAGTTAGGAAAAAAGAAAGAAAGATGCATTTGGAGAGACTAGAGACTTGAATTCCCAAAGCAGTCAGCACAATTTCTTTAATAACTCCATATATCATTGTGCTGAATTATAACTTTGTTTGCTTTCCAGAGTCATGTCTCTTGGCTTTGGAATGCGGAATAATTGTAGACTGTGGCTTGACAATTATCAGCCTGCTATAACACTAGGGCCAAGATCAACCCCCAATTGCTGGGTATCAGCAAGATTACAAGAAATAAATCAGAAAACTGAAGATTCTCATGATGCAAAACTCTGCTGTCTGCCCCTGGGATGTGAGGGCAGTTGGGGTAACTGCATACATCTGAGCTGGTATGGTCTGGCAAGAATTGGCCAAACTCATCAAGAGCACAAAAGTAGTTCCATGTGATGAAAGATGGAAAAATTCAGACTCTAGGAGAGAGTAAAGATCCAGGTAGATAAAAATCATGACATTGTCATGGAGAATATAAAAAGCCTGCAAAAATAAAACTTAAGAGTTAATATTAAAAGCAGTAAACATGTATTGCATAATTATGTCATAGTAAGGCACGATTTATTTATGTTACCCCATTTAATTTTTCATAAACATATTAAAGGGATGAGTATTGCAATCAGCTCATCTTTACAGAAAAGTAATATGATAGTCAGGTTAAGTGTCTTGGCCAAGATTTCATAGTAGTAGAACCAAGATGTGAAGATTATAACCATCCCAAAGCCCAGTTCTTCAGCATTGTGCTGTTTCCTAACTGTATCTTAGGTTCCTGAGGATAAGGGAGTCCTTTATTAATTAAAAATAATAATAATCATTTATCAGAGCTGGAAGACTCTTTGAGGGGTATGCATTTTGGTCCCTTGAGGAAACAGGATCCCATGGAGGGGAGGGGATCACCCCAAGGGCAAATAACATATTGTCGGAAATAAAGCGGTTCCTGTAAGGGAATAAACGCTCACTCGGTTTTGGAGGAGAAAAGAATTTATTTACAATCTTGCAAGATAGGGCGTCCAGTCAAACACATGGAAGACTGGCGCGCCAGAGGAAGAGAATGGCGATCTTTAAATCTCCTACTCCTAATTCGCAAGTCCCTCCCCTGTTTCCCCATTGACTGGGTACTACAGAGGTTACAGCCTATCCGAGAACACTAACTAATTCATCTTTTGAGATTTTAATTTGTACAGCCAATCCTAGAGAGCCAACTAGCTCATTATTGAGATTTTGAACTGATCAGCCTATCCCCCTCAAATTTTTATTTATTTTTTGCTGTGAGTTCCCGCCTCTGATATTACCTCATATCTCTTTACATTCCAGTAACTATGGTTACTTTTCCATATAAGGAGCAGGCAGATTCTTTCTTCTCTTTGTCTGGGGCTTGTTTAAACTGGTTTTGCCTCCATTTCCCTTATTTCATGCTGTCTCTATGTGAAAACTAAACTTATCCCTTTCTTACACATATCTGTAAGCAAACTAGACCAAGTCCAAACTCCTTTGATTCTTTCCCCACACCTTTCCCCTAGACACATCTCTTCCCTTTCCCTTGTCAACCCTGGATCCCTTTTCCTTATTTCCTCTCTAGCAACTCAGGGACTGAGATTTGAGGGAGGTATAAGAAATAAAGGAATGGAAGAAAAGGCAGGGAAGACTGAGAAAGACAAGGTGAGAGGACATAAGGAGGATCATCATAATGTAGTTAACATATAGTTTAAGGTGTTTCTAGATAGTGTTTGGGCTTCCCATTTGTTAGATCCACAAACATCCATAAAATACATCTTCTATTTCACATGCCACAATATACTGTACTTTTGCTAACCCCAATACAGGAAAGCATTCATGGAATTTGTGTGACATGATGGTCAAGAAAGCTAGAGACAGAATGCTTTTGGTTAAAATCAGGCTCAGCTACTTGTCAACTGAGTGGCTTTGGGAAAGTTACTTAGCATTCATGTTTATTCATTCTTTCATTCATTCATTTATTCTTTCAAAAATATATATTTTGCTCCATCCTTTTGCTAGGCTGAGTTTGCAGCCCTGGGGATACTGCAGGATAGCAGAGATAAAATTCTTGCCCTCCCAGAACTTATGTTTTATTGGGGGAAGACTGACAACAAGCAAGTAAACTCTACTGTGTTTTAGAAAGTCTTTACCCAGGTTTAAGCAAAGAAGGGCAATGAGGAGGTGGGGAGAGGATGTACCATTTAAGATAGAGTGATCAGAGGAGGCCTTATTATAAAGGCAATATTTGAGTAAAAATATGAAGTTGTGATGGAAAAGAAAGTTCAGGGTTAAAGGAACAGTGAGTGCAGAGGCTTCAAGTAGAATTGCAGGCATATGGGGGAACAGCAAGGAGGCCCGCTTGGCTGGAGAGGAATAAATAAGGGGGTGGAGGGTGAGTGAGATACAACATAACAGGGCCATTTTACACATGGCTTTTGTAGCCATTACAGGGACTTTGACTGTGAGTGAAGTGGGAAGGTTGTGAACAGAGGTATGTTATTCTCTTACTTGTGGTCTAGTTGAGAGAGATAGCCATGGGTAACCCTGCCTGCCATGTAGCCATGTAGATCTGCAGTGATGCATTGGCCTGGAGTGGTAGTAAAGGAGGTGGTGAGAAGTGGTCAGCTGCTCGATTTATTCTGAGTAATTCAGAATTTGCTGATGTGGTTGCTATGGGGTATATATGAAAGAGAGGTATCTGGGGGACTTCAAGGATTTAGGCCTGACCAACTGGGTAAATGAGTTGCCATTGATTGAGAAGGGAAATTGTGGGCAGAGCATAGGTTGTATGTCTTTTGGGAAGGGAGTTGGAGGTGGCAGTAGAATCATAACTTCAGTATGGGCATGTTCTTCCTGAGATATCTATGAGATTTCCAAGTAGAGTTGATGAGTAGTCGTTTAATATGGGAGTTAGAAGTTCAGGGAAATATCTGGGCTTACAGACAAATTTTAGAGTTTTCAGTGCATGTATGTTGGGAATTGGAAAGTAGAGAGATATTATAGAAGTTATCAAGATGGAGCGGCCAGTGATAATAGGCAAGTTTGGTATCTTAGCAGTCAAGTGAGGAAAATATTTCAAGATTCAGTGATGTATTGTACCAAATGTTACTGGTAGACCAGAGACTATATTTAAAAAATTTTGCTATTTTCATTACCTAACTTTTACATAGACCACAGTGTTAAGAATGTTGTTTGTGTCTAATAAAGATTTGCTTACTTCATTAATTTATAAACACCACAGGTAAAATCACTTTCCCTCTCTATTCCTCAGTTGCCATATAAGTTAAATGAACAAACTTGGCCAGTCATTTTCAAAGCAGCCTTCTAGACTTGATATATTATGTTTTTGTTTTTGTGTGATTCTTTGATTCCAATCAAGACTTTATTCTTTTGGGTATAATGCATTTTATGCCAATCAGAATTTAATGTGTCGTCTGTTTAGTCTCTTCAGAACAAATGGTCTTGAATTTAATATCACTTTTTGTGTTTTCTTCTTTTTTCTTTGTGACTATCTTCCTTTCTCCTGTGGCTTTGAAGACCTGAAAGAAAACTCCATCCTCAGGGACTTGGAGAAGGCTGAACTGGAGCTTGTGTGAAGCTAAAGAAAAAAAAAATCCCTTTTGGTGGTGGCTTGAGATTATTTCAACCCCATTGTGGCCATGAAGTTTGTATCTAAGATTCAAGAAGACTAGGACTGCTAAGGTATGGACCGGTGACTTTAATAGCATATTATTTTTCAAGGCAAATGTGATATAAAGATATTTAATCATGTTCATATGCTTCCCACCCCCTTTTTTTTATCTTTATGTCTTGCCTTATTTGTTTCAAGGGAAGATACTTTTTTTTTTTCTTTTGCTACCAGCTTATGGGATGTGGAGGGATGGATAAAGATAAAATGTGAGAAACTGAGCAAAGGCTGCATTGCTTTAGTGATAAAGAGGCAGCCCCAGGGCAATAAGAGAAAGCAGGAAAGACAATCCAGTGTGGGGACATGGAAATTTGTGCAGGCATCTCTGATAGAAAGAAAAGAGAAATCACAATGGGTGCCTCTGTGAAAAAAGACTTTGGGAAGAGAGATGAGTAAAAATGTGGTACAGTGTGATACTGTTTATTCTTCTTCTTTATGTCCATAGAAGACTTTTGGCAAAGGTTTGTATTATTTCTAAATGTCTTTGGGGAAAGTGTCTTTGTAGTTCTTATGTATGCATATCTGTGCTCTAAGTTGTCAACAGGAGGTCCCAACTTTTTTTCTGGTTACACTAATAATTATTATGGTAGTAGTAATTAGACACTGATCAACAAATTGTAATTAGACACTGATCAACAAATTGTATTTACATATATACATATATGCACATACATCTATACATCTATAAGCATTCACACACACACATATGGGAGGATAGCCTATGGAACTACCATTTATGCAGTGGCTATTATGAATCAGGCATTGTGTTTAGCTTTGAGAAAAATATCAACAAGTACAACTAATGACAGCAATCTGGAATAGGGGTTCTATTCTGGGAAACCAGAAGGCTAAGAAGTAACAAAGTTTCCTAAGATTTTGTAGCAGTGAAGAGTCAGGGGTCAGACTCATTCATTCCCAGACTTTTTGGAATTTAAGTCTCTGCTCTCACCTACTGTATAGAATGGTGGGATAACATAGACTGCTAGTTGAAAGCACTGGAGAAAAATGGTTTCACAGCCTAGGGTCACATGGAGTGTCCAATAAAAATTGTCTGGTGCTTTCAGCAATTAAAAGGAGAGCACATAACTCATTTATTGTCCTTTTAATCCACCCCTCCCCCCCCTCCAAAGTTCAAAACCAAAGGAACCTGAATCCAGAAACTGGAAGAACCATGTAATCACATAGCTATGGTATTGGGTTGACTCTCCTCAGTACATCACAGTTCTCCTCTATGCCACACATTTGTGCAGGTAGAGATACAGAGCTGGTGAAAATCAAATTTATTACAGCTACTGGCCTTTCGTTTTATATCTGAATTTCTCACTGATGGAATAAGTATGGTGTATGCCTTTAGTTGGTCTTGAATGGATTTCCTTTAAGGATGAAACATATACACTCTCTGCCTAGTAAAAACCCCCAAATGCCAACACAGAAATGATTGAGCTCTGATGTTCACATTATTCTTACTACTTCTGAAAGAGAGCTCAGAGACAGGTGAGAATGAGAAGGGGACATTTGAAACAAACCCTCCTCCTTTCTTCAGTAGTTTTTTTTTTTTTTTTTGTAAAGGAGAAACATTATTCCCCACTTTGGATAAAAAGCCATCTTTAAGGCAGTTTAAGTATAGAAACTGATTAGGAATTTGTTCTACTTAACATTGTTTCAAAGGCTAAGTGGGTAATTTGAATATGACCATAAAGAAACAACAGCAGTGACAACACACTGTATCTTTTTTAAGTCTTTGAATAAGTGTAGACGTTCTACATAATAGATGTATGGTTGTAATGTAGTTCCTTTGAACTACTGGAAAGATTTAGCTTTCCTCTTGGAAAGGAAAGCTAACAAGCCCTCCTTTGCTTGTCCTAAAATCCTAGAGGAGCTTAGGGGTTCAGATTGGGATTTTGAGAAACGAGTTCTTTGCTTTGAGTGTTGATCTTTAATTCAGAATGTCTGTATTTTGTTAAGCATATTCACTCAGATGCCAAACACTTAAAACATAAATTCAGGGAAGAAAGTTTTCAAGGACTTGGCCATTAAAACATTCCTATTTTAGAGGCCGATCAACCCTTAAGGGGAAAATAAAGCTCTCTCTGATTGTTGACAGAGGGTCCAGGGGGATGAATGTCTACTTGGCAGTGCATGTGTATCATATGGCTGAGTCCAGCTGCATAATTTACAGGTGTATGCACACCCCCGCTCACAGACCAATACCCAATTTCCAGTACAAGGAAAGAGGAAATGAAGCAATACTGGGACAGTCAATATACTGTAATGATTCCTGGCTCCCATGTGCAAGTGCATCAAACCACTGTATTAATGAATAGTTATAGGCCCAGACTTTAGAAAAGACAATCAGCATTCTAATGAAGTTTCTGCATGAACATTAGAAAAGCCATTTCATTCTTCTAAGCCAGTGCTGTTCAAAGCATGGGCCCCCAGCAGCAGCCTCACCTGTCAGCTTCTTAGGAATGCAGATTTTCAGGCTTATTGAATCAGAACCTTTTGGGATGGGGTATGGGAATTTGTGTTTTAACAAGTTGCCCAGATAATTCATATACTTCGCTAAAATTTGAAGAACCCTGGTGTTGTAGTTTGCTAATGCTGCCAGAATGCAAAACACCAGAGAGATGGATTGGCTTTTATAAAAGGGGGTTTATTTGGTCACACAATTACAGTCTTAAGGCCATGAAGTGTCCAAGGTAAAACACATCAGCAATCGGGTACCTTCACTGGAGGATGGCCAATGGTGTCCGGAAAACCTGTTAGCTGGGAAGGCACATAGCTGGCATCTGGTCCAAAGTTCTGGTTTCAAAATGGCTTTCTCCCAGGACGTTCCTCTCTAGGCTGCAGTTCCTCAAAAATGTCACTCTTAGTTGCACTTGGAATATTTGTCCTCTCTCAGCTTCTCTGGAGCCAGAGTCTGCTTTCAATGGCCGTCTTCAAACTGTCTCTCATCTGCAGCTCCTTTGCTTTCTTCAAAGTGTCCTTCTTGGCTGTAGCTCCTCTTCAAAACGTCACTCACAGCTGCACTGAGTTCCTTCTGTTATGTCAGCTCATTTACATGGCTCCACTTATCAACTTAGACCCACCCTGAATGGGTGGAACAACACCTCCATGGAAATTATCCAATCAGAGTCATCACCCACAGCTGGTGGGCACATTCCAAAGAAACACTCAAAGAACTACAATCTAATCAATACTGATAACATCTGCCTGCACAAGATTACATCAAAGATAATGGCATTTGGGGGACACAATATATTCAAACTGGCACACCTGGTAAACCTGTTCTTTGATCTCTGAAAAAGAAGGGAGTTTGGAAAAACCCCCCATGTATAAAGGATGAAGAAGATCTGAGATGTTACTAGGAAGATCTAAGCATATCAATGATTAATACAGCTTAGTTTTATATAGAGAGAATATTGAAAGAGAAAAGTATTTTTCAAGAAACAGAAACAAAGTTGCTGAGGTTTTAGTCACTGCATTCAAAATCTAGAAAAGTGGAAAAATAGATACAAAAATAATAAAAATTAAAGTGAAAATAGCTGCCATTATAAAGAAATAGATCAATGGAAACAAATAGAGATTTCAGAAATAGACTCACACATATACAGTCAACTGACTTTTGATAAGGGCACCAAATCATTTAAAGGGGGTAAGAAAACTGCTTCAACAAATAGTGATGAAACACCTGGCTATCTATATGAGGAAAAAAAAAAAAAAAAACCCTCAACCCCTATCTCACAGCATGCAAAAAAATCAACTTGAGTTAGACCATAGATGAAACCATAACTGCTAAAACAACAAAGCTACTGGAAAAAGAAATTAGAATGTCTTCATGATTTCAGTAGGCATGAGGCAACGGTCTGCTGGAAGAGTCTTCCACAATGGCCAGGCAAGCACAGTGGTTTTTAAATGGTCAAGCTAGGTATTTTCCTAGTAACTATGGAAGATACAAAGTTAATAGCTAATATCATTACTGCCCTAAGAAGCATTGCTTTAAAGCACTTGAACACAGGTCTGTTTTCTCATCGTCATCCTCCTTGTACATGGGATATGATATAAACAGTAGTGCTAGAGCTGTAAAACACACAGCTCAGAAAACACCATACAGTGACTGGCAGAGACAGCATCATAGAATAAAGAGCACTGGGGTGAGGCTGCCTTGGTTCCAGGCCAGTCACCTCCACTTTTGAGTATACAATAATGGCAGTCAATCAATCAATCACTGAACTTCTCCAAGCCTCAGATTTTTCATTCATAGGATGGAGTGATTCTCATACCTATCTGATATATTTATCAGATATTTTGCTTTGCTTTGTTTTCTTTGGAAATTTTTTTTATTTGATAAAGTAATTTTAAAATAAAAAAAATTTAAAGTAAGGATTAAATGGAATTATGCTTGTAAAGTGCTAGTACATGCTGGTTTCTTATAAACCCTCTAAAAATTTTAAGTTGATCTTTTTTAGTTTTAGAGATAAAATGAATGACACTCCTAAGCAAGAGAATAACAGGATATCTCATTCTGGGTGGAGTGTCTGAGTTTCTTTGTGTATCTATGCACTGACAACTTTAGCTGAGAGCAAAATGCTATAGTTTTCTAAGAACTGCAACAGTTTCATTATGAAAATTTGAAACTGCAAACTAAAGTTGATGATACTGGCAAAAAAAAAAAAGGGGATTTAATTAATATGTAGGAAGTTGTGTTGAGGAAAACTATCATTAAATTTAGATATTTCATTTTATCTGTCCAGAGTGATTGAAAGGGAGCCTGAATCTATTTACATGTTTAACAGATATCAGCAAGGTTAATTGTCTTCAGAGCCTTGAAGAGCCAAATTCCTTTGTGCACCTCCCCGATTTGTGTTACTGTCATATTAGTTTCCATATGATTTCAGCATAGGCTTTATTTTAGGTCTCAGTTTCCATAATTCAATGTAAAAGAGAAATTACAAATATGTGCAAGCCAATGGTGCTTTTCTTATATTGACAGGTTGCATACATTCATTTGATCCACTGCCAACCTGCCATATAAGTGGAAAATCTCTATACACCTCTAAGAAATGTTGTAAAAGGGAAATTAACAGTCACTTGGTAGTTTTTGTCATTGGGTGTAGATGTGGGTGGTTCAAGAGAAGAACCCTTCAGATACTGTCAGGAGTGGAGAGCCAGGGGGACATGGATGTGTATGTGTATTTTCCCTTTTTGGAAGACTCTCATCAGTATGGTCCTATGCTGGTTTTGTACAAGTGATAGTATTCGTGTGTATCACTTTTGCACTTGTTTGTTTTCTTTGGATGTGGAAATGATGATTTTTATATTTTCTGTGCCTCATAGCACATCTGCAGAACTGTGGCTAACTTAAGTCTTATGATGGCCCTTTTATTATGTTTTTCTTTAGCCCTCACTGAATTTTCTCTGAAATTCACCATACATTGAAAATTCAATATCTTTGTGCCAAGCATGATAGAATCAGCAGAACTGAGTTGTGGTTTCTTGTGAAAAGAAAAATCTTGCTGGGGAATTCAGAGCATCTCTTCCTGGAGCTGACTTTGTTTATTCCAAGTCATGCAACAGGTGTTGTACCAGGCTTTGCCACCTGAGATCTACATGATACCTACCCACATTTGGGGGGGGGGGGGCTGTCTCAATTTTCTCTTATGTAAACTAGGTTCTTGAATCAGATAAGCCTGAGGATGTCCTAGCTCAGCAACTATTAAGTTTAATTCAAATTGTGAATTGATACTTAATGGTGACACAGAAACACTCACTGGGCATGTGTGACAGATATCTGTAAGGGTCTATTCAAACAAACAATATGAAGGTCCACACAGATTGAACTAAAGAATTATATCAACTCTATACAAGACTTGTATAGCTCTTAACTCTAAATGATGAGAACTTGCAGTATCATCCAGAAAGTCTTTTTTTTTTCCCCCGTCTGTATATTCTACTGGTCTTCTATCCTTCTTTTCTTTCTGCCTCCAGTAGCTACTCTTAAGAGGTTATCCCTTTTTACAGATGAAGAAACTGAGGCATTGGGAGGTCTAGCAACTTTTTAAAAGTCATCCTGGTGGAATAAGAAACTTACAATCGAACCTTTGGGTTGGACCCTTAAAATGCACGTAATAGGCCTGACTCCATTTTCAGAAATTTTTGTCCTACCTGACTAAAGGACCCCCGGTTTGAATGTTCTTTCATGCTGCTGCTGAATGTGGTAGCACCCTTTTGCCTTTTTTGTTTGTTTGTTTCTAATTCAAATAGCTCCCATTTTAGGAATAGTTTCCTTTTGACAGATACTGAGGAACAGATTTGTGTTTTGCCCCTTGAGCATTGTGTTTTGCAGCCCATTTGTTTATTTGGGCTGAATTTTACCCAAGACCTTTGAAACAACAAAATCTGAGTTGCTGTTGTATTCAACATTTTGTACAGATTTAGGTCTTAATTGCCAGGTTAAAAAACACAAACATATAACAACAACAACAAAAACAGCCATTTTAACTTTTTTGCTGCAATTTGACAAATGTTGTTTTCATAACTGGGCAAATATAATCAGGGTTTAAAATCTCTACTAGTGCAAATTCACATCTTACAGCTGATCTCCTCTGAATGAGCTCTTTCTCTTCCACTTGCTTATTTTTCCCCTTGGCTTTGCTGCTAAACCTACCCCCACTTTACTGCATCTTTTTATGAGACTTTTTCAAATGATCACAATAGCATTTCCCTCATATTTAGCCTGGACTGAAGAGCCAAGCTGTACCCAGCTCATCTATTTATTGTATGGATCAAATGGAAATAAACATGAAAACTCTTTGAAAACTGTAGCCCCTACTCCCACTGCCTGAAGTCCTGTCTAAAGACATGAATATGGGATATATACTCTTCCCACTGCATTCCCATTTTTTGCATCATCCCTTTCCTCTATGCCCCCACCTTTCCCCACCCCCAGTCTTTCCTCCAACTGCAGTGACTTCTCCATTTTCCAGAAATATTTCGTGTCCTTTACAGCACCACTCATTTGCACTTGCTACTCCCTTTGCCTATAGTACCTACTCATGCCTTCACAAAATTCCAGAAAATCTCTCATCTTTTAAAATCCAGTTCATGGGAGGCCTCTGGATACCCTTGGGCCCTAGGTCTCTGCTTCCCTTTTGACTCCATTGCAATGTTTTTCAAGCCTGTATTATAACCCTTTTTAGCGGAAGAGGTCATTATAGTGTGTTATATTTATAAGTCAGTCTCCCTCAATAGCATGCAAGTTCTTCAAGACAGTGATTCTTGTTTTTATGACTGTATCTTCTAGCTCCCAACTCTGCCTGGCAAATAGTAGGTACTCAATAGATGTTGAGTGGGTGGGTAAATATATTGCAGAATGGATTTAGTTTAGAAGTAGGTCATTTTCTCCTGGTTTATTGATTCTTTTTGGATCTTCTATTTCTTTTACTTTGGGTTATTGTTTTTAGTTTGGTTTTGGTTTCTATTTGCCTGTGCTTATTTTTCCATCTGTGTAATGGAGGTTTTCTATCCTTACGTTTTTCTTATTTCCAGCATTTCTCATGCTGCCTTTCTCTCCTCTTCAGCACCGTGCTTTCTGCCTTTACTGAAGTCTTCACCACTCTCACTGGGCCAGGGTTAGCACACACCTAGCACAGGTACTTCCATCTCTCCCCTGTGCCCTTGGCAGACAGTGCTCATGAGTCCCAGGCTAGGAGCTCCTGGATCCTTCCAACACATCACTCCAGAAAATAACTGATACCAGAAAGCAAGGTAGAGCCCATTTGCCATTTCTGGACTGGTAGATCCTTTTCTTTCCTGGTTTCCTCTACTTCTAGTTATTCTTTCTGAGGTCAGGACCTGATTGCTTTCAGAGTGAATGTATTTTAGGTATCTGTTGCCTTCTTTATTGCCAGAGCTTAACTCCTTGCTTGGGAAACTGTGGGTCTTCTCTTAGAATTTTGAGAAAGTGTAGCAACCTCCAAGAATTAATTCCTTTAGACTTCAGAAGTCAGGAAGTATTTCTGCTACATTTTTAGCATGTATGGATGTCTTTACAGCTGTTTCTGTAAATTGACTTTTTGTATAAATCAATGTTAATGTCCCTGGGAATTTTTCAGGTGTTAAGGCACTTATTAAGTGACCTTTTTAAAAATATTTTAGATTTTAGTACATTGAGTTAGGTCCTGAAGGCTCTGAATAGCTCCTGAAGATTTCCTGATTATGTTTTCTGACAGGGTTGTCTTATCTACAAATAACATTCTGATGCCATTAATGTTGATGGTCTAACAAAGAATATAGAAACATCTGTTGAAAAATTGATTTATAACAATAATAAAGCTTAAAAAAGCTCCCCTCCCCAGAAACAGAAATATAGACCACTTATTGTGGTCACTAACTTTCCAACATTTTATTTCTAATGCATTTCATTCTGTCAGTTTCTAAAAATAAACCATGGATTTTCTTCCCAGAAAAAGGTGACCACATGTAAATAAACATGATCTATATACAATTGCAGGGTGTGTTTGGTTTAGTTCCACTTAAGTCCATCCATGGATTAAAAGATAGTAAGTCTTCCTAAACTGATATAGAAAGCACAGTGATTCAAACTTTTTTAGATTATTTATGTGCCCACAAATTAGGGAGATAGTTCAAGGTCCCATATAAACAAGTATGTGACCTATAGGGGACAACCAAAAATTATCATTGGCGTTAATGATATTCCAGGTAATAATATCTGGGATTTTACTTTAAAGGAATGAAATTGAACTCAAGCAAATATTTCTCCTTCTTTCTGTATATTTAATGGATAGACCCAAATGTTGAAGAGTGGGAGGAGGGTAAACAGTAGATAAGATTTGAAAAACATCCCTGGAACATATAGACAAAAATAGTGATTTTTTTGACAGATAAAATATAGCTAAGTATGGAAATTGGGGAAAACCACTCACCATAGGTCCTCAAGTTAGGAAATGTAAGAGTGTGGTCATAAAGGAGGAGAGGAGCCAAAAGAAGGTATTAAATGAAAGTCTGTCTGTGGGATGAGTGGCAGTTCTTCCTCTTTCCCAATGCTATTCATTAACAAGGCTGGTAAGAAAACTGAAAGCCTCTTTTCTAAAGACATGGGATGAATTCCTAAGGGAATAATGAGAGCTGCTCAGTTTGACCCTTCCCCTTATGTCCTTCGAAGGGCATCCCAAGCCTGGGATTAATTCTGTGCTTCTCCGTCTTTGAGTAGAGCCAGACAGTGTTCCATTGAATCGTGACCTCACAGTCAGGCAACAAGCATAGTCTTGGGTGGAACCTAGTGGGAAAACAAACATTAATGCAAGAGCGTTATCTGTTATGCACGTTTAACTTAACTCAATTCAACTATGTATGACTGACAAGAAAATAGAGAAAAATAATTTGAGTAGCTGTCATGCTACTCAGTCGGAGCATGTTCCAGACAAATGGTGAAATGGGAGACATGCGTTTGCTGATTTAATTGGTCTCAGTTCCTTCATGCTTTTCGTAGTGTGACCATCTCACTGCACTGACAGTGCTGTATACATGTGCTCCTTTGGGGAAAGCATTTCAAAGGAGGAGTCCAGTCTGACTTCCTGGTACATTCCTACTCATCCTTAAAACCATAGTTTATCGAAGTGCAATATTCAAAAAGTAAAAACATGACTCTCATGAAAATATATAGTGAATATGTACCAAAACTTTTATTCACCTCATTAATTAATGAGGACAAAAAAGGAGGTTGGTAAAGTGGGTTCAAAGATCATTTAAAAGAAATGGTCTAACTATAGTCCACCACAAAAGGCATTTTGAAATAAATTTGAATTAGGGACAAAACAGGGTTATGTCCTAAAAGGTAATCAAACTGTAACCTTTGGAGTTATCTTTTCTACCGGATATAAATCTACACATTAATAAGTCATCTTTGCAATTCTGAGATCTAATGAACTTGTTAATAGCAGAGTCCAACCTGCTAAATTCTCCTAGGAGTTAAATAATCTTTGAGAGACCTTGTTGAATGATGTTCCAGTGTAACTTTGAAAGGATCAGTTTTACTCCCTCGATTGCTGATTTTTGGATAACTTTTGCTTCTAAAAAAAGCCCAACTATTATCTCAGGAAGGTTTCCCTGACCCTCTCAACATAAGATTTTTTTCTCCCCTTATCTGTGTTTCCATTGTATAACTCTATTATAGCAATAACCACATTTGAAGAATTGTTCATTGTTCCTTGACTGTTTCACTTCCCCACTAGAAAACAGACTTTCTTTCCACAGGTGTGGCACATAGTGAGTTCTCAAGATGTTTGTTGAATTAGGGATCTCACTTTAAAATGCTGTTGTCTGTCTTCAAAATGCAGAGACAGGAAATTAGAGACAAGAACACAGCAGGAGAAAGATCAGTAAATGAATACCTAGAAGGGAAAAACTTAAATCTACAAAATCTGTTGATGTGGCAATTTGCAAGTTGTCCAATAAATAGCTGGGAGAAATTCTATTGTCTTTTAATGCACATGTATTCGGATGTTAAAGGAAATAGATGTCACATAGAACTACTGCCAGGTTTAATTACTTATTGAAGCCTGTTTTCTTCCTTAGATCTTTTGTAATCCTTTCATTTGAATGCCAAACGTCCTCCTGAATGAAATGAACAGGACGGTTTCAAGGAGCAGATACCCTTGTCTTTATTTCATACCTGGTGGTAGGACACGGTGCCACTCATGCTTTCTAATAGCCCCTAATCACACACCTTTGTTTTTCTGCTGCTAGAACACCCTCCCTCCCCCATGCAGACCATCTGCAAGCACAGTGCCTGGAAACTAAGCCTTTTGAAGAGCACTTGCAGTTTCTGCCCAGCCTCATGAATCTAGAAAGTTCTAGCCAATCAGGAGAAGTGTGGTCCTGGCAGCTGTTTGACATCTGTACTTTTATTTGTCTTGCCAACACGTGTAAGGCCCACCTCCCACCACACCTCTTGTCTCCACTCCCTGCCCGCTCACGACCTCCCCAGAATCCGAGGTCTTCATTTGAAGCAGTTTAGAATTGACTCCTGTTGATAAATCTGGATCGTAAGCTCTCGAGCAACACTTACGTTTCCTCTGATAAACATACTGAATCACATTTTGAATGTTTCTTTTTGTGTGCTTCCTTGTATCATCCGCAAATAAGTCATTCAGCTTATCTGAAGATGCCAGTTTCTGTGATCTGCTGCCTGGCTGCTTGTTTCCCAGTCTAGGACCCACCTCTGCAGCCCTGGATGCATAGGCCCTCTAAGTCCTCCCATCTGGTGCTTAATCTTGGTTCTAAACTGGAGCTCACATACCCTGGTGTCACAGGGGTTAGTGAAGGACAGGGAGAGGTGGGGTCTGTGAAGAGCTGGAGAGCCTGTGCCCTGGCCAAAGAAAACCAGCCCTACTCAGCTCCAGGGCTCCTAAGTGAGTCCAGTGTTTCCAAGGCTGTCTCTCATGAAATGCTGGAAATGCAAATGTTTACATGAAATTGCCTAATTTTGAAAATGTCTTGTGGGTCCAGTAGAATGCATTGGCAAGTTCCATTCATTAGAGAGCCAGTTTACAACCCGAGCCTGGGTCTTGAAACAAAGGCTCTTCTAGCTTCCTAATTGGTCTCGCTGCAACCATCCTTGCTCTCATCTGCTCTGCACACAGCAGCCAGAGTGGTATTTCAAAAATGCAGACCTAATCACATTTCTTCTGTGTTTAAAACCCTTTAGTAGCCTCCTGTTAGAATTGGAGCAAAAGCCAAAGTCTTTATCGTGGTTGATGAGGACTTTGGTGGTCTGGCTACTCCCTCTCACAACACTTCACCTCGTTCTCTCTGCCTCTCTTTCTATGATGTCTTTCAGTTCCTCTCAACTGCCATGTGAGCAGCTCTAGCCTTTGCAAATGTTGGTCTACCAATTTGGGATGCTTGTCTACCTTTGCACTAGCATACTTATTCTTCATTTAGCAAACATTTAAACACCTTTTAAGGCTGAGGTTTTGCTGTAAGAGACCCTCAATAACCCCCTCTGCTAGGCTGGTTCTGTAAGCTTTATATATGGCTCACGTGTCCTGCTCCTCCTATGTCATAATGCACATCAAACCCCAGATTATAATGACCTGCCTAAGGGTTACCTTTCCTGCTGGACTGTCATTTTCCTTAATGGGCAGGACAGTGTTTGTCTTGTTTGATGGTTTATCTCTAGCACCTGACACTGCATCCCATACACAGTAAAGATCTTAATAAATATGCATTAGCTTGACATTGAATTAGCATTTCCTGTGTAAGCAGGGATTGTTGTAAGGATGTAGAATTTCATAAGGGGAGAAGCCATGACTTCTGCCTGGTGATCTTTAGACTGGTGTTTCCTCTCTCCAAATCTGTTAAAATCTGGGATTACTGAGAGGGGAGGCAGTACACATGCAGTAATTTTGCTTTCTCTTATAATGAACTTGTTTTGTTTTCTGAAAGCTAGACCATGAATTGTTCACTATTTTTACAATTAGGACTTATTCCATAACTTGCGTAAAATTTAATGGATTTCATCTCTGCCCCATACTATTGCAGTATATGTATCTTGTAGCAGTAGATTCTGTATTCCCTTTAGAAATGTGTTCCCGTATTGTTTAATGTCCTGTTTCTTTATTTTAAATTTATATTCTGAGCGCAGAATTTATGAACCAGATGAGGAAGTTTCCCAAATGTCAAATGCTGTGGCTCATCTCTATTAAATATCTACTTCCTAGAAGATAAAGCCTTTTTAGAGTGAAAAGACATCAAACCCTCTGAGTACTGAGGCTGCAGCTATGTCCCTTCTAGGGACCTGCATCAGATGACTTCCTTATAAAGGCATGTTAACTGACAAAACCAGGAGCCAGTGTAGGGTGTGCTTTACTTTTTGCAGCAAGGAGGTTCTAGTCTTTCTTATTATTTAAGGGTTTCCTTCAGATGTGGCCAGGACCAAAATTATTTTGATCTCTTCTGTTTTTTTGTTTGCTAAAGATTTAGGTCCCATCTTCTTGGATTCATGTCTTCACAGCTCTCCAGAGAAGGTCCTCCAGTCTTGTCGGATTGTTTTCTTTGGGTTGTTGTGATTCATAACCAGAAGAGAAGGGGAAGGAAAACATGAGGCTTATTGCATAAGATCAAAGGAGCAGTTTCTCTTGGAATTATTGAGGAGAGATTAAAAATATCAGGTCCATGGGAAAGAAAAAAATAATTGGAGTTTTGAAAGCAGAACTAGTGGTTATCAATTTATCTTCTTTATAGTTGTGCTGGTTTGAATGTATTATGTCCCCCAAAACACTATTATCTTTGATGTAATCTTGTGTGGGCAGACCTATCAGTGTTAATTAGATTGTAATTCTTTGAGTGTTTCCATGGAGATGCACCCCACCCAACTGTGGGTGATGACTCTGATTGGATAATTTCCATGGAGGTGTTGGCCCACCCATTCAGGTTGGGTATGAATTAAATTACTGGAGCATTATATAAGATCAGACAGAAGGAGCAAGCTACTGCAGCCAAGGTGGACACTTTGAAGAAAGCACAGGAGCTGCAGATGAGAGACAGTTTGAAGACAGCTGTTGAAAGCAGACTCTTGCTCCGGAGAAGCTAAGAGAGGACAAATACCCCAAGTGCAACTAAGAGTGACATTTTTGAGGAACTGCAGCCTAGAGAGGAACGTCCTGGGAGAAAGCCACTTTGAAACCAGAACTTTGGAGCAGACGCCAGCTATGTGCCTTCCCAGCTAACGGGGGTTTTCCGGACACCATTGGCCATCCTCCAGTGAAGGTACCCGATTGTTGATGCGTTACCTTGGACACTTTATGGCCTTAAGACTGTAACCGTGTAACCAAATAAACCCCGTTTTATAAAAGCCAATCTGTCTCTGGTGTTTTGCATTCCAGCAGCATTAGCAAACTAGAACAATAGTGTTAAAGAATTATGAGTAAAAAACTTCATTTCATTTGAAATTACTTTTAACTTGCTAACTAGTTCTTTTGATTAGACTTCTTTCTGTCATTGGCCTTTTCAGAGACTCCTTTATGGTGAAAGTGGTGGGAACTGATGGTCTAAAGTCCTAAAAATTTCAGATGATTGTTTACTGAAGACATTGTGGGTTAGCAGGGTGAGCTACAGAGAAGGGAGCATAAATGCACATGATAGTCTCTTTCATTAGTGTTTAGTGGTCTGTTTGTACTCATGAATAACATATCTAATATTTCACCATTGGCCTCATGTGGCTTTTGAGCACTTGTATTATGGCAAATCAAGTTGAGATGTGCTATAAAGTATAAAATACATATCAGATTGTTAAAACTTAGTATGAGAAAGAATGTAAAATATCTCTAATAATTTGAACAGCTTTGTTTAGCTGTAACTCATATCATACAATTCACCATTTCTAATATATTATAAATATTTATTACATGTTTAAATGGTAATATTTTTGCTATATTAGGTTAAATATATTATTAAAATTCATTTTACCTTAACTTTTTACCTTTTAATGTGGCTCCTAAAAAATTAAAAATAACATATGTGGCTTACATTATTTTTCTGTTGGCACACTGACTTAGATAGTGGTTTATTAGTATATGACTTGTTGAAGAAAATTCAATCAAAATGCCCTTTAGCCAGTCATTAAAAACCCCTTTTCAAAATTGGCTATTCTGTGGGTCTGCTTGTCTTCTATTTTTCACCAAAACTACTCTCTGTCTCTCTTTCTCTGTGTGTCTCTCTATGAATTAAAAAATGAGCATGGTGTTTTTGATTTGCAAAAGTAAAGGGAGGAACTTTGTCTAGTTTATGGATGGATGAGTAGAAAAATAGGGGAAGGAAACAAACAGACAAAGGTACCCAGTGTTCTTTTTTACTTCAATTGTTCTTTTTCACTCTAATTATTATTCTTGTTATTTTTGTGTGTGTGCTAATGAAGGTGTCAAGGATTGATTTAGGTGATGAATGTACAACTATGTAATGGTACTGTAAACAATCGAAAGTACGATTTGTTTTGTATGACTGCGTGGTATGTGAATCTATCTCAATAAAATGAAGATTAAAAAAAAAAAAAAAAAAAAAAAAGTAAAGGGAGGAGCATTTATAATCTCCATTTCCCAAAGATGTTAAATCACATTTGGTATAAACATATGTATTTATATCAGTTAATTTATATCAACATGTATTTATGTCAATTAATTTCTTCTAAGTGATCACAGTTAAGTTGCTGTGTTGTCTTATTCAAATGTTTCAGTTGTGTTCCGGTTTCCGGCCTTGAGTATACTTTTGTTTTCCCTCTGTGCACTTCAGTATTTTTAAGCCTGTCACACAAGTCTGTCACACAAGACCTGTCAGAGAGAAGTGAATAAAAAACTAGCTTAATTTCTCTTTCCGGCAAAAGGGGAACTTCAGCTCCCTTGGTTGACTGTATATGGGAATCCAGGCTGTGATTGGTTTTTCTTTATGTGGGCCTTGGTTTTACATAACTCTTTTAAAGCTACATTTACATTTTCTTTTACTGTCTTCCTGAAGGAAAGTAATTAGAAATCAAGTCTTTAAGAAGATAAGTAAACATCACTGGCATTCTTTAATGATCTGATCTCTCCAGAATTCTGCTCCTAGGGGGATTGGAATTTTTATTTCCTTATGTTTCCTGGTGTCTTTGCATTGAATAGATTGAGGGCAGACTGGTGGGGGACCTTGGCCTTGTCTTAGCTTTGTCTTGGCTGACATTTTCATTAAAAATACACCACAGGTTAGGAAGCGTTTAATTATGGCTCCATCAATATCCTCTCCTTGGGCAATCTTATAACCATTCATTAGGAATTGGAAGCCTTTAGAGCTGAGGGAGACGGTGGAGCATGGTGCTCAATGTCAATGTCAGCTGCACCTAAAGTCAACTATGAAGGCTTTGCAGATCTGAATGTCCAGGCCACATCCAAGACCAATTAAATCAATTTCTCAGCTAAGATCAGTGGGTCAGTATTTTTAAATCTCCTCAGTGTAATTCCAGTGTGCAGCCATGTTGGGAACCACTGCTTTCAAATTTATCAAGTCCAGTTGCTTTGACCACTTGGTAGGCAAAGAAACATTTTTAAATGAAAAATATGATGTGGAAAATCATGAAAAGCCGTGCTGTGCTCCAAAAAAAAGAATGGTCTGAAGCCCACCCTCTTAGCCTGCCTTTTGGTCCTTCCCTGGAGTGCTTCTGTGAAACCACAGGTCTCCTTGAAACAGATTGGAAACCACCAAACTGGTTTGAAATGTGACTTTAAAGGTCTGAGGTTCAACCTTTTCTTTACTTACTCAAGGACACATAGTTACTTTCTTTGATTTTTCTCCTTGCTTTCTAACCCCTCCACCTTCCACTCTGTTTCTTTTCTCCCTGAGAAAATTGCAGCTAGTTGAGAGCAGAATCAGAATTCAAGACTAGATGTCCTGATTTGTGTAGTAATCTTCCCCTTATACCCCACCTTAGACATCAGACCCTTCCCAGGGGTGAGGTAGACCGCTTAGAATTCCCTAAGCACTAAGTATTGTTGGTGGACTAGATAAATAATGTCTGACAAATATGTATGTTATTATTTTTCATATGTATGCAGCTGCCACTGTGATTAATGGAAAATAAATGCATTTCAAAGCGATAATGTATATGTAATAGCTTTTTGTCATTATGCATTTTATCAATCAATAATAGCAATATTAATAACCCTTATTGAGCTTTTTACTACATGCCAGATGCTGCACTTAGTGCTTTCTGGACATATTTTATTTGAGCATCATAAAAACCCTCGGAGGCAAGGATTATTTATTATCTCCCTGTGAGAAATGGAAGGTCTCAGAGGTTAAGTAACTGGACCATTTTTATATAAACAAGACTGTCTGACTCTAAACCTTCCACTTAACCACTCAACTCTGCTTACCTCTCAACAAATAATCAACAGTAGAAGTATATTTTTTTCTCAACAAATCACTCTTTCTATTTAAAAGGGATTCTCTTTTCAAAAGAGCTGCAACTCATTGCCCTGCAACAAGCTACTGCTCGTGCTGTTCCTTGGTTTTCTAGTAAGCTCTGGATGTAGTTCCAACCTCCTTTTATTTTGTTTTGTAAGCATAGAATCAAAATTTATAATTCAAAAAGTTAACTCTCAAAGTATCTAAAAATACATTTATTAATAGACTTTTCCATTTCTTTTTGAATATTTATGGAGCACCAATGTATGCCAAATCCTGTTCTAGGTGTTAGGAACAAAGTGGTGAATAAACCAGGCAAAGTCCTGACCTAAATGGAGCTTACATTATTCTGGTGGAGACAGACAATAAGCGCATCAGTAAATTTTCAATATTATATAAAGGCAGGTGATGGTTAATATTTTTAAGAAAAACAAATCACATCAAGAGGCATCAATCAAGAGATGGATGCTAGGGGGTCGGAAGGCTTCCAAGGTGATCAAGAAAAGCCAGAGGTCCTGTACTTTTTTTGAGAATTATCATTCTTTTATTTACATTACGTATAAAAGGTAACAATTATTATATTTTTGCATTTTTTTTTAAATTAGAGAAGTTGTGGGTTTATGAAACAATCAAGCATAAAATGCAGGAATCCTATCATATACCACCCCACCACCACCAGCTTGGATTGGTGTTGAATTTTGTTACTATTACTGATAGCACTTTTTAAATAATTGTACAATTTTTTTAATGGTATTTACCTTTGTTACACTTAATGAAAGAGTATTAAAATAGTTCTATCTACTGTCCATTATTTACATGAGGTGTGTTTTTAAACTTATATTCTAGATTCTAACTCAATGAGCTTGCTTATTATAATTATCCAATCTCCTTTCAATAAAGGAGTTACAAATCCAGTGTCTTCAGGGACAAGGTGGGTAATGCTAATGGGTGAAATGGGCCAAGTTTGCATTTTAAATATATAAGAAAGTTTTGTCCATTCATGGAACAACGAATTATCCTATTTTTCCGAAACATGTTGCTCTTTGGGACCAGTCTTTATTTTCTCTGCTTTTTGTTAGAGATGTAGCTACCAAAGTATTTCTCTACTAATTGAAAGAAAAAAAAAAACATATCAGGAGCAAGGTAATAAATGACCATAGACACTGGACTTCAGTGTCAGGGAGACAACAGGGAGTGGTGGAGTCTGGGGTAGCCTGGACAATTTGTTTCCTGTACATGGGGCAGCTAACAATTCAGCTCCAAAAATGTGGCTGCTCCTGTGTTGTCAGAACTTTAGTGTTTTTTCAAGAGAATCTTGAAAATTGGAATTTTCTTTGAAATATCCGAATTTTCTAATGTTGACTTAAATGATTTAAAAACACTGCAGAAGCCAAACAAATTATGTTTTCAATCTAGTTCTGGCCTTTGGACTTCCAGGTATAAACCTTCTTTTAAATGGGGATGAAACAAACAAAAACCAAATAATGGAAAGCAGGACAAACCTAGCAACTAAGAGAGAATGGATCTTTTCCTTTAACGTCAGGAGCTGAGCTAAGAACCAAAAGCATACAAGTTTTGCTCATGAGTAATTCCTGCAGCTTCCAGTATGGTGGCTTGGCTTTTCAGCTGCTCTGTGGCAGTGTCAATGGGCAGCTGTTGGAGGCAAGGGGCTCTCCTTTCTCTTCTTGGGCTGACTTGCATTTTCTGGCTAGTGACCAGGAGGGTTGAAGTGGCAGTGGCTTCCTGCAGTGGGCTTTCTGCTAGGCTCAGTTTTTCATCAACTTTAACTTGATGAACACTTCAGTATACAAGAAACTGGCAGCATTGCTACAGAGGCACTCTGTCTCCAAGGTAATAGGAAACAGAAGATTGTGGATTATGCTGCTGCTGTATGTGGTAGGAAACCTTGCCAAGAGCTACCGAAAACATCAATTGACTTGCCAAGGTTCCACCTGACTGGCCAAATGTGCATCGACCTTTTCCACATTTACCAGGGATATTTTCTTCTCCTTCTAGCAAATTCACTTTACTTTTATCTATTCACTCTCACCAAGTAAGCATCACAAGCTCCCAGAATGACAGATTCCAGAAGAGGTCTCGATGGCTGTTATGGAACCCCTTCATGTTACAAATATATGTATGGAGGCCTAGAGAGGAGTGAGAATTTAAGTTAGACAATCTAGGTACTCAAGCTTTCTTACTTATAGCCCATTACACTGGGATTCACAAGTCTGGCCATGCAGAATTAAAATACAGCTGTGCAGCCACCCCAGACCTACTGCATTAGAATTTCCATGGATGAGTTCCAGGAATGTGCATCTTATCAGATCCCTGGTAGTCCTCCCAGGGACTGGTAGTCAGAAGTCACTAACTTCCTCTCATGACTCCACTCCCAGAATGGTGACAACTGGAGCCCAGCACAGGCATTCTTAGCAGAACTCTTGATTTTCACGTTTCTTGGCATTACTTGTTTCTAAGGCAGAATGGTTTACTTTCATCTTCTAAGACAAATTCAAGAAAGAGGAAATTGTTATACACTGCATAGAAATTGTTTATTGTCATGGATCCCTGATGCTTGACAAATTTTAGTTAAAGCATACTCAAAAGATTTATGGCTTTTGAGATTCTAAATGGTTATGTGAACAACATCCCGAGGATCTCTTTCTAAGGCAAGCAGAATGGGATATGCTGAAATTGTTAGAAAGCAGGGTTTTGATATGATGCTTAGCTTTAGGCATTGAGATCCTTAATGTCTTTTCTGGACACCAACAGATAGGTGCTGTCCCCATTGTAATAGTAATTAAAACAGTCAATACAGTTTACTAAGAATTGACTGTGTCCTAAGAACGAGACTTAATGTTTTTAAATACATCATCTCATTTAGTCCTCATGATTAATAGAAGATGTGAATATTATTTTACCATTTTGCAAATTAGAAAACTAAGACTCAGGTTACAAAACTTGCCCTGGGAAACACAGGAATGAACAGAGCTGGGTATTTAACTCCAGAGCTGGCCCACCAGCCTCCTACATAGATCTAGTAGCTGAACGTCCTGCTCAAAAATCTCCATCCGTCACTGTATTCCCTTAACTTCACTTTGCCATGGACTCAAAACTGCTAGCATATAGTATTTAGTTGGGGAAAAAATATTTTTCCACTAAGAGTAAAATCTTGATTATAAACTGTTTCCTGTAGTAGATAAACAGCAGATTTTCTTCATTTTGGGAGTCTTTGTTGAGGAAAAGTAGTGCTCTGTAGCTTTATTTCCCATATTCATAATTTTGATAATTCATGCTGCAGTGGGTTTTAGAAGTTGAACTTTATGATTAAGGGTATATTAAGATTATTTGGTATTAAGATTAAGGGTATATTATTTATATAATAAATAAAATAAGTGATTTGAATGGTTTTCTCTGGCTGTTAATTTGTGATTATTTGATAGTAAATACAAAAATAATGAGTTTTTTGCATATTTGAATTCTGTGATTTTGAAATAATGTGATATAGCATTAATGTATAGATTTATGTTTAGATTTTGAAGTAATATGAATCCCCCAAATTAATATTCTTTAAGAAGTGTATAATGCCAAAGTTGGTGAGCCAAATGAATGGGAACCTGTATATTTGTTGTGTCTGCATGATGGTGCCAATTTAACCAGTAAACCCAAAATATTTTGCTATTATTTGTGAAGACGAGCTTTCAGAAGTTCTGTTGAATTACATGAACATGACAGGTTGGTGTCTCTCTCTGGGCATGTTATTTTTTACAGAACTTCAGAGGCTCCTCAGGTTACCCTTAGGTCCCCAGTGATGGAAAGGACTATACATGAGCTGCTGGAGGTTCAAATACTGATCTTGAGTGAGTCACACTTCTGGTCCACCATTTCCATATCTGTTGTACATAGGTGGTGAACTTCACTGAATGGTCTGTGGGAATACTCCTTTCTCTGACATTCTATAACTCCTGTCAGTCCCAAACAATCCTAGACGCTGTTTGGCAGGCCCCCTTTGTGATAGAATGACTCTTTTCTGTGGAGTCTGTTGGCAAGAGAAAGGGATGTTCACTCAGTTTGCCATCTTACCAGTCAGGAAACAGATGGCGTACTCAAACTGTGTACGCAGGAGTCTAGAGAACCCCCACCCCTTTCCACCTCTATGTAATAAATATCACCTTCCTGTTTGAAGCCACTTCACTGGATCTTGTTTAAGTCTTTCCTTCCAGCTTCTTTCTCCTTTTGTCACTTCCCTAAATATCTTCTCTTAGATCAAAAGTCAGCAGACTTTTCCCCAAAAGAGACAAATAGTAAATATTTTAGGTTTAGTGGACCATAAGTTCTCTGTCACAGCTACTCAACTCTCTTGTATGAGAGAGTAGTCATGGACGGTATGTAAATAAATGGGTATGGATATGTTCCAATAAAACTTTATGTATCAAAACAGGCAGCAGGCTGAATTTTACCCTTGGGCCAAATTCCTGTCTCAGTCAGTGGCATAATACATTTCTTTACTATGCTTTTTTTTTTTTTTTTCCTTTATGGATCCCTATATACTTTCTTTGTAGACATTTACTATAAATGTTTTCAAAATTAAGAAAATCAATGCCCAAATATATCAGAAATTGGTAGTTTCTATTTTATTTTTAAAATACCCTATTGTCAGTTTTATCATAGAGAGGAGGGAAAAGCTCATAAAAATGATGGCAACCAGTAAAAGCTTTATTTTTGCTTCTAATGCTGTAGGAAATACTGTTGTATCACTGGGGGAAGTTCTTTTTATTGTTAGTTACTGAATCTCTCAAGTTTCACCCAAACAGACACTTTGGTAAACAATTTATTAAGTGATTATTATTTCCCAAGCATAATATTGAGAACTACATTTTGTACTCACAGCAGATCCTAAAGGTCTGTTCTCTGGTATCCATTTTATGAACGGGGAGACAAGAGTTCCAGTAATTTGCCCACGGACACATAGCTGGTGAATTGCAGAGCAAAGACTAAGCCTGGGTATGTCTGAAACCAAAACTCTTGCTCTTAACCTGTATGTTAACGTCTCAACCACTGCTTATACTTCCGGGCTCTACTGTAGAACAAGGAGTGAGTGATAAAGAAGACATGAAGAACTATAATGTTTTAACATTATAGATTTGAAACTTTTATTCTTCTTTCTTTTTTTCTTTTCTCCTTTTTTGATGGTCCTTAATTTTGAACCATAATTATATGTTAGGCAAAGTATTTTCATGAGGTTTGAATTTCTTAATGTTTCTGGTATAGCAACTATTTTATTCACAAGCCACAAAGTCAGATTATGAAAATGTAAAGTCAACCTCCTACTGCTAACCTGAGTCAAATCCAGTCATTTGCTGGTAATTTCAGGCCAAGTTTAGGATTTTTACCCCCTCTTTTGTTCCTTTCTGGAGTTATCTAAGCACAATGGTACGTCAATGTGAGGCAAAACTTACGGGCTGATGATTCAGTCCAGTGTGCACACACATGGGAGTGAGGGAGAAAAGAGAAGTGAGAAAGGGAGGGAAGTAAGAAAATTAAAGTGGATCGATTACAGAGCTGGCTACAAGTTCCTAAATAAATACAGCTGACTTCCTCCTATTGGACAAAGCTTTCTCTGCCCTTCAGGGTTTTGTCAAGTAGCCCATCTAGGCAGCTACTGAGAAAGCTACTTCCATGTCCAATGAGCAGTGCTTCATGTGAGTCTGGAAGGGAGAAGGCAGAGCACCTGTGGACTGGTGGCATAAAGCCTGGGGGGCAGGGACGCTGGGGACTAGGCTGCAGCCCAGCCCTGCCTGGGATGAGAGCACATGGCCATAATAGACGAGGCCATGGGGATTGTGGTGACATCCCTCCATTGAGTAGGTGGCCAAGGGCCATGGAGCAGGCTTGGAGTGAGTAAATCTGAGGAGGAGCATAAGCTAAGCCCATTTTGGGTAAAGTGGGCAACTCCTTTATAATTTTGAACAACTTTCTCCATGGTTTCCACTATATGTACAATCATCCTCTGAAGTCCTTCCATGGTCCCTGAAAAGATGGTAGATATCACCTATCATCATTTCCCTTTATTTTGACCATGAGAACTATTTGGATAGCCAGCTTATTCTCTCAACTGATGCTCCCTCCCTGCTTGGGACATGGGAAGATTTTACTGTTTCCCCATGTTGCTCTGGGTCTGCTGGAGGTGATTCATATGAACATCAAAACACGAACTCACGGCATAACTACAAGTTCCATGCAAGTTACAGACCATAATTCCCCTCTCCTCTAAATCCTTAGTCCTAAATGGGGTTCTATAGTCTCCACACACACTAGGCCTAGGGGAGGAGGAAAACCAGGACCTTATTTTCAACATCTAATTATCTTGGATTTTATCCAACTCCCTTCCTTCTCCCACAGCAAACAGGCTCCCTTTCCTAGGCATGGCTGGTGGAGGTTGGAGTGTTACCAATGTAATCAAGCGTCTCTTTAAATCTTTTCTGTCTTAAGGTAGATTACAGAGACTTTTAAACTTTAAGGCCAGGAATTTTAATGATCCTTTTATCTATCATGGATCTGAGATAAGCTTTCACCCATTTGGAGAATGCCAGATTCCATTCTCCTAGATGGGGGATCATCAGGAGACACTAAGGTAATGGAGGTTGAGGAAATAATTAAAATATGCTTATCATCTCACGACTTGTATATGCACGTTGAGAAGTGAGGAATGTGGGAGTGATGTGCTCTCCTCTTGAAAATCATGTCTTAAGGAACCAGGTGCCAATGCCTTTAGGAACCCATTAGACCTCAGAGAGGAGTCCTGCTAGCTTGGCAGTGACCCTGACTTCCTCTCTCTCAAAGTCCATAACAGACATCACCATAAATCACACACAGTTCCCCCCACTGGAGAGCGGAGAGCTCAGTGCCGTGGCAAGAGTGGTTTGGCCTGAGACAGTCTGTGGTGCTACTACTTTTTCCTTTTGATGTGAGGTACTACATTCCATTGGCTCCTTTTGTAGAAATTTACTCCTTTAGCACAAAGCCATGAGCAGACATCATTCAACAAGTGCTCAGAAATAAGCATGAGCTGATTTCTGGGCTTGGAATTTACCAGTGTTGTCATCAAAAGAAATAATTTACATTTTCTGCACATCTGAACTTTGTCTGTCTTGGAGAATGGCAGGGAAGGAAAAGCTAATACAATTTGATAAAATGGTTAAAATGAGTCTATTTACAGTCTTGCAACTTTTAGAGCTGAGAATTTAAATATAGCCACATAGTCACCCATAAATCTAAATGTGTGTGTGTTTGGTCAGAGAATGGCTGCTGGGCGTTGCTTTTGCACTTGAGGTTCAATTTTCCTTTTGGAATAAATATTGAAACTTAGGTTGACTGCACTGAAAATTCTATCACTTGTTGGACTGGCTTCATATTCTCCTTTTGTTGGATTTTTAATCCACAGGATGTGAATGTTTGATTTGTTTTTTCCTCCTTTCTTTCTTTCTTTTTGCTCTGCCTTCTCAGCCTTGGTCCCCACACCCTCCTCTGCGGCTTTCATGAAATGGCACTGAACCCTGGTGTTACCATCATTGTTTTACAGTGTGGGAGCCCGCGTTTCTGACCATTTTCACCCTGCTCATATCCATGCTGAAAATACCAAAAGAGCGACAGACATGGAAATGCCTCCCATTTATATTCATTTGGTATTTGGTTCTAGTACCGAATATGAATAGGTCTTGAATTTTATTTCCAAGTCAATATTGAACTCAAATGTCAGTCATTTGTAGGGGGCACATTTTTTAACTAAGCATTACCTTTCCGGTCTTTTCAATATCAAATCAACACCCGTTGGCACATGTGAATACATATTGTGCACAATATGCTATGCTAGGCTGTCTGTGTGATACAAAGCTACGTGACATAGGTCCTAGCTCTTTCAGGTCTTATAAACTATTTGAGGAGACAAGCCATGCACAGTTAAATAACTGGAAAAAATTTAATGTCTGTAGAAGAAAATACTTCCTTCAGTTTTCTCCTCTGGAAAATGAAGATAACAATACTTTCTATTGTTTAGGGTCTTTGTGCTGATTAAATGAGTAAAATATATGAGGTCATTTGATCAGGGCCTAAAATATAGTAAGTGTTCAATATATGATTATGTATTTAAAGAGACGCCACAACCAGTATACTCTTGGGTCAAATTGCAATGACAGCAAAGACTGCAGGAGCTCAGGAGAGAAGGGAATCATTAAGGCTGCCATTTTGAAGCCGTTTTGTGGAGGTAATAGGGATTTAGTTGGGCCATTAAGGATGGTTTGCAACAAGCAGGGGCAGAAACAACTTGCCAAGGAACATTCAAGTGCTAGCACAATATCCCTTTATGTTCCATCTGCTCTTTATTCTCATTACTCAACGTTGTCTGAAAGAAGAACGCTTAAGCAAACAAAGGACTAAGACTGAATCTCTTTCAGAGATATCTAGCTTAGTAAGGGTATTGTCCAGCCTAGACCCCCTAAGAAAATAGCCGGAAATTCCATTTAACATTGATTTACTTGACTTTAGGGCTTTATTATCCTTGTGTTGCCAAAAATGCAAGATGATGGAGTCCAGATACTTCCATCCATACAACATACTTCCTGGAAATGTGTTGACTTTTCTGGTTGAATACTTGAGCCTGCAGGAGGATGATCTTGTAAGAGGCCCCCATCCTGCACAATATTGACAGTTGCCTTCAGCTTTTGTATATGAAGACTTAGACATCTTGAAAATATTGGTCTCTAAGGCTAAACGCTTCAAACTGTTTGAATGATACATACAGGCTATTTTAGGAAGAAATTCCATTACATTCTCTGGTTTACTTATTGCTTTGGGTCTAAATTGTTTGTTAAAATTTAGTAATAGATACTTCTTGAAAGAAGAAAAAGATCTCAGTTGTGTCTAAAATTTTTAGAACAGTGCACCTTGCAAAGATTTTCTTCAAGTTTTTGGGAAATATCAAAAAACATTTTTGAGGGAGATGCTTAAATACGACAAGATAGCATGATTGTTACTCTTTGACTTAACTTTGTGTGAAAAACGTTCCACTGATATCTACTCTTGGCAGTTTCTTAGTCTCTTAGGTTCCAGCTTCTTCTCCCCTTCTTATGTCCATTATTATTTTTATTGCCTTTTTTTTTTTAATTTGGATTATCAGAGGACTCTGGAGTTGAATTGGAGTTTTCTTATTTTTATATGTAATTCTTTTCTTTTTCATGTCACTGAAGTATATCACTTGAAATGTATCTTTTTTAAAACAGTAATTACCAACCGTTGCTTTATACGGACATAAAGGAAACCACTGAGAAGGGACTGGAGTGCTTACAATCTCCAGAGGGTGTAGGTTGAAACCAAATTAATCCATAGCTACTTAGAGAGTTGAGCCCTCTCAAACTGCTTCCTCTGATTGAACAAAGACCTGTGCCCAAAATGCCTATTGATTTAGGAAATAAAACCTTTGTGAAGTGTGCAGGAAGATTTTTTAAACAACTTTGGATTCTCTCTTCACCTGCAAAATAAATAAATAATAATAATAGTAATAACGTTCCATACAGTAATCAAACTCTTTCCACTGAAAAATGAACCTGGTCATGACCATAAAATATTTGTTTTTCATTGCCTTCTTGCCCATCTAGCTAACTTCTGAACAATTCTCAAACGTGCATTGTGAAGAGAATTACACCCCACAGTGATCCAAAATTGTTGAAGCCTTTCTTTAAAAAGGTTGCTCCGACTCCTGATTCCTCCGTTCTGACTTTTTCCACTTCTTCTCCACTCTCCTCCAATTACTGGTTTCTCCTCTCCTTATTCTCAGGTCTGATTCTTTCTCCAACTCAACGTCTTCATAGACTCTTGGTCTAACAGAACACGCTTCTCACCTCAGCACATCGAACACCCTCTCTGTCCAGTTACCTCTCAGATCTCAGATCTCCTGTCAGTTCCATTTTAAAGGGCTTCTCACTGACCTCCCTTCCCTGGAGACCCACATCTGCTCCCCTATTACTCTCTTTTGCAGTATCTGGCACTCTCATCATGCCCTGCAATTTTTCTTCCCAGGACTTACTGCAAAGTGTAATTATGTGTCTATTTATGTGATTACTTGTTTAATGTTATTATCTTACACTAGATTTCAAACTCCATGAGGGCAGATCTGTGTCTGTTTTCTCCATATTGTACCCCCAGCAGCTATCAGAGCCTTGTATGTGGTGGATACCTGTAAATATTTGTTGCATGGATGGATGGGTGGTTCATCTTGGTTGTTTCAGGGATCCCATATTTTGTTGTTGTGTTTGGCATGGTGCATTACCACCTCCGTTTAATGGCTTTGTGACCTCACAGAAGTGACTTAAGCTCTCTTCTCCACCTCAGAAAAATGGAAAAAATATACGTGATCGGATGATTTGGGAGACCAAATGAAATAATCCTTAAAAGAATTTTACACGGTGCCTAGTACATTGTAAATTATCAAATAATAACTAAAACAAAATCATCATTTTTTCCTGACTGCCTGGTAAGAACAAGTAAATAAATATCTAGATCAGTGCAGGGCAGTATTATTAATTCCATTTGCAATATGGCTTTTTTTTTTTTTTTTTTTTTTTGCATGTGATCTGATTGAGAAAATTAGACTATCAGTTAACTCCATGGGTGAATGTAGAATCTCATTTCTTTTCTCTGTTATATTAAGCATCTACTTCCCTGAATGAATAAATAGCTGCAATAAAAACCTGAACTTTTACGTTTCTAGAACCATGTTCCAAGACAAGTAAAGTAATGCCACTACCCCTAGAAAGCTCACTAACACAATTGTTTTAAGTTTTAAAGTTGAAAAAGACCCATACCTCTTGTGGGTGGTAATAAGAGAAAATCTGCTTGATTTCATTTGTTCAAATGAATAATCCTTGTAAGAGCTTCACTCTCCCTATTTGACAGATAAGAGGACCAGGCCTGGGCTGATTGAGTGAACTGCCAGTTCAATTTAACAGAGATTTATTGAACACCTCTGCTCTCACAGCTGCTCTGGGAGATACAAAGAGGTGTAGACTCAGGCCAGGCTCTTAAGGAGTTGGAGTTTTAGCAAGAAGAAACATACACATGCCACCCATGGTCACAGGGCTGCTTATTGGGACCCCTTCTCACACATCCTCTACCTGTCCTTGGGGGTGCTGAAGAGAAGCTCAGGGTTCAACCCATGTCAATAGGTCTCAAAAAAACTGAGATAGGAAACATATGATCTGGAAGCCTAATAAAGAACTTCTCAAGCATGATAACAATGCCTAAAACACGAGGCTTTTCTACTTTCTCACTGTCAAAACATTAAAACTAATTGCCCCCAGGCTCCTTAATTATCTGCAACACAGCTGCTGCTTTGACCACTTGAAAAATGAACAGATCTCCTCGAAGGAGGTTAGTTTACAGGCAGCAGCAGTATTTTTGCTGCATGCTTGCCACCCTACTTACCACCTCCTAAGGCCGTGGATATACTGATCCTGGGTAAGTTGCTAGCAGACTTCTTGTTGCATTGCCTGCTTTGCATAACCGTAGAGTATGTACTTCTTTGCTCCCTTAGGATACAAAGGCAACAATTTTCATGATTGAGCTTCTGCAAATCCTTTAAACTCATGGAACTTAATTTCCTTACCTGTACATTGTAAATAATAAATATATTAATACCAACTTCAAAGGGTTGTTGACTATGAATCCAAAACTGAGTATGAGTATCTGCTTTCACAGGATCTATATTCTGAATGGGGGAGATGAGCAATAAAGAAACAAATTAACATATAAGGTGTTAGGTGATAAGTGCTATGAGGAACAAGGATGAGGGACTGGAGAAAATGAGGATGGGGTACTAATTCAGGTAGCCTGGACAGAAAGGTCACCCCAAGACTGTGGTATTTGAGCAGATTCCTGAATGTACATGGATTCTGGAAAGAAATGTTTTGAGGTGAACTAAATGGCAAAATAACGTGTGCAAAGGCCCCGAGGTAGAAATAGGTTTGGCTTGTTGGAAGAAAAAGACAGAAGACACTGTAGCGTAGAGGGGATTGGTAGGTTAGTGATTAAGGTGGGGGTGAGGGTTCAAGCCTCAGCAAGGGTTGTAGGTTTTATTCTGAATGAAATGGAGAGCCATGAAGAGCTCTGGGTAGTGGTGTGATGTGATCTGATTGACACTCTAGAAAGATCACGCTGGCTGCTAGTTGGGGAATGGAAACAGGGAAAGCAGCTTATATGTATGTGATGGATATGATATTGTTGAGATATTCAACTGGCTGTAGCCTGATGGGAATCTAGAATCCCAAAGGCTCAGTTTGCTAAAGACAGGTGGAGGTGCTGACTGGTAAGCTCCCTAGGGGTGGGTTATCGGGGCTCCAGAGCCAGGCCATGGCCAATCAGCAGCATGAACAAGGACTGAAAGGAGATTTAACAGGCCTTGCACCTGTTAAATGAGCAGTCCGTGTGCGACACTATTGTAGACACTGAGGACTCAACAATAACCTGAGAAGCAGCACTGAGGCTGGAGCCCCACCTATTTGCTGTGAAGTAAAAATCCCTTGGTGCCGGCACCAAGAAAGGGAAGAAACCCTGAAAAATTGTATAATTACCTAAAAGACCACTAAGCTTTCAGCCAGAACAGATACATTTCCTCTCACGAAATCAAGATTCCATACCATTCTTGGGAAACAAGACAAGGTCCTTTAAGGAAAATAAAGAGTAGTTTTTGCTTGTTTGTTTCTTTTTCCCCACCTAGGGTGTAGTGGTCAAATTTTGACCCTGTTAAATATCAAAAGGCTTTGGCAGAGGGTCTGGACATAGTCAATGCTCAATAAATGCTATTACTTTGGTCCATGCAGCAGAAGTGGAAGAACGGAATGACAGTTTCCATTAGCTGGAAGCCAGTGCTTTTGTGATCATCAGAACTTCCAGAATTAGATCTCCTCAGTGTCTCATCCCTCCAACTTCTGACAACCAAGTGGAGCCAGAAAACCTATCTGTAGTCCTTTTTTACTCCTCTGTAGCAGCAGTACAGTGCCAGGTAAAACAAATTAGGAGGAGGGGCTATGAAACATCCGTCACATCATGAAGATCATTCTTTCCCACAGGTGGAGGCCATCACCGTTATACTCTTGCCCTGGCCAACCTGCAGCCTGTCCTCACATCCCATCTCCCCATAAATCCCCATGTGACTTCTGCAAGAGAAGAAATTGCTGCTTTTCCGTAGTCCTCCTCAAGTGTTTTCTCTTTGAAATGCTTGGAATAAGTAGTTGGAAGTATTTGGGCATTTATTAAATGTTGCCAGACACCATCCATTGTATCTGCCAGTCTTGGGTTGTTTCCAAGCTGTGGAATAACCTTTTACTTCCTCAGTGAATGAGTGGCCTGTCTTAGAATCTGTCTGCTTTTGGTTAGCAGACTTTTTTCTTTTTCTTTTCTTTTTTTGTTTTCTTAATTTAAAGTTTATGTCTTTGTGGCTTGGGCATTAGAAATAGAAATGTGTAATTCCCCAAGGAGGAAAATAGGATACTCAAACGAGTTAATCAAAGGTGCCCATATCTACCTTTTTTCACTCAATATTTCAAGCGTTAAGTTGAAAAGAAAAGACAGAGCATATCATCTGTGCTGTCTTAGCAGGTCCTGGAAGAACTAATGGCATTGTAATTTCAATCATTGGTGGATTGTCATTTATTGTAACAGGAGAGATGGATCCATCTACATAAGTCCTGCTTGGACATAAATTTATTTTCTCTGATTGTTCTCTGTTTGCCTTTGAGCCCCTTGCTTTTGATCAATGGATCTAAACAACTACAATCTTAATTTTCCTAAAATAAGGTCTAATTTAAAGTGGTTCTACTAAATGCGATGTGGTATCCTGGATCGAATCCAGGATTGAATAAGGATATTAGTAGACACACTGGGGAGATCCAAATAAATTTTGTAGTTTAGTTAATAGTATTGTACCAGTATTAATGTTGTTTTATTAAATGTAACACAGTTTTATAAGTTTTTCACATTAGGGGAAGCTGGGAGATGGGTATACAGGAGTGCTCTTCTGTAAATCTAAAACTATTTCACAACAGAAAGGTAAATAAAAGTGAGTATGATACAGAGAGAGTGGTTTGGGGATCTGCTTTACACCTTTCAAATCTGGTCCTAGAGGAACCATCCCAGTTCAGTGAGAAGCAGCTGTGGCAGAGAAATGACAACAATAATCGCTGAACGTTATCAAGCATGAGTCATGAGCAGTCAAATCATAGCCCCACGGGATAGGTACAGTTTGATGCGCACTGTATGGGTGAGGAAACGCTAAGGCTTAGGGCGGTGAAATAACTCCTCCCAAATCAACAGTTAATTATGGTGGGATGAGAACTGTAACCCCGGCTCACACTTCCACAGTCCTTGCTCTCACCCAGAGAGCAGGAAGCTTTTGTTTCAATCATGGCCCTGCCATTTATTAACTGTACTCTGGAGAAATCCCTAAACGTCTCTGATTCTCCGTTTCTTCATTTATAAAATAAGGAGATTGTATTCAGTGACCCTTAAGGCGTCTTGCAGCCATGAAACCCTCTGACTCTATGACCTACATAAACAGTACATTTTAATTGAAATGTTCTCATTAAGCCTTTCAATCCATGGACTCCTTTTAAGACTTATGGAAAATAACCCTTTGATCTGAAGGAGGCTTATGTGACATTTGAGTTCTCCTTTGCATTCATTTCTTTTTCTGAATAATCCCGACATCTCCACATTTCTGCCTAAATCTTTTCCCACCCTGGGAAACATGAGCTCTTGTAAGGGGAATTTTATCATTAATCATTTATTATAACTTTTTGAGCTGAATTTTACTGTGGGTTTGTGTATATTTGTTTAAATTTTTTTAACTAGATAAATATTACTACTGGTGGTATGGGAATAAGAAAAGAATGACAGTGAAAAGCTATTCTGAAGGTAGCTACATATTATAGGCTGATTTGTAAGAGTAAAGTTGCCATTGCCTTACTAAAATTTATGTGTGAAATAATCAGGAAAACACTTTCTAATTCATGGATTAACATGAGATTGGTCTTGTTTATTTGAGTTCAAATATCACTTTGCTAACCCATTCACTATTTTAAATATCTCTGTCATAGGTAAATCAGTATTAAGCACAATAGAATAGACTAGTAATAAAAACTGAGATTTCTGAATCTTGGAAGAAATTCAGCCAACATGAATTGATTTTTAAAATTTCAGTACTGCCTGATTATAATCTACTTTGTTATATGAAATCAAAGTAAATGGACAAAAAAAGAACTATGTGCACTTGCCGAAAAGATCATTTCCTGGTATGTAGTGTAAAATTATTTTTAAATGCATTTTACTAGCATCTCTTGCAAGATCTTGATGATAGCTATAGTGCTTCAATGCACTGTTGTGCACACAAGTACACAAACACCCAAATTAATGTTGTTTCTATTCTTGACAAAAATAAAGGAAAAAAAGCAAATAAGCAGTTATTTAGCTGAAAAGAACAAAATTGAGAAGGAAAATAATTGCTGTTTTGCTAAATGCTCTTATAGCCAGAAGAAAGAGGGGGGATATACTCAGTAAGTAAATAAGCATTTGTGTCTGTTTTAATACACAGGTTAAATTGAGGTCTTTGTACATTATTACTTTAATGCATAGAACCACATTTTTTTTGTTTCCCCCAAGTCCAATGACTTTTTAAATAATTTTGATGCAGAAAAGTCTTAATGAAATCCTAAAATTTCCCAAACTATGTTAAATATCTTTCCTTTTCTTTAGGGTAATGAAATAATAACTTTATTATTTCCTTTTCTTTAGGGTAATGAAGCAATAACTTCTTTAACAGTTTACTTGACCTTTAATCCTTATCCCTTTTATAGTCAATTAAAAAAAATACATCATGTCTGTAATTTTTTTAATGCTGATCAATCATATGGAAAATTAAGTTCTTTGTATTATACCTGCAATTTTACAAAGTCACAAAACCTTGTTGAGTCCCAGTTTTCTTATGCACACAATGGGCCTAATTATCTTACTGAACCTACATCACAGGCTCAATGGATGTGGAAGACAATGTTAAGTATACAGAGCTCTATTCTAGGCAGTGAAAACAGTTCAGCCATTCAATATTTATTGAGCACTTAGTATGTGCTACTATGGTGTAGCACTGAACAGGCTCATGGAGTTCAAATTCTAATTACAGGAGACAACTAATGGAAAATCGAATAAGAAACTTTCAGATAGAGATAAGAATTAGAAATTAACTGAAAAGGGTAATGGGATGGCAGAAGGGAGGGGGCCACTTTAGACAGGATAGGCACAGAAAGGCTTTCTGAGGAGGTGACAGTCGAGCTAGGACATGAATGAGAATAGTCAGCAGTAGGGAAATCCAAGGAAAAATCATCCCGATGGAAGAACAAACTAAGTGTGTTTAAGGAACAATCAGTGGCTCAGTGGGACTGAAGCATGGTGAACTATGGGAAATGTAGTGCAAAATGGAGTAACAAATACAGGCCTGGACCAGATCCCAGCTGGCCAACTGCAGCATGCTGCTTTGGAATCCTGGATAAGATTTGTGATCCATTTTAAGGATTGAAATTATTCCCTACAAGTTCAATTCTCATATAGAATTCATGCAAGTATTCCTCAAGGGTCAAGCACAGAGATAATAATCATAAGAGGCAATTTGCTCTCTTGATTTGCTCAAGTATAATTTTCTGTCAGCACTTGCTTTCACCATAGATACAAAGATTTTCAGAGGTACAATCTGTAGACAAAAGCAGAATGTTCCAAGATGGACACTTATCTTCCTAGATTCCTTTCTCATAACTCATAATTAGTGATCTTGACCATTATTTCTCCCTCCTTTACATCTCGTTCATCTAGTTCATTGTCTTTCTTCCCACTGCAAAGATTTCAGTTCGAATCATCATTTCATTCCATTATCAATTCATTATTATGGACTCCAAAGTCACCCCATCTTCCAAACAGCCTCTGAAGGTTTTGTTTCTAAAATCACATCTGATCATGCCTTTGCCCTCCCTTTTCATCTCTCCCATCCTCACCCCCACCTCTAGCTTCTTAAAACCCTCCTGTGACTTCCATCACCAATGAAAGTCCAAATGTCTTCATGTGGCACTTGAGGGTCTGTTCATTATTTATCCTCTTCCATCTTCAGTTGCATCACACTGATCCCCAGATGTTTCCTGTGGGATCTCTCTGTGCTTCCCTAAGTCAAATACTGTGCCTTTCCCACACTCCCCCATATCTCTACATGTGTTCTTCCTTCTACCTAGAATGCTTTGTGAATGCTCATTTGCTCCTCAAAACTCTGTCGCTCTGTTTCTATAAATATAGCATCAGGCACTTAATGTGGAAATAATCAGAATATTTTCTTAAAAATTATTATTGGGTTGCCTTTTTGTTTGCCAGCTAGTCATGAGTCTTTCAAGGTCAGGAACTATGACCTATTAATCTTGATAGCTATAGTACCTGGCCCAGTGCTATCACAAAACAGGCTATTTAAAAAAAATGCTTGATAGAATGCATTTTAGATAGTGCTTTTACATCTTGGCTCCAGCAAGGTTATAGAATCAAATTTTAAAGTATGCAAATACCTGTTCTGTACATTGCTCTTTGTTTTATAACTCATTCAGCTTTTGTTTCCTTATCTCCAAAATTGAGGTATTGATTCTTGTTTGGTAGTGATATAATGCTTGTGTGCATGAAATGTACATAAAAGGACTGGGGGAAAATATCTGCAAAACACATATCTGATAAAAGTAATGTATTCAAAGTATACAAAGAACACTTAAAACTCAGCAATAAGGAAACAAGCAACCTAATTTTTAAAAAGGGTGAAAGATCTTCACAAATACCGCACCAAAGAAGATATACAGATGGCAAAAAAGAAGTCCAATATCATATGTCATTAGGGAGTTGCAAGTTAAAACAACAATGAGATACCACTACACATCTATTAGAACAGTTAAAATAAAAAACACTGATATCATCAAATGCTGACAAGGATGTGGAGTGACAGGATCTCTCATTTATTGCTGGTGGAAATGTAAAATAGAATAGCCACTCTGGAAAGTTGGGCAGTTTCTTAGAAAGTTAAACATGGGCTTGCCATATGATCCAGCATTTGCACTTCTAGGTATTTACCCAAAGAAGCTGAAAACATATGTCAATGCAAAACATGCGGATGGATGTTTCTAGCAACTTTACTCATAATTGCCAAAAACTGGAAGCATCTAAGATGTCCTTCAAAAAATGAATGGATACACAAACTGTAGTACATCCATACGATGGAATGTTATTCAGTGATAAAGAAAAAATGAGATATCAGGCCATGAGAAGACATAGAATAGCTTATGAGGGGTGACATAGAATTGGGAAAGCCATAAGGACCACAGTCCCCTTTGTCTAGTTTATGGATGGATGAGTAGAAAAATGGGGGAAGGAAACAAACAAACAAAGGCACCCAGTGTTCTTTTTTACTTTAATTACTCTTTTTCACTTTAATTATTGTTCTTGTTATTTTTGTGTGTGTGGTAATGAAGGTGTCAGGGATTGATTTTGGTGATGAATGCACAACTATGTAATGGTACTGTGAACAATCGAATGTATGATTTGTTTTGTATGACTGCATGGTATGTGAATATGTCTCAATAAAATGAATATAAAAAAAAAAAAAAGACATGCAAGAACTTTAACCACATATGGCTTAGTAAAACAAGCCAGTCTGCAAAGGCTACTGTATGATCCCAACAAAAAGGCATGCTGAGAAAAGCAAAACTACAGAGACAGTGAAAAGATCAGTGATTGCCAGGGGCCCACTGGGTAGAGAGGAAGGGATGAATAGGTGGAATTGAGGGCATTTTGAGAGAAGTGAAACTATTCTGTTTGATACCATAATGGTAGGTACATGACATTATGCATTTGTCAAAACCCGTAGAAATTTGCATCACATGGAGTGAACCCTAATGTAAATGATGGGCTTTGGTTAAATAATCATCTATCAATATTGGTTCATCAATTGTAACTTATGTACCACACTAATGCGAGATGTTGATAATAGGGGAAGCTGTGTTCTGGGTAGGGGGGAGGTATATAAATAGGGGAAGTACAGAAGTACTGTCTAATTTTTTTATAAACCTAATACTGCTCTAAAAAATAATCTTTCAATTTTTTTAAAGAATGTAAGATGATAAGCACAGTGCCTGATGTAAACTTAATAATCTTTTGATAAATGGTGGTCATGGTTGTTGGTACTAATGACACTGATAATACAATTATTAGGAGGGACAAATAATTAACGACATGGCTTCTGCCCTTTAAACTTTGAATCCAGCAGATGGAGCAAGTATGTGTAAAAAAATTAACTAGTAGCCTACTTAACTTTGTATTAACCATTACCAGAAGGTTTTTAAAATTTTGATACATTACGGCAATCCAGAGAAGGCAAAAGGAAAAAAAAATCCCCTGGGGTTGAGGAGTAAACCAAAAAATAATACTAATGATGATGGCTGATGTATACAGAGCTCTTATTCTGTGCTAGCCTCTGTGCCCATCTTTTCTCGTGGATTGTCTTATTGGATACTTAGAGTACTCCTTTGAGTTGGGTACTTTTAGTTTACCTTTTCTACAGATGAAGACTCTGAAGCTCAGAGAAGTCCAGTAATTTTCCCAATACCGCACTATGGGATGCGAGGGGAGCCAGAATTTGAACCTGCAGAGCTAACTTCTATGCCATATTGCCTCTGTGAAAGTACTCTGGAGAAAATGTAAAAATTGAGTTCCTCATTAACAACAAAAAATGTTAGTGTAGAGAGGAAGGGCGTTCCATGTGGATGAATAGATAGGAAGGTAGTTGACTGGGATGGGCAGAGCAGAGGAAGGAGAACACTTCTGGGCTGCTGTGCTGCATCATCAGTCTGAGTGAGCAGACCGAGGGGCCTTTATAATTGAGCATTTGAGTGGTAGGGAAAAATGTCAAAGACAACTTGATGATTTTCTGTCTGAAGTTCCAGAAGGACATTGATGATAGCTGAAACTGTGAAAACAGGATAACTCTGCAGACAGAGTAGTAGTTATAGCTGGAAATCGACTCTAAGGGGACACCAGTGGCCAGGGCTTTGGGAGGAAGAGTTGAGAAGACCAAAAGGGTGATCAAGTAAGCACTAACGGTAGACCCACTGGGAGAAATGAGTCCAGAGAAAGGGTAAAATTTAGTTATGAGAGGATAAATTAAATGAAGCAGTAGGAAGAGGCCATTGAGGAGAGACTGTTAAATTTCAGTAATACCAATGTAATCGGTAACTTAGAGTAGATTTAGTGAGTGAACAGGGGAAATGCTGAAGGTTAATTTTATTTAGTGTTAATCACTAAGTGTTAATTTGGTATATAATCCTGAATTTTCCTAATATATAATACTTCTTTAGGGTTTACTATGCATGTCAGTTCTGAAAGTAAACGAACAGGAGTAATAAAATAAGTAGTGAAAAATCAACCAAAGAAAAAATGTGTAAATTCATCTGGGTCTTATTTTGTGAGGAAACTCTAATCTGAGAAAATATTCTGCATATCCTAATGCTTTCCAAATTGACAGCTACACTGGGTTTTTACCAGCAATATAGATAGTCTCATCTCCTTTCTGTACACAAAGCCAGTTTTCATCAATCACATTCTTTATTTGCTCTCCTGTAAAGAATATTATTCAAAGATGTAATAATTAACCTAGGAAAGTGAATAATTTTAAGGGACTCAGTGGGAAATAAAATGCAACAAGGAGTTTCTAGTTTTAATTTATCTTTTGAAAAAAAATAATTAAGGTGTCAGCAGCAATGTGTGCATGAAAGAAAAACGGAAATATGCTCCAAATAAATTCACTTGGAAGTCACAGGCTTGAAAAGATGTGCTGTTATTTAGACTTCCTAAGAAGGTCAATTAATATAATGTTGATAGTACTAATCAATAATGAGAAAAGTAAATTAAATTATATTTTATGGGAACAAAATCAGTGTGCCCTCAATTAATTTGAAGAGTAAAGACATGTACTCATCTCTAATGGACACATTCTTAACCCACATAGGTCCTCTCATGGCTATTTGTCTTATTTTGGGAATAAGTACTAAGTACCTTAACCAGGACAGTATGGGTAAAATTATTGTCCCATGCCAAATTAACCACATTTGGAAAGTTAGTTGGAATCCTTTTAAATTCCTCTTGGATTTAGCTTAATATGGTGGAGTATGCAATTTAGTTTATATATATATATATGTATTTGATGATGGTGGGCTCAACTTTTAGTGGCAGCAGGGTTGAACCACTGAATTCATAGACTTTTAATACAATTGTGCATTCTCTGGTTTATCAAGTCCAGCCAGGCCAAAACTGTCTCATTTTTATGAGACAGTCAATTCTAAGGACAAAGTACATAGATTTATTTACTTATAGACTTGGTTCAAATAGCAATATACTATAGTTATGAAGAACAGTAAGAAAAAGAGGTTAGGGTGTCTCCAAGGAAAACCTTAGTCCATGTTTTTTATTAATATGCCAGGAGATAAGCAATCTTGAAAAGACTTAAAAAAAAAAAAAAAGCAATTTCTTTCTATCCCATGGCTAGCTGTGTTCCATTTTTTGAAATCCCAATTTCAACCCAGTTCTAGAGTCTCAGGTATTTCTGATTTTTTTTTTTTTTTAAAGAAATGACGCATGCCACTTTGTTTAACTGTGGGGTGAGGCTAAGGGGTTCCATAAGTTAATCTTCAGGACTCAGGAATACCTCACCTGCAATATAAAGTAATAATTGCTCTGACTGACTTCACAGGCCTTTGCAAGTCTGAGGGCTTTCTTCATCCTGTGTATTAGTCACCAACAGATTCTAGCAATATGTTTTCTAAATATATCTGAGAAAGTGTTGGTACATTGTGAGTTTTTCAGTTTAAATATGTAAGCATTCAAAAAAATATTCTTTTTCCTTCACTCCCACCTCCCATTTTTTTCTTGTTTTCCTTCTGTTTTAGATAATTACAAGGTGACAAATTGTTAAAGATAAGACTTTTAAAAAAACAGGTGGAGAGAGAGGGCAGGACAGCAGCACAGAGAGGAGTGGAATTTAGTTAGTCCCCTGGAACAACTAATAAACAACCAGGAACAACTAGTAACTAATCTGGAATAACTGCTGGGGGAAAACCATGACTGTCCACACATTGTACACCACCCTGGATTGGGAGGAATAGCCTGATATTGCAGCATAAAAATCTGTAAGTAAAAACTGTGGAAGCGTGCCACATGGCAGGCTGAGCTGCAAAACCTTGCAGTGCTAGAGAGCAGCACTCTCCAAGGAAGCGAATATAGCTCACCCAGCTCCAACTGGGGTTTTAATTAATAAATGTGGACTGCTGAATACAAGCTACAAACCCCCAATAAGCAGACAGAGGCTTTTAGTGACAACTGACCTTAAAGAACCAGAAGACTCATCTATCTTCTCTTCAGAACAAGACCCCAGAGCCTGGGGGAAAACAGCCAAAACAGAAACTAAAGGAGCCACACCTCCTTACACCAGTTGGGAGCGACAAGCCAACAGGCACCACCTGCTGGAAGTTTAGGAAAAGGACAGTGGCTAGAGACCTCACAGGAAAGTCTTGCACTACGACACACCCACAGGGAGACTTGAAACTGAATATAACCCCATTCTGAGATCTGAACCTGTTCTGGTCTGGGAAAATCTGATTGGGGTAACCAAGGAAACCAGATGCCTGGACAACAGAAAATTGCAGTCTACACTAAGAAAAACAAAGATATGGCCCAGTCAAAGGAACAAACTTACACCTCATTCAAGATACAGTTGACATAGAGTTTCACTTTAATGAAACAATCTATTAAAGATTTTCAAAGAAATATGCTAAATCAAATCAAAAACCAAATCAATGAGTTCAGGGAAGATATGGCAAAAGAGATGAAGGCTATAAAGAAAACACTGGGCAAACATAAGGTAGAAATCAAAGGTTTGATAAAACAACTAACAGAATCTATGGAAATGAAAGGCACAACACAAGATTAAAGACACAATGGAGACATACAACAGCAGATTTCAAGAGGCGGAAAAAAAAAACTCAGGAACTGGAGAAGAAGACATCTGAAATCCTACACACAAAAGCACAGATAAGGAAAAAAATGGAAAAATATGAGAAACATCTCAGGGAATTGAATGACAACATGAAGCGCATGAATGTACATGTCATGGATGTCCCAGAAGGAGAAGAGAAGGGAAAAGGGGCAGAAGCAATAATAGAGGAAATAAGCAATGAAAATTTCCCATCTCTTATGAAAGACATAAAATTACAGATCCAGGAAACACAGTGTACCTGAAACAGAATAGATCTGAATAGACCTATGTCAAGACACTTAATAATCAGGTTATCAAACATCAAAGACAGAGAGGGAATTCTGAAAGAAGCAGGAGAAAAGCGATCCGTCACATACAAAGGAAGCTTGGTAAGACTGTGTGCGTATTTCTCAGTAGAAACCATGGAGGCAAGAAGGAAGTGGTGTGATATATTTAAGATACTGAAAGAGAAAAACTGTCAACCAAGAATTGTATATCCAGAAAAACTGTTCTTCAAATATGAGGGAGAGTTTAAAATATTCTCTGACAAACAGACAATGAGAGAGTTTGTGAACAAGATATCTGCGCTACAGAAAATACTAAAGGGAACACTGCAGACCGATAGGAAAAGACAGGAGTGAGAGGTTTAGAACATGACTTTGGGTGATGGTAGGAGAGCAATGTAAATATAGTGAACAAAGATTACTGTGAGTATGGTTGAAAAAGGAAGGTTAGGAGCATGTGGGACACCAGAAGGAAAGAGGAAAGATAAAGACTGGGACTGTATAACTGAGTGAAACCTATAGTGCTCAACAATTGTGATAAAATGTACAAATATATTTTTTTCATGGGGGAGAACAAATGAATGTCACCCTTGCAAGGTGTCAAAAATAGGGTGGTATTGGGGGAAAAATACAATCAATGCAAACTAGAGATTATAGTCAATAGAAACATTGTATTATGCTTCCTTTAATGTAACAAAGGAAATATACCAAAGCCAAATGCCTATAAGAGAAGGACATAAGGGAGAGGTATGGAACTCTTGGCATTGGTGATGTTGTCTGACTCTTTTATTCTACTTTAGTTTAATTCTATCTTTCCTTTTGTTGCTTTTTAGCTGTCATGTTTTTTTTTCTTTCTTTTTCTTTTTCTTTTGTCTCTCTTTCTTCTTTGACTCTTCCTCCTTCTTTGTGGAAGAAATGGAGATGTCCTTATATAGATAGTGGTGATGGTGGTGATGTAAAGTATGGTGGGTGATGAAAACTATCTTAAAAACAAAACAAAACAAAAATGGGTTGATGGAAGAAAGCTTGAGGGCACTATATTGAGTGAAATAAGTCAGACACATAAGGACAAATATTGCAGAGTCTCACTGAGATGAATTAATTATAATTTGTAAACTTATAGACATGAAATATAAGTTACCAGGATATAGAACAAGGCTAAAGAATGGGGAGCAGTTGCTTATTATGAGCAGAATGTTCAACTAGGTTGAACTTAAGTGTTTGGAAATGGACAGAGGTGATGGTAGCATGCTATTTTGAGAATAACTAACAGTGCTGAATGGTGTGTGAATGTGGTAGAAAGGGGAAGCTTAGAGTCATGTATATTGCTGGAAAGAAAGTTGGAGGTTAAAAGATGGGAATGTATAAAACAGTGAATCTTATGGTGTACAATGTCCGAGATTAACTGCACAAATATTAGAAATCACTTTCATGAACTAGAACAAATGTATGCCACTCTAACTAGGAATTAATAATAGAGGGGTATATAGGGAAAATCTATACCTATTCCAAACTATGTGCTATAGTTAGTATTTTAACATTCTTTCATCAACAGTAACAAATGTACTATACCAATGCTATGAGTTAATAATGGAGGGGGGCTGGTTAGGGGTATGGGAGGATTTGAGTTTTATGTTTTTGTCTTTATTTCTTTTCTGAAGTAATGAAAATGTTCTAAAAAATGAAAAAAAATAATTGTGGTGATGGGTGCACACCTGTATGATGGTACCATAGGCAATTGATTGTGTACTTTGGATCTTTGGATAATTGTATGGTATGTGAACAATCTCAATAAAATTAAATTTTAAAACAGGACCAATAGAGAGGACATAATAAGAAGATGGCAGAGATAAATCTAATCATATCCATAATCAGAATAAATGTAAATGGACCAAACTCTGCATTTAAAGACAAAGATAGTATGTATGGGGTAAAAAACAAAAACAAAAACAAAAAACAAACAAGAAAAAGACAGGGGGACCTCTAAGTTTTCTCTAAACAATGATATATGCTATAAACAGATCTTTGTATGCTAGCTCTAAATGCACAAACAAAAAACAATGGACTCAAGGCAATCTTTTCTAAATTATGAGGATTTTTTAAAAATGGAGCATAACTTGATGGTCTGGAAATTGGCATTCTGGTCTCTGAATCGAGCTAGAGGAATTGCTAATATAAGCTTCAGAAACTATGAGCACAGCAAGTAGAAAGTTGTTACTTGATGCAGTTCCTCTGAGGGCATTCTATACCAGCTATCTGGGGAGGTGTTTTGACTTTTTAATTTTTTTTGTTTAATCAACTTTATTAATGTATAATTTATGTACAATACACTGCATCCATTGAAAGTGGACATTTCAATTTGTTTGGTCAGATGTATAGATGCATGAAATTACCATCACCACCGCCAAGGTATAAAACATTTCCATCCTCCCCAAAAGAATCCTCAAGCCCTTTTGCAGTCACCCTACGACCCCCACTCCAATTCTCCCAGTCTCGGGCAACCAATGATCTCTTTTGATACCAGTAGATTAGTTTGTCAGGGCAGTTTTTAAATATTCAATATTTGCTCATGCAGTACATACACCAATTTGACAAGATACAGAGAAAGCAATGGCTGCTTACCACTTGAGGACATTAAAGGTGAGGAAGGCTTAGTGTGAATTCTGTACCCTTTCTCTAAATATCAACTAAAGATAATGCTGCTTTGATAATTCTTCAAGCACATCACCTTGAACAGAGATTTATCAGGCTGTAGCTTGACCTGTACTATTAAAATGTCAGTGAACAGTCACCAGTATGTCAAAAGCTTGAATCTTTGAATGTACTTTCAAAACAGGAATAGATGAATATGAAAACGGTCACAGCAAGCCCTTACACAAATTAGAGAGTTATACCTTTTTATAAATATACATCTCCAGTTAATTTCCTTTGACTAGTTGTACATATTATAAATGTTCTAAATAAATTTCTTAAGGTAATTTTATCTGTTTAGATAAATGATAAATATTATACATCAGAGCTTAGTTTTCCTCTTCTGTAGAATGATGGGAGCAGTTAATATGTACAGAATACTTAGCAACTGTGAGGCATGTACATGTTAATGATTGGTAATCATTATTATGGCAGTTTTGTGATATAGCAAAGGTCTGAGCCCACACACTGTTGAATTCATTAATGATTGTCAGTGTATTTTTTAAAATAATCTTTAGAACACTTTTAGATTTGCACAAAAAATTGCATAGAATGTACAGTGTTTCCATATGCCCTTCCCATACACACACACAATTTCCCCTATTAACATTTTGCATTAGCCATACAATTTGTTACAATCGATAAACCAATAGTGATGCATTATTAGTAACCAAAGTCAATAGTTTACCTTAGAGTTCATTTTCTTTGGGTACATTTCTATGAGTTTTGACAAATGCAAACTGTCATATATCCATTATTGTGGTATCATATGAATAGTTTTACTGCCCTAAAAATTTCCTGTGCTCTACCTACTAATCCCCAACCCACGATCCATAGCAGCCATTGATTTTTTAAAAAGGAACCAAATGTAAAACAGTATTATAATAACTTGATTTTTCCATCTTAATTTGGATGAGATGATGAAAAACAAATGTTTATATAATCAAGGGTATATAATTTAAAGCTATTGTGTAGTATTTTTGTACATTTGGGGGAGGACTGAATTTCTAAGGGACTATTTTTTGTTTGTTTGCTTTGTTTTTATTTAGATCCAGCTGTAGGTTTACAGAAAAACCATGCAAAAAGTACAGTTTCCATATAGCCCCATGACACACACAGAGATTTTCCTATATTAGCATTTTACCTTATTGTGGTACCTTTGTTACAGTTGACGAAACAAGATTATTAAAATTCTGCAACTAACTGTAGCTCATAGTTTACATTAGGGTTCACTGTTCATGTTGTACAGTCCTAGATGCTTTTTTCTTCCTGATAACTTACATGCAACCGAAAATTCCCCCTTTTATCCTCTTTCGAATATGCAATTCAGTGGTGTTAATGACATTCACAATGTTGTGTTTCCACCACCGTCATATATAGCCAACACTTTTCTATCACCCCATTCAGAAACTGCATACCAATTAAACCTTAACTCTGTCTTCCCTACCCCTTCCAGGCCCATGGTAACCTGTATCCTAGATTTTAACTTCATGAATTTATTTATTCTGATTACATCATATTAGTGAGATCACACAATATTTTTTCCTTTTGTGTCTGGCTTATTTCAGTCAACATGTCTTCAAGGTTCGTCCACATTGGAACATGCATCAGAATCCTTATTGTGGCTGAATAACATTCCATTGCATTTATGTACCACAAATTGTTTATCCATTCATCTATTCATGGACACTTGGGTTGCTTTCACCTTTTAGCAACTGTGAATAATGCCACTGTGAATATCAGTGAGCATATATCTGTTTGAGTCCTTGCTTTCACTTATTTTAGGTATATACCTAGAAGTGGGATGGCTGGGTCCTATAGTAATGCTATATATAATGATCTGAGGAAACATCAAGCTCTCTTCCACAGTAGCTGCAGCATTTGACATTCCTACCAACAATATATAAAGGTTCTTATTTCTCTACATCCTCTCCAACATTTGTTTTCTATTTTTCTTTATTTTTTATTTATTTATTTTTTAGTAATAGCCATTTCAGTGGATGTAAAATGATATCTCATTGTGGTTTTGATTTGCATTTTCCTGATGGCAAATAAGGTTGGGCATCTTTTCATGTATGTGGTAGTCATTTGTATATCCTCTTTGGAAAATTGTGTATTCAGGTCTTTTGCCATTTTAAAATTTTTAATTGTTTGTCTTTTTGTTGTTGAGGTATAGCATTATTTTATATATTCTAGATATTGTACGCTTATCTGATATATGGTTTCCAGATATTTTCTCCCATTTTGTAAGTTGTCTTTGAAGTCCTTTGATGTACAAAAGATTTTAATTTTGATGAAGGCCCATTTTATCTATTTTCTTCTTTTCTTTTTTTTCTCATGCTTTTAGTGTGACGTCTAAGAAACCATTGCCTAAAACAAGGTTCTGAAAATGCTTCTGCATGTTTTCTTCTAAGAGTTTTTTAGTATTGGTTCTTTTATTTAGGTCTGATCCATTTTGAGTTGATTTTTGTATATTGTTTGAGGTAGAGGTTTACCTTCACTCTTTTGCATACGGATATCCAGGCTTCTCAGCACCATTTGTTAAAGAGACTATTCTTTCCCCATTGTGTGGATTTGGCACCCTTGTCAAAAATCATTTGGCTGTAGATGTGAAAGTTTATTTCTAAGCTTTCAGTTTGATTCCATTGGCCTATATATCTGTCCTTGTGGCAGTGCCATGCTCTTTTCATTACTGTGGCTTTGTAATAAGTTTTAAAATTGAAGAGTGTAGGTCCTCCAAATTCATTTTTCTTTTTGAAGATGATTTTGGCTCTTCATGTTTCCTTACCCTCCCATTTAAATTTGCTGATTGGCTTTTCCATTTCAGGAAAGAAAGATGTTAGGACTTTGAGATTATGTTGTATCTGTAAAGCACTTTGGGTAGAATTGACATCTTAACAATATTTAATCTTCCCATCAATGAACACAAAATGTCCTTCCATTTAGTTATGTTTTCTTTGGTTTCTTTTAGCAGTCTTTTGTAGTTTTCCTTGTATAAGTCTTTTACATCCTTGATTAGATTTATTCCTAGATATTTGATTCTTTCAGTTGGTATTGTAAATGGAGTATTTTATTAATTTTCTCATGTTGCTTATTATTAGTGTATAGAAACATTAATGATATTTTGGGTTGATCATGTATCCTGCCTCTTTGCTGAATTTATTTTTTATCTCTGGTAGCTTTGTGTGGATTTTTTCAGGATTTTCTCTGTATAGGATCACATTATCTGTCAATAGGGAAAGTTTTACTTATGTATTTCCAATTTGAATGCCTTCTATTTCTCTTTCTTGCCTAATTAATCTGGCTAGAATTTCCAGTACAGTGTTTAATAACAGGGGTGACAATGGAAATCCTGTCTTTTTCCTGTTCTTAGAGGGAAAGCTGTCAGTCTTTCACCATTGAGTATAATGCTAGTAATAGGTTTTTCATATATACCCTTTATCAGGTTCAGGAAGTTTTCTTCTATTCCTAGTTTTCTAAGTGTTTTTATCAAGAAGTAATGCTATATTTTTGTCAAATGCCTTTTCAGAGTCAATTGGTATGAGCTTTTTTTTTTTAATTTCCCTTTGTTCTATCAATCTGGTATATTTACATTAATGGATTTTCTTAGGTTGAAACACCCTTGCGTACCTGAGATAAATCTCACTTGGTCACTGTGTATAATTCTTTTATTGTGCTGTTGGATTAGGTTTACTCAAATTTTGTTGAGGACATTTGCATCTGTAATCATAAAGGATATTGGTCTGTAATTTTCTTTTCTTGTAGTATCTTTATCTGGCTTTAGAACTAAATAAGTGGAGGACTATACTATTTTCATGGACTGCCAAACTTGATATTGTAAATATATCAGTTCTCCTCAGTTGAATTATAGATTTGCCAAAAAAAGAAATCTAGACTCAAGTAAAGAAACACTTTATTCACAAGGATTATTTAAATAAAGAGAGTAGTACTATTGCAATAGGCAGAACACTCCTACTATACGACCTGCAAAAGTCATAGAGGTAAAGCAGAAAAATAATTTAATTTTATAGTGAGGAATTCATAAGGCTGGAAAGGACCATGTGTGGGGAGTGGGGCACACAATTGGTGTGAGCAAGTGGCACGATCATTCAGGTGATCGGGAATGTTTTCTTTACAGCCAGCTGATTATTTCTTTTTAACTATTTATTTTGAAATAATTTCACACTTATAGGACAGTTGCAAAATAATACAGTAACAATACAGAGAACTCCAATGAAACCCCTACCCAGATACATGAATTTTCCAATGGCCAGCCACTCTTGTTCCTTGCCCTGACACTTGTTAACCCTTGGGTAAGGGATCTGGGGAAAGGAGAAAAGCCTGACAAAATCAGATCAGGTTAGTGGACATCTTGTATAGAATGGTCAGTTAATACTGACACTTCAGCTACTCATTTATGAAGGAAAGAAGGGGAATTTGGAGAGTCTGTGTCTGGCCTTGTCATGAGTAAAAACTGGGACATCTGTGAGATGATGTATCTAATCATATGGGGAAGGGTGGTTCTTTGCAGTAAGCTGTTTCCCAGAACACAAAAGGGATGGGGGGAATTTCTTGATTGTTGATGTTTTCCAGGAGGATAGAGCACAGGTAAAGTTCAAAGTTGTCAAGTTTGATGCAATTCCATTCAAAATCCCAGTAATGCTTTTAAGGAAATTGTCATACCAATTCTAAATTACATATGGAAATGTAAAGGGCCAGGAGTAGTCAAGCAATCTTGAAAAGCAGCAACAAATCTGTATGATTTATATCCAAAGGTATTAAGACTTACTATAAACCTCTAATAATTAAGGCATTGGAGTATTTGGCAGAAGACTAGAACAAATAGATCAACAGAACAAACCAGAGAATCCAGAAACAGATTCATTCACATATGGTTGCATGATTTATGACTGTGGTAGGTTGATTAAATTAATGATTCCAATTTTTCATCCCTCCCTATATCTGTGCCCCTTTGTAATGTGACTACAGCTTTTCTCAGTCTATTTGAAGTCTATTTCCCTGTCCCTGTTCTGAATTTGGTCATGAGCCTTTCTTGGCCATTGTAGTATATTGAATTACATACCCCAACAATATCGTGTTCATAATCTTAATCCATTTTCCTGTGGGTGTGAACTCATTTGTAAATAGGACCTTTGAAGATATATTATCATCTAAAGTGTGGACTCATTTGTGACTAGGATCTTCTAAGGTCCTATTTAGGTGTGGCCAAACTAAATGAGGGTGAGCCTTGATCCAGTCCACATCACTGGCGCTCTTATTAAGAGAGGAAATTCAGATGTGGCCAGGGAAGCCAGAAGCTGGGAATCAGTGGAAACCAGAAGAGGAACCCACAGGAGGAGACCAAGGACATTGCCATGTGGAAAAGCAAAAGATGCAAGTCAAAGAATGCCAAGGATTGAGGCAGGCCAGCACCAGAGCATAACAGAAGTTGGGGAAAAATCATGCCTTGCCTAGGCTTTGATTTGGACTACTAACCTCCCAATCTATGAGTCAGTAAATTCCTACTGTTAAGCCAATCAGTGTATGGTATTTGTCATAGCAGCTCAGACAAGACAACCAGCGAGATGTTAGTAGGTGTAATACATGCAGAGGGAAGAATAAAACACTTGCCCATTTCCACTGCTTCTTTTTTTCCCTTGGTCGTCACTAAGAGGACTTGCCTCTTAGCCTGCTGGAGAAGATACTTGGAGCAGAGGCCAGTTAACCAAGTTGTGCCAACTAAGACCATCCTAGAGTTGAAAAACTGGAGTGTCTGGGAAGACTTCAGGTTTCAAAGAAAGCCCAGCATTAAACAATAAAAGAGGCAATTAACTCCAGGAAAATGAAAAGTTGAAATAGAGTGAAATCGAAATCGTAGTACTTGACATGGCTTAGCAGTGAACAGTATTTACATAGTCATAATAATGATTAAAAAAAAAAAACAAAAACTGATGGATTTAATTAACAATGGCATGAAACTGTATCTGGGGGAGGCAGGGGAAGTAAGTAGGGGTTGGAGTGGCCAGTAGGTGTTCATTTGAGAATTAAATGCTCATCTTCCATAGCAACAAAACAGTGGATAATAGCTGACAATGAAAAATCCATAGCTGTAGAATAACCATGTTAATTAGAAACATGAAGGCAAATACTAAAGGAAGCAACTAAAAGTGCTGAAAATGTTGTATTTGGGATGTGGGAATCAGAAGAAGGATAATAAGTAGACCACTGTTTTTCTGTTTAGGCCTTTTTTTTTTTTTTTTTTTTTTTAAATCATCATTTTATTGAGATATATTCACATACCACGCACTCATACAAAACAAATCGTACTTTCGATTGTTTACAGTACCATTACATAGTTGTACATTCATCACCTAAATCAATCCCTGACACCTTCATTAGCACACACACAAAAATAACAAGAATAATAATTAGAGTGAAAAAGAGCAATTGAAGTAAAAAAGAACACTGGGTACCTTTGTCTGTTTGTTTCCTTCCCCTATTTTTCTACTCATCCATCCATAAACTAGACAAAGTGGAGTGTGGTCCTTATGGCTTTCCCAATCCCATTGTCACCCCTCATAAGCTACATTTTTATACATCTGTCTTCGAGATTCATGGGTTCTGGGTTGTAGTTTGATAGTTTCAGGTATCCACCGCCAGCTACCCCAATTCTTTAGAACCTAAAAAGGGTTGTCTAAAGTGTGCGTAAGAGTGCCCACCAGAGTGACCTCTCGGCTCGTTTTGGAATCTCTCTGCCACTGAAGCTTATTTCATTTCCTTTCACATCCCCCTTTTGGTCAAGAAGATGTTCTCCGTCCCACGATGCCGGGTCTACATTCCTCCCCGGGAGTCATATTCCACGTTGCCAGGGAGATTCACTCCCCTGGGTGTCTGATCCCACGTAGGGGGGAGGGCAGTGATTTCACCTTTCAAGTTGGCTTAGCCAGAGAGAGAGGGCCACATCTGAGCAACAAAGAGGCATTCAGGAGGAGACTCTTAGGCACAAATATAGGGAGGCCTAGCCTCTCCTTCGCAGCAACCGTCTTCCCAAGGGTAAAACTTATGGTAGAGGGCTCAACCCATCAAACCACCAGTCCCCTATGTCTGTGGTCATGTTAGCAACCATGGAGGTGGGGTAGGCGAATACCCCTGCATTCTCCACAGGCTCCTCAAGGGGGCACTACATCATTTTTTTTTCCTTGTTTTTCATTCTTTCTTTTTTTTTTTTTTTAAACTTTCCCTTCTTTTTTAAATCAACTGTATGAAAAAAAAAGTTAAAAAGAAAACAAACATACAATAAAAGAACATTTCAAAGAGACCATAACAAGGGAGTAAGAAAAAGACAACTAACCTAAGATAACTGCTTAACTTCCAACATGTTCCTACTTTACCCCAAGAAAGTTACATAATATAGCAACCTTTCTGTGAACTTGTTCCTACTATATCCATCAGAAATTAACAGACCATAGTCATTTCTGGGCATCCCCAGAACGTTAAAAAGCTTATCTGTTCTTCTTGGATTATTGTTCCCCCTTCCTTAATTGCTCTCTACTGCTAGTTCCCCTACATTATACATTATAAACCATTTGTTTTACATTTTTCAAAGTTCACATTAGTGGTAGCATATAATATTTCTCTTTTTGTGCCTGGCTTATTTCGCTTAGCATTATGTCTTCAAGGTTCATCCATGTTGTCATATGTTTCACGAGATCGTTCCTTCTTACTGACGCGTAGTATTCCATCGTGTGTATATACCACATTTTATTTATCCACTCATCTGTTGAAGGACATTTGGGTTGTTTCCATCTCTTGGCAATTGTGAATAATGCTGCTATGAACATTGGCGTGCAGATATCTGTTCGTGTCACTGCTTTCTGATCTTCCGGGTATATACCGAGAAGTACAATCGCTGGATCGAATGGTAGCTCTATATCTAGTTTTCTAAGGAACTGCCAGACTGACTTCCAGAGTGGCTGAACCATTATACAGTCCCACCAACAGTGAATAAGAGTTCCAATTTCTCCACATCCCCTCCAGCATTTCTAGTTTCCTATTTGTTTAATGGCAGCCATTCTAACCGGGGTTAGATGGTATCTCATTGTGGTTTTAATTTGCATCTCTCTAATAGCTAGTGAAGCTGAACATTTTTTCATGTGTTTCTTGGCCATTTGTATTTCCTCTTCAGAGAACTGTCTTTTCATATCTTTTGCCCATTTTATCATTGGGCTGTCTGTACTATTGTCATTGAGTTGTAGGATTTCTTTGTATATGCAAGATATCAGTCTTTTGTCAGATACATGGTTTCCAAAAATTTTTTCCCATTGAGTTGGCTGCCTCTTTACCTTTTTGAGAAATTCCTTTGAGGTGCAGAAACTTCTAAGCTTGAGGAGTTCCCATTCATCTATTTTCTCTTTTGTTGCTTGTGCTTTGGGTGTAAAGTCTAGGAAGTGGCCGCCTAATACAAGGTCTTGAAGATGTTTTCCTACATTATCTTCTAGGAGTTTTATGGTACTTTCTTTTATATTGAGATCTTTCGTCCATTTTGAGTTAATTTTTGTGTAGGGGGTGAGGTAGGGGTCCTCTTTCATTCTTTTGGATATGGATATCCAACTCTCCCAGCCCCATTTGTTGAAAAGACCATTATGGCTCAGTTCAGTGACTTTGGGGGCCTTATCAAAGATCAGTCGGCCATAGATCTGAGGGTCTATCTCCAAATTCTCAATTCGACTCCATTGATCTATATGTCTATCTTTGTGCCAGTACTATGCTGTTTTGGCAACTGTGGCTTTATAATAAGCTTCAAAGTCAGGGAGTGTAAGTCCTCCCACTTCATTTTTCTTTTTTAGAGTGTCTTTAGCAATTCGAGGCATCTTCCCTTCCCAAATAAATGTGATAACCAGCTTTTCCAAGTCTGCAAAGTAGGTTGTTGGAATTTTGATTGGGATTGCATTGAATCTGTAGATGAGTTTGGGTAGAATTGACATCTTAATGACATTTAGCCTTCCTATCCATGAACATGGAATATTTTTCCATCTTTTAAGGTCCCCTTCCATTTCTTTTAGTAGAGTTATGTAGTTTTCTTTGTATAGGTCTTTTACATCTTTGGTTAAGTTGATTCCTAGGTACTTGATTTTTTTAGTTGCTATTGAAAATGGTATCTTTTTCTTGAGTGTCTCTTCAGTGTGTTCATTTCTAGCATATAGAAACATTACTGACTTATGTGCATTAATCTTGTATCCCGCTACTTTGCTAAATTTGTTTATTAGCTCTAGTAGCTGTATCGTCGATTTCTCAGGGTTTTCTAGATATAAGATCATATCGTCTGCAAACAATGACAGTTTTACTTCTTCTTTTCCAATTTGGATGCCTTTTATTTCTTTGTCTTGCCGGATTGCCCTGGCTAGCACTTCCAGCACAATGTTGAATAACAGTGGTGACAGCGGGCATCCTTGTCTTGTTCCTGATCTTAGAGGGAAGGCTTTCAGTCTCTCACCATTGAGTACTATGCTGGCTGTGGGTTTTTCATATATGCTCTTTATCATGTTGAGGAAGTTTCCTTCAATTCCTACCTTTTGAAGTGTTTTTATCAAAAACGGATGTTGGATTTTGTCAAATGCTTTTTCAGCATCTATTGAGATGATCAATTGATTTTTCCCTTTCGAGTTTTTAATGTGTTGTAATACATTGATTGATTTTCTTATGTTGAACCATCCTTGCATACCTGGAATGAACCCCACTTGGTCATGGTGTATGATTTTTTTAATGTGTCTTTGGATTCGAATTGCAAGTATTTTGTTGAGGATTTTTGCATCTATATTCATTAGGGAGATTGGCTGGTAGTTTTCCTTTTTTGTAGCATGTTTGCCTGGTTTTGGTATTAGATTGATGTTAGCTTCATAAAATGAGTTAGGTAGTGTTCCATTTTCTTCAATGTTTTGAAAGAGTTTGAGTAAGATTGGTGTCAGTTCTTTCTGGAAAGTTTGGTAGAATTCCCCTGTGAAGCCATCTGGCCCTGGGCATTTATTTGTGGGAAGATTTTTGATGACTGATTGGATCTCTTTGCTTGTGATGGGTTGGTTGAGGTCTTCTATTTCTTCTCTGGTCAGTCTAGGTTGTTCATATGTTTCCAGGAAATTGTCCATTTCTTCTACATTGTCCAGTTTGTTGCCATACAGTTGTTCATAATATCCTCTTATAATTTTTTTAATTTCTTCAGGATCTGCAGTTATGTCACCTTTTTCATTCATTATTTTGTTTATATGGGTCTTCTCTCTTTTTGATTTTGTCAGTCTAGCTAGGGGCTTGTCAATCTTGTTGATCTTCTCAAAGAACCAACTTTTGGTGATATTTATCCTCTCTATTGTTTTTTTGTTCTCTATGTCATTTATTTCTGCTTTAATCCTTGTTATTTCTTTTCTTCTACTTGGTTTAAGATTGGTTTGCTGTTCATTTTCTAGCTTCTTCAGTTGATCCATTAGTTCTTTGATTTTGGCTCTTTCTTCCTTTATATATATGCGTTTAGTGCTATAAATTTCCCCCTTAGCACTGCTTTTGCTGCATCCCATAGGTTTTGGTATGTTGTGTTCTCATTTTCATTCGTCTCTATATATTTAGCAATTTCTCTTGCTATTTCTTCTTTAACCCACTGATTGTTTAGGAGTGTGTTGTTTAACCTCCAGGTATTTGTGAATTTTCTAAGTCTCTGATGGTTATTGACTTCTAATTGTATTCCATTGTGGTCAGAGAATGTGCTTTGAATAATTTCAATCTTTTTAAATTTATTGAGGCTTGTTTTATGTCCCAGCATATGATCTATTCTGGAGAAAGTTCCGTGAGCACTAGAAAAGTATGTGTATCCTGGTGATTTGGGATGTAATGTCCTGTAGATGTCTGTTAAATCTAATTCATTTATCAGATTGTTTAGGTTTTCAATTTCCTTATTGTTCTTCTGTCTGGTTGATCTATCTATAGGAGAGAGTGATGTGTTGAAGTCTCCCACAATTATTGTGGAAACATCAATTGCTTCCTTTAGTTTTGCCAGTGTTTCTCTTATGTATTTTGTGGCACCTTGATTGGGTGCATAGACATTTACGATTGTTATTTCTTCTTGCTGAATTGCCCCTTTTATTAGTATGTAGTGGCCTTCTTTGTCTCTCAAAACATCCATGCATTTGAAGTATATTTTATCTGAGATTAATATTGCTACACCTGCTTTCTTTTGGCTGTAGCTTGCATGAAATATTTTTTTCCATCCTTTCACTTTCAGTTTCTTTGTGTCCCTATGTCTAAGATGAGTCTCTTGTATGCAACATATTGATGGTTCATTTTTTTTGATCCATTCTGCGAATCTATATCTTTTAATTGGGGAGTTTAATCCATTTACATTCAACGTTATAACCGTGAAGGCATTTCTTGAATCGGCCATCTTATCCTTTGGTTTATGTTTGCCATATTTTTCCCCTCTCTCTATTAATATCCTTTATTGTACCCATACCGAATCTCTTTAATACTGAACCTTTCTCCAAGTCTCTCTGTCCTGTCTTTGTTTCTCTGTCTGTAGGGCTCCCTTGAGTATCTCCAGTAGGGCAGGTCTCTTGTTAGCAAATTCTCTCAGCATTTCTTTGTCTGTGAAAAATGTAAGCTCTCCCTCAAATTTGAAGGAGAGCTTTGCTGGATAAAGTATTCTTGGCTGGAAATTTTTCTCACTCAGAATTTTAAATATATCGTGCCACTGCCCTCTTGCCTCCATGGTGGCTGCTGAGTAGTCACTACTTAGTCTTATGCTGTTTCCTTTGTATGTGGTGAACTGTTTTTCTCTTGCTGCTTTCAGAACTTGCTCCTTCTCTTCTGTGTTTGACAGTATGATCAGTATATG